>NC_052952.1:28219610-28845110 GCF_013358895.1 Oreochromis aureus | reverse complement strand
TATGTCTTACACAGCATCCCAACTCTTTAGCGAACTTAATAACTTTAGCTAAAGTGAATAGTTAGTCTTATTCATTAGTGCAGCGTTACTGGATCACCTCTGTTTGAAGTGATATAATATGATATACAACTATCACTGAAACAGCAAACTTTGTAAATAAACAACACTTCTCATTCTCTAAACGTTTGGCCACAGATGTAAATTACACTATCAGTGCTTGTTCACTCTTGACAATAATTACATTTCTAAATTCTCTTTGTGCATTTACAGGTAAACAATATCTAATATTTTATCTAAATGACTGCTTTGTCTTTGAAAAGGTGAAGAGCCTGAGGCCGGTGACAGTCCAGTTCTACTCTAAGTACATCCTTACGGTGGTTCACAGGACAAGGCGACATTCCTGTCCTGCCAGAAGAGAAGAGAAACTTCAGAGTCTTCATGAAGTTCAACCACACCTGTCATATGGAATATGACAGGGGTCTCAAACTCCAGTCCTCGAAGGCCGGTGTCATGCAACTTTTCCATGCGCCCTCGAGGACTGGAGTTTGAGACCCCTGCCGTATGGTGTTCATGCAGTTTTCACCCCACAGTTACAGCATGTCTGACTGCCTGTTCAGCATATGCAAAAATATATGAGTTTAAGCATGTGATGACTAAGGCCTTCCATTATGGTGTTTGTCATCACATGTCACAGACATCTGGATGATCATTTGGAATAAACAAAAAACAAAAACTTGTTACTTCATCTTTTATCTTTATTATTATTATTATTGTTCTTATTTTACATTTTTCATTGTTAGGCATTGGGTTTATTTGTAGTAGTCCTTTCCAGCTTCTTTCCCTCTTCCATGTTACTGTGTCAGCTTGTCAGCATCTATTTGGGGTTGGGAGTGGAACAGGAAGTAAGGAACAGAAAGTGCCATTTAAACCAGGAGAGGTTCTTATATTTCAGAAGAAGGATTAATTCAAAAGAAATGACCTCAATGCCATATTTTATTTAGGAACCCTAGAGAGCACTTTGCAAAATAACACATTCTTATAATTTCACCCTCAGATGAGCCAAGCTACGACTGTCAGGGAAGGTGATGTAGGTACAGAGCATGTGAGAGTGGTTAAGTTAATGTCTCTTGTCTAGATGAAGGCACAGGAGGGATCAATGGCACGGCGTAGAGATTCAGTATCTTCAGTCTTCAGTGGACACTCCATTTCTGGCACAAAACACCTGTAAAAGATGGTCGATTTAGGAGGTGACCCGACAACTTCAGCCTGTCAAACATAGCAATGGAGCAGTATGTTTTAAAAAAAAAAATCTAATTAAGCATGCACTCAGTACCCTAAGAATTATTATGATAGTTAAACACAGTGATAGTTGTATATCATATTATATCACTTCAAACAGAGGTGATCCAGTAACGCTGCACTAATGAATAAGACTAACTATTCACTTTAGCTAAAGTTATTAAGTTCGCTAAAGAGTTGGGATGCTGTGTAAGACATAAATAAAGCTAAAATACAAAGGTTTGGACAGCGTTTTGCATGTTTCCTTACTGTAGGGGTCTCTGCAAGCATACAGGGCTCTGAGAGGGTACAAGATGACAACTTTGGAATTCTACTAGAAACAGACGATCATATTTGTTTGTCAAAGCTGAATCCAGGGCAAACTAGGCTAAATTAGCGTTTTTAGCTAGCAGCTACAATAAGCATAAAGGTTGTACGGCTATCATTTGTTAACATGACGCTTGTTCTTATACATGTAATACATTTATTACCAACCTGAGAGTTTATCCGCTGGTCATTCGACATGACGAATGACTTCTGAAGTCTTAATTCAGCTCAAGACGCTGTAGATTCCGTCAGTAACGCTATCAGTCTGTAGTTCTATTAATCTGCGCTTGAACCGGAACCGGATGTAAGTCCCAAAAAACTGAATTGTAGAACTGAAACTGAATGGTGAGAAGTGAATCTGAAATTATTCGAGAGCTGAATTTTTAAAGGATAAAATGCAGTTTCAAACCATAAATTCAATTTCAAATTAGACTAATTCAAATTCAGTTTTCAAAAGCTTTCATTCAAGTTACAATTCAGATTCAATCCGAGTAATTCAAATTCAAATTTAACTTATTCAAATTCAGTTTCTGATGGCACAGATTTCTGCCCATACAAGAAAGGTGATTTAAGTGACTTTGAACGCCAGACTGGATGGTCTGATTATTTCAGAAACTGCTGATCCACTAGGATTTTCCCACACACAGAAGTCAGAGGAGACTGGCCAGACTGCTTTGGTAAGAAGTCAACAATAACTCAAATAGTAACACTTGATACAACGGTAGGCTATAGGAGCAGAAGACCACACTGGGGTCCACTCCTGCCATCTAAAAACAGGAAACTGGGGATACAATTTGCACTGACTCACCAACATTGGACAATATAAGATTGGAAAAAAACCCTCCTCTTCTGATGAGTCTCGAATTCTGCTGTGACATCTGGATGGTAGGGTCAGAATTTGGCATAAACAACATGAAAGGATGAGTCCATCCTGCCTTGTATCAGCGGTTCAGGCTGGTGGTGTTGTAATGTTGTGGGGAGAATTTTCTTTGCACACATTGCATCATTTAAACACCAAAGCATACCCAAGTATTGTTGCTGACAATAGGCATCCATTTGACAAGGGAGCACACCATGTCACAAAGCTCAATCCATCTCAAAAAATGGTTTCTTGAAAACTGAAAGTTGAATGTTTTTTAGTTATCATTTTACCATTTCAGGGCTCAATGTTCTCATCATAAACTCACCACTATCTTGGCATCTCGGACGGTGTTTTCCGGCACAGTGACCCAGTATTCGGACTGCTCCCACTGTGGTGGCTGATTGTGGACGTTTGTGATGATAACCGTCAGCTCCACTGAGCTGCTGCGGTTCCCTCCATCTGAGGCCACAATCTGCTGGTTGATTCTGGATGTCTGCACAGGGAGTAATTAAGATCAAGGAACTCATGATTCTGATCAGAACATTTTCACTTTAACAAATTTTATCAAACAAATAAGTGTGTTTGCTATTTAGAATTGATTTGCCATTAAAATTGGTCTTGTTATCTTCAAAATAAAATTTTAATGATCAAGTAGCTCTTTGATAGTTTAGAAAGACCGAACACTTGTAAAAATTATAAATATTTGAGCAGAGAGAGAAAGAAAATATTGATCCTTTAGTTTGTTTGCAAAAAGTGAATCAAGAAAGCGGGTAGGAATACATTTTCCTTTGCTAAATTATTGACTGAAATGCTGCTAAAAAGAAAATGAGAGCCAGAGAGAAGAAGAACAGAGAGGAGATGACAGTGACAAAAGAAGAAGAACAGTAGGCATCATTCATCGCCGACGTTAGCTTAACAGACGGATTCGCTTCATTATGGATTTTCAGTTTGACATTGTAAGATTGTACTGAAGAGAAATCAGACACACATAATGATGACAACCATTAAAGATTTAAAACAACAGTCTGTTTGATGCAACTTTCATTCCTCACGCAGTGGAAACATCAGAGCAGCTGTTGCTGTTGGAAACAACTTTGACCTTGTGACCTCATAATATCCCAGTTATGTTTAATTTTTTGCATTGCTTTGTTTACATGCTGAGGATATGCTTTTATGTGCATATCATCCAGCTTATTACATTTATTCATTATTAAAAAACATGTTTTTGTGTTGTGATATTACCCATCATCTGTGCTTTCATGGAAATAGCTTTTTCACAAGGTCATCATAGCTGGACAGGGTTTAAATAGATTTAGGGTGACATTTACAATTGGATTGTGGTGGCTAGGAAGCTGTTGGGGTGAGTGGCGGGTGAACAAAGTGCATAATCGCTGTGCTTGAATACCCTCACTATAAGCCACTGTGTCAGAGAATTATAGGTCCATTTCCAAAATCAATAGCTAAAACTACTAATGATACTTATGTACTTAGATAGTGGCGAATATTACATTTTAATCCTACTAGACTTATCTGCAACTTCTGATACCACTGATCATACTGTAACGATGGTTAAATGTTATTTTACAGTGACATGTTGGTTATCTCTGCACACTGTTGTTATTTCTTTAAGATACATGTTTGGTTGTGCTGCAGGAAAAAGGGAGTTAATGTGTGCAGGAAGGGGAGGGGGGTCTGTGTGGTTGTGTGTGACTGTGCGGGGCTGAAGTGAGGTGGTATGAGAGCACTCTCCCCGGAGTTTACGGCCTGTTTGCCTGTCACCGAATAAACGGACAAACTGAGACCAAAACGTCTGGTTCTTGAGAACGTTACACTGGTGTCAGAAGTGAAGAACGTCCGCCTGAAACGCCCGACAACCTGTTGCTGGCGACGCTGACCGTCACGAGACCGGAGGATGTTGCCGGACAAGATTAAGAGGGAGACGGAGGAGAGGGAGGTTCGTCCGCGCTCGCCTGCCCATAGAGTGAGGGAAACGGCGCTGCGGCTGTCTGCTGAGGCTGGATTTTCTCCAGGTTTGACTAGGCTCGGGACATTTTCGCACCGTGGCCGCGATTCCGGTGGGGGGGAGTCGACCTCGCTTGGCGCGCCGTCACGTGATGTAAACAAACATGGCGGTGCCCAGCAAGCTGACGCGAAAATAAAAACGCCTAAGTTCGGCGGCAAGACGCCATGGGAAGTGTTTATTGCACAGTTTGAGCTGTTAGCTGTTGCAGCTGGCTGGTCTGAGGAACATCAAGCTCTCCAATTGGCTTTGTGCCTGTGTGAGGATGCAGCTGCATGCCTGCTGCTGCTGACTGAGGAGCAAAGGGGGGATTATAATGCTCTGGTTGGGGCACTTCAGAGACGTTTCAGGCAGTATAACCAACCGGTGCTGCTGAGGTCGGAGTTCCACAACAGACGCAGATTGCCAGGAGAGCCCCTTCGCATTTTGGCCCATGAAGTCGAGTGTCTTTGCCGGAGGGCGTATGACAGCATGCCACCATCAGTGCAGGCGGAGTTAGCTCGGGACCAGTTCCTGCAGGCCCTGAGCCCTAAAGAGCTCTGTATGCAAACTCAGCTTGCTCGACCGGCCACGCTCAGTGTGGCCCTGGAGCTAGCGTTGGAGAGGGAGATGCTTGCAGGATCCTCTGGGGGCGCTGATGACACACATGTGGTGAGGGCTATGTCAGCACCTGCGGAGCAGATGGAGATGCCGGCGGACCCGTGCAGTTTGGTTCAGATGGCTTCTCTGCAGTCGCCTTCCCCTCGGGCTGGCCCACGCCGCCGACCACAGAGCTGCTGGGGATGTGGACAAGTCGGACACCTCATCAGGCAGTGCCCCAAGCTTGCAGTGGTTCAGGGAAACGCCCACGGGCCCATGTAGGTGGGAGTACACGGGCCAGGGAGAACGACATCCCCACACCACCGCCATTTCCACCCAGTGCGGTCATCGCTGTGGGCTGGACCCAGGTTGGCGACTTTTGCCATGTTCCAGTGATGATTGCGGGGTTTCCTGTACGGCCCTTCTGGACACGGGGTCCAATGCAACGCTGGTCCGACCCGATGTCGTCCCAACGGAGCTGCTGTGCAACCGACTCATGTGCGACTTAAGACTGTGACCGGGATCTGGCCCCAATTAGAGGGAGGAGTGTTCCAGTTTAAGGTGGGGACCTCGTGTGCCTTATGCTGCCTGGGTGGCTGACGTGCAGGACGCCTGCATCCTTGGGCTGGATTTTTTTGCGAGCCATTGGTGGTGTACTGGACTTGGGCAAAGGCTTCCTCATACTCCCTGATGGGAAGAAGGTGCAGCTTATTCCTCCCCTGGTCTGCCCAGCATCTGCCGCAGCATCCACCTCCACCTCGGAGACCCCCGCAGACCCGCCAGCAGAACAGCGAGCGGGGGAGGAGGAGAGGCTCTCAGCAGTGAGGAGCATCTGGTCAAAGAACTGTGAGGGGCTGACTCCACAGCAGCAAGAGAGTCTATGGCAGGTACTAAGAGAGTTTAGTGACATATTTGCCCTGAAAGAAAGTGATGTTGGCTTGACACACTTGGTAGAGCACGTCATTGAGACCGGGGATGCCCAGCCTATTAAAGTGCGCCCGCCGCCTGCCCCTGGCTCATCAGGAGGCTGCTGACAGAGAGTTGTGTGAAATGATGAGGCGGGCATCATAGAGCCATCTGATAGCCCGTGGGCCTCCGCTGTGGTGATGGTGCCTAAGAAAAACAGCCCAAGGATGCGTTTCTGTGTGGACTACAGACCACTCAACAAAGTGACAAAAAAGGACTCTTACCCCCTTCCCAGGATTGACGAGTCTCTCGATTTAGTAGCCGGATCCTCCTGGTTCTCCACCCTTGACCTGCGGAGTGGCTACTGGCAGGTGCCACTGTCCCCTGAGTCCAGACCGAAGACAGCCTTCTGCACCAACAGGGGACTATGGCAGTTCAAAGTCCTGAGCTTTGGTCTTTGTAACGCTCCTGCTACCTTTGAGAGGCTGATGGACAGTGTGCTGGCTGGTGTCCCACGCCAATGGTGTCTGGTCTACCTGGATGACCTTCTAGTACACGGGAGCTCCTTTGATGCTGCCCTGGATGCCCTGAGACAAGTGTTGGGGAGGGTGGCAGCTGCAGGCCTGAAGCTGCACCCGACAAGTGCCACTTCATGAGGAGGGAGGTGGAGTTTCTGGGCCACAAGCTGGGTCAGGAGGGCATCGGCACTTTGGAGGAGAAAATTCACACCATTACTGAGTGGCCCACACCAGCGGACCAGAAACAGCTCAAAAGCTTCCTAGGACTGGCGTCTTATTACAGGAGGTTTGTGAAGGGCTTTTCCTCTATAGCTGCACCACTCTTCCGCCTGCTGCAGAAGGACCGTGACTTCATCTGGACCCAGGACTGTCAGCAGGCATTCAACACCCTCCGCAGATCGCTGACAGAGTCCCCAGTCCTCGCCCCCCCTGACCCCACCCTGCCTTTTGTCCTGGACACTGACGCAAGCAATGTGGGGCTGGGAGCTGTGTTGTCGCAGGTTGGGCCGGAAGGTGAGAAGGTGGTGGCGTACTTCAGCCGGGTCCTGAACAGGAGTGAGCGGCGCTACTGTGTCACACGACGATAGCTGCTGGCCGTGGTGGCAGGGGTGAGACACTTTAAGTACTACCTGTGTGGCACATCATTTGTTATCAGAACTGATCATGCCGCCTCCAGTGGCTAATGTCTTTCAGGGAGCCAGAGGGACAGGTAGCTCGCTGGCTGGAAGAGCTCCAAGCCTTCAATTTCACTGTGGAGCACAGAGCAGGGACGCACCATTCTAACGCAGACGCCTCTCTCGCCGCCCATGTGCTGCAGCTGGCTGCCATTACTGTGAGAAGCGAGAGGAGACAGAGCGGGAACTCACAACAATGGATGGAGCAACACAGCTCACCTGCAGGGCTCTTCTGGTGGTGGATGCAGCGGAGTGGAGGGCACGGCAGGAACAAGACACTGACCTGCTGCCAGTCCTGCAGTGGCTGGAGAGGGAGGGCGACCCCTTTGGGATGAGGTCACTGGGTTTTCCATCTGTACCAGGGGCTGTGGGCCAAGTTTACAGCTCTCAGGCTGAAGGAGGGGTGTTGGAGCGTGCCTGGAAGGATCCTGCCACAGGGGAGGAGAGGTGGCAGGTTGTGGTGCCAAGGTCGCTGAGGTCAGCTGTGCTGGAAGCCTGCCATGGGAGCACTGGCTCCGGCCACTTTGGGGTGTCCAAGACCCTCCGCCGCCTCTGCCAGGGCTACTACTGGGGTCAGCAGCGGAGGGATGTGGAAGACTTTTGCCGCAGCTGTGATGCATGTTCCTTGCACAAAGGGCCACAGGACCAGTCCCAGGCTCAGCTTCAGCAGCAACCAGCTGGAGCTCCAATGGAGCGAGTAGCTGTGGGACGTCATGGGCCCATTTCCTCGCACAGACAGAGGAAACCGCTATGTCCTTGTGGCCATGGACTATTTTACCAAGTGGCCGGAAGCATATGCCATCCCAGATCAGGAGGCTGAGACTGTCGCTGATGTATTAGTGGAGGGGATGTTCAGCCGCTTTGGAACAGCAGAGACCCTCCACAGTGACCAGGGGCGTAACTTTGAGTCCAAGGTATTTGCTGCCATGTGCGAACGCCTGGGGATTAAGAAGACCCGCATCACCCACTTCACCCCAAAGCGATGGACTGGTGGAAAGGTTTAACAGGACGCTGGCCCAGCAGCTAGCCATCCTTACCTCAGAACACCAACAGGACTGGGACTACCATCTTCCCTTATCCTCATGGCCTACAGGTCGGCAGTGCAAGACTCCACCCAATGTACACCTGCCCTGCTCATGTTAGGGAGAGAGCTGAAAACTCCCGCAGAGTTGGCTTTTGGGAAGCCCCCGGACGCGCCAGAGGCACCACCAGGCCGGGACTACGCAAGGAGGCTGCAGGACCGGCTGGATTCTGCACATTCCTACGCCCGGGAGCAGCTGGCGAAGGCAGGCCTGCGGCAAAAGAGGAATTATGACATCACCACTAAGGGGAGGCACTTCCGTGCTGGGGAGCTGGTGTGGGTCTACAGCCCAAAGAGAAAGAAAGGACGGTGTCCTAAACTGGATAGCAGCTGGGTGGGGCCCTGCAGCATCCTGGAGCGAGTGGGGGAAGTTGTTTACAGTGTGCAGTTGCCTCCTAGAGGGAGGAAAGTGGCGCTGCACAGAGACCGGATGGCCCCCTATAGAGGGCAGTCCCTCCCTCCTTCCCTGAGGGACGTGTACAGAGTTCCCCTGACCCTGCACAGAGGGACCCCGGCCGGAGCTGCGTTCCCCTCCTCGGACTCTCCACCTCAAAGCCCCAAGCTCCGTGTACACCCCAGGGGCTCAGGAGGTCAAGGAGGAACGTAGGCTACCACCCCGCCTCAGAGACTGTGTTGTTCCCTCGGGGACGAGGAACTTATTGCTGGGGGGGCAGTGTAACGATGGTTAAATGTTATTTTACAGTGACATGTTGGTTATCTCTGCACACTGTTGTTATTTCTTTAAGATACATGTTTGGTTGTGCTGCAGGAAAAAGGGATTTAATGTGTGCAGGAAGGGGAGGGGGGTCTGTGTGGTTGTGTGTGACTGTGCGGGGCTGAAGTGAGGTGGTATGAGAGCACTCTCCCCGGAGTTTACGGCCTGTTTGCCTGTCACCGAATAAACGGACAAACTGAGACCAAAACGTCTGGTTCTTGAGAACGTTACAATACCATTCTTTTAACAGATAACGGAACTGGGTTAGTATCAGTTCAATTCAATTTTATTTATTTAGCGTCAAATCACAGCTACAGTCGCCTAAACTCCTCATCATCAATGCCTTGCTCTCAAATTGTTTTCATCATACTTATCTGACACACATGTTAGAATTCATATATATGCACCTATGGAGAGAAATGCGCCTCAAAAGTGTTGCAAATGCGCAGGATATGATTTACAAATGTGTGCAATGAATTTGTGTGCAACTTTAAGAACTCAGGAGCGCATGCTTCGATCCGCACACAAATACGAAGTAATCTGACCACACGTAAAACTACTTTACAAATGCGTACATCCCGACCTGAATAAATACTAATCATTTACGCACAGCTTATTAAGTTAATTAAGATAATTTTAGGTTTCAAAAACCTTTCAGTGCGTATACTAAAACTACACGTAACATCTCACAGAGATACTCACAAATCAAGTCGCATTCCACGCGCGGCTTTGAGACAAATTTCAGCTGTAAGATGCATTCAAGTGCCAGTGTAAAACTGGGACATCTGTGTTTCCACTGCATACGTGACGTTCTCTTTTTTTCCAAATAAGTTGGATGTTTCTTTTTCTAAATAAACAAAAGAGCTCGTAACCTGTTTATTAGAAAACATAGTTACAGTTACTCTGCCACATGCTGAAATATTCAGGATTATTCATTATGCTAACATTAATGTTAGCCTGCTTTCATTAAAGAATGGTAAGATTATCATCAGTGTTATTCCACCTGGATTATATCTATATTCAAAATATACAGAGATTAGTTCGCATATACTTACAGAGGATGATACACAGTGATGTACAACCATGGTGTCCCCCCATCTGCAGCTTAGCATTGAGTGACTTTTCTCACTTTTTCCAGCAGATTATTTCAACCATATATAAACCTTTATTCTGACTGTGAAGTAATTTGTAACTGTGTTTTAAAAGTGCTAATAGTGTTATTATTATAATTATAACCCTTACTGTAGAGATTGGAGCTTGCATCTAGTTCGCTGTCTGTAATTTTTTGCAGGGGGTCAAAGCACAAAACATTGCAGGATGGTGCTCATTTCAAGGAAGATTTGTTGGAATTTGTGAGAATGAAATGAGACACTTTTGATAAGAGAAGTAATTTTGTAAGTGTGGACACTTTCAGACATTGCATCGTGCTGCGGCATGAAGAGGCTGCTGATGTACTGCTGACCTGAGAGATCGGGTGGTTGACATAAATCCACCCAGTGCTGGGGTTGATGTGCAGGTAAGCCGGCTTCTGTCTGGACAGTGAATAGGTGATTGCCGCGTTGCTCCCCTGGTCATCGTCATGAGCTGCTGCTCGCAGGAAGCTAGTTCCAACTGGAGTGTCTTCTCTCAGAAAGTCTGACAGGGAAAACATCAACTGTCATATGGGGAGCGAAGTTCTACTAGTACCAGTTTGAGTTACTGCAACTGCTACTACTATTACAGGAACCGCTATGGTGAAACACTGTGTATGTCTAAAGCACGAATACCCAAATCATTAAAGTTGACTGAAAGCAGTGTAACATTATGTTCTGTGATGGTAAGCAGATATTATAATAATGGAACCACAACATTGTGCCGCATCAGCAGTCTGTCACCTCATTTTGTCATTTCTGGGTCTCACTCTGCAAAGTCAACAGATGCATTTTTAAATTTATGAATATAACCTCCAATCCTGCTGACTGTGATGTGTGTCAGCGCTGATCAGACAACAAAAACAACGAGCGGCGACGAGGTGCATTTCCCTCTGTAATACTGCATTTCAAGCATTATGTCAATAATAATGTCCTTTTCACAGTCGCGGGTCTCACTGGATACATTTCAACTGAATAATCACGCCAGATCCTGCTGAGTCTAATGTGTGTCACAGAAAAACAACAAAAACCAGCAGGAGGAGCAAACACAGGATTTTCCTCTCAGGGTTCATTTTGACAAACAAAGAATGTTACATCACCATGGTGAATTTCTTTTGTTTAAATTATGCCAATTAACATTAATAGTAAGATAATTTTGCTGTTAGCATCACTAAATGTGCAGGATTCTGAATACACACAATGATTTCATTTTGTTTTAGATTTATTTCTCTGTATTGTACTTTACATCGATTTAGGTGATTGTGGAATTGCTTTTTTACTTTATTAAATGTAAATCTATGTCATATTCATGTGGTTCTTGTTACTCCTATCTTGCTTGGTTACACTTAAAACAGCCCAGAGTTATAACAGGTACCAGGGAACCCGAGCCCTGTTTAGCTCCAGAACCAGAATTTACAAGCAGAATTGGTGTTTTACACTCATTTATTAAAGTTTTCATAAAGTTGTTTATATCAACTGTAAATATGGCAACACTTAACATAAAAAATGGTGTGGGTTTGCATTACCAACCCACAAAAATTTCTTTCTTTTTTTTGTGCAGATTTTAACTTAAAAACACAATAAAAAAGTGTTCAAGCTTCTTGAGATTTATATAAATTTTATGTTCACAAGCATCTAAAAGCTGTTTCTGCTGCCAGAAGACACTATTCACTTTCTGGTAAACAGAAACTCAAAGACAGAAAAGCTCAAAATATGTTACAACTGAAGAAAAAGTGAAACCCCCCAAAAGAGAGAAAAAAAAGATTGAAAATACCCAATAACTGGTGGTCGTGTTGTCCCTTAAGCAGAAAATCTTTGCACTGAAATACATGTTGATAACAATGTATGGATAACTAAGAAGCAGTCTAAACAAGCTCAAGATTTCCAGCTCATTTCCATCATTTGTAAAGGAACCCCCCCAACACATACACACTCACAACTGCTAAATAAATGCATGTCCCAGAAACATTTCAATCTGCCTCTTAAATAGTTAATGAGACACTCTGTGCGTTTCTCTAATCGGACGAGGAGAACTTCTGACACTATGCTTATCAAAACACATATTTGCACAGATAGTAAACAAACAGAGAGCTCTGGGACCTGCCAGCGAACATTTCATCAGTCCTAAGGGGTTTCCAGGATTACAAGGATGCAGATTGATGCGTGATGGTGACGACAAATACACGGTTTCTACACTTCCTCTGCTCCCTCAAAACACACAGCTACAGGATGTTTTTGTGTTGAACAAGAAGCGGACGGACTAAGTCACTGGGAGGAGTCGTGATGGTACTCACACTGGTAGCGGCTGTTTTCAAACTTGGGGTCGTTGTCATTCTGATCTGAGATCTGCACTGTGATCTGACAGATTCCAATGAGCGGCTCTTCTGCCTGATCAGTGGCCGTCACAGACAAAGTATACTCCCTCTGACGCTCCCGGTCAAAACTCACCGCTGTGGTTATCACACCTAACACACAGTGAGGACATTAGCACGCTTAGAATTTCAGTTTGTTATTGTTTGGACTGAATTGTAAAGCTTTTCTGATATCCAACAGGTACTGTGTATGTAGAAACTTTTGAAACACATATATTTGATAAGACAGTAAAACCTTAATCACTTAAGAAACTAACTCAAAGAGGGGTTTGTGAATTAAGATTCCAAGATTTTTGTTGGATACGACCAGAAAGGACAGCTTTAGAAATGAGCATATCAGAGGAACAGCTGTGGTTTAGCGTTTTGGAAAAAAAGTAAGAAAGGCTGAGATTTTGATAATATATAGAAAGGAGGGATAGTGACAAAAGAATGTTAAACATGGAGCTGCCAGGCAGGAAGAAAAGAGGAAAACCACTGTGAACGTTCATGGACGTAGTGAAGGAGGACATGTAGATGTTTGGAGTGACAGAAGAAGATGTGAGGGATAAGGTGAGGCAGATGATCCACTGTGGAAATACCTAAAAGGAGTAGCTGAATAAAGAAGCTGTGGAAGAACTGCTTGTAAAAATTATAAAGAGTGTTTCTGTAGAGCTTACCAGTATCAGGATCAATATCAAACCCAGATGCCACTCCATCTCTGTTCATTATGCCATATTTGACCTCTCCATTGACACCCATGTCAGCGTCATGAGCCTGGACGCGCAGGACGAACGTCCCTGGAGGCTGATTCTCCAGGACTGCTGCGTTCAGGCTATAGTTCTGACACTGACAACCAAACAGCAAAGTCAGGGGTCAGAATTTGTCATTTAATTTGCAATAACGTAAAAATAAATAATAACTCGACTCACCTCCTTGAACAGTGGTTTGTTGTTGTTGATGTCATTTATTCCCACAATGACCTGCGCTGAGCTGCTGAGTGGGTATGGCCCACCAGATGCGTTGTCATCCGTGGCAGTGATGTTGAGGACGTACTGTGGCCCCCTCAGGCGTGGAGGAGGACTCCGCCGCAGCTTAATAATACCTAAACACACAAACACAGGTGGCGCAAATCAACTAGGGTAGAAAATGTTTATAGCCAGTAATATAATTCACAAAACGACTCTTAGATCAATTTTCTTGGGCCTAAATTTATACCTTCTGAAAAAAACTGGGATATAATGAAAGTTTAAGTTTTATCTTGTGACCTTTTCAAGGTGGTCAAGCCTTTAGATTGGGCCACACTAAACTCTATATAAAGTAGCTTTATCATTTAGCAGCTACAACACCTAATGGTCAGTAGCCTTTTTGTTATTTTGTGGCTTCACTTTTGTTTCTTTTACTTCGAGACCACCCATCACCATGTTTTGTCTTCAGATAACATCCAAAGGTAATCAACACATCTTTAAATACGATAGAGGGCTGGTGTTGGTTAGCAGGGCTCATGGTTTCCTTTTATTTTGCAGATTTCCAGTAAAAAAAAAAAAAATCAACATTTTCTACAGGGAGAAACAGAAGTTTCATCTTCTTTCATGTTTCATCCAAAAGTGGTTTCTAATGCCAGGGGACACTGTTCACTTTACACTTTCCTCTGGAGGAGAACACAGAATGTAAGTGCTGCTGTTCATGCTTTCCCTCAAAGACATCATAAAAGTGAAACTGCAGGATGTTTGTGTCTCTAAAAAGTACCTCAATTTGACATTTTTTAAGTCACCTCAACAAGACATGCAATTGCAAATTCTAAACGCTCACTGACTTTGCTATAAATACACTGAATTCTGTATGGAAGTGTTTTCAGTTGGGTGTTCAGCTTCTTTTTTAGATGTCATTTACACTTTACCAGGCTATTAATATCTCTCATTATGAGATGGCAAATGACTCTGATACAAAGGCTGGTGCACGCCAAGTGTTAGATGAAGCATTATTAATAAAATTGAGTGGCTCAGTTACAATACCAATTCCCAAAACATTAGGATGCTGTATAAAATGTAAATGAAAACAAAATGATGTGAAAATCTTATAAAACCATATTTCATTCATAGTAGATGTTACGATTGACCATTTAAGGAAACAAACAAAACTCAAGCGTTGGTCAATAAAGTAAAAACGTAAGTCAAAAAGAGAGAGCGAAGCTCACTAGCTGCAAACATCCAGCTCACTAGCTGTAACCATTCACATGGCACTCTGGCCCAAAGCTCACCTGTCCCTGGGCTTAAATCCCTTTAATTACTGATGTGAGTCAGCTGTGTAAAGGAGAAAAGGTGGCACCTCAGGCAGAAGAGATTGAAGGACACGCCCACACAGGCACCTTCAGGAGGAGGCCCTGCTAGGGCGTAACAGTAGAACATATCAGTTGTTTGAACTGGAGGAACATTTTGGAACTAAGTAGAATGAGTGGCATCAGGTCAGGAATATGATTGGGTACAAAAAAGAGCATCTTAGCAAAGTTCCTCGATGTAAAATTGTGAAGACTTTAAATATCTCATCATTTACATGATGTACGCCACATCGTCAAAAGTTTCCAAGAATCTGGAGAAATCTCTGTGGGGACAAAGATGAAAATCAATATTTCAGTCTTTGGGACCTCAGGCAGAACTCCATTAAAAACACGAATGATTCTGTCCTGGAAATCATTGCACAGACTCAGGAAATGTCTAGAGATCATTGCCTATGAACACAGTTTGCCATGCCATCCACAAATGTAGATCAAAGCTCTATGATGCAACGAAGAAGCTATAAGTGAACATGATCCAGAAATGCAGCCTTCTTGTCTGGTCCAAAGTTCATTTAAAATGGACTGAGACAAACTGTTCTGTGGTCAAACAAATCACAATTTGAAATTCTTTTTGGAAAACATGGATGTCCCATCTGCAAGACTAAAGAGAAGAGGGACCATCTGGGTTGTTATCAACACTCAGTTGAAAAGCCTGCATCTCTGATGGTGTTTGTGTGGGGAGTCCATCAGTACCTATGGAAATGGCAGCTTGTACATCTGGAAAGGCCTCATTAATGGTTAAAGGTACACACAGGTACACAGGTATACACAGGAACACATACATCCAGACAAAACCTTTTCCAGGGAAGACCCTGCATATGCTTAACAATAACAACTCTAAACCATTTACTGCATCTATTTCAGCAGAAGTAGTAGAAGGGTCTGGATACCGAACTAGCTGGTCTGCAGTCCAGATCTTTGACAAATTGAAAACAGCAAAAAAGTCAACCGAGGACAAAGATGACTCAGGACTGTTGAACAGCTTCATCCTACATCAGACGGGAATGGACCAACATTCCTCTCACAAAGGTCCATCAACTTGTTTATTTAGTTCCCAGATGTTTATGGAATGGCCCTGTCTCAAATTTTATGAGACATGTTGCTGTGTGGTTTACACATTCACCAGGAGAAAGACAAATACCTTAGGGGTTGCCCTAGAAATTGTACATTTTCTCATTTTAAAAATTTACTATGTTTTCTATGTTCTACTGTCTATAAAATATAGGTTTATATTTGCATATCAATGCAAATATATCATGTTTTTATTTACCTTTTACACAGTGTCACAACTTTTTTGGATTTGGAGTTTTATATAATGATGTTATGTTCCTTTTAAATTTGTTACAGGCTATTTTCCTGATTATTTTCCCATCGTTTGAGTTATACAATGCCGAATGTCTGTTGATGGAGGCTCCCAGCCTCTGTGTCCACAATGGTAAAAGCTTAAGTTGGTGTAAAGGACAGCTGACACGTTGAGCTTAAAAACAACATAGATGAAACGCTTTGCTGTGATGTTTTCTGCTCTGTGGGTCACCAACAGCACAGATTGTTGGCACAAACTGCAGCCAGTAAAAAACCTCGCATTAGTTTAACTCGGGCCTAAAACAAATGTCATATTTTTCTGCGCTAACAATCACTTGCACATTAACATAACAGAGCAGCAGAGCAAACAAACAAACAAATAAGCTGCTTTGGTAGAAACATGAATAGAGACACAGAGGCTGGGAGAGAGAGAAAGCGAACACATCTACATGAAAATACTTCAGAACTCTTTGAAGTGACAAAGCAGAACAGCCAAGCAAGCCAAAGGCCATCTGCTGCTGGAGTGTGTGTGTGCGTGTGTGTGTGTGTGTGTGTGTGTAAGAGAGAGAGACAGAGTCTTAAAATATCATTTATGTGCAAATGTTCATGTTTATATCTCTTTGTGCATGGACGCATATGTGTGTGGGGCACAGAGCAGTGCAGCAGTGCATGCTGGGTGATAAGGTGACACAGGGGCTTAGAGAGAGAGGAAAAGACACATACACATGAACACACACACACAGATAAACATGCAAAAATATGACTGAACATCTCACTGCTGCATATGAACTTATCTTTAAAGTGTCTTTCTCTCACATACACATTTATACTTGTACTTTTGTGAGAAAAAGTCATGGACATGATGCAACCCCTGGCGCCTCACCCTCAGTGAATACGTTTTTTTTTATTTGCACACACATACAACACTGTAACATCCTTTAAATATGAATGAATCAGATAAGGCAGGAGAGGTCAAGAAGCCATTATCTACACTCAATTTAAAGCAAAAAGAAAATAAACAGCGCAAAGGAAAAGGAAACATTCAGAAATGCAATGTGATTTTTCAAAAATCACAAAAGAAAAAAAGGATTAGAAATGGTAATAAAAAGCCTTCAAGCTTATCTTCTTGTTGTCAAGTAGGTGTGTGAAAGGTGTTCACCTTTACCTGTGTGCAGTATGAAACAGTGAATTTCCCTTTAATCCTCACATCATTGTGCCCCAAACTGAGAACCAATAAAAAGAATATTCTCAGCTCCAACTGACCCTCACAAAGATACAGAGACAAATATGTAAATGAGCCAATTATGTCAAATAGTTTATATTCTAATAGCTTATATATTCCTGCACTGATTTTACATTTGTGTGTTCATGTTCTTTCTATTTATGCGTGTTTGTGTGTGCGTGTGTTTTCTAGGGGGGTTCACTGGCCTTGTTAATACAACCAAGCTTTATCCCAAATACTCGTCACCATGGCAACAATCACTTTATTCTGTGAGTATATATGTGTGTGCAGCTTGGTAGAGTGATCTGAATGCTGCTGCTGTGTGTATGTGTATAAAAGTTATTGTTTGTGCTGTTTGTGTCTGTTAAAGCTACTTTGCTGGCAAACAAATAAAATACTCATAATCAGTTAATGAGTTTTTGTGCTATTCAAAGCAGACATTGCTGCTGTCGGTCCATGGGAATATATCACAACAAGTACTGGTCAAAGGAAGAGAATATTTACTTATTCTAAAAATAATTGCATTTTTTTTTTACTGTCTTACTATAATAATCATAGCAAATGCATGTAGGTCTGTTCCTTTTAGATGCATTAATTCATCTGGATGAACCTTACTATATAAACTGCCCTTTCTCTTGATGGTCACACAGTGTAACAGTGGAATAGAAACTGTCAATCAAAAGGCTGTGTGTGTGTGTGCAGTTGTGATGCACTGAAAGTGACCAATCGTAAGATGATCAGAACATCCCTTGGTTTCTGCTTGAAAACTCTTAAAAGCCAGATCAGTTGGATTTCTTAGGACATTTAGGGGTTTTCTAACTTTATAGCCACCTTCATGGAAAACTGTTAGTGTTTCTACCTTCCATGCCTCGTCTATTCGGTCGCATGAAGATGACTTGTAGTTTTTTGCTTTGTGCTCTGAGAGATGCTCTAGTTGTACAACATTAGTGCATACATATACATTACGTAAAATCTACATAATTGTTCATGAGTCATTTAATAAATCCGAGCTGCAGCTCAGCATTCATTAGCGTAATTAGCTGCTCTTTTCCTGCCCCCTCAAGAAAAGTTGAGACTGGGTAAACTGCAAGCATGTCACTACTAGTTGAGTTTGGTCAGAACCACTCTAATTAAAAGCAGATTGTTATTTATGTCTGCAGTCATTTTAACTTGGTGGTATTGCTCTGCAATGGCAGTGGACATGACACCGATTAGTTAAACCCAGGATAGAAGCACATGAAGTGGCTTGCAGCAACTGCAGGGAGGGGTAAAACCTTATCAATAGTGTGCGCTATATGAGATTTGCCAGTTGGATGTGTAGAAGGATATGAGATGAATCATCAGCCAATGAGGGTTGGCGGTGAGATCAACCGTTATCAGATGTACTTGGACTGCCAATTAAATTTGGCTTCGTGGTTTGCCTGAAAACCTGTTGTGCTCATTTTCTAATAAGCAAAATGCTAGAGCGTACATCTATTTTCATGTTATTTAAAGCACTTTGCAAGTACATTTTGTGAAGTGCTATATCACCACCAAACTGGGCCACCTTCTACCCCCCCTGCCACCTGCATCAAAGACTCCTTAAACAAACGGCCTCAATCAGTCCCACTCAGACCCCACCTCTCAACCCTACTGTCACTCAGCACCAGATCCCCACAGGGCTCGATCTCAGCCCCCTACTGTATCCCCTGGACACGTATGACTGTACACCAAACCACTGAACCAACATCATAGTCAAGTATGCTGATGACACCAACATGGTTGGGCTCATCTCTGATGAAGATGAGACAGCATTCAGGGCAGAGGTAGAGAACGTGTCCTGTTGGTGCTCAAAAAATAACCTGAAGCTGAACTCATAATGGACTTCAGGAGGCTCAGGCAGGTCCACTCCCCTCTCATTATAAATGGAGAACAGGTGGAATCTGTCTCCACCTTTAGGTTTCTTGGCACCCACATCTCAGCCAATCTCACCTGGACCTACTTCCTCTGTGTCCTGAGGAAAAATAACCTGGACTAGAAGCTGATGCTGGCCTTCAGCTTCAGCTGCTTGCTGTCTTATTTGTGTTTACATAAAAGAAGAAAGACATTTTCTGTACACCAGCTGCCTCTCCCTTACCCTTCTGGTTGTCAAGAAGGAAATTGCTATCCTCATTGCCTCCAGTGATGGCGTAGGAGACGCCATCTCCATCCGGGTCGTTGGCATGAACGATGGCAACCAGAGTGTCAGGACCGGCATCCTCACTTAGGAAGGTCTTATAACTGACAGAGAGGAAGAGAGAAAGATGTGTTATTTCTTTACTGTATACAAGCACGTTGCAGAAGTAAAGAGATGAAGGATGTCATGAAAGGGTATTAATGTGTGAAAAGAAAAATAGGCTGATGCCAGAATGTTCAATAAAGTTCAATAAAAGAGTAGAAGAAATAAAAATGTGAAAGAGACAGTGGAGCAAGAGGAGAGGTGAAGATGAAGTGAAAACAGATGGAAGAGAACAGTGGGATTAAAAATAGATTCTGAGTTAAAAACAAACTTAATTAACAGATTGACTCTGTGGGCGAGAGACCCAGACAGCGACAGGGGTGAGGCAGAAAAAAAGAGAGAGAGAAAGCTCACAGCTGATGTTCATTATTAAACAAAGTTGTATTAACAATTCAAAAGGTGACAAAAAATGAAAACTGCTGCAAAGAGTAGAAGAATCACGATAATTCTTACACGTTCTGTGAAAAGACAGGTGCCTCGTCATTGGTGTTGGCGACTCGGATGCGGATTGAGGCAGTCCCGGTGCGAGGGGGTGTTCCTGCATCCACTGCAACCACCAAAAACTCATAGATGTGATTAGGGCGCTCATAGTCCAAGCGACGGGCGGGGCTGACCACACCCCCAGACGTGATGCTGAAGTCACTGCTGGGAACGAAGTATGAGATCTCCGAGTTTATCCCGGAGTCACAGTCCCGGGCAAGTACTGGATGGGAGGTAGGTAGGGTGAGGAGAAAGGTGAAAGAAGAAAGAAAATGAGTTGTAAAGTGCAGAAGATATCACGAGGGTAAATAAGGAACAGAAATAAGAGCTCAGAGAAGATGGTTGTAAAGATAGAGGTGAGAGGAGTAGGAGACAGAGATGAAGAGATCGGATAAGGTGGAAAAAGAAGAAGAAGGGAGACATTTTTATTAATAACTTAGTTTGTACACTGTTGTAATGTATGTATGATTATGTGTACTTGTCTGTCTCTGTGAGGACCAATGTGAGTTTGCAGCCTTGAGATTGATGTAGTTAGTCTTCACTGTAGGATAAAATCTTCAAAGGCGTGCTTGGAGGTTCAGACATAGTTTTAAGGTTCAGGTTCGGTTAAGGAGCTCAGTAATGTAGTATGTCAACAAGAGTCCTCGCAAAGACAGAGGGAAAAGTAAGCATGTGTGTGAGGATGTGATGCTGGCTGTCCGCCTAATAAGAGCAAAGCCTCGCTGAAGTTGGAGTGTTTGATCTCAACCAGTCACCAGCAGCTATGACAGATGGCTCTGACTCACACACACACACACGCACACAGACACACACACGTAGACACACACACGCAGATGAGCTTTACAGTCTAACCACAGGTGTAATGTGTTGGTTTTGTGTTCACACAGACCCTACTTCACAGATCAGTGTGTGTGTTACCTTGCAGCAGTGAGGTTCCAGGTGCGATGCTCTCAGGTATGTTGTCTCTGGTGTAGATAGAGTGGAGGAACTCTGGTGTGCAGTCATTCTCATCTGTTATGTGTACAACCACCTGCAGGGAGCATCCCACTGTTATTATCTGGTATCAGATTATACTTTGTGTCGGTTTCATATTCATTTTAGTGTGAGCCAGCAGGAGTGAACAGGTGAGTTATTTCATCTGTCAGTCTGTCCCAGGGCATGCAATCCATTATTATTTAAACCAACTGTTAACTGCATATTTCTGTACATTTAAGTATTATTATTCATATTGCCACATTCATTGACCTTGTTTATAGGTAATTTCATTGTTTAATCACATTAACATGTTCCTAATTTAATGTTTAAAAGTACTTGAAAAAGGCAAAATCCCATGTAAAATTAGGGCAACAAACTGTATTGTCATTACTGAAAATAACCGTATTTTTATGAGAAAGTTATTTTCTGGTATTATTTTGGCGCCCCAGCTGCCGGAATATTACTGTTTTTCTAGGATTTCTTTTTTAACAGTGTGGACCTGGTCTCATGCTTTGGATCATTGTGCTGCAAAACCCAGCTGTGCTTGAGCTTGAACTGCTGTAGGTATTAAAGTTACTGCACTTCATATCTATCTATTAGACACCAGTTTTATAAAATTTATAATCAGGAGTCTTCTTCACACAACAAAGTTATCTTAGGGTTCTTAACTTATTTGTCCATAAAACATTGTCCTGTGGTTTGTATGTGCCACTTTTTTCTGCATAAAAAGCCATCTTCATGAAATTTAATGGTTAAGCAATGATTTGACAGATCACAGCTGGTAGGGATGTAATCAGTTTTTTCAATTTGATTACAAGAATAGTATTTTGTGATTCATCAGGGTGGCTTTGTTTTATGTCAGAGCTTTTTTGATTATATAATGCAGTTTATTATGGGATACACACACAAAAGAAGAAATCAGGCAGAGAAATTCTTTGTTTCAGGTCTAAACTAATCAAAATCAAAAGACCCAATCAAACCAGTGCCTATGACAGAATGAAGAGAAAAACCATGAAGATGTAAATTTAAAGTCATTTTTGTTTTGTTTTCAGACATTTTCTATTTCTTATCACAAGAAACTAGAACGTCTTAGTGTAAAATTCACAGCAGACACTTTGACTTTATTAAACTTATATATACTTTTCAAGATAATTGAAGCAAACATTGTGAATACACGTCCTCTGGTCGAGGATGAAAAATATTTTCTTGTTCTCCCCACTTCTCCTTCAAACATCCTAAACCTTGAGCCTCTGCATCATCACCTCTCTGCCGTTCCAGTTTAGTTTCACCCACTATCCCGAGCTCCTGGAGCCCAACCAAAATGCTATTTTCCATTCCCATAAAGCCTGATTTAACTGGTAAGGCTGCAGACATGACCACTTGAGCACAGATTTTCTCTGCAGTCGTGAACCTTCGACACACCACCTGTTCAGTAATAACAGCAGGGCAGAGGAGAGGCAAGCAGAGAGGATTTAGATGCATGACTGCTTCTGCAAACATGCACTGAATATTTAGAAGCGTAAACAGTAACGCTATTCCTTATCAGTTTTTTTTTTTTACATCCAACTCAACAGGTGAATATGTATTTCCTATGTTGAAAGACTGATACAAAAGAAAGAAGCACATACACACCTTTTTAAATCAGAGAGACACAAAGGCAGAAGCACTGACTGCAGTCACTGTGGTGCAAATAGTAATCACTTGATAACAGTAATTACTTGATTTTATCATTTGCTGCACATGATTTGTGTGACTTCTTTTTACTGACAGAAAACAATGGCAGTTTTTTCATTTCTGGAGGATTCATTTGTGCATGAAGAATAAGAGCAAGTGTTTATTAGTAATAGGAAACATTTTTAAAGTTGAGAGCTCTATGAAACACCACAACCACACTTTTTCTGTACTCGTGCCAAACTTTTAATATCTGCTAAGAAATTGATTTCACATGTTTAATAGATTTGACCAGTTGTTACTTGAAAGTGATAAATACAAAAACCAAGTACAAAAACAAAGATAACACCATTTGACAGGCATGAAGAGCTTTTAGCTGAGAACTTGGCATTTCTTCTGTTTATCCATCTACAGTACTGTTGATCCCTCTATTGTTTGCTGAAGCTTTATCAGAAATGGTTTCAACTGAAGGGTGGTTGGGAAACCATTGTTAAAGAAGGCGGGGAGTAAAGGCTAAGTTGTGCCAAATTATAAAAGAACTGAAATGAAAATCATTGAAAACAGGTCTTCTGGAGTGATGAATCCAAACATTTTTGTGAGTAGGTACAGAGGTGGTCAGAAGAAAAGGACAAGAGTGAGTATGTACAGTCATTCATGGTGTGGGGCTGCATTTCAGCCAGTGGTGTTGGAGATCTAGCCTCTGATCTCCCAGCACGATATCATAGCAAACCATGTAATAGACAGTCCGGTCCACCGTGTCCATTTCACGCTTCGGGCCTCTCCAAAGAGTGAAATGAACACACATGCACAAGTTGTAATACCAGCAGGGGGAGATACTATATTTAAAGCCAAGAGGTTGCTAGTGAGCAAGGAAGGTATGAAATACATTCCAGTGTCCTTCATCACTAGAGACAATTAAGCTAGGTGGCTAATGTGTATTTAAATGTGTTAATAATGTCTGTTTAAATACTTTCATGTGATTATTTTCATGGTAGCTTGGAATACAAATATCTCCCTCTGCTGGTACTGCAACTTGCATGCATGTCCATTTTACACTTTGGAGAGACTTTGGTGTGTCTGTTAAACATTTTTAAGTGATACTAGGTTGGATCTCCACCAAGTATACAAAAGGTCATGTACCCAAATTTGGGGGGAAAATTCCCATCAGCCAATTCCCATATACTGGGTGAAGATGGATTCTTTATGTAGTTTAGGCAAAGACAAGTGTACTTATAAACTAATGGTTCAATAACAAACCAATAACTGCTCATTATCATAATTTTTTACCTAAATTCCTATCTCTGTTATATATTTAAAGAAGTTTTTCCTTTACAGGTGGCAAAGAGATGCTATTTTAGTGTGTTATTGAACCTATCTCGAAGTCTTTGGGGTTTCTATATTGAGAAAATTGGGAAAATGTGTGTAGTCTAGATTCATATAATATTAACAGTCAAAAGAAGGTACTAAGCTTGACACCAAATGTCAATATAAAGCTGTCGGACTGAACGATGGAAAGAGACAGACTTCATGTTGACGGCTTTAAAATGTCTGATGAAGCCAGAGGCAATAAAAACTGCAGAAGCTACAGTAAGGTGCAACATAAGCAGTGCTGCAAAACCCTCTCTCTCTCTTATACATGCACGCGCGCACACACACACACACACACACACGCACGCACACACACACACACACACACACACACACACACACACACACACACACACACGCATGCACGAACAGGCAGGGCATTTATAGTGAATTAGCCAGCCAAGCTTATAGAGCAGCAGTGGCCTTTGGGGGACACTGGTAGTTTAGCAGCTATTCTCTCTGTGTCTCAACCATCTGGACACTGAGAGCAGGTGATAATGGATTTCTCTTGGTGTGTGTGCTTGTGGGAGTGTGTGTTAATGTGAACAGATGTAGATATCTGTTGTATTAAGTCTTCAAAGCTTACTCTGAGGGTAAAAGTCAGTACTTAGCAGCCAGGCTTCTGCACTTTACGTATGTGTGTATGTGTGTGTGTGTGTGTGTGTGAGTGTGTGTGTGCTCGAGCCACATATTATCTATTATTGTGCAAACTCTGTAACAAAATAAAAAGAAGGATCCTGCACCTCAAAACTGCTGATTCCTAAGTGATTCCTAAATTCTGAACGGAGCTTTGAACTTGTGCATTTCACTGAGTTTTCATCATGAGAGCTTCACGGGATGCTCAGCAGTTTGTTTTTAGTGGTATGCTTGCAAAATAAACACATAAACTTAATAAACAGTAAATGAAAGAGTTGCATCACAGCATCTGATTCAGCAGCAGCACTTTCTTTCTCATTTTAAATTAATGAGTTTTCATCAGAGAAGTGGTATGCCGAACTGTCAAGGGTCAACACCCTTACATGTTCTCAGATATGTGTGATGATGAGCTGTGCAACTGTTGTGGATTTATTCCAGAGGCTGTGGTAGCACTTACAACTCTGTATTGACCTTCCAATTCACACCATAATACTCCATGGCCATCATGTGATTCGACTGTAAGAGTTTAATATGCCATTGATGTGTGAACACTTAGAGTGCCTACCATTCTCCACCAGTTATCAGATATAATAAATTATTTTCAATCACCCTCTAACATCTGTTTTCAATTATCAGGTTGTCTGAGTGTTATTTTTCCCTGGTTATTGTTTTAACTGCAGTGCACGGGACCACAACTTTGTCCCAAAAGATAACGCTGTGTGTTAAAGCTGCAGCTACATGCTGTTGACATGGATGTATTCATTTTAGAGCTTGCATTCACACATCAAACTTGTAAAAGTATTAGTCACTTTACACAGATTTAAAGATAGTATATTTGCATGCTTGGTAGTGTAGATGTACCTCTGCCACGCTGCTAAGGCCGGTGTCGGGTTCAGAAGCTCGGACCTGCAGGGTGTGCAGGTTGTGACCACTCTCATAGTCGACGTTCCTGGTGAGGCTAAGCGCGCCGCTCTCCTGGTTGATGCTAAACAAATTCCCTGGATTAACCAGTAGCATGTATGAGAGACTCTTCTTCTGGAAGGAGACAGCCTGGACAACTGCGACTCTACATGGACGTGGACACACACACAAAGCAAGAAATTTAAGCAACACTAGTAACAGTTTTCTTACCAGAAAGAGAAAATAAAGGGAAAAATAGGTTTGAGTTCTCCAAGATTTTATGAAATCCTCTTCTTAGACCTCTATCTTCTGCTGAATCAGATAAAATACTGTATCAGTTTTAATGTGTGCACCAGTTCACAGTCAGATCCAAGTCATGTCTTAGCATGGCTTAGCAAAAATACTGCAGCTGGTGGGGAACTGTTAGCTAAGCCCCCTAAAAGTAGAAAATATTGAGAAATTTCCATAACTGTTGTAGTTCTTTAAATGTCATTACTCATTGGTTGTGGTTCCTTACCTATTTTAGCACCGTTGTTATTTTTATTGCTTGTATTCCTGTTTTTGTCTGTGTAAAGCACTTTGAATTTCTTTGAATGAACTTGGTGTGCCTTGCCTAAAGTATAAACATGACCACAGGTCTGCAGAAAGCTGATGTGCATTTCTTTTTCCAAACAGACTTATAAAGTGAAGAGGAGCTGTGACGTGCTGGTCGAGCTCCAGTGCTGCGTTTAAAGTCTGCAGCCTTCATGGATAATTCTGAACTCAGACACCATTGCAACCCGATTAATCAATTTAACGTAAACTAACACACACGTACGCACAAACACACACACAGACGCACATACGGTCAGAGGACACGTGCATGTGAGGACATAAAAACACATAAAAGGGACATAATGGAAGAAGAGACACACAGAAACCACATGCAGAGATACACCCACACACACACTGCTCGCAGGGTGGCATGGATACTTGGATATTAATACAATGTGCTTTGCGCCAGCAGCCCTGAGGATTCACACACACACTCCCCTTCATGTTTATCCAGACCTCGCTTTTAATAAATATTTGAATTTGCCACACTTTCAAATTCTCAGCCTCAGGCCACACTCATACATCTGGGTCCTCTTCAACCACCTCCACCCACCCCAGCCTTCTCTGCATCATCCCTCTATCCTTCATTTTCTTCTCTTCCCTCTCCTTCCTTCCTCTATCATCCCTTCACGCTCTCCACATCCCTCCACATCTCCCTCCTCCTCCTTCTTCTTCTTTCCTTTTGTCTCGCTCTACAGGGCTCATCTTTTCATGCATCACATGACATGCAAAGCAAGGGAGCAGGCACACACAGACAGACACACATATGCACAAATGCCATTTTCACATTCTGTGTCTGAGGCAGTGGAATGCAAATCATGTTTCTGTAAATATGGAGGCAGAAATATAAACAGACACTTTTGTTAATAAAGCCTACTCACAACAATAGTACCAGATGTAAGATTACAAGTACTTCTAATATGTCTCTCTGTGTATAACCCTGTCAGTAACATATGCAAACATATAAATTAAAAGCACATAAAACTGGTACCTTTTGGATCACTTCTAATGCAGTTGCTTGATACAAAGCAGCATAAGGTGCTGTATCAAAACTTGTACTCATGGATCATACAGGAATTATACGCTTAGTATTTGTTCTAATTAATGAAATTTAAGTATCGTATTTTTATGTGTTAACTGACAGGCATTTTGGTTTGTACACATCTGTACATCCATGCAAAGGGTGAACCCGTCATTGTCAATAGACCTTGCTTTGAAAGTTTGCCAGCACACAATATGGCGTCTTTTGGTTTAACTGGTGTAACTGGTGGAGGCCTAAATGCTAAAAATAAGGCTTCAAAAAAATTTGTCGAGTAGAGAAGGCTTTGTATCAAGTAACGATAAGAAAAAGAAAAACTTAACACTATCACTTTCACCTTTTACTTATTGAGGTTTATATTTCAGAAAGCATGTGTGTAACAAAAAGCTTCTCTTAAGTTAACATCTTATATTGCAAATAAACATCCAATGCTGTTCTTTGGGAGTTTCACTGTATGTATGCACAAGGCATATATTTCTAAAGAAACTTACTTTCTGACTGGCAAACCTGTGAGACCTAATTGACTTGTGAAGGGCTAAAATAATAATAGCAGTCTGGCAGTTTGGATGAAATGTCTCAGATGCCATCTTGTATTTTACAGGATTTAAAAGATTAGCTACTAATATCTTGAAGTATTACAGAACTTTCGAGTGTCTTAGAGTGTATACAACTTACTAAATGTGACGCACCAACAGCATAGCCAGGTGGTTATAATGTCGTAAGTGTTATTCACAGAGCATACACACAAACAAGGGATAACAATCTGTCAGACTGCTGTAGGGACTCACGGTTGGCCAACGGGTATGTTCTCTGGTACATTCAGGCTGTAAGTGGAGTTGGTGAACTGGGGTGGCCGATAGCCTGCAAGGATAGCAACAGTGGCTGGTGGCCCTTTACGACCATGTCCATCCACTGCCTGAACCCGAAGGAGGTACTCCTTACTGGGGGTCAAAGGTCGACCGGTTGTCCTGATCTCCCCAGAACGATGGTCCACCTCGAAGCACTCCTCATCACCTTTATAAAGAGGAAAGGAAACTCTGCCTTTAAAAACATTAATATAGATAGATAGATAGATAGATAGATAGATAGATAGATAGATAGATAGATAGATAGATAGATAGATAGATAGATAGATAGATAGATAGATAGATAGATAGATAGATAGATAGATAGATAGATAGATAGATAGATAGATAGATAGATAGATAAACAGACAGACAGACAGACAGCAGCCACAGCTGTCCAATTATAAAACTAAATAAGGCAATATGAGGCTAGAGGGATTCTCTGAGTATGTTTATTTCTCTCTCTGTGTGTGTTTGTGATTAACACTTTTTGAAAAGTCCCCACTGGAGAAGAGAATGAAGAGGGAAGTCTGCAGTAGAAATGTGGAGACAATTTGACAAAAGAGAAAGAAAGCAGATATGGAAACTTTGAGAAGAGGAGGACAAGAAGAAGAAGAAAAGTACAGTTTAAAGTTTGCTTAGCCTCTCTGTCCACCATAATAACTGCCATCATCACCTCTTGGGCTGGTGCAGAGTCCAACAATTTCAGTAACTTTCATCCTATATCCTATCTATTATTTATTTCTAAAATCCCTGAGAAAATAGTTGTTTCTCAGGTTCTTGCTCACTTGTTTGGCAATAATGTTTTTGAACAGTTTCAGTCTAGTTTCTGTCCCATTGATTCTTAAGAAAACAGCCTTTGCAAAATTCACTAATGACCTCCTGATGGCAGCTGGCTCTAGTCTATTAACCACTCCTCTTCTTTATTTCCATTACTATTTATGCAGTTGCAGCCTATGATACTATGTCCCATAACATCCTTCTTGACAGACTAGCCTCTACTGGAATTAATAAACCACCCCTAAACTGGTTTAATTTCCATTTTTAAATCCTATCCTGGTTCAGTCAACTTAAATATCCCAGTTGAAATTTTCATTTCCAGTTACTTGTTCTCCAGGGATCTGTTTTGGGGCCTCACCTATTTATCATCTGTCTATTTCCTTTTGGTCATATCTTCTGTAAAATTATCAGCATTTCAATTTCCATTGTTATGGTGATGACACCCAGCTCTACCTGTCAGCCAAACCTACCACCACTCTCCCAGCCACCTTCCTCCAGGAAATCAAATCTTGGTTTTTCTCATTGGCACCAAATCCAGAATGTCAAAAATTTTCCCTCCCGACTGACAACTCCTCAGTTTCTCCTTTCCCTCACGTTAAGAGTCTGGGTGTCATCCTTGACAGCACACTTATTATGTCACTTGGTCCTCATACTTCCATCTTTGTAACATTAATATATAAAGACATTAATGTCTGTCTGTCACAACCAATAGTACTCCCATCTTTATTCACACCTTGGTTGTGTCCTACATGGCTTCCATTTCTTTCTCACATATCCATCCATAACTTTCAACTGGTCCAGAAGTAGTCACAGAAGTTTCTCCATTTATCACATCACATCTGTCATTCAGCAGCTTCACTGACTCCCAGTTAAATATCGTATTGATCTCAAGATTCTTCTCCTCACCCCTAAGGCAATCCATAACCTCACTCTGCAGTACCTCTCTGAACTACCTCACGTTACACACCCATTCACATTCTCACATCTTCTTCTTCTCTTCATCTCACTACACCTTGTGCCTGTTTGACTACCAAACAGTTGCATCAGTTCCTCACCTGGAATCTCCTCCCATGAAACATCTGTAACAGTGATTCTCTCCACTTTCAATTCCCATCTCAAAATGCACCTCTTTAAACTGTCATACTCACTCTGCTGGTCTTCCACCTGTCAAATGAATCCTCTTTTCTTAATTATTTTATATATTTTAAGCTTGTTTTACTGACTTGATTGACATTTTCTTGGTTCATTCTTGCACTCTTTTAAAACTCTTTTGTGTAAGGTGACCCTGAAGGTTTTGAAAGGTACCCATTATAAAATGTATTATTATTATTATTATTATTATTATTATTATTATTATTATTATTAATGTTATTGTTAAAAACAAAGATAGGCAAAGTAAGGTACCACTCACAAAGACCTAGACAACATCCGCGACCCCTAGACAACCACTAGTTACTAAGAAAAGATTTATATTCCCTGATTGGTTGGCAAGTGGTTGTTGGCTGATGCTGAGGGAAAGTGGTTACAAAGAGCGTGTTGCACCGAAACCCTTCCTGCCCGCTGCAGCCATCCATAATTTGCATGGAAGATGTGCCTTGTCTGCATAAACATGCTAACTAACCACAGAGCAATAGTGAAACTTGAAGTCTGACACAGGCACACAAGGAAACAAAGAGGCAAAGGCTGTATATCATGTAATGAATGGAAAGAAGATGAAAGGTTAGGATGGGTGGATAAAAAAAGACATGAAGGGCAGAGAAGAATCCCCAGCTGTTGACTGGAGGGTTTTGAACCAGCAGCTGCATCCAACCTGTCAATCATCTTCTCTTGTTTTGACTGCTGAGGGGAGATTTTTCTGACACTTGTTTGTCAAAGTCTCACTAAATGAGTTCTGGTTTGCTTCTAAAGCTCCTATAGATTGCCTTTATTGTCTCACTTGCATAATAATCTATTCTGAATTGAAATTAAAACTGACTTAAAGTAAATATACTTTTTAGGTTTAGTTCAGAGACAAGAAGATGCATATTGGTTTCTTGCCCCTGATTGGCATAGCATGAAGACTAGACAAGAGGCCGGGGGAATCAGCTGGCAAACCTGTCCAAAAACTGAATAACAGCACCTCTAAAAGCTCACCGACTGATGCTTTATAACGGCATCCAATGACCTAAAATATCCAATGACATGTCCAACTGTTCTGGACAGACATGCGATATATGGTAGTTTTTAATATACAGGGTGGGCCATTTATATGGATACACCGTAATAAAATGGGAATGGTTGGTGATATTAAAGTCCTGTTTGTGGCACATTAGTATATGTGAGGAGGCCAACTCCTCAAGATGGGTGGTGACCATGGTGGCCATTTAGAAGTCAGCCATCTTGGATACAACTTTTGTTTTTTCAATAGGAAGAGGGCCATGTGACACATCAAACTTATTGGTAATGTCACAAGAAAAACAATGGTGTGCTTGGTTTCAACGTAACTTTATTCTTTCATGAGTTATTTACAAGTTTCTCTTTGTTCACAGCCATTGACATGTCGAAGAGGAGCGGATTGAAATCGTGTTGACAGCTGGTGAACGCAGTAACCGGGTCATTGCAGCAGATTTCAATGCAAGACACCCTACGAGACCACCCATCCCCCATGCTACAGTTAGCAAACTGCTTGCTAAGTTTCGTGAAACTGGTTCGGTGTTGGATTTGCCAAAATGTGGACGCAAGAAAACTGTCACTAATGAAGAAACATCAGTGGCTGTCCTAGCTTCATTCAGCAAGAGCCCACAGCGTAGAACTCGCCGCATGTCACTGGAGAGTGGCATTAGTTGAACATCCCTTCGGCGGATATTAACTACTCACAAATGGCACCCTTACAAACTCCAGCTACTGCAGCATCTCAACGAGGATGACCCAGATTGGCGCACAGAATTTGCAGAATGGGCAAAACAAAAATTGGAACAGGACCCTCAGTTCACGCAGAAGATTTTGTTCAGTGATGAGGCAAACTTTTATGTGAATGGTGAAGTTAACAAACAAAACCACCGCTATTGGTCTGACACTAACCCACATTGGATGGATCCCTCCAAGACTGTTGGAACAACAAAAGTGATGGTTTGGTGTGGTATATGGGGTACAACAATAGTGGGTCCATTCTTCATCAATGGAAATCTCAAGGCCACTGGATATTTGAAATTGCTACATGATGATGTGTTTCCCTCTTTATGCACTGAAGCTGGCACGTTCCCTGAGTTTTTCCAGCAAGATGGTGCACCACCACATTATGGGTGCCAGGTCCGAGCATTCCTAGATGAACAGTTTCCTGGAAAGTGGATTGGTCGTCGTGGGCCAGTTGAATGGCCCCCAAGGTCTCCCGATCTGACCCACTTAGACTTTTATCTTTGGGGTCATCTGAAGGCAATTGTCTATGGTGTGAAGATACGAGATGTGCAGCACCTGAAACTACGGATACTGGATGCCTGTGCTGGCATTTCTCCTGCGGTGTTGCTATCAGTGTGTGAAGAGTGGGAGAAGAGGGTTGCATTGACAATCCAACACAATGGGCAGCACACTGAACACATTTTATAAGTGGTCAGAAACTTGTAAATAACTCATGAAAGAATAAAGTTACGTTGAAACCAAGCACACCATTGTTTTTCTTAATAAGTTTGATGTGTCACATGACCCTCTTCCTATTGAAAAAACAAAAGTTGTATCCAAGATGGCCGACTTCTAAATGGCCACCATGGTCACCACCCATCTTGAGGAGTTTTCCCCCTCACATATACTAATGTGCCACAAACAGGACTTTAATATCACCAACCATTCCCATTTTATTACGGTGTATCCATATAAATGGCCCACCCTGTAGAATGAGGTATATTTTACTGTGGAGTAACACTACTATGATTTCGTGAAACTTCTGAAAAGAAAAACTGATATCTGTCAACCTCATCTACAGCCAGAGACTGCTATAGATTCTTATGTTGTCGCTTTACAATGGAACCATTAAAAATGGAGATTTTCATTACAAATAAGTAGGATTCATGGTACTGCATTTGAGTCCCCTTGTGTAGGTATTTGACTATGCAGAGTGAAAGACTTTGGGTATATGGATGTGCTTGCATGCACTTCTCCAAAGAAACAGAAAACCCAAACAAATACGCTGAATGCTGACTGGTTGAAAGTTGGGCTTGAACAGGAAAGGGAGAAACAGCTGAGTTTATCAGCAACATAAAGAACACAGAAAGTGGTTGAAGTGGAAATTATTTTTGACAGTTTCACTTTATAACTTTATAACTTAGGTCTTCTCCTTGGTTGTTTGGATGACCAACTAAATCTAAAAAATATTTTAAAAAATCTTGATGGCGATGCTTGACAGGAACTGGATCAGAACTTTGAAGAGTTTACATATCCAATACAAACACAAAAGGCTACAAGTTTCCAGTTTTATAACAGTAGCATTCCTGATGATTAGATTGTTGTCTTATTCATTTAATTTTTTTTAATCTAAGTTTAAATTAAAGTTAGTCTTGCAACTCGGTGTTGTTTTAAGTGTATAAAAACATGGCAGACGGGAGTGACAGCGATTTATTTCAGCTTTCTAAGAAGAATATTTTGAGTATATTGAAGAAGAGAACAGAACAGAAGTTTTTGTAGATATAAAAAAAGAACCATTTGTTTCAACTTTTGGTTTTTTTATAGTACGGTGAAGGTGGGTGCACAGTGTTTTTAAAAAGAGCCACAGAAACTGAAACTTTCGCCGCATTTTTAAGCCACTAAAACAAAAACTGCAAATTTAGGATGCTGTAACTGATTAAAATAACATTAATGCCCCTAATTGGCCTCACTCACTCTATGTGAATATATTTTCACATTGGCATGGTGTTAAAAAAACATTTTTAATATAAATTATTGGATTATTCATTCGTACACATGTAGTCACATTACGCCAAGGGGAAGTAAGAAGCTTTTAATAAGAAAGCATTAGAAATTAGCTCTCAAAATATCTCCCCTTCACTTTCCTCCCCCATTTTTCTTCACTTAAAAAAAAAAGAAATCCACAGCCACCGGCGCCCATCCGCCCACCCTCTGACTCTCCCACTCGCTGCCTCTCCAGAGACTTCCCTATTATTCCTGAATCTGGGAGCTTTCTTTGCCCCAGGGAGCGATTAACAGCACAGCTCCATCCCGTTCTTGAGCATTTCTTTCTCCCTCTTCCACTTGATGGTAATTGAAATTCAACAAGTCAAATTTTTATTTATAAATCACTCTTTTGAACAAAACAGGTTTGTCACACAGAGCCTGGCAGAGCAGCAGCGGACCTAATTACAGATACAAGCAGGAGATAAGAGCAGGAACAAACACATGACAGGTTTTTAGAAAAACTGACTGAAAAAAGATGGAGATTTGACTGTGGTAGGTAAAAAAAACAAAACATATAAGGTAAACAATGAAAGAGTCGGGCGAGTGTTGATATTATAAAAGACATGTTAATGCATTTGAAATGTATTTTTCATCTTTGAAGGGTTCTTTACATCTTAATAGCTCATTTTCAGTGTATACAGTATGCTACATGGTAAATATTTATATAGTCATTCTGCACAATACAGCAATTAAAATAAGAATTTAACCACTCACCCTCAAGTAGGAAGAACTGAGCTTGTCCTAGTGTCCCATCTCGTTGTCGTGCTGACAGTCGATACACTACGGTGCCTGGTGTTGCATCAGGACCAATAGCACCCAGGTAAGGTGAGGGAAACATCGCCCACTGCAGATCAGCCTGACTGGGCATGCTCAGAGTTAACCTGCACAGGTACCAGTCATCACCTGGATAAGAGAATAAACAAATATGACATTACTACCTGTAACTGACTTTCAATTCAATTCAATTCAATTTTATTTATATAGCGCCAAATCACAACAAATGTCGCCTCAAGGCGCTTTATATTGTACAATAGATCGCACAATAATAAATACAGAGAAAAACCCAACAATCATATGACCCCCTATGAGCAAGCACTTTGGCGACAGTGGGAAGGAAAAACTCCCTTTTAACAGAAAGAAACCTCCGGCAGAACCAGAGACTTTAAAAACTCCTGTTACTCAAGAATCCAAGATAGCTCTGAATAGCTACCATACAGTCATTAGGATTATGTAGGTGTCCTTCTGAAAGGCATGATTGCATTTAGCCAACTTATTACTCCCCCATGTACCTGCTGCACGCTCACTTGAAAATAGTTCAATTGTTATAACACCATTAAGTTTGTGAATGTTACTTCTCTCGCAAAATCAAGAAGGAGGTGAAACTTCCAATATAAGAGAATGGTTCTTGCTGGTGTTTAAACTGATCTGTTTATTTATGTATTGTTAAATAACTCTATTCAAAACTACCTCTCACCCAATGTTGGCTGGGATAGGTTCAAGCCCCTCATGACCCTGAACTGGATAAGAGGAAGAAAACGGGTGGATGGATGTATACATGAATGGATGGAAAGAAGCCTTTTTCAACTCAATACTAATCTTTATTGAGCCCAAAGGAAAATTCATAACACTTCTAAAAACCAAAAAAGATAAATGCTTGAAAATGTTCTCAGAAGACAACAGAATCTGATTTAGTAACATAAATTTGGTTTATATTTTTGTTATGGCTTGTTATGTGGTGGACAAAAAGTATTAATCGTCTCATGATCTGTTTCCCCTTGATAGATGCAATTCAGTTTTAAAAAATAACCACTCTTTTTTAGCCTAGGTTCACTGAAATATCTGGCTGTTGAGCTACTAAGGTGATCAGCCAGTTTCTATATGTGTCTCTCAACCTGTTTTCCAATCACAGGACATCAAATAACTCACTTATCCAAAAGTATATAGACTGTAAAATGGCTTTGTATTGGAAAGTATACAGCATGTATTTACAAGATTACAAACCCAAAATCAACATTGTTAGTAACATGTTAACCATATAACTGCTAAACATCTGCTTTTAAATCTGGTCTATGTTAAAATTTTCATAGAAATGCATTTGCTTTTAGAAATAATGACATTTTATACTGTAATATACAGTACCAGTCAAAAGTTTCAATTGATAGTGATTGAGTTAATTTCTGTGCATCAGTGTTTTTATATGTTTTTATTTAAATGTTACCTAACAGTCTCTGTTTTGGTGATTGTCTGAGTGCTTTAACTGCATGGCTGCTATTGTTGTCTCAGCTTTGAAGTGACGAAGCTTGTTAGCTAAGCCAGCTGCACTCGTTCAGACAGTGGCTCAGCCAATGGGGACAAGGTGACATCTCTCAACTTCTGTCGTTTTTTCCTCATCTCTCATCATCACCTTGCTGCTCCAGAAGAGAACAGTGAAGGAGTGACAGGGAGGAAGAGAGAGAAGGAAGCAGTTCCTCCAAAATAAAACAACAGAACTTTCACAAGATCACAAAGACACGCAGCAGGAGCTCCTATACATACACACACACACACACACACACACACACACACACACACACACACACACACACACACACACACACACACACACATGTTTTTTTCTGCATCCAAAAGTCAACTCTCTTTATATATTTTGTCATGTCGTCTGGTTCTGAGGAGGCATTTGTTTGGTTTGAAGGTGCTTTGGCGCTAGCTGTTGTTTTGGCTCTTGTGTCGTTTTGCAACAGCAAAGGAGACAACAGCCTGAACAAGAGAGGAAACTTCACTTCAGAGAGACCAAAGAACGAAAAAAAAGAGATGAGGAGGTGGCAGAAGAGGAGGTGGAGGAGGGAAGGAGGTGAAAACACAATGGTGTCTACCTTTGTTTCTGTCTTCTCTGAAGGTCTGTCAACAAACTGAACATGAGAGGGAGAGGGAAAAAGAGGAGGACAGGAAAAAGGAGGCAAATGAGACATAGGGACATAAAGGGAGACAAAGAAGTAACAATAGAAAAAGCAACAGGAAAATGGGAGAAATGAACAATGGGGTGAAGCCAAAATGGGGAAAAATAAGGCATAAAATGGAAAAAAATGAGAATAAAGAAGGAATATGGTGAGCATAGATGCAGAATGAAGAAAAAAAACTATGAGGAAAAAGAAAATGTGCTCCATCTTAGAGTTATCCATCAAATTCAAGTACACAAACACATACAATTACACTCAGTGTGACTGGCACTGTCAGGGGATCCCATTATCTCTGAATCTGCATCACCAAGAAATGTCCACAAATCAACAATATCCTCTATGTATTTAACTCTGCGGTTTGTGAATGTTTTTAGTTTCAGTGATCCAGTATTAGTTACCTGTACGTGGAAAAATAACACTAACAGAAAGCTGTTGTTTCTATAATGATTAATATTCATTCTGTATATGCCAAATAAAAATTAATGTCCTTTGAGAGAAGAACAACTTAATCCGACAATAAAAATATATCCTATTCCAAGCCAAAGCATGCTGTAACTGTGATAAACACCCATAAATAAAGTGAGAAAATGAGCAAAACGCTAACTAAAAAAAGTTAAGGAGATGAGGGTGAGGCGATAATGAGGACGAAACCTTCCAGCTTAGCGCTCCACTGTCCTCTCCCGCGTTAGCCGGCCTTGAGTTTTTAGTCAATGCATAAAATCCAGAATAATCAAATCTATTTCTGTCTGTTGTTTTACATATGCTGTGCTGTGGGCCGTGCATGAAAGCCAAATGAAATCTGTCCTATTATTATGATAAGCATCAACACGTTCAGATGCAGTGCCAGCGGTCAGCACATGTGTCAGCCCGGGCGAAAACTATAAAACCAACCTCACTGTATGGAAATACAACTGCGGGGGGGGGGGAAAGTGGACACAATGCCTCCTTTGTACCTCCAGGCTGATAAAAGGTCACTGACACTAGAATAATGGCATTTAATTAAAGCTGTGTTATGATATAATACATAGTCTCTGCAGGGTTACACTACAGCTTGTTTATCTGCATCAGTGAGTGGAACACAAACAGCAGCCCCGCCTACATAAGTAACACTTTTTATTGGAAAATTTTAAAAAGTACATTTTGTATATTATTTAAGAGTCTACACAGGTAAAGCAGATAAAGAGCATACTAAACACTACGGGCATTAGAGAATATTCCTGTTACATTAAAAGAGTTTTGCATTATGGACACAGTGTAATATATTTTGATGGTAGCCCAATCAGTGAAAACAAAGCGTCTCCAAACATCTTTGCTGCACAAAAAGAACAGTGGACGAATCATCTGTCCAGCAGCCAAGACTATTACAGAATGTCACGACAAGGAGCTTAATAAGATATGAAAAATACTGCCACAGACAAGAGGCAGGAGATGAGAATGTGGGACAGAAAGAATTAGTTACAGTGCTTTTGAAGGAATATATGCACATGGAATATACTGCATGCTTTCATAAAAACATGGTTTTGTAGATTCAACCTCGACAGCTGTCTCGACATACATCCTAAAATGTGAAGCCTAATGTAGTAGCATTTCAAAAATGTGACTTAAAAATGTTGGACTGCAGTATTATTAACAAGTTGGATTGTGTGATGATTCAGTGACAGCAAACTGTACTTATCACAGCTCAGTTCCTCAGAGGATGGTCTGTGTTTCAAAAATGTTATTTCTATTACAATGTTTCAGAGGGAAACACATTTGTGACCACATTATACTTGGCATAGACGATGGGTTGTATATGTGGCATATCACGTCATTTCTTACATACATAATGTATGTGTACTTTATGAGGTATTACAGTATTATTAAACTTTTTAGTCATTCTTTAGAAGTGCTCATAGCATTGGCTTAGGGTCGGGTGAAATTTTTGGTTTGTTTTAACAGAATACGAGTTCCCTTTAGTTACATTTTCTAATGAATATTTACACAGTAGCACAGACAGGAATCAGCATGTGATACCAGCCTCTGGTATGATGGTCTAGCTCTTTGTATCCCCTCCATCTACCCCAACTATCTCCTGCTGATTCTGATACAATTCATAATTATTGTGCTTTATTCATTATAAAATACTTCATACAGTACTGGGACCAGTCCACATCACACTGAAAGGAGTTACTTGGCCACAGAAACCTACACAGTGAGACTAATTAGGTTAGTTTGGAAGTTTGGAACTCTTATTGAGCCAGCAGAGCATTTTTAATGCATTAAGCACCTCAGCTCTCAGTGACCCTGCCTCTAACCTTCTGTTGTCTGCCACTTCATGACTGAGTTGCTGTGGCTCCTAAACACTTTCACTTGCCAATAAATGCACTCAGAGTTGATCTTGGAATGTCTAGAAAGGAAGAACACACAAACTACAAACTGATTTGTTGCCACATTTGATTCTTATTACAGTACAACCTAGACATTCAGGGAGCTCTTTACAATGACCCATTCTTTTAAAGTGTTTGCAAAGGCAGACTGCATTGCTAGATGCTTGATTTTACACACTTTGCCAATGAGACTGAAAACATCTGATGAGAGGTATGGCCCAATACTTTTTGTAGATATAACATTTAATATAGTGACCAATTACCCTTCACCTAAATGTAATAGGAAAAACACTTCAATCATGTAAAACAAACAAACAAATGAACAAACATAAAAAAAATCCCTTTCATTTAATGAGTTCTAGCACCATCCTCAGGGTAAACCAGTAGCAAAATGACATCTGTGTTGTTTTATGCTGCAGTGTAGCCATGAGCTACAATTGCAGCAATCCAATTAACTTTTTTTTACACTAAACTGTGGTTCTAAAAGAAACGTATTCAGGAAATGTTGTAACAACTTGCTCTATCCTGCCAAACTATACCAATGAGTTTAGTAAAGTGGAGAACTCGCTTATATAGCTTTAGTCCAGCCTTGCTAGCACCCAAATGTGCTGAACAGCTCCTTGATGCGAATCACTGAACTTGGGAAGTCAATGAACACAAGCATGCATGCAAGCATGCATATAAATATGCAGAGGAATGTCCGGCTCAGGGCAGGAGTGGGCCTGGAGCAAAGAAGAGGAGTGGAAAATGAGGACGACTTAAGAACCTGAACACTGAGTAGTCATTCAGTGTTCACAACTGTTCATTTTCACAAAGGAATAGATGTGTTCTTTTCCTTAAACACGTCAAAATAAGAAAGTAAAGTTATGTTTCTTTAAGTGTGCTTTTCTGTTATGTCAGTTACTGTGACATAACAAAAGGTGATTTTAGATGTATTTTACTTTTTGTCGACTGTCTAACCTGTTAAGAACACATGAAGAAATGTTATGTTCAGCTAAGTGTTTCATCCATGACTTATTTTATTCCTCTGCTTCTACCCATAACCCCTTGTGTTTTGGGGTAATTCCTCATCACTGGTTAAAATTAAATTTTCATGTGCAATGAGATGCACCACAGTTTTTCGTGTTAGAGGACTCAGTGAATTACTTTACAGAGCAGTGGTCTGATATGATAAACTGTATATCTTAAGAACACGCTGCAGGCTCTCATTGATGGACAGTCAAGTGGGGAAATTCAGGACAGTTTAACTGATCTTACCTTCACAAACAAATTAACCTAAATTATATTATTATGTGATATGTTGTTCTATGGGGTCTCAGAAAAATTACATTTGAACTTGTAGTTCTGACCATTGGTCATTGACCACTGAGCTTTTAGATCTTGGAATGATTAGTAATAGATTTAAACTACCTACTATTGTAGGAGGTCAAATGCAGTGGGGGCCACTGCTGTAAACACCGGTTTTTATTTGGTTTCTGATCAATTTTCATTTTTAAACTACCTATTGTTCTAGGTTAAGCAGTAGGCAGCTATTCTTACTTAATTATCTAGTGGAAATAATGCAAAATAAATGTTGCCTTGGAACCATTTCTAGTCCTTGAGCTCTCACTGTAACGCCATTGCATATCTGAAGCTCATACCCAAACCATACCTTTCAGTTTCTTTGTTTACTCCACGCTTTCAGCTACCTGGGGAAAAGTTACCAATTGCTATTCCCAGGGCAAATGGTTCAACCGAGACAGTGTGAATCCTAAGTGAAAGAACACCTTTTTCCAAGGACATTTTGCAGCCAGTAGCTGGCAGATTTACATAATGAAAACAAGACGGGTTGGAAACCAAACTAAATGCAAATGGTGTCACTATTCAGCAGCATTCACAATATTCAATAGATATTAAATTCATAAAGATAAGTAAAAGCCACAAGCTTGTGTGACACTTTAATATTTTAAAGTGTTGGGAGAAGTGGCGACTGACAAATACAAAGAAGCCTCGGCCATCATTTGTTTGCAAAAACAATGAGGTATCCCATGATACCATGAGCACACAAACATACACATAAATATTTTCTAAGCAAGTAAGTAAAAAACAGTATAGTACAACAGTCTTGTCATGCCATGGGTCCCAGCTGGACTTCACCACTGAGAAAACAGAGAAAACTAATGTTTGGAGAAGAAATACTGCTCGTTTTTTCATCTCTTTGTCTAAAATTCCCAGTCTTCTATCCTCAGACTGTCAACTCTACTGTGTCTGTCATTTACATCTCAGTCCCTGCTGAACTCCTTTCAGACTGTTATGTTGGTGTTAGTTTAATGTAGCCTGCACATTTGCCACAATATATCCCATCTTCAATCCTATATTGAAAGTGATCCTTTCAGGAAAAAAGGGGGCAAATCAAAGGAAAACATGGAGCCTTGACTGCTTCAGTAAGGGGCTCAGATGGCTTTGGTATTCTGTTTTGGGGAATTCTGCAGGCATTGTTTGGATCTTCTAAAAGGAAATTGTCACTACATACACACTACACACTTAATAAAGAAACACTGCTCGATATCATCTTTATGACATGATGAAACATATCTATCCAGACAGGCGTGGTTCTCCTCCAGGATGACAGTGCCCTGATCCATAATGGCACCAGGGATAACTTAATGATCTGATGAAAATGTGTTTTTCCCAGTCAACAGGTTTCAGTTTAACATCTATGAGACATTTTGGATTGACGTGTTAAACAGTGCTCTCGATCACCATTATCAAAAGACGAAATGAGGACAAATCTTTTGGAAGAATGGAAGATGTTTAATTTGTCACTTCTCTGTATATAACACGCGTTGGAAGAGGCCCGAGCTCTTTGTTTCTGTTCTGTTTGTGTGTGCTGACTGTACTTGTCCCCTGCTTATCTGATAAATCGGTTTGGCTGCTGCGATGGCCTAATTTCCTGGCAGAGATCAATAAAGTTTCATAAAGCTCTCAGCAGTTCAAAATCCCTCACCGTCTGTTGTGTTGAACACTGACTGTCCTAAACTAGTCAAACAGGAAGTGTTGAGAATGACATGTCTTTTATACAGCCGGATAAATAGTCCCAGTGAAGTGCAGCTAAGTCCATCTTAAGCCGCCACTTACTCATTTGAATCTCAATGCAGAGCGTGTCATGGCTTGTTATGCAAAACGAGGCTAAAAAGAGAAAGGGAATTGTGCTTTGTTTACACCAAACTCCATTCTACTGTCTTTTAATTTAAATTCATTTATTTGTTTGGGGAGGGGATTTGTTTGTATGACACACAGCGTACCGGGATCAGAACAGGAGGCAACCGAATCGAGAGGACAGAGGCACAATGAGAAGAGCTATTTTCTGTCTTTTCCCTCTGAGTCTCTAAGTTGAATGGCAGCTGATGCATTTAGCGTGAAGCTGAGCTGTGGCAGCCAACCAACGGCGCTTCAGAAATAGCAAACCGCTTCTGTTGCTGGTGCTCACAAGAGCTTCAATTAGAAGAGGGCTGGAAAACAAGATGCGGGGGGATTAAATTAAAATGTGGTCGCGCCCACAGGTTGTCACACAGCCGATGATGAAAGGTGATTAAAGTGAAAGATGTGTTTATGTATAAAAAGCTTTTAACAAACCTGTTTGTCACAACCTGCTACGCAGAGCAGCAGGAGAAACAAACTGAGATACAAAAACAGGCAAGAAAGATTAAAGATGAGAAGAAAAGTGCAGAGATGTCAAATACAAGGAAAGACAAAACAAGCAGACCCAGATTCAGGCAACTCACCGACCCCCAGATAACCTCCCATCGCATTTAAGTTTTTTTGTGATGCTTCAAAAGATGATTGTAGGAAAAACCAAAGACGTTTGCTATAAAGAAAATCCCCAAAGAATGAAAAAAATACAGCATATTCTCAGAATCACAAGCACAAATCTATATAAAAGACTAATGTTGTGCTGTCACATCCTTTCAATAAAGCTTTTTGGTGTAAAAAGTAGAAAAAAAATAGAAAAAGAGCTTGGCCTAACTCAAGGGCAAATGCTACTCTAATAAAGTTAAAGATAAAAGATAAAATAAGCACTATTTAGAAGGATCAAAAGAGCTGACGGCTCTGTAGAAAACAGTCCCATCATTATGTGCTTTCTTTTTTTTTTTTAAGGATTATTATCATACTAGTTTGAAAATAAAGAAGAAGCTGATAAGCCCCAGAGTAAAACCTCTCTGCAGACCATCTGATCCCTTTTACCCCTGATGTGTGTGTAGCAGGTAGGTTTAGACTCACAAACAGACACAAATGTATTGGGATTGCTGCAGAGTGCTATGCTACTTTGCACCACACATATATGCACGTCTTTCTGCCTCTGTGAAGACCTTTGTTGACATAATGTATTCCAAAGCCCCTTACTGTAACCTTCTCTATCATATCTAAACATCCATCCTCAGCCTAACACCTACAGATTTAAGTCCCTACAACTCATGTACAAACCATAACTCATGTGCACATGACTGCCATAGCGCAGGTGTTTACATGTATGTATGTGTTTGCATGTGTACGTGGGTGTGATTGACGTAGTGGGATCCGTCTCCGTGGTGACTCGCTGGGAGCAGGTGTTCTCATGGGACTGGTTGCTGGGACAACACGTTAAGTCTCTATCACATGTGAAAGCACTCTGGCTTTGTGACACCACCTGTGTGCGTGCATGTGTGTGAGTGTGTCAAGGTATTTAATGTATCTGAGGAATTTGAAGGGCTTGAGTATATGTTGGATGATGAATAGTTACTGTTTGCAATTTAATGTGACTCAGTACATTCATATTTTTGATTTGTATTTTTTCATTAGTGGTAAGAGTTAGAGTGAAACAGAAAAAGCTATATAATTGAATGTATACATCTTTGTAGATGTCTATCTACATAAACTACATTAATTAGCTCTTTGCATATATAGGACATAAAATATTAAGGATATTTTAAAAGTATTTGGCACTGACCTAAACTGAGAATAGTTTTTTGTTGCTATGATAGCAAAATATTTATTGTATATATGTTGCACATGATTTTTTAAAGAATTCCAAAGAAACAGAGAATCCTTTAAACCTCTGGTAGATTAATGTAATTTACAGCCTACTGGCTCACCACCGACACTCTTGGTTATTACTACAGACAGCAATTATATTGACAGCATAATAAAACACATGATGGAGAGTCATGTATTGTATTACTGTATGCTCATTTCTGAACTCAAAATGCAGACTCAAATACGAGTTACTCAGATTACTCCCAAAAAATTACAAAGAGCAGGGGAAGTAAATGGGAAGTGTGTCATGATGTGACAAAGAACAATGGAAAACTGAGGCATATGGGAAATACCAGGGTAAAGAGAGACAACATCAAGAAGATGGGAAAGGGGAAGCAACATTGGAAACAGGACACAAAAGACAGAAGCTACCAAAATAAAAAAGGAAGTAATAAAATGAGGGAATACCTAAAACTACATCTCCAAATTACAAAAAAAGGTTTGACTTAAATGAACGAAGAAACCATGAGAACAGAATCATGGGAAATAAAATAAGATATAAACTAGAATACAAACTCAAATGATATGAAGAAAGATCATACTATCCAGAAAACATATAAAAATAAACTGAACTGAAACATTAAACTCACTATTGTTCTACTGGTTTGTGCCAGTACATGATATATTGTCTGCAAAAGCTATACCATTTGGTATCATACATAACACAGTGTCATGGATTGTGTTAACTGGTCAAGTAATTTGCCAAGCTAGTCTAGCATTTTCACCAAGGACTTACTAGTAGTAACATTAGGCCTCAGTAACACAGCCCTAGAGACTACTCGGCAACTCCCTCACAACCTCCAGTAGTCACTAGAGAAAAATGTCTATTCCTTGACTGGTTTGCGAGTGGTTGCTGGCTGTTGCTAGCTGAAACTGCTTATAAAGAGGGTGTTTCTGATTTTCTAAATTTAAGAAAAAGTCAGGCTAAATTGTTAACAGCTGTCAGCGAGCAGATCTATGATCTGTGACTGAAAATAACAGTGTTATCGTCAAGGTGGTGGAACCTCCAAAGTATCTTTAACCCCAGGTACCCCCGCCAACATGATGAAAAAATCCACTATAAAAGCTGCTAGATTTCAAATACGTAAAGAAGAAATGTAACGCGTGAAAAGCAAGCGATGCATGAAGAATTTTGAATCTGGCTTCTCCTTCCACAGTTGAGTGAAAGTGAAAGTTAAAACATCATTGAACAAACCCTCTTCTGTTTGTGAACCCGGCTCTCCATCTGGTCCCTAGGAGCCAGCGGACAGAGGCCTGCTGAATCCTAATTAACCACCTTATAGACTGGCCTACTTTACCTCTGCACACACACATATACACAGAAAGCTAAAGTCCTGCAGGCACACAGTTAATTAAGCCCCATTTTTCACTGCTGATGAAGAGAGAGAGGGATAAAAGAGAGAGAGGGTGGAACGATGGAGAGAAGACAGAGAGAGAGTCTGTGTTTAGAGCTAAGATAACAAGGCAGATAATGATGAAAATAACAGATGACAAGAAAATAAAAAATCAATGCATAAAACTGCCCGTTTGGAGGGGCAGAATACAAAAAAAACATGAAGCAATGTAACAGTAAACAGAGCTATTATAACTGGATTGACATTTAAGAAAAAAAAATTAGTGAAGCAAATCAGGAAAACATTGAAAGGATAAAAAAACTAATTTAAAGCTATCACAAAAGCTTTCATATTTCATTTTCATTAAAAAAAAACTCTCCATCACTTTTTCCATTTTTTTTTTCAAAAACCACTTCAGGTTTTGTGGGTATTTGGCTTATCTCACCAGTTGAAAGTGAAATGACCAAAGGCAGATTTTATTAATTTGTTACTCAGAGGGAGGAGACACATAAATCAGAGGTAGATAAAGTGAAGGCAAGATAAAACAACTTGATATTAATGGTTACCCTGTGCACAACAGCTAATATACGCATATATATAAACGAATAACAGTGTTGCTACAATGAGGGCAGATCGGTCACAGAATGCATGTGTAGATGTGAAAATGATGAAAAATTAATTTTCTGTATACAGGTAATTTAATTTAAATAACATGAACATATCAGGAAGCATTGCTGCCTACAATGAACACTTGCACTGAACACTGCATGTTTTACACATGAGTTTAGCAACAGGATTAGTTTAAAAGCAGTGATCTAAAATGTGCTTCTGAATAAGATGTAGTTCCTAGTTTATTGTACTAAAGATGTTCCCATTCAGTTATTAGAATATAGACTCTCACATGTTAAAGTCAACTGTTTTGGTAGTAATGTGGTTGCACATTTCTACTCACTAATGTCCCTACAGATGTTGCTAAATGTTAATAAGTACTTAATAAGTAAGTCTTTAGGTCTTTAGGAAATTCATAATTGCAGGTACAGCACTTAACACAGAGTAAAAGAGTGCATTTTCCACAAATGGACATGTAGATCTGTTTTATGTTTATGATCACTATTGTCATTTGATGGGGACTACAGACTGGCAGTGGTTTGTAGGAGGAACTGGGACAACATGAAAACTCAATTAAGGTTTCATTCTGTGGTCAGGGCAGAGGGGCTGAAAGAATGAAGGAGATGGAAGATGCAAATAATGGATGGAAAGATGGGAAAATGGAAACGGAAGAGAAGAGAGATATCCATACTAGGGTGAACACTGCAGGACAACACTAAGTTCTGACTGAACCATTTACATACTTGAAGTGCATCACTCTACAAAAAAATTATTAAATTATTATTAAATTAAAATTAAGTGGAAAATATTCAAGACAATTGCCAGTCTCCCAGGAGTGGATATTCCAGAAAATTCACCCCCAAATGTTAAGCTCAGTGGTAAAGAGTGACTATGGGCTTGTTTTAGAGTCACGGGATCTGGACACCCTGCAGTCATTGAGTCAACCATGAACTCCTCTGTATATCAAAGTATACTAGAGTCAAATGTGAGGCCATCTATCAAACAGATGAAGCTTGGGTAAAATTACACAAGTACAGCAGCAACAGAAAGGCTGAAAAACAAAAGAATGAAGGTTTCACAATTGTTGAAACAAAGTTCAGAGCTCAAACTGACTGAAATGCTGTGGGAGAACCTTTAGAGAGCGATACATAGACAAATCTCTACAAACTTAAATGACAGTGGGCCAAAATATGACTCTAGGCTACTGCTGCGAGACAATAGAGCAAAGGGGGGCAGGAGAATGGCAATAGAGTGTATAACACTATCTAAGCTGTACTATCAACTATAAATAAAGAAAATAAATAAGTAGAATACAGTGCACATGAGTTTTACTACTAACAATTCCTGCACTCCAAAGTCTTACCACTTAAATTTCTGCCTGGTTTCAAATATTACAAAGACCAATTTCACTGAATCATAAATCAAGTGGTATCTTTAGTTTTCAAATATATTTTTAAAGGATAAAGTTTGTCCATTACCATCTTTTCTGACCAATTACTATACTTCACTACTTGGAAAAGATATTCATGTAAATAACAAACCCCAATATGCTTGTGTGCATATACTAAAGTCTAGCTGCTGCAATACCACAAACTGGAGAACTAGAGATAAATAAAATGGATCAGATGAGACATAAGAGTGACATAAATTAAATATGGCTGCTGTGTCCATAAAGCAAATGATGACATCATTGCATCAGCCACTGTTGTTCAGTTCACAGCGAACTGAGGCAGAAACTAAGCGGCGCTTCGCTCGGTTGGCACCAAAGATCCCCGTTTCCCACGGAGGGAAATATATAGCCCTAGGGGGTCCCCTGTGCTCAAGAGCCTCAATGCCCACCCAACCCTGGGTTCAATCCATAGAGACAAACAGTGGATCTATGGGCCTGATTTCTATTGACACAACTGCAGAGAGGATCAATGACACAGGAGGGTAAAAAGGGGGGATAACGAAGAAAAAGACTGGAGGAGACATACATCAAAGGAAAGACAGCAAACGGGAGAGCAGAGAAGAAAAATGACAAAAAAGATGAGAAAGAGGGAAAAAAAAGAAGAGGAAAACACCGCCGCCAGCTAAAATCAAACAGTGAAATATCTAATGGAAAATTCAGTCCACTTAATTCCTCTATCTGATCTTCCCTCATGATTGGCTGGATGAAACAGTTATGGGAAGTGGGGCAACTGGACGGGTCAAACAGGATTTACCGATAACTCGGAGCGTTTGTTTTAATCTGCTTGGAGGCACAGACAGGTGGAGCTTGGCTATATACCCTTAAAAAATAACAAGAGGAGAGTTCCAGCAATCAGAGGAATGCATTTGGTGTGTGTGTGTGTGTGTGTGTGTGTGTGTGTGTGTGTGTGTGTGTGTGTGTGTGTAAGAGAGAGACGGTCAGATTGGTTCTGCAAGAGTTACACCAGAAGATGAAAAGACGACAAGAGAGGCTGAAAACATGAAAGGGTGGGTAAGAAGTGCTGAAAGGAAAAGAAAAAAATCTAACATCTTAGTGTGTAAATCTGTTAAAATCAAGAAAACCTTGGAAAAAGGGAGGGAGAAGAGAAAGTAAAGACAATAAAAAGACAATGAAAGGGAAAAAAGAGAAAAGACAGACAGCAGTGAAAATTAAAAAAAGAAAAATGGCTAAAAAGATACTAGAACTGAACAAATCTTGGCCTGGAAATTACCATCTATCCTTTTTATTAACTGTTTAACCAACCCTGCCAAGACACGAAATTACAAAACAAACAAACAAACTTCCAAATTCCAGAACAGACCACAGCAGACATTCCCAGATTCGGCTAAACAACTAATTGGAGCAGGATAAGATACCAATGCCAAATCAGACTGGACGAGATGACAGACAACCCCATTAAGATGGGACCAAATCAGAATACGCTGAACCAGGCTAAACTTCTGTGGATACAAATTTTATATTATGTCTATTTTTTTTTAACGACACCGAAAAACGTTAAAAGATTGCTAGTTTTTTCTGGACGTTTTGTGGAGATGGCGAGGTTATGACTTTGGAGGGATTTATTATGACAGAATTGCACAGTCCAAAATCCAAGATCTGTTTTCAGTTATTTCTGCAACCAATAAATATGTTACTTTCTATACAACAATCTATGATGTTTTCTGCAAACCACTGAGTGTGACACTCTCAGACTGAAAATGTCCACTGTTACCACCATATTTTAACATCATGTCATCCTCCACATTTCTGCTTCAGACGTCAAAACACCATATGAATCAAATCTTAATTTAATGACTTTATTTTGCCACAAGGAAAAATACTCCAGGCATTAAAACAAGGTTCCCTGAAGAGCAACAAAAACATCTTAAAGATGGCTATGGTGTTTTGTTTTGTTTTTCTGAACAACAAATTCCAGTTAAGTCAACTTTCCAATCACTTTCTATTTCTCTAATGTCAGAGTTCTTTTTATGAGTTCCACAACAAATGATTTAGTAGCGATTGAGCCTTTTAAGACAAATGTTTTGTCTTAAAAGGCTAAGCAATTTGTACAGTGGGTGGGTTTTAGATTCAACAAAGGTCAAGTAAAGTTTTATAAATAATTTTTGAGGGGAGTTTGTTATATATAAGTCAATTTTAGCAGCCTTTATGATTCATAGGCATGTTGAGGACCTGTTTTCACGTCTCAAGCTAAGTTTTGTAAGGGCCCGTGGGGCAGAGGGTGGCAGGTTGTGAGATATTTCATAGACTTAAGTTGTGTCTGTGGTAGATTTGCTCAAGCTGTTCGGCATCTCTGACAGAGCGTTGTCACGCTGACTGACGAAGAAGAATCCAGTGTGATGTGAGAAATAGCGGCTGTCATCTGAATTATGAATATCGGAGGACTTTTGTCAGCCATTAAAAAATAAAACTGTGAAAGTTTAATGCGGCACTTCATTGATTATTGATGGAGGAACTCCAACACTGACAACTGTGGGAATGTGAAGTATGTGGGTCTTCAGTTTTAAAACTATGTGGCCATGACTCTGACTCGTGCATCCAGAGTATTAGTGCGTAGATAAAACATGCAAAAAATTACTTTAAATAAATTATATATTAAAAAATATGTCACTCATCAGCTGGTAGAAGGCGTCTGCAGGTGGGCATAAATAGCAGCCACATAACCTTCAGGGACTTTATGGAGTGCAGCTGTGGAGCCACTGGCTGTACATCTGGGTAACAGTGTGTACTTTAGTGCATTTGTTTGTGCTTTTATGTGTTTTGTCTATTTGTGTCATCTCAAATCTCTCTGTGACAAACCCTCTGCAGTTCTGATGGAGTGTGAGTGTGTGTCTCATGTTTGAGCTTTCAACTCATGATGGGATTTCCTCACTGTGACTCAGATGTGTGTCTGTGTGTGTGTGTGTCTGCATGTTTGCGTAAATCTGTTATCTCTCACCATCATATGGAAAGAATGAAAATAATCAACAATAGAAGAAAGCTCCAGTAGGAGTATGCGCATGTGTCGTTTGCCTAATCGACTGCGCTTTTATTCTTTTGCATGCTTATTCATGTATATGTTTGCAGTTGTTGATTTTCATGCAGTGTTGCTGTTTGATGTCTCTAATGTGTAACTAATTTGTATCTTTCACAAACTGTTTTGATTTTATCAAACTTTTTTCCAGGGGAAACCTTTAGCAAATCTTACCCCTGATCACTCCAGTTTGAATAAAGTTTAGTTAAGATTATAGTGTTGAGTAAAATTGCAAGTTTATTGTCTTCTTTGTAAGTTTTAGGCTGAGTGCTTCCGAAGTATTAAGTTGATGTAATGTGCCTATAAGTATTATTCTGACTTTTGTTAAACCTTTACTGGTAACAGCTGCATGTAAATGCAGTCATGCAACTGAGCAGGGGTTATGGTCCTGCCAGAAATTTAGTAGTGGACATATGGTATAGCTAGCTTTATGTGTTTGTTCTTTTCTGTTTCAACAGCACTGGTGCATGAAGCCAGTGTTGTTCCAGTAAGAGGTGTAAGAACTGAGTGGCCTAAACAGAGCCCTGACCAATACCATTGCTAGGATCGCTATTGTTCATTATTGATATCTGAAAGGAAAAAAAGGTTCAACATTTGGTGGAAAGACTGAGAACAAGAAAAGTGGAGTTTGTTAATTACACATTCGTGCCCATATCCATGCAGTTGTAGGGTCCACAAACATTACAGCTTGTGTATAGAGGCAATGGCTTGTAAAGCACATCTACTGACAAAGGCCAAAAGTCTACTTATAACAAACCCCCAAAACAAGATGTTCTTGTCACCAAGCATTTCTTAACCAAACAACTAAAAAAAAAAGTAGATCACAACTAGGCTTGAGTGCCATAGTCCTCTTTAGATCATCATATGGTGCTGCTGACTTCTCCCTTGTTTTACCCCAGAAAATGGATCTGTTTGTTGATGCCCATCCTGAGATAGTTCTCCTATTTATTCAGGCTTAGGACCAACAATACAGGTAGACTGGTCTCTCAAACTGGGGATCTTCCATGTATAAGGCAAATACTACTACACCACAGAGACACTAACATCACAAAATTTTAAATCTCAACCCTCAACTGAGAAAACAAATGATAAGGCTGTTGGAGAGTCCTATTGCCAGTGAGATCAGTTGCAATTTTTAATGCAATTAACTATGGTCAGCGCCAAAATTTAATTTGTTATTTCTTTAATGAAGCTACACCCTAACCAGTTTTCATGAAATTTAGCCTGGTATTCTTTTAGACATCTTGCTGATGGACAAAGAAAGCAAACTATACTAAAAAATACCTCCACTAGTCTTTACAGTGGTGGAGGAGCAATGTAAATGATATAACTATACTGATATCCCAGTTTGAAAGTTTCTCTTGTAATCAGTTTTTCATTTAAATTAGATTAAAATGCAACAGTCCATCTACTGCTGGTTCATTGCATCAGGAAACACATGCATAGACATTGCTCAGGGTTTCAAAACATGAAAGCACACACAAACACACTTTCTAACACAAAAACACACATGCATACACAACAACAAGGGTATTTTAAACTGAACAGAATTAAACCACTTTCTTTCAGAGATAAACTCTAATGCACTTGTGATTATCTGCACACAAAGAGTTGAATTTCTATCTTTGCGATGACCTTCACTCCAAGGCCCTTTACCAAACTATCTTAATAAAATGCATAACCCCAACCCTAAAACTAACCTATACCTGAATCGGCACTTGAACCAAATCTTAAACTTCTAAACTCCTTTTGAAGATTGCAGACTAACTGAAATATTCTTACCTTCCTAAAATGTCCTCACTCCCAAGGTCTATAACTATGGTCCTCACAAAGACAGGCAAACAAGTACAAAACAAACACACACTCTTCTCTGCAAATCTGGTGACTCGGCCGGGTGATCAAAGGCTTAGATTTGCTCCATTGTGTGGATAAACATCCAGCTTTTGAGACACTCAGGAACACACTCATCCAACACAACAACACAGAATAACGGACACACATTCGGCCAATTTGGTCCAATCTTCCAAAGCCGCTACTTTGGCTAATTCACACAGACGAGGGCTGCTGAAATCTGTGAGACCAAAGCACTTTGTTACGGTGGTTGTGGACACCCGGCGGTGGTCCTCCTGAGCACTCTGCAGCCCTCAGATCAATATAAATCCATTGCAGGCAACTGTGCAGTTCACTGCTAACCTAATTGTAACACAGCAAAGCGATTGTGAAGCCTAAAAGTGGTGAAATCTGTTGAAATGCACAGTGCAAAATGAGTGAGAAAAACCTGTGTAATGCATCTAAGGAGGTTAAAATATATTGCAAATGAAAACGGCACAATATCCTCTTGATATAATGTTTCCTTAGACAGCGAGTGTAGAAAGACCTAGTAACAATGTTTGCTCGAAAAGAGGTTTTAATCTCTAAACTATGTGACTTTGTGTCCTTTTTGTCAACCCTGTTGAAACTATGGCTTCCTTTGCACCATCAGTGATTCTGTCAGTCATTTATCCTTAGTAACTCTGCTATCTGCTTCATCATCTGCTCCACTCTGGGTTTACCTGCCAGTTAACAGAGCTGGCAAAGGTTTAGTTTTGCAGATATTAGTGAAGGCTCAAAGATGAGAATTTTGATAGAACTGAAAACAAGATGCAGGAAGGTAAATCACTATGCAGAAACATGTATAACCCCAAAGGGGACCAAAACTTGGGTGAACTAAGTTCATGTAAAAATGAAATGAAGTTCTTACCCACAAAGCTAAACTTTCTTATTAAGAATGACAGCCAACAAAATTGTGGTAAAATTGCAGTTCCTCTAACAGCCACTTTAGCCTGGCTTCAAAAGAGTTATGGCTGATTTAGATTTCTGCAGAAAATCTAAGTTTTAAACTGTGACTTAACTGGAAATCTTTTCTACGTCGTAACCTTCCAGGTAACCTGATGTGCACCTACTGAGAAATGTAAGTAGAGGTTGGCTCGACACAGTGTGCAACTAACAACTGCACAGTATAACACAGTTAAGTACGAAGAAGTGGAAAAACCTGAGGGACAACCCCCCCCCCCCGCAAAAAAAGACTGGCTGGCACTGCCTATAAAACATCAGGACACATAGTAATTAACATGTAACCACACACAAGCACAAATGTGGGCAACAGTGTTGGCCACTTACATAGGACTCTACAAAGGCTTCCTGCAGAAGTCTAAATCAGGCATTAATCCTCTTAGACTCTCACGGTAGGATGCTAAAACTGACAAAGAACATTTACAGCCACGGTTTTTGGCTCTGTGAACAGATAGTATATTAGAGTTATCAGTTGTAACCAGTAAAAAGAAAGACCACAGCAGTGAACACACAGGTATGGGATTGCCATCAACCCTCTATCCTCTCTAGGAAACAAAAGAAATAAGTGTGATATATTTCCAGCAGCTCATTTTAAGGGAGCTTGTTCAGAGTGGATCATGTAAAAAGAAAAGAAAAAAAAAAAGGATAGGTTTTTTTCTTCCCAGCTGAGTTAAGAGAGATGGTGCGGGTCAGGTTAATTGTGTCGAGGTGTGATGGTTGATGAGGCTCTCAGAGTGGAGGGCCTGTTTGACTAATGAGAGCATCTGTCGAGGCACAGCAGCCTGCAGCACGTGCACACGCACAAACACACACACACACACACTCACACATACACAAACACAGAGTGCCGGATGTCCCAGGAGGGAGGGAACTCTGTTCTCTCTTCACTCTCATCACAGTTTCTGTCATCTCCAATCTGCCTCCAATCCCATCTCTATGACAACGCTTCCCTTTTCCTCTACAACTGCTACAGTGACCCATGTATGATCATCATCACCTCCCTGCGAGACTCTCATCCACCACATTGCTGCAGGGGTCAAATGTCAGTGGTTGGTCAGGAAGAGAAACTCCAAATCAACAAGTTGTAATCTGTGGTGTTCAAAGTCCAGTTCAGTGACTTAAAAGGTTCCTGAAGAGGATTATGTTGATACTTAACCATTTGGATTCTGAATATTCCTTCAATTTTCCCAAACCAGACTTTAAAATGAGTTTAATTTTTTTTGTCTTTTGTCCCAAATCTGTATCAGCCGGCTCCAACATTTCACAGTGACTATGTGGGGCTCCCTCTTCAAGGAGAGCTCAACCATTAAATCAAACACAATATGTTGTGAGCACATGGAATACATACAATAAGAAACATGTTTTGTCTGTATCAAAAATGAAAAACTTTTGGTCTGTCCATAGACTCCCATTTAGCCGGAGTCGTTAAAGGGAAGTTGAGACAAAATTATTTGTAAGAAATTAACACATAATGTAATTATTTTTTTACCACAAAATGGCAACTGCACATGTTTTATGAGCAAACTGTACTTATTTGAAATGTATATTGCATTTTTACAATTAATTGTTTTCAAATCGATTTTTTTTTTCCTAGCAATATTTTTACGGGGCAGCGCCCTAGCGCCCTCTATTGGTGAACCACCACTGGACGCATCAATTTGGCATTTGTTTTCTTTTTAGTGTTTACTATGATGGCCCGACCTAAAAGGTGGTTCTTATATTTACTCATAAATATCCACAAGTAAACGTGTTATTGGGCAAGGTTATTTCATATGACATATTTGATTTCATATACATCTTGGCTTAAATTATGTTGCATTGTTGTTGGTAATACTGAAAGAGCTTTGTTCTTAAACTGAAGTGAAAACCTTGAAAATGACCAAAATTGGAGTTATGAGGTTTTTCCACATGACAAACAGTGTTCTCATTATGTCTCACTTGATCTTTCTCTCTGCCCCTGTTGGACTGAACAGCAGAGTGAAGATGACTCACATCAAAGAGACAGTCAAGAAAATGTTAACGGCTGACTCATCTTCACTGATGGCACACGTCAGCGTTTGTGTGTGTATGTGTTTGTAGGTAGTCTATTGCTCGCTTGCTCTGGTGCTCTCACATCTACTCATGCACATATAAAAACTTTGGACTGATGCAGTGTGGAGGATAGCTCAAAACATACCCATTTTTCTTTAAGAGTGATAGTAACCGATAAGTAGCAAACAATCAAGAACTGATAATCGCCAAAGTTATGTTTTTTAAAGAAGTACCTTATGTACACATTTATGCATCTGGCAAATGTCTAATACAAGATAATACACACAGCAATGACAAGAAACAAAAAGACCCCAAACAACCACAAAAGCCTGGTTGCAAGGTTGTTAGGTTCAATGTGGGTGTGCTTTGGACATATATAGGTCTAAGGCATATTTCATATTTCTGTGTCCATTTTGCTTTTCAAGGACAGATTGTCACAATCTATTCTTGACCGATTTATTATTTTCATTTCATTCTTTTCAAACTCTGCAAAAAAATTAAATTCATGCCATTCACATTTTAGCTTGTGCACAGATGACCTTCTCCATGGCGGATTCAACTTGTGACTTCAAAACCTGCATCTGAACTCTGCTCAACAGCAATGGTGTAAAGTGACTCAGTGTCAGTGCCTCAAATGCCAGAGTTGACTGGAGAAAGAAAATGCTAAAGTGTTGTGATGATTTGAGCACATCTTTATATTTCATCAGCAACTCCAGCGCAACCTGTCAGACTGTACCATGAAGCTGCATTCATACAGAAACACAGCAGGACGCTGGCATCGGTTGGCAGAGTGATGGAGAGAAGCTGCTGATGTGTCCTTTAAATTGCCACAAAATGAAAAAGCTTCACCTGCTCTGACCATATGAGCCAATTCAATTCAACTTTATTTACATAGTGCCACATCACAGCAACAGTTGCCTCAAGACGCTTTATATTATAACAACACAAAGAAAACAGAAGAAACCCCCTATTAGCAACTGCTTTGGCAACAGTGGGAAGGAAAAACTCCCTTTTAACAGGAAGAAATATCTCCAGCAGAACCACGCTCAGGTGGTGCTGCCCCTCCCCTCAGGGAGGGGCAGCCATCTGCCACGACCAGTATGGGGTGAGTGGATGAAGATAAGGCAATGGTGAGAGAGACAGAGAATAATAATAATAATCTAAAATGCTAACATCTTATTTTGCTTCATGTATCGGTTTTAGTGATACATAAAAGTTATTTAAGTGTTATTATGAGCCTCAATAAAAACATATATAACTTTGGGTTCTCTGTCTTTTTTAAAATAACTTCTCTGTCTTAAAACATGTTTGGTAACTAAAAAGTATTGAGGTTTAATACACAGCTATAATACTGCCACAAATGAACCCCCCTCACACACACACACACACACACAGAGCAGAAACTCAGAAGTATCACATTTGATTGGTCAGACACTGTTAAGTGGCCCAGGTTAATTAAAGAGTGGTGTGTGAAAAAGAAAAGGAAAAAATCGGTAGCTGCCATGCTGGAAGAGCTAAAAGACAAAGCACATAAGAGCAAGGAATAGACAGAGACAGAAAACCGCCGCAGAGGAGGACAAATGGAGAAAGAGAGGAGCAGAGTGGGATCAGTCAGAGCGATAAAGATAACACCAGGATGTGACAGAGGGAGCCCAGAGGAAGAGACAGAGGGACTCAGCTGACACACAGAGTATCGTCTAATGGAGCTTGGCTCAGAGGAGAGACAGTGCTCTCGTCCATAATGAAGCCTGAAGGTCCAGAGGACTGTGGTTAATGAGAAAACTGGAATCCCTCAGAAGAGAGCCAGTCTGTGAGAGATACCTCATTCACTATCGCTGCAGATAGACAGCTTAGGAAATCAGCTTACATGATGATCACAGAAAGATCACTACAGAAAGAAGAATCACAGATAAAAAACTGAAACTAAAACACAGAAATTCACTTATTGGAAAAGAAATTGAACATGGTAAACATTAACACTGATACAGAAAAGAGGAACATATCAATATGAGAAGACAGTGGGTACAAAATAGATACAGAGAAAGAGATGAAATGAGGAAAAGCTGGCAGAAAAGTGAATGAAACGAATAATGAGAATAAGACAAGCGGTTGGGGGTGGGGGTGCAGAAATGAAGAGAAGCTAAAAGCAATAACAGGCCTAGTGGAAAGGAAAGTAAAGCAAAGAGAAATTTAGATGAGCCAGAACAGGATGATGATATGATAAGATGAAACAAGATAAAATCTGAAAAATGATAAAAGCAAAGATGACAGGATTATTAGAGAATAAAGGGAACACAGGCAAAGTAAAAAGAGGAGAGCTAAGGAAATGAGATAATAGATGGAGGAAAAAGGGAAGACACAAAAGGAGAAATATAGAAAGGACAGAGCAGGGGGGTGGGGAGAGGGTAGAAAGGGGAGGGGAAGAAATGACAGAGTGGTCGAAACATGAAAAAGAGAAGAAGCTGAGGTGGAAGACAGAGGTTTAGATCATGAGGATAAGAAAGGGAGACAGAAAATGGAAGATGAAAACTAGAGATGGCATATTGAGGAGGAGAATAAGGAAAAAATGGGAGTATGAGATGAGGAAAGGAGATGACAGAATGAGACCTAAAGAGGAGGAAAGTTGAGAGAGAGAAGGATGAAACAAGAGAAGGAAAAGAGGGAATGATGACAGGAAAAATGGAGGGTCCAGAGGAGGAGAAGATGACAAGAAGACAAGGAGAGGAGGAGAAGAAAGGAGGAGTGGAAGAGAAGGATGTGAGAGGAGGAGGTGAAATGCTAAATGTTGTAAAACTTCCTCCGATCACAGAGGAGCAGAGAGGAGTGCCGGCAGGCAAACCACACACACATACACACACATAGACGCGCAGCCTGTAGCTGCTTCCTGCTTGTGTGCATGTGTGTGTGTGCGTGTGATGCAAGCCTGCCGGGCTCTGCTGTAATCGAGGCCGGATGGACATCGGGGCTAAAAGTTGCAGCAGCCCTGCAGGCTGTGATGTATAAAACACACACACACACACACACACACGCACGCATACACACACACACACACACACCCATGGGGGACAGACAGAGTTGTGTTCTTTTTTGTTCTGCTTCATTATATTCTCAATCTCAGTATTACTTTCTTTCCACAGATCTTTCTTCGGTCTTTCACCATGCTGAGTCTTTTTTTTCCCCTCATCCTCATTTCAACTCTTCATCTCACTGCACTTTCACATCCCCCTCTACCCACTCATCTTGTCCCGCTTCTGCTCATGCTTTTCTTCAGGTCTTCTTCTATGTCTCCCTTACGGTCACAGGTCATTTGGCGGTCAAGTTTCTCTGCTAGGAGCAGAATAAAGTGCTGTTTTAGGGGTAGTGACAAACTAAACTCAAGTTATTATCATTATCTTACAAATTGAGGTTGATGGCTGGATAATTTTATCAAAACAATGTTTTAATTTTGCTTGGCTGACAGAGCGCTATTTGGGGAAAGCCCCGTGCCTGTAATGTCAGGTCCCTTAAGTGTGAGAATAATAAGCCTGACCAAAGTATTTGGCAGTGAAAACAGATGGTACACATTTAAGGCCAGTTGGGACTGATGACAAGTCATTTGCATAGAGTTGCGGGAGTTAGGGTAGGAACTGTGGTCATTGTGAATAAGTTGAAGTATTTTTTCCAAAGAAAATCAATTACATCTGTGCCCTTGCCTGTTAACTATAACCCTGCAATGCAAATACGTTCTGCTCCTGTAGGACAACTCTAAAGTATTTATAAAAATGCATGAAAATTAAAAAATGGCAACTGCATCCATACTTCATACTCAGAGAAATGTTTTAAATGCAAAGAGGAAATGAGGAAATGTTCCCAGTTGTCTTTTCCACAACCCTCATTGAACAGAGCAGGGTGCTTAGCTCTGCTACTGTTCAGACAATCCTCATAATTGCTGGGTTAACAAACCTGGCAGATCTGACATTGGCAGAGCAGTGCAAAACTACTGCCAGGCTGGGTCGGGAAACTGGGATGAGATCTTTGCGACTTGTGGAGAAATTGCTAGAAGAGGTCATGAGAGCTCTTCTTAGTCTGTTTGGGGTGTTACTGGGGACTTAATCTGCAGGTGGTCAATCATTTTTGAAACTTGACTTTTCATAATTGTCTATTTGTGCTGTGCAGGTAGAGCAGGATGTGGAAGAAGGATTACTGCTATCTTTTTGAACACCTGTGTGAATTCTCTGAAATATCGAAGAAGACTCTGTATGTGGTAGCAGTGAAAGGCTTCAACAAAGCATTACTGTGTGGTGTCCAGTAGTCGAGGCTGTTTGGTGCGTTGGCTCTGGGGTCATCTTCCAGGGGCAGCTGGAGATCCCTGTACTAACCTTTCATAGAGAAACACAGTCCAGATCTCTGATAGACTGGTGCATAGCACTCTAGCTAGGAACAGACATATGGCACATATGGGACAGGACAGAGCAGGAAGCCATTGTGTTTTCTGTAAGGCTAAGGAGAGACTGCAAAACCTTTGGCTTAGCTGTCTCAGATTAACTCCCATTTTATTTCTTTGCTTCAGCAGTGGCTCACTGATTCAGGGGTATTTTTGGAGGACTGTTTCTAAAAAGTTTTTGTGGAGCACAGTGCATTTAGTTTTCTTATAGGACAGGCTATGAGCCTCACTCATCTCAACTGACTCACTAGCAGGAATCAAATGAATGGACAATATCGGTAAAGGCTTAGATGATGTCCAGAGGTCTGGTGGTTGTATGACTTAAAAAAGAATTTGTGTATTATAAAATGGTCTTTGATGTGATGTTTTGACTTGGAGATTCAGTGGTTTCTTTTGCAATGTAGCTGAAGAAATACTAGTTCTTAATTTCAGAGAATGACATTTTTTTGTTGTTTATTTCTGATTGGGTGGTTGCAGCAACTGTACATATATTAAACTTTCTTCTTAATTCTCTTGGTGTTAAATATTAGTTGAACCAATAAAGGATTGGTTAAAGGTCAAAGGTCCCTTCTCCTCTCCTCATAAATGCTATAAAATATCCATGTTTTTTTTCCCATGACATCAAATGGTGGAAAATGAATAAAAGTAAAAACTTTGATATTTTTTCTCTTTGGGTCAGAAAAAGAGTGAACAGGTAACAGCAAAGATGGAAGGAAATGTAATTTCACTCCATAGAAAGGTGGTTCAGAAAAAAATCCTCCAATCTGTCTTTCTTTTAATTTAACTTTCTGGGAAGAAAATTCCCAGCATCCTTTGTTTCTCATTAATTTGCTCTCCCTGTTTCTCTCACCCCTCTGCTAATTATGCCACTGGAGCCTTTGATCTGTCCGTTAACCCCCCGTTAACTGAACAATTAGTCAGCAGCCATTCAGGTGAGGATTGATCCGAGCCACTCAGCGCCTACAAGGCTTTTAATGGATTTAATTAAACTGCCAGGGAAGTGTGTGTGTGTGTGTGTGTGTGTGTGTGTGTGTGTGTGTGTGTGTGTGTGTGTGTGTGTGTGTTAGCACCCAAAAGGGGATCAGAATAAAGCGAGACAAGCCTGAACACAGGGTTGTCAAGGAAACGCAATTAAAATGTGAACATACATGTGACGCTTTGTTAAATCACATGCAGAAAGTGAACAGGCAACCCGAGGCAGACAATTAAGTCCTAAATATTTTTTCTTCATGTAAACCATGAAAAAACAGAGTCATACAACTAGATGTCCTGCAGTAATTCAGCATTTTTTTTTAATTTATACAACATCAAGTCTATAAGTCCTTGAGTAAAATTTCTACCTATTTGGGACAGTATGACAAAAACACATTCCTATGTTTACCATTAAATAAAGAGATATTTGATGTTTAACCAGCAGTAAAAATTCTTTAAGAACAGGAATACCCAAACCAATCGTACAAGCTAAAATATAACTCCTACAGGCATCACAGAGAGGCTCACTGTCTACAAAAGTAGGTTCATATCAAATGTCAACTCAATTAGGTAAATGCTACCACTATGAAAAGATTTCAGTCCTGTTTTGCTCATTTAAAAATCGCCTAATGTGTTTTATGATACTGCATGACCAGAATTCACTAAGAAAACCCCAGCCTGATTAATTCTTAAAACCCACTTTTCTTAGGATTTTAGCTTTTAGTTTAAACTGAAACGACAGGAACGCAATATACATTTTAAATTAGTTTGAGGAAAAATAGCTATCAGAGAGAAAGAGGACGAATTTGCATCAAATTCCTGCTTTGACAGCTGCCACTCATTCAGCCTGACACACACTGAGCTCTTCTAAGGTCAAAGGACAGTTTAAGTCCCACCCACTACGTGTCAATCAAGCAGTGAAGGGCCAGAACCCAAACAGCATCATGCACAAGAAATTACATGGGGACCATTAGAGGGCTCGATTCCCATATTACAGGTTAAAATAATGCAAAATTACATAGGTCAAAAATAATAAATCACATACAGATACCACATCAAGCAGATGCTTTTTCAACATTGACAACAGTACTGAACTTAGTAATTTTGAGGTATTTTTACTTGGAAAGGGTCTTTTATGATTCTCCTTATTGTGTAATGTATATACTTTTTTTTATATACAAGTTGAAAGAGGATATTCCACATATGGTACACAGGCCTTACCCACCTGCTGCTTAAACATCCAGTCCAAGGAGAGTTTGCACAATAGGCTCAAATGAGAGGACTTATAACTTATAATTGTTTTAGACAGAACTTTTTCCACGTACCAAAGTGACAGTAACAAATATCTTATTTTGTCTGATCAAAACTGCAGAAAGGCAAATTCTCAATGGTGGTAAAAATGGTGACAGAACTGGCCAAATGGTTTGATTATTGAAATAGCTGAGCGACTTAATTAATAGACCATGTGTTGCAGCTTTAATGTGTATTAACAGTATTTCAAAATAAAAGTTTATATTGTGCAGTTAGATATCTTGTAGTATAATTTAATGCAATTCATTGACATAAAAAATATATATAACATTAATTCCAAAAAGACCATCTGCCAAAAAATTCAGCTATTACTGTAAAAAATAAATCAAACAAACTGTGTTTTCTGTGTATTGAAGAGATGGTTAGAAGAGAGACAATGAAGCGGACAGAGGGCACTGAGGGCATGACAAACATAGTGTTCATGCCCTCTTTCGTGTCAATAAAGATACATGCACACACACCTCTCTGCGTCAGAACAAGCCCTGTCTGCTTTTAGTCATCACCCATGGGACCTCAGGGCCCCTCCTGCACTGTTACCCCAGTTGTTTGCCGCCTCTGAGTCCCCACCCCCATTAGATGTGATTGGCAGGCAGGGTTAAAGGACAGGACTGTTGTGTGGAAATAATGATGGAAGTAGAAAGAGGGTGAGAGAGAGGGGTGGCCAACAAGAGCAACTGTCACACTGACACACTTTGGATCTGAGTGCTTCAGCCTACAAGTCAAGGATTGCGATAATAAGTAGATGAAACTGTATGAACGAAAAATGGCAACATGTTATCATGCCAGTGTGTCAAATTCTGCAAATTCTACTAGATGCTTGGTTAGGTTTGAGTACTCAAACTGCTTCTTCACAACATACAGTTCTTCACAACCGTAACCCTGTATGCTGAACAGTGACTCTAACCCAGCCATGTATATGAGTTAGGAGTGACAGCCTCACTATTGCCATAACCTAGTATGTCATGCAGAAGCGCTTTATGCTTAAATGTTATGTGCCAGCAGATTGGCGAATGGGAACAATCGGAAAATGGGGTCACTATTTTTTCTGCTTCTGCCACCATATTATACCAAATAACACAAGAACAAAAAAGCTTTTAAATGCTTGGAAAGTTTCTTCAACATTGGCATCCTTGAAACTTTATTTGCAAAAATAGGAAGCAAAGGCAAGATTAAATAATCCTGAATAATCAACGTGGGATTAGATGTGTAATATGAATAACTCCTTTTTCTAGAAGTAGTTAGTTAACCTCGTTATCTGTGACAACCTTAATTCTTCACTGTTTGGTTCAATTCTGCAGTAATCATTCATTATACAACTATTTCATTGGTGGTAGCAAAACACATCATGGGAGAGTTCAGTAACTACTACAGGTTAAACTGATATAAAGCAACTCTTTTAGGCCTGAATATGGAAGACTACAGATATAAGAAAGAAAAACAGTCTCGTGAAATGCTGGTACTCTCCCAGTTAAAAAGCTGATCTGATTTCATGAATTGATTCTGGCTTGAAAATAAGGAAAGTAAAAGTTTTTCTAATTCCAAGTTCCTTCAAGAGAAAGAAGTATCACCCTAAAATAAACACCTCTAAAGCTCATATTATCTCATATTAACACATTAAATTTTGATTATTTCACCAGCGTATACCAGCATAATATTAGAATACAAAGAAACTAAAGAGCCTATTGCCCCCTCCTCCATCTATTATTGTCCACTATGAGAGCATTTCCTCGAGAGAGTGAGCAGGAGGAGGAGCAATGCTGTATTAATAAAAGAAGCAGATATTAGAGATGAGTATTATTTGTGTAGCTCTCCTGCCAGCTCACAGCTGCTGATCACTTTAACAACCATCGAACCAGAAATAATCCAGCACACATAATCCCGGTTATATGAACACAGACAGCATGTTTGCTCTTATTTATCTTCTGGAATCAGCTAACAGATTTAACACCACCAGCCTGTTACACTCGCGACAGAGGACTCACGTTCATGTCCATCTGCTGTGTGATAATATCAGACCTCTGAAACCTTGCATATAAACTGAGATTGAATGTGGTCTCTTGGGGCTCCACAGGGCTCCTCACCAGCCTCCCACCAGATTAACAAACCAGGCATCTGGTTGACTTTCAAGGCTCATCTGATTATAAAAGTATCAGATTAGAATAATTAAATGAGGAGGATTCTTGTATCTTTGCTGTTAACACAAACAAGCTTTAAAGAAGGACCACGGCAAGATGTGCGCACTTATAAATTGTTCATATATTAAATAAACTATGAAACAAAAGCTCAAACATTTTCTGGTTCCAGCTTATAAAATGCAAGAGTTTGAAGATCTTCTTTAATTTTTTTGTTTAAAATATCAAAAGAATCAATAATCAAATTAACTAGTAGGCTCAGACTCTTCACAACACTCACATTTTCATTCACATTATCCACAGTTTCCTTCCAACCTCACATCCCATTGACATAAACCCATCATGTCTGTGTGCAGTAAACATGAACCCCTCCACCTCTCTCCTGCTTTGTCTTTGCCCTTTAAATGCTGTGGCAGTTCTGAGGGGCCCTGTGCTGCTGAAAGAGATCTCGACCTCGCAGCTGAAGGGGCTAATTAAGCCGACAACGAGGGCTAAAGAGCGGCACAATCGGTCTATTCAGCAGCTTAGACTGGCACCTCTCACTCACAGTGTCACGGCTTTTGTCTCACTCAGGGCTGAGGTGTCGTGCCTCTGCCTGATCTGTGGGTGTGCTCTGCTGTGTTCGGGTGTTTTGGGTCCTCAGAGGCAAGCGCGAGTGGAGCCTTTGTGTTTGTTTGTGTGTTTGGAGGGTTTGATTGACAGCAATTATGGGAGAGTTCAGAGGAGGGCATGATCCTGTGTGTGTATGCAAGCTCTCTTACACGCTCCAGAAATGCATGCACGCATAAGAAAAAATGCAAGTATAAATACATAAAGGACAAACAGAGAGACAAATGTATACATATTGCAGGTGTGCTGCAGACTAACACATCTTCTGTTCATCTGTTCTCAGCTTCCAGCATATTTCTGTCTGGAAAATAAAACTGAAAGAGGGTGAAAAACTCCAGCAGAGTCTCACTCTGTTGTTTTTTTTTTCTTCTTTTTTTCAGCTCTGAATCTCATTGAGGGCTCTGTAATTAGAGAGAGCTTAATTTGCACATGAAATGATGCAGTGTCTTCAGCCCACACTGATGAGAAAGAAGCATTTTTTTTTGTGTAACATCTCTGTGTTCACATGAGCAGTTTGATCCATTGAGTAGTGAGACTGGTGATATAACTGTCTGGGGCTGAAGGTGAGTTAAATGTAAATGTAACGTCCAAAGATTTTATTGCTTCTGATTATAATGCCACTTATCTTGTCATACTGAGCAATGTTTCACAATGGTTTTTTTTCTTTTTTTATTCTAAGCTCACAACCTGACAGCAACACACAATCAGGCAGCCTCTTTCATTAAATTTCTAACATACAAGTGACTTTTAATTGTTTGTTTAAAACTGACAGGAAACACAATGCAATTAACTATGATCTAAATTAGCATCAGATTTTACAGGTTTGCTTTGGTGTTATTTTCTAATATAACTATCTCAGTTATTATAACATCTCATCAAAAAGGTCTCATAAAAGTTGTATAAAATAGGTGTTGCAGAATATACATATATACATATATATATATTTAGAGACTTGTTATACACAGCTTTTGAAATGTGATTGGATCACTAAAGTTTTGAGACATTACTGAATAAAATAAACCAAAAAGTTTAATAAGTCAAAATGTGTTTTTATGTGCCATGTCTCTTGTATTAAGAGTAGTTTGAGAGTGGAGGCTAAAAATGGGTTCTCAGTTTTAACACTTGGAGAATCTGTTCTTGGTATCTTCAGATTGTATCTTGAAGCTTCAGAAGTTGTATTGCATTAACTGTCACAATGATTTGAATTCCCCTAATTCTGCAAATAACACAAGATTCAAGTGATGCCTGTTTGATTTCTTTATGTTAAAGCACAAGAACAGAGTAGGCTAATCCTTTCTGGTGTGAGAGCAGGATAGGTTTCTATTTTTTTCTAATCATCAGGGACCTAAAAAGTATGACAGAGAGTAGAGACAGTAAAAGTAAAACTTCTCAAAGAGGCTTTCCAATGTGATTACAATATGTTGTTCTAACAAATATATGACAGTGGACTCTGAGGCTGAGTACAGTAGCACAATGTTTTTGCACTACAACATCACCACTGGAAATCTGTTTTTTTTCCTTCTGATTTGTGGTACAGACAGCCAGCTGAATCTTAATGATATAAATAAAATGAGTACCTGCCAAAAACATCTTCCTGCACTTCCTATAGGTTATTGATGGCAGATACACCACTGGTCTGCATGTATGTATAGGCTGATAGCAAAAGTGACACTGAATTTTTTGAACTTGTTGCTCAACTTGTAAAAAGTGTGCTAACATTCAAGGCCAGATAAACAGAAAGCTTCACTTTCACACTGGTCTCATCAGTTCTCTCCTTTGTCCTTCTAGGATGGAGACAGAAGGCAGAGAGCGAGTGTGAGAGAGACAGAGTAGGAAAACAGAAGAAGGACTTATAGCCTTGCTAATGAGGTGTGGAAATGTTATCAGAGAAAGGACTAATTATTTTCTCAGCATAGTTAAGACGCAGAACTAATCCTGTTAGCATGGAGGAGGAGGGTGGAGGAGAGACGATGGAGAGTGAAGTGAAAATATAGAGCGGGGAGTGCAAAGATGGATGAGAGAAAAGTAAAGGTGTGAATGAGGGATGTGAAACCATCTGGGATGGAAGGACAGAGAAAGGTGGAGAAACGAAAGAGAGATATTACAGCAGGATGACTGAAGGATAGAGAACTTATGAATGGATAAAAGGGAATGAATGGGAATGAAAGAAAAATGGAGAAATACATTTCTATATAAGGATAAAGGAAAGAAAGAAGGATGGAGAAAGATTTTTAAAAAAAGCATGAAAAAGATTGGAAGTAAAAGAGAAAGCATGGAGGGTTGAAGGGATGGATGAAGCATAAATTAAATTAAGGCTGGACAGAAAGAAGCACATGCTGATTGATATCGAGGATGTATGAAATGATCAAGAGTAGATGGATGAAGGATAGAGGGTAAATAACTATAACAAAATATGGGAGGAGATGGAGATGAAAGGATGAAACAAGATGAATTGATAAAGTGGAATTGAAAGAGAAAAGAATTGACAGCTAAAAAGTTGACTGAGGGAATAAAAGAGCGATGGAACATGATGAAGGTAAAGAAAGTTGAATGGCTGAGAGGGAACGACGGAAAGGAAAATGGAAAAAAGAAGGAGGAATACAGAAAAGGTGTAGATGGATGGATCAAAGAAGGAGCCAAGAAGGAAGATAGAAAAAGATGTAACGGTATCTTTTGATGCTGGACTAACAGAGTCTGTTCTTTGCTCGTTTATTTTCCAATTAGTGAAGCAGGAAGTCGTTAGTGTAGCGACGCTTCCTGTTCTAATGATTAGTGCCAAATCTGCATTTTTTTTCATGTTTTCTTTTTACATTTCTACCCTGTTTCTTCTGATCTTTGAGCTTTATAGAGACAAATTGGGTGTTAGCAGAATGTCGCTGTGCTGCTACTGTGACACATTTAACACACACACACACACACACATTAAAGAAAGAGTGTTCTGATTTTTTTAAATAATTACAGTAGGTTAAGAAGCCACAGTATTTAGTATATAATATATATTTATGCATATACAGATTTTTCTTCCTTTCTGTTCATCTCTAAAAAAATAGTTCTTTGACCCAAATAAAGCCAAGTAAATGATTATACATACATTATTAAAACAACTTAATTTTTCTAACAGCTTTCAAAGGAATTCTAAAAGCTGCTTTAAACCAGGAAAACAAACAGTCCATGTGCCAATGTACAGACAGAACAGGAAACATATGATGTGTAATGTGTATACTCAGTGAATCTTAATGCTATTATGTTCATATTCCTTGTGCAAATGAAAATTATGACCTAAGGGTAGAGCGATGTAAAGGTCACGGGGGCATTAAAATCACTGGCAAATGTGGAAACATGAACATGCTTAATGAATTTTGTGGCGATCTGCCAATAACATTGTAAGATACCTTGTGGAAGAAACTGACATTTGTTCCTGGGGGTGGAGGTGATTGAAGGTCATATTAAGGACAAAATATTAGTTTGAAAATATCTCATGACCTGCCACCCACCGGATTTCAACATTTCTTAGCTAGAGGAAACATGGTCAAAAATCATCAGTGTTCATCCTCTGGGGACATTTTACCATTAGGAAAGCAGCCATTACCATTCAGTTATTGTAACCATCAGTGCACTTTATTCTTCTCATACTATTATGCAGGCTTTTTCCCAACAATTCAGCCGGCGCTTTTGCTCCATAAGCAAATTAACAGTATTGTATTATTAGATGGATTGGCTGCTGAAGATGAGTTTGACTTCTTTTAATGGCAGCACTGTGCCTCATGCCAACGATGAGAAAATAAATCTAATCTAACAGAATAGAGTGGCTGACTCAGTTATAAAATGTAACTCTGAACTTGTGTTTAATGTTTATGCTTATAATGTCGCATATTTATTGCCTCACTCCTGCTTTGTTCTGTTGTCTCCACAATATTTTAGAAAAGAGTTTTTCAGTGCATTTACTGAACTGATGATGTAGGAAAAAATGTGCCACAAAGAGATCAGCTGCACACTTGGAACCGTCTGTGGCAGCATCATCTGTTTGATGTTTGCATGTGTTTGTGTATCTTTGCTCCTGTCTTTCTGTGGACTAATTTGAGGTGGTCTTTTTTTCACAAAGTGAGGGCATTTTCACATATCTTCACTATAGGAGAGACCCTCCTATGGCTATTTGAAGGTTGAAATCAATCAGAGGATATTGCGTCTTAAGCTTAAGCCAGTATGGAAGGGACTTCTGCTGCAATGCAGCCAACAGCTGGTAAATGCTGGCTTCAGTTCAGCTTTGTTTACTTGTTCTGAGTAAAACTTACACAGTTTCACCTTGTCTCAAGAGAGAATTGGTCATAATGAAGTCAATTGTTAAATTTTGGGTTCTTCTTAAAAATGTGATTAAGGAAATCTTTGCTCCTCCTGAATCTTGGACATCTGGGGCAAAGCATAGACGGTGGTGTTTCTCATGACACACTATTTTACTATGCTTGTGGTTAAAAGGTTCACTATCAAGATTTTCAAAGGAACATACCGCTTAATTTTAGAGGGTTTAATATTTGTAATTGTGCAATAACAATAACTGATGTACACCAGTCAGTCTTTCCAGTAAGCTTGTGTTGGCTATGGGCAACGCAAGCAAACAAGGCATGTTTCATGCATGAAACACCCCACACTCCTTATTTGGAAGACTGATTTCAAATAGAAAATATGGTGCCAGCCATAAGCTGCTGACTTCAAATTGGCTTTCAACATAAACCACTGTGTGATGCCACACTTTGCTCACTTTGCCACAGCCATCTTTTCCTTATGGTTAAAAATAGTTTTTATATTTAGGTAGGGTTAGTGAAAAGACTATTATCATTTAGTTTTGGTGGGTAAGGTTAGGTTCAGGGGCTAAGGACCTCATAAACGAGTATAAACGTGTGTGTGTGTGTGTGTGTGTCTGGTGCCTTATCTCTCCCAGTTGCAGGCTGTGAAGCCCTCCAGAACATTCCACCAGCTCTGAACACACGGCCAGCTGGCATGCACACACACACATACACACACACATCCACAGTAGCCTCACACAACCCGGCTTTTGGCCCTCACACGTCTGAGGATACATGCACCCCAGGCATTCGATGGCAGGAGAAAGACAGAAAGAGAATGAGGGCAGAGAAGAAAGAAGAGGAAGGGAGATGCAGATGAGAAAGAATAAGAAAAAGGGAATCACTTAAAATTAAAAAGAAGGCAGAGACAGCAGTTACAGAAAGAAGCAGTAAACATATTTAATAATAAATGATCAAATATTTAAAGCAAGCTTCTCCAGAGAGATGAGGACAAAAGAATGGCGGGAGGATGGAAAAATAATAAAAAAAGAACAGTGAGGAAGGAAAATGATCCCCATCTTTACAAACACTGCTTGATCAAAGCCACCTTGCACTTCTTTGAGGCGTGACCTCAGGCCTCTGCTACTGCGACCTCCAGAAATCTAGAGTGTGTGTGTGAGAGTACTTGTATTACTGTTTTGTGTGGACATAAATCTGTGTACACAGTCCCACTGCGGGGACCCTATTTTCTTTTGAGGACAAAAAGCAAGACCTTAAAATTTTAAATCCAATGTTAGGTAGTGAAACTGAAACAAACTTTGTTTGTTGTTGAGAAGTTAAGAATGGAATGAAGAAGATCAAGATGAGGCTAAAGAGATCAAAGAATAAGTTGAATAGAAAAGGAAGCAGAAGAGAAGATAAGAAAAAGACGCTAAAAGATAGGAAGGGTGAAAGGCATTAAAGAAGTGTATAGGAGGTGTAAGAAAGGGTGTAAGAAATAAACCGATGAATAATATGAAGAAAGGAAAGGAGAGTTTGGAGACAGGGAAGGCCAGAGGAAAAAAAGAATGACTGGCAGGATGGGGAATAAAAAATGAAGATGAAAAGTAGAAAGGGATGGGCAATAAAGATGAGAAGAAAGATGGAAAAACAATTGAGGGTATAAGGAAAGCTGAAAGAGAGAAAAGGGGAGAGAGCAGAAAGGGTCTGGAGATGAAGAGCGAGAAATCAGGACAATTAGGAGGGCAAAAGAGGTGAAAAGGAAGAGAAGAATATGCATATCATGGATATGGAGAGAAGAGTAAAAGAGGGAGAAGAAAGAGTGGGTGGAGGAGGGGTTTTTGAAGAAGAAGAAATGCCCTGTAGGAGGTATAGGAGGTGAAGGAGGTCTGGCTCCAGGCTGTATGTTCAGCTTTACTTGGTGAAGGTTGTTTTGGGCTCAGTGTGACACCACGCTGAGTCAGGTGTGCGTCTGTTTGTGTGTGCTTGTTTGAGTGATTCATGTGAAGTGTTTTAACCAGGACACCACATTTTTTCTATTAGATGAGACAAATGTTCACTGTTATCCTCTTGGTGGGATTTCGATATGTTTACAAGAAGAAAAAAAAGAGTTAAGGTGGACATATTTGAATACAGTCACCATTTGGTGCTCAAAAGAAGACTAAACTCTAAATGTACACTTCTAAATAAAATATAAAGGTCCTTTAACAGACGTCTAACCCCAAACATCTCTGCTGTTAGTGGAAGTTTAAATGTGTTCTTTTCCACTTGACTGTGGATTGCACATGCTCCAGTTGTCAGTTTCATGAACAAAGCCACAAAGTCACACTCTATATATGAGCCTTTATATTTATCTGGAATTAAATATCTAGACAGAAATTATTTTTCTGTCTAAATCTAACCAGTCTTTTAGAATAGCATAAAACTACTATCGTAATAAAGGGATGGATTTGGGTATCAGAGGGTAGGGACGGAGCACCAGTCTGGATAGCAATGACTGCACCTTTTAGCTCCAAATCTTGGTATGACTTTCAAAAACTCATTTGTATCATGGTTTTGTCAATTCCAGTGTGAATTTTATCTTACTGCTCTTTTATTTCAACTGTTGTTTCTATTGTTCAATTTTCTTTATCACTTTTTAACTTTTATTTTAGGCTCCTTTTATAATTTTGTCTCTTTAATTTTTTAATATTTTTATCATTACTGAAATTTTTGCTTGTTTTTCATTTTCATCGCATAATTCATCCTTGTGAATTTTACCATGTACTTGCACTCACAAAATGGCTTTTTCATACATATGTTATATATGATCATGATGGCATTATGAACACGTGTTTTAGGTGAGGAAAATGGGGAAAACTCTCAAGTTAAAGAAACTGGATTCACTTTGTTCACATGTATGGCTAATCTGTGAAAAATTTTTGTTGCAGTAACACAACTGGCCACTAGGGAAAATTGTATCTTGTCTGTTACTTTTGTGTTTCCAAACAAGAAACACAACAAACTTTAATAAGCTGAAAACTTCACTGTAGAGAAACTGATAATCAGGTTCAAGCACATGTTCATTCTTAAACAGAGCTGTCCTGTATAGGAAAGCCTTTGTCACCGGGCCTCTTTCACTACATAGACCTGTTCTTACATGTCCACATGGCTGCTGTCAGCTCAATGAAATGCTCCAATCCATCATATCCCTTACTCTGTCATCACATCTTAAACTCCTGACACTTACTATGTTATCTGAGAAGTCACTTCTGAGCAGTGTTTTGTGGGAAATGGAGTCTCCAGCGGATGCGTTGACAGAGCTGCGTCACCCTGGTGCTGCTGGAGAGAGACGTTTATTGCGGCTGACACACAGGAATTCACTCACCTGCTTTATACACTTTTAGCAGAACAACAAAAGAGAGGTGATTGTAAAAAAAACCTAGATCTTCTTTTCGTTTTATCTATGAATTTTGTATTCCTTCTACTTCATAATGCATGTTTAAATCCCTTGCTATTCCATTATTATTAAGCTTGTTTGTTTTCATTTTCTTTTTTTCTGTTTTTAAAACTATTACCACGTGGGTTAAGTTTAATGAAGCTTCTTACAGAATAATAAACAGCAGCTGATGAGTTGGTGTTTCAGCTACAGGACCCCACCATGGCATCTTTCATCAGAACTGTTTCTGCTAAAATATAAGACCCCCTTTCCCCTACCCCCCACCCCCACACACAGACACATGAAGAAACACACTTTAATGCAGAGACCTAAGTTTCTTCACGTCTCATTAAACAAAGTGAAGCAAGTTCAGGGTTTCCAGCATCGCAGTGATGACAGAGCCGCCGGCTGTTTGTTTTAGCTCCTAAAACTCATCAACACACCTGCAGCCTGCTCATGCAGAACAAACTACACCTCCGCTCCATGAACACTCAGCTGTGTGAGGCCAGCTACACATTAAATTCAGTGAAATTCAATTCAGAATGCCTTATTTATCCCTCAGGGGGCAATTTGAGGGAGCAAGTTTGCCAACAAAGTGTACAGGAACAAGTCACCTACCCGCATTAAAAAAACAATCTAAAAATACCAATTTTGAAAGCTCTTGTTTAAAGTTTTTCTTTCTGTTTGACAAATCAGAAAATGACTTATGTTATTAACTTCTGAAAAAGGCTAAATTACTTTTTGTCATCAATTACTGAGTTACTGCGTAATCTGCCAAGAAGAACAGTTTCCAAGTATTTGTCTGGACTATTTAGCAAAATGAATGATGTTTGGACTGTTTGGCTTCAAGAGCTTACCTCATTCAGTCACTCAGCCACATACAGCTCTGTTTTTAACCAGCTCTGTGTTCTCCCCTGCTTTCAGAGGTACGGGTAAACTCAAATAATAAAGGAGTAATCAATAAGATACTAACCATCACTGTATCCCATACGATTAATGACTGGATTCTTTAGTCAGCTTTATGCTATGATTACATATGATATGAATCTGTCTGTGCATCTGCCCATGTCTTTGCCTGTCCTGTAACGAGAACAGCTGCATCCTTTTCTGATGAATAACTGATCAATGTGTCTCTTCAGGTCAAACCATGGGATCAGTAAATTGTCATTACGCAAATCCTGTTCATTCCTTGCAGATATAATGTAATTGACTGGCAGCTCTTTGACTGACAGGAAACTTTCCTGGCTAAATACAGCAAGGTGTTGGAAAATATCTGCTTCTTTAATTAAGAGTCAAGCCTGTGCACATACAAATGAACTGAATGGAGCCAAAAAGACCACGAGGCGCTATTTCATCTCGAAGTATCCAATTACTCAGGTTTAAATGTATTTTTTAAATTTATTTATTTACCACTAATAATGAAATGAAACCACTGCACTTGTTTTTGCTTTGAAAATGAGGCACACTGAATTTGCTACAGCGCTGATTTACACCTCAGAATGACTTCTTAACATGACCCCAGGGCTCATGGGTATTATACAGCTCTCATACCAAAAGGCTGCAGTGTTTAAGCTTATTTAACTATACACCAAAGTTACTCTTAATGCAGTGATGGAAAATGGAAATTCCATGTGATTTAAAAATCCAGAAAAAGATCTTTTAGTTTATTTGTTTTCTGTTTAACTCTGCAAGCTGACACAAGACAGCCATGACTGAAATCTAAATGTGCTATAAAGTCAAATCACACGATTCTCTGTTTTTTTCATTTGCACACTATCAAATCAATCAAAAAATCTACATACACATGCAACATGTTATAGTCCAGATTTCTCAAAAAACAAATCATACCAGCCCACTCTGTGCTTGCTAATCAATATTAAAGCATAAAAATATGCATAGTTTAAAATTTGAACAACACTCGTGAAACAAACTCTTCCTGTTTTACACCGCACTCTACAACCAGAGTGTGTGTGACGAACTGGTTCACCATCGCTGCCCCGAAGGGCTAAAAAACTCAACAAAGAAGACAACAAAATGGCCGCTGCATATCTTCAGTAAAACACTCTCCAGCCTGGAAGCCACTTTGAAATCCACCTCCTCCTCTTCCTCCTCCTCCTCATCTTCATCCTCCAACTCCCTAAACATCAGACAGAAAAACCAACAAGCTCCGGAGGGGAAAACTAACAGAGAAACATCCTCTCTTCTTCTGTTTTGTAAAATGTTTCTTCTTCTCTGTCTCTCTATGGCTCTGCTGGATCACAGTGATGCATTTATATTTGACAAGTGGCATCAATAAGTCAGCAGGCGTGTAGATAGAAATGTCCTCACACCTTCAGCACACCAGTGTTCAGCGGGGAGTGTGCATCGGAATGTGAGCACATGCATGATTGTTGTTTTTCTACATTTGTGTTTCAGAAATGTCCTCCCTGTCTCTTAATATACTTTATTCCTGTTCAGCGTTTATCTCTTTGGATGCCTATATTTATGTGTAAACTGAAAGTACGCACATATCAATTATACCTATGCAGAAAAAAATGAACTTAAAGTTAATTACTTTATAAATGCAATTGAAGTGTGTTATTTTTAACCTGCTTGTGTTTTACATAAAGTTTTGAGGGAAATTAGAACAGCAATGCGATAAACTGTGTTGATCAATAAGGGGTAATTAAGTCCAATGAGGTACACGTTTCTATTATTAATACTAGAGTTTAGAAACCTCTGCTTTTTATCCATCCACTTCTGCTTATCCTTTTCAGGGTCGCAGGGGGTGCTGGAGCCTATCCCAGCTGGTATAGGGCGAGAGGCGGGGAACAGCCTGGACAGGTCTCCAGTCTAACACACAGAGACAGACAACCATTCACACCTATGGGCACTTTGGATTAATCATTTAACCTATCCCCACTGCATATCTTTGGACGGAGGGAAGAAGCAGGAGTACCCAGAGTGAACTCAGGCAAACATGCAAACTCCACACAGAAAGACCCCGGCCTGATGGTGGAATTAAACTCAAGGCCTTCTTGCTGTGCGGCAACAGTGCTAACCACCATCTGCTTTTTATATGTCAAAATTAAGTTGCAGCATTATCAAGTCCAGTATAATATCAGGACTTTCTGTGGAATTTAAAGGGTAAAATGAATATATCCATTAACATCAGAAGAAATGATTGCACATTTATAAGGGTTAGTATAGGTTTTAGGCAAAAGGCAAGATATGGGTTTTACAAACAAAGCTAATGCTGATGTGACAGAAGTGGCAGTTCCTCATATGGCCACTAGCTGGCTTAAAAAGTGATTCAATCTGGCACCAGGGTTAAAATAACTGAAATAAAATGAAATAATCTGGCGAACGATGGCTTTCTGTAGAGTTAATTGTAGAAAACAGATAATTCAAGAAGCCTGTGCTCAAAAAAGTGTTAATATATATGTTACCACTAATTAAGATGCTGACAGAAGTGTCGACATGGCAACAGATATAAATGTTATTCAAAAGTTCACGCCATAGAAACGAATAGCTATAAGTGCATGCACTTTGCTATTTAATATTCTTCTGCAGCATCTACCAAATACATTCCTTCAACTTCAGTTACATTTTATCAAATTTAAGAAAATTTAGCTATTATTTAGAATTCCTTACCCATAGGAATCAACTATTCGGAGTATTTTAGTAATAATGATAAGCAACAACAGGCAGCATGGTGGTTAGCACTGTTGCCGCACAGCAAGAAGGTCCTGAGTTCAATTCAACCATCAGGCCGGGGTCTTTCTGTGTGGAGTTTGCATGTTCTCCCCGTCTTTGCGTGGGTTCCCTCCGGGTACTCCGGCTTCCTCCCACCGTCCAAAGACATGCAGCTTGTGGGGATAGGTTAATTGGATAAATTGTCACTAGGTGTGAATGTGAGTGTGAATGGTTGTCTGTCCCTGTGTGTTAGCCCTGCGACAGACTGGTGACCTGTCCAGGGTGTACCCTGCCTCTCGCCCTATGACAGCTGGGATAGGCTCCACTGCCCCCCGCGACCCTGAAAAGGATAAGCGGAAGCGAATGGATGGATGGATGGATGATAAGCAACAAATGAATAATAATAATAATAATAAAAATATTAATGATATTTCAGCCAAATAGCTACTGTTCAAAACATAGCACATTCAATAAAAAGCCAAAATGTAATACAATTCATATATGTACACACACATAAAACACAATAAGATCTAACAGAGTCACAAGAACAGGGTCACTGAGCACAGAAAACGTGCATGAAAAGATAAAACACAAACACGGCTCAGCTAGGTGTTACCAGGCCGTGGTGGCCGGACTGGTTGGCACACTCACACACACACACACACTGTGGCGGACCCCTCGGGGTGTGAGGGAGCGAGTGGCGGCCGTCCTGTCAGAGCTGATTTGAGGCCGAGGTGTTTCAGACCCTAACCTGCTTCATATTGAATTACTAACCCTGCACTGAAGAGGTGTGTGTGTCTGTGTCTGTGTGTGGGGATGTATGCGTGTGAGGCGATGGACATCTAGACTCGTGTTGTCATCCCTGAAGCGGCATGTGACAACCGTATAAAGTTTAGCCCTCTGTTGTTCCTGTAGTGTATGTGTGTGTGCACGCTGCTCAGGTTGATTGCCGTGCTACATCTAACTTTGAGAGTGTTTTTAATTAGTGGAGCTTCATTTGTTAGGCCAGTAGGTCACACATGTATGCGTGTGCCTTCTACTTGTATCTCTGTGAGGACCACTTTGATGTTTAGACCGTGGACATAGGAAGGAGGGGAGGGTTAAAGTGGGACAGTTTAGTATTGGGATTTTTTTTTTAACATGTTGCTATGATGAAGAATTCTGGTGCATATCAACTTAATCTTCAATTTAATCTTTTTTTCTTAATATAGTTTGTACATTTGGCTTCCCACTTAACACTCAAAAAATATAAGCTGAGGTATCTAAAGGATACCAAGAGTGGCTCTGTCACGGACACAGCTGATAGAAAACTGAACAGCTATTTGCAATTTTGTTGAGGTGATGATGTGGCAACGGGAGGAATTGTTTACTTACCCAGTGAAATTCTTAATAGTGTTATTATCAGTGAAGAATTTCATTAATAATAACATATTAGTGAAATTTAGAAGTTTTTTGTACAAACTTAATGGACATGAGTCATGGACTCCTTGACTTTATCATCACACAAACGTCCTTCACTGCTCATAGTGGATGTGTCAGTGCAAGTGATTTCTTTTACGTTAATTTGCAGCATGTGTATGTGTGTGTATAAATATGTGACCATGTGGGTCAGGTGCCATGGGAGTGCTGTGTGACAGCTGGCATTGAATGTGTGCGTGTGTGTGTGTGTGGCAGATGGACTGGTCAGACTGGAACATCAGAGGATATATGATATGAACATTGTGGAAAACACCTTCTGCTGTGAGCACTATGAAGGCCACAATGTTATTGCCGCTCCCCATGATGTTTAAAGGTCGATCTGAGCTTAATGATGGTGTATCATTTTCACTGTAAAATTAATGGGCATTAAACATTGGCACTCTTATTTATAAACAGACCAGCTTATTAGTTATTTTCTGCCAATCTGCCTTATTTCAAGAAAAATATCGTATTAATTAATATAATGGTTTGGTAAAAACATAATCTGTAAATTCGCAAACCCATATTGCTTGGATAGGGAGGTTTAGTTGGATGCTGTCACTTGTTTTACCTCCAGGTGCACAGTGTGAGCTAAATGTCTAAACTACAGATGTAATAACACCTCCTGCGTGTGTAAATCCATGACTGTATTTGCTAAACATTTTTATTAACAGTACAATAACGAGGGGAGAAGCTTCTCAAACATTAGATGTAAAGGGTGAAGGGAGGGAGGGGGTGACAGGAAGTTCACGGCAATTCTTGCTTAGACCCGCAGAAAAATCCTGCTTTTACTGCTGGAAACGAAGCTGCCTCCTGAAAATGTTGTATGTCCCCAATATCTTCTCTCCCATGGCTTAGCGAGAGGTGATAAGCAGCAAGTAAGCAAGATGTGTGTGTGTGTGTTCGTGTGTGCAGATGAAGCCATAATGAAAGCCCTTCTTCTTCCTAAAGCACACTAGTTGAACTGCTGCTGCTGCTGCATCCTCCAGAGGAACTATTTGTTTGGTTGTTTGAAAAAAAATTAAGTCTTTTTCTATGGCAGTCATTCTTTTTTTTATCCTTTAAAGAGTGTGGTCTTTACATTTGAGGGCATAATTTCTTGATTTTATGTTCACATATTTAAAATTACCAACATGCACAAATTCCATATGCCTCACTTACGAAATAACTCTAACTGACAAAGTAATTTTCTTTGTCAGTAATTACAATGGCTACAGAGAGAGCAACAAGTATTCCTCTTGAAAGATAGCTAGGCATATATGTATCTACAGTAGATAATATTATACTATATAAAGAGTAAATTTCAGATCCAAGAGCTCCATGCAATGTGTAAAAATTTCTGTTGCCCAGAGAAATGATAGTAGTAGTGGTAAGAACAGGCCTTACCATTTCCTTTCTGTCTTCTGCCCCCGATCCCCTAAAGAGATGAGTTGAGTGGAGAGTATACTTTTTAATCAGCACAGCGACCTTGACTTGAAGCGGAGAAAGAGTGAGCCAAAAAGCGGACAGTGAAACCATCTCCCCTGGGGTCAACCATGAGGGGTGAGAGGAATAAGAGCCCGAGGGAGACGAAGATGAGGAGGACAAAGTGAGGAGGAGGAGTGTCCTGCTGAAGATTGATGGACAGACCAGGACTCTGGAGACGCTAAGGTTTTAAACGTGATTCTTCATGCTGCGGGGATCAGTGAAGGTCATAAACTGCTGCTGGATAAAACTGACACATCATTGAAGTCTACAGTTCATCACTCTAAAAAGTTTCCCTCACCACTTCCATGCTGAGTGACTTCTCTCATCCAGCTACTTTGTAGATATCGCTTTCAGTTTACTTATGCAGATAGAGGAGGAAACAGTGCTTCTTTGACTTATGGTTGATGATAGGTAAGTTCTATCAAAAGAAAAATTGATGCAGCCTTAATGGGAGCCAACATCATCAAGTTTAAATTTAAAGTCTAGTGCCACTTACCCTATTATATTTTATTCTTAACAGTTAAAATTGTCTTTATAGTATCTTTAGTGGTTTCTTTATCAACAACAGATATTCTAAAATGTTCTCATGGCAATAATTATGCCAAAAAATTTGGGTTAACAGTTAGTGTTAAGGCTTCTGTAGCGAGTTTAAAAATGTGTGAAAGGACTCTGATACAATTAATGAGTCAGTGAAGCTCACTTCTGACCAATGACAGCAATACTGATGTGAGTTGTTGAAGATATCCTGAAATTTTCTGTTGGTAAACACTGCTGTTAGCTGCTGTTACCCTCTGTTAGCTGCTGTTAGCCAGCATTAGTGAAACTTTATTTGAAGTGGCTCTAACACTGTTGGCAAATAAGCTTTCACACTTAAGTGTGATTTTTAGGAAACTGCAGCCTAATATTAGCTGGCATAAAGTTAACTTATAACCACCTGTTGTTGTCATTTAGAGCCAGGACTTGAATTCAGGAGATAAGGCTTAAGGTGAGGAGGAAAAGGATGACATTTTTTTTCAAATGCCAGTCACATAGTCTCTTTTCTTCATGTTTTTACTTAATTGGTAAAGGGGACTCTTTCTCAGATAATAAAACATAGATATGAACTATGAAAATATTTTGAGTCTAAAAGTGCAGACACTGCACACAAATGAAAAGTTATCTTTCCCACTACCTTTGGCATACTAAATATGTGACCAATCTCTAGCCACATACATTAAATGCAATTAGGCTAAATAGCAATATCCATCTCAGCCACTGTAGTCAAGATGGTACGGCAAGATGGCGGCAAGATGGCGGCTTCCATAGCCCATCACTCATTCCTGTGTATTTTTAAGAGATCAATTCTAAGTTTATGAGGATGCATCAATTTGTTGGAAGATGTAATTACACACTAATCAGTGTATATTTATGAACACAACATTATTTTTTTCTATTAAATTAACAAACAAACAAAAAACTCCCTGACTGTACCTTTAAAGGTGAATGAACTCAAAGCATACACAGATGCCACAGATTCAGCTGCCAACACACAGTGACTTCTGTTCTTAATAGTCATTGCATAGTTTTACTTTCTAATTGATTTTGCATGATAGGTCATTCATCAGGTAACATGGTCTTAAGCTGCAACAGATACGGCAGGATTCAGGCTGATTATGAACTTGCTCAGTAGCTGTCGGATTCTGTTAATTTATACCCTATGAATTTTCAGCCACACTAGCAGCGCCATCCATCTCATTATCAATCCCCCCGTCTGTTTCCCTCCTGAGCTGTAAGAGAACAGCATCAGCCGAAAGTGATGAGAGGCAATTAGCAGGGACACGTCAGCGCACACACATGAACAAACAATGATGTGTAACAACCCCGAGGGTTTGCGTGTGTTTGTGTGTGTGCGTGAGTTTGCATTGGGGGAGTAGGGTAACATGCAGAAGACAGATGTGCAACACATACATGCTACCAACATATACACACAGCCGAGGTCACTGTCCAGTTGTATGCGTGTGTGTTTTAGTTTGTGTGTGTGTAGGTTCACAGACAGGGTGTTGTTTTTTGATGTTTTCTGAAGTAAACACTGCCGTTCAGTTACTGAAGGGGAAGTGTGAGTCTGACTGCAGATTACTCCTCTCTATCCCTTCATTCATCCCTCCATCCCTCAGCAGGGCAAGAGACGGAGACAGAGGGGAGGAGGAAGTCAGTTTGTATTATCACTGTGTGTTGGTGCAGGACGGCGAGAAGAGCAGCTCGACTAAACCGGGGAGAAAAGACGTCTCTGTTCACTTCTGTTATATAATCCCTGCTCACACGCCGAAGCTTCATCTGAACAAGTCTTGTCGTTATTACTGAGCGTTATGGTCTTATTTTCTTAGAAAAAACATCTGTCGACCAGCGCTTACAAACATCAAGCTTCCCTACCAGCCCTATTTATTCAGACTGAGGTACAAGAGCTTTAATTTCCTAAGAACTAACGCTTAAGAATTTTCTCAGGGGTAAACATTTCTCCAAATATTTTAGTTTTGTCAAGATGCCATACTTTGAACTACAAATCTTACACTCATGTTGACAGAAGGATTCGTCTTTTGGGCCCCACTGGTAGGTTGTTTTATGTACTGGACAGAAAACGCGAAATATGAAGTACCAGTTATGCAAGACATATTTTTGGGTGGGGTAGAAAACTGTTTTCTCCTGTTTTCATCCCAGACCCTGTTTTATATGCATTTGCATCCTTTTTTTGATGAGAAATTACTCTCTCATACATTTAGTACATTGCTGGATGGGCAAAAGAGATCACTTTTTTCCTGCTACATACATTCCCTTTAACTCTGAACCCAACTGTTTCCAAAAAGTTTTCAAATGAGGTTATGCATGATGGGTCAGCAGCAGAAAGGTCAAAGAAAGAGCTGTAAAATGGCAAAGGAGAGTTGAGTGGATAACAGCAAAAAAGAGAGGGATAGCATGAATGTGTGTGTGTGTGTGTGTGTGTGTGTGTGTGTGTGTGGTCCTCAGTATGTCCTATGCACACATACACGTCTCCTGTGGTACCCTGAGTGGAGCAAAGTGGTGATCAAGCCTGCAGCTTGTGTGTGTGTGCGTGTGTGTGTGCGTGTGTATGTGTGTCTGTCCTCTGAAGTATGTTATTAATTAACCCAGATGAAAGTTTCTCAAGATCTGATACTTGGCTCTACTGGTGTATGTGTGTGCGTGTGTGAGTGAGTGTGTATTGGACAGAGAACATACGTTAGTATGTACTGTCCTTTGATACAGTGGATATGCACTAAATCAAACAGCAAATCTAGTCTGGGTTTCTTATTTAGTTTGAAAGATACTGACAATCAGAATCAGAATTGATTGTCAGTATCAGAATCAGAATGCTTTGTAAGGAAAATGTGTAATTATTATGTATATTCAGTTCAGTGTCATGTACAATGAAAAAAACTTTGCTAGTTGATCCATTTTGTTCAGTTCTGAGAGAAGCTGACAGTGAAAACTAATTTGTAAAAACACAGCCATCTTGGTTGTCAAGCAGCAAGCTGGCCATCTCAGAGTTTATGAGTTGAATTCTCAGTCAAAAGAACCCTGTGACATGTTGCTGGATGGTACACTGAAGCCAAATATCTACTTATTGACAGAATTATTTTCCTGAGGCCACCAGGACACTGGTAGGAAGCATTCATTTTAGCTAATGACATCATAATGACGTGTGGAAAATATTGATTCGGTATGCCGTAAGCGAAGTTGACGCTTTTGGAGCCAGTGATGCTTTCAAACCATAAACTAGCAGCCTTCAGTGGTATTGCACTTTAAGGTACTTCTGCACTGGGTTTACCTTACTGACCCCTAGGTTAGGACAGAGCTTTCTAAAATGTATATTGACAGAATTTGCTCTAAATTACAACCATCAAAATGTCTCTGAAACAACAAAAAAGTTGGAAGAACTTTATGTAATAAAAAATAAATAAATTAAGTTCCATACTGTATATGCATTTGTTCCACATTGCTGCACTGGGTGTGTATTTATTGGTGCAGTCAAGATGAAATGACCTTGTCCTACTTGGTGATTGGTGAGCAGTCTTGCCCGAGGGTACAGCTGATTGGCTGTCAATAAGCTATTAGGACAACAGAGAGAAACAGAAACAATGGGGAGGAAGAGTGATGGAAAGGTGGAATGGGGACAGACAAAGAGGAACGGAAAAGAAAAAACAGTGTATAGTGCATGTAGTTATCCACCGAGATTCCAAGTTTTAGTACAGCCACGATATATTATGATGATGATTTATAGCCTTAAAAGCAGGTTAGTCTTGTTTTCATACAGCTAGAATGCCAGATGACGGGACTGAAGCTAATGAATGCTAAGAATTAAGGAACCATTGTAGCTTTAAGCATTCTGAATACAATTTGCACATACTAAAACTGACATTAGCATCATTGTTATAATGGCAAAATTCATCCCAAAAGTAAAACTGAATATAACAGGTTTGAGCTAAAAACGGATGGATTTTGGAATAGATAACCTATGTTCAAATATTTGAATGCATAAAGTTTCAGTGTTTGTCCAATTACAAACTGTAAAAATGTTCAATATGGTGAATCCAGTCCATTATTTATGTGTGTTGCTGCTTTGTTGCCTTTTAAAAAGGTCATTCTGGGGAGCTTCAGCATGTGGTCACAGTAATTTATCCTCCAGCACTTTAGACACACACACGCACACACACACACTAAAATACCAGCAAATACACACGGATATCGAGACTACTGTGATCAATGTATGTGGCACTGACAAACACACAATCACTCTGATGCTCAGCAGCCTCGAGGACACACAGTCCCATAGTGTTTGGTGTCTTACAAAACACACATTCACACAAACATGTGGCGCTGTGGCAGGTTGCTTCCGGCCTCAGGCTAAATCCAGAAATAAAGACAATAGAATAAACAGAAGGGGAAAAAAAGGGAGTGTGTGTGTGAGTTGTGTGTGTATAGGTGTGTATGAGTGTGTGTATGTTTGTCACCTCAGGGCTGCCAAGCACAGAAAATCTGTAGAAAATCCTGACAGACCAGGACCATGTTTGAGAAACAATGTGTATCTGTGTATGTGTGTATGTGTATGTGTGTGTGTGTGACCACCACACAAACACACTTTGGCTAAAACATTTAATAACAGTTAACAACAGTAAAGCTGCAGTTTAATGAGGGAACAGGCCCGTCGGTGTGAAGGCAGCTGCATTAATTGCAGCCAACAGGAAAGATTTTCTCATTTAAATATGCAAATAAACACATTTATTACAGTTAATGAGACAGTTAAAAAATAGAGGCTATGCACTCTGGGAAGTTTCTCTGAGTCATAGTCGCTAATTTCAGTTGGTTTTCTTGCTGTGTTCACATTTGATTACTTCACATGTTCACTGTTTCGTGCTTAAGTATGCTTGTTTTTCCAAGATTTGAAAGCATTTTATGACGTCTGAATCCAGCCCCCAGCATTCTTATTGAATAACCAATAATAAATTCTGATAAGTGGGGTATTCCTAAAGAATGAGAAGCCTCTTGGAAATTTGGAAAAAAAAATGAGCCTGAGCCTGGTTCTATTGGAAGTTTCTTCTTGTTAAAAGGGAGTTTTTCCTTTCCACCACTGCCAACTGCTTGTTCATATAGACTTGTTTGATTGTAGGGTTGTATTATTGTTGGGTCACCTTGAGGCGACTGTTATTGTTGGCGCTATATACTGTAAATAAAATTGAATTGAAAAGTGGTCACAGAAAAGTGGCAGATAAATATCTAACCAATATAATGGAAAATGAATTAAATAGATAAAAACTAATGGTTGAATTGATCAGCATATACAACTATAAACTGATAGTCTGGGCTACATCTATATGGGCTCTTTGTCTTAATCATGACAAGTATTTTTACTGACATACCTTCGTTTTTATTAATTTTAAAAATAAGACCTTGCAGTATGTGTCGTGCAAAGCACTGATATGAAAGTGAAAGCGAAAAAAGATCTCAAAGCAAGATTTTCAATAAAAGTGTAGAAGAATGCTACAGATTGATACAAAATTCTTTGAAAACATGCCAGCTGAATCCAGCTGACTTAATATGACACTTTTTAATAGCCCTGTAGAGCTTGTATTTTCCTCTACTAAAACAACCTTTGGTCAAACCTCTGGGATATTTTCGTGTCCTAGTCAATTCCTGATAGCAATAATCTACAAAAACTCAAAACAACTTCACCAAAACACGACAATACTGGGTATACTGGCTATGGAGGGGTTTAGAATAACTGATTTTTATGTTTAGCTTTTTTTGGTCTTTTCAGTGGAGTTCAGAAAATAAATAGAAGAATAGATTGTTTTCAAGGCCCAAACCTAACCTGTGCTTAAACCTTAACTCAACAATGACTAAAAACAATAAATATTTAAAAATCATCATCATCGCTTTTTTCTTATCTTTAAATCTGCAAATGCTCACATTGAAGACATTATTTTTCTGCAAGTGTCACTTTGGGAATCATAGGCATTGGATCTGTTCTGTTGTTTAGACCTTTTAAAGGTCTAAAGACCTTTAAAAGCTTTTAAAGGTCTAAAGACCTTTAAAAGAGTGATGGCTAAACACTGCCAGATTTACCAGCTTTCACCCCACCACAAAATGATTTGCTCCATTGCTCTCTTTTTTGCCTACATAGAGGAAATTTGTTCAGTTACTAAAGTCATGGCCACAACACATGTAAGGAAACAAAGAAGGCTATTATCATGTGTTTAGATTTATAAACAGTCAAGGATAAAGCAGACTCAGTAGAGTCACCGCTATCTGCAGTGATGGACATCCTGCCAAGCAGTAAGAGAGACCAGTGCATGTCTGTGTTTGTGTGTGTGTGTGTGCGTGTGGTGGGGGGGTATATACACCTTGACATCTGTGTATAATTTATTATATACAGGCAGTGAGGAGAGTGTGGGACTGCAAGAATTGTGATTCACATCTTCCGTCTTTCTTTTTTTTTTACAATCTGCAAATTCAGAACTTGATTGTCTTTGATATTCTAAACTAAAGCAAGTTAATTTTTCAGGTCCTTGTTACACATTTTTAGTCAGAAATCCTGCCTGACTAAAAGTTACTGATCCATTCAACTAAAAAAATACTACTGATTGATCAATCATTGTTAGATTTTTTTTTTTTTAATGAATAATTTGGATGTAAACTTGATTATTTCAGGGAAAAAGAAAGGACTCATCTGCAGATCCAGAGGTTAAACTTATGTTTCTTGTTGACTTTGACTGGCATTAGTCAGGAACTTCCAACTGGAAACTATTTAAACTACACAAACAGCATCTGCTTAGCCAGCTGACCAATCAAAGACGAATGCACTGCCTCCACCAGACCGCTGCTGTTGCCCAGACCTCATTCCCACAGATCAAAATCGCAACCACAGCCGATGAAAGGTAGTTCGCCTCAATCAGCCGGCCAGTTTATAACACACTCAATGCCGTGTCGACCAAATTACACACTCTTTCTCTGCAGTCACAAACCAGAGCCAACCTGAGCTCGGCCGTCTGCTTTAACACAAACACTGCTTCCTGTCTGAGGTTCTGGATCTGTTTTGACTTGTGTGTTCAGATCTGGGAGATCTCCAGGTGAGCAAACACAACTAATTTCTACAAATAAACATCGGAGATGCAGTTTGTATCAACTGATTAGCCAGATCTGACCAGGACACCGAGTTGCCAGCACAACCACCACCATCCAGATGTGAAGAGTTTAGTCTTTCGATTAAACATTGACTTTGCAAGGTAGGGTGAGCACATTGGCATCTGGATGTCATTTCATCCTGTCAAACACATCAGAGCTGCAAGACACTAACACATTTCAGACTCGTAATATGTTAACCAGCAGATTTAATACTATTTTTAAATATTTCTTGGTTTAAGTGAGTGTAGCACCAGATGTGTGAAGTTTACCTCTTTAAGGGTGGGGAGATTGTGACTGACAGATTGCTGGGATTGGGTGAGTTTTGTTAAGGGTCAATTCATCCATATTTCAGCTAAAGCCTAAGTGGAATTTCTCAGGCCATACAGCTTTAATTTGTCCAAGTTTTCACTTTGCTTGCTTCAGATTTTTGAAGACACCTAAGTAAGAAATGGTCTTTAGGTAGAAAGCATGTTCTTTTTAAAAGCTGATATTCATCGCTGATGGCGAATTAGAATACGTTTCTTTCTTGTTTGTAGTTTGTTAAACTCCTTTAAATAGGTCTTTGATCTTTCTGTAATTTCCTGAGTTATCACTCAAACTATAGCAATACTTTTAAAGACAAAACTTTTTTTAAGTAATTTTGACATGGTGCACTTGGGCGTGAAAACACATAATTGTGTAAAACCTAGAGGCAAATTTGACCTAAAGAGTGCTACAAGCGAAATAAGCTCGTAAGCTCACCTGTAATTGCAGGAAAAGAGACAAAACCCTGCAAGACATAGCTTATTTTAAACAAGTTTTTGCCTCTAAGCTTAAATTTAAATCTTTTTTTCACCATGGCAATGTATGATGAAAGAGTGACACACATACGACGACGTGAATATGGTTTGAAAAGCTGTCCTTTAACCAGGTCGTTATTACTACATATCACAATCCAACCTTCACCACAGAAATGGCAGATTGGATTAGTCTTTTGGAAGTCATGGATATATAAATATTTTATATTCAGGCTGTGTAACCCTTGTGAATCCAAACTAATAAAGGTGGTGTTAAAAACGGCTGGTATGCAAAGCAAAACAAATTCTGTACTTTTGTCAAGTGCTGTTCGCCATTTAAATAATCAGCTGCAGTCCAGTTTTTTCCTTTTGGAGAACTATCAACACATGGATGTGTGTGTGTGTGTGTGTGTGTGTGTGTGTGTGTGTGTGTGTGTGTGTGTGTGTGTGTGTTAACTGTATTTTGAAAGTAAAATCTCTGTGTGAAGTGTGTTGACTTGTATATACTCTGCCTCACCTCGCTCTCAATTCTGTTTGTCCTTTAACAAATTACTGGCAACAGTAATCTCACTCTGTGTATCTTACTCGCACAGACTTTCACAGGCCCACACAAGAAACACACACTTGGCAGTGCCTTGTGGAGTGGTGTAAGGAATGAATGAAAGAGTGGAAAGTGACCGTTGAGGTCGATTTAAACTCAGATGGAAAAAAGCCAAAACATACAAAAGCACGCGCGCAAACTTCTCTAAATGAATGAGCACCACTCAATTCTGAAAGGAAAATTCAGCAATAATTTTAGGGAGAAATTATTGCTGAAACTGTTAGAAAAGGTACTTTTAAAAAGAAGGTTCAAAGGATTGTTCCTCTACATTATGATTACTAACTTTGGTTTTACCTTTGATTGCTGACTCCTGGCCCTACTTTTAAATTTTAAAAAAGAGCGATGTAGCTAAGACTCAATAAAATACACGTGTACTTCAACATTCAAAGGTAGACACCAGCCTCCTAAGCCAGCATGACAATCTACAGGTAAGTCTGGCTTTCTTTGCGCTTTTACGCACGAAAAGAAAACGAGTATTTTCTTACCTCGGAGGTTCTGAATCTTCACCACCACCTCGGCTGGCTCTCGCAGACTGCGCGCCAGGTACAAACGCCCCGAATCCCGCTCGATCTGGACTGGTGAGTCGGCTTCGGATATCACTTCAAACCACCGCTGATTGAACCTCTGGTCAGGAACTGTGAACACTAGGTCGCCAACTCTGACGTGGTCCGGGACGGTAACTGTGTAGGTCAGCTCCTCGGACAGAGCCCGCGGCATCCGTCGCGCTCTGTCGGACCGGCGGACGTTGATGCGCAAGAACACCGGCTCACCTATCAGTGCTACATCTCCTCCGTCCTTCACGTAAAGGCGCAAAGTCACCTGGCTGAATCCAGCGAGAGATCCTGCTAGGCTCACTTGTCCGTTTTGTGGATCCACGTGGAGCAGGTACAAGTCCGGTGATGCGTAAAAAGTGACATGTCCATTGCTCTCCGCGTCACCGTCCTTTGCGTCAAAGCGAGCCAGCTCGGTTCCGGGAGGCGTTAACTCATCTACTTCAATCGTCTTGTTCCCGCTGGTAAACCGAGGGATGTTGTCGTTCTTGTCGGACACCTCAATTTGGACGATGGCTCGTCTCCTCATACACCGAGTTGGCAGCTCCACCACCAGTTCGTACATAGCTATAAACTCCCGGTCCAGTGCTTTTGCGGAGACCAAACATAATTGTCCTCGATGGACCCGATGCCCGCGGTAGTGAACAAGTCTGAAATCTGACGCGTAATCTCCCTTCAAGCTGGCAGTGAGGTTCGCACCGGGGCAGTTTACAGCTGTGACAGAAATTACCACCCCTTCCACTGGCGTCCCAGCTGGAGAGTTCTCGGTTATCTGGCCGAAGTAGCGCGCTGGATGTCCGTGCTGCGCAGACAGACACACCGGTGAGACGTGAAGTAGCAGGAACAGAAGCAGGCATAGGGTGTGCAGGATAACCGGCCCGGTTACGGCTTTGGTCATGTTTCCATCAAACCCGTTTCACTTGCACAAGATAGCAAAGTCTCCGCTAACGGGTTTCTTAAAATGATCCAAACAAAAAGATTTTACGCATAAAATAAGAATAGTTATCTCCAGGAAAGCGCAAAGTTCCCCAAGGAAAAAAAATCCAATAATCTAAATATTCCCATAAATTATGCCAGTTTAACTTGTAAATCAGTTTAATTGTCACTGGTAAATGTGATTGCTAAGAAGAGCTCAAAGTCCATCAAAAATGCAAGGAAAACATCAGTAACACTGTCATTCAGCGCTCTCCTCTCCAGTTAATTAAGAATGAAATGAAAAGGGACTTTTACGCACAAATGAGATAGGTTTTCTTCCCTACTGCTATTGAAAAAATATAGATAAAGGAATAAAAGTATTATTAAAATAAGCAAGTATTCAGAGCATATTTTGCTTAGTCCAGCTGCAGTATTTCCAAGTTGGTCCAGCGTGTCTGGAGCGTCGCCACTGGAGGATGGAATAGACTAACGGGCACAGAGATACCCAACTGCCTCCATGTGGATCCGATGGCACCGCCTACCAGCGTGGAAGAGAGAAACTAATCACGAAGCAGGAGCAGCACTGAGTGACAGGATGAAAGACCCGCCCACTGACAGGCTGAGTCAGCGGACGGGGAAAGAGAGCGGAGAGAAAGGGACCAACAGAGAGGTGGGGTTTGTGGGTAACGTTAAACCTTTTCTCATCACGGCCATGGCAAATTTGGCACCATTTTCAATCAAAACTGAGGACCCCGATAATCTCTACCAGATTTACACAACACACGCAGATGCAGGTTCAGCAGGCCATAAATTAACTAAAATAACTTTTGTTTGTTGGTTTGCTTTGTTTCTCAAAATGAAACACGTCAAAAAGTAATAAAAAGATCTCAAGTTAACTTAACAATTTGCTACATCCACTGGCACAGTAACTGAGGAGTAACCCCAGATCGTTATCAAAACATAATTTTATTCCCACTATAAGACAAAACAAATCCTCCAATCTGTTGTGACCCTTATGAACATACTGCAACATGAGATACATAAGCCTCTGGTTTAAACTGTCAATAATCACTGTTGAAACATAATTAATCCTTTGATTCATATGGTAATGCTATTGGTTTGGATTTGTGTTAAGCAGAAAAAAGCAACAACTAACAACAAGTTGAATGTGATTAGGAAAGATTATGGTTTGGCTTGAAATGAGAACTTTAATTTTATGCAACCATTACAGTCATCTTTACAGTAATAGCATGTGGTAAGGTTATAAAAGGGTCATGGCTAAAAACCACAAGTGATTATCAATTTAAAAATCAATTTGAAAGGGAAACAAATAGTAATTTCCTGCGTTAACACCCATCCATTAACCCCAACATCCCTCATATTGTGACGTTGCTGTAGTGTCACTTAATGTACTCATTTGTTAATGTCATTGCCAAACTGCTCAGCAGTGCAGTGGTTAACACTGTTGCCTCACAAAAACAGGGTTCCTGGCTTAAACGTGCTTGCTAGCAGGAGTTTTCTGTGTGGAGTATGCATGTTTTTCCTATGAAAGTCCAAAGACATTGGTTTGAAGTTAACAGGTAATTCAGAATTATAACAACTTTACACTGCACTCCAGTGTTAGCTGGAATAGGCTCCAGCCCCTTGCCCTGATAATTGGTTGATAAAATTAACGAGCAATCTCATAATGTTCACATCCACTAGAGGGCGCTGTCACCTGAACGTCAAAATCTGTGATTTTGAGGCATTTACTGAAACTACTAATATAACTATACTGTTTTCTCGTGATTCCTGCAAGTCAACCAAAAACATACTATAACTAGTAATGTATTAATATTTTGGTAAAAAGGATATGGACTCACTTATGATGTCCATATTGCAAAACAAGAAAGCTAGCCTGTTGGTCTCCTGGTTTGGTATTTCCAGTCAAGAGTTTTGGAAATGAGCAAACAGTAACATTAGCTAAAAATTCCATTATCTAAACTGCAGGTTAGTCAGCGTGTCTCTTTAGAATACATGCACTGCAGATGTTCCACTGAACATGTATTACAGTGCCTAACATAATGTTCTAACACAATATCGAAATTATTTTTCAAGTTACAACATTTTTCCATCATAGACTGAGTTTTAAAGTATTGACTCGTACCCAAATGCAACAAACAAAGATCTTTGTTACATTTCCTGTCTTCAGTTTGACTACACTCAACAAGTCCTATCACAATCAGAAGACTTGTATGTTGGTAAGCTTCCAAAAAAAGGTCTAAATGCAAACTTGTTGCTGTATAATCTTTACTGTGTACAGTCATATTTTATCCAACATGACATAATGCACCGTCACACATGAAAATCAACTATCGTTCACGGATTTTTAACATTCACATAATAAAAATCTGTTTTGACAATTTGCTTTCCCCCCCTCTTTATTTCCTGTGTGTCCTGTTTATCAGATCAAACTGTGCCAATAACTGGCCTGAAAACCCTTAGTCTGCATGTAGTTTGCTGTTTCCTGTCTGCAGTAATGGCAGCGGCCCGTAGCAGTGTAATTTATCACTGCTTCAAAGATTTCAAGTGACAAACAATCTAGTTCTTCACACACATTTTCCCCTCTGTTAGAGATTAAATCAGGCACGTGTGTGTTTGTCTCATGCAGGAAATCCCTCTGAAGTTTGCAAAAATGAGAACTTGTGTGCTTGTGTTCATTTTATTATAATTCATAAAAGCAAAATGAAAACTTTCTCAAGCCTTTGATCACAGACTGGAGGGGGAGAGGAAGCAAGTGAAATGACGTGAAGTGAAGCGACATGCAGAATGAATGAAATCAATTTAATATGTGAGCCCAAAAAACCCCCAAAAATGCTCCCATCTGTGTTCAAGAACAGAGCTCGGTGCGGTATGAAGTTGTCCTGCATTGTGACAACGGAAACTGAAGTGAAACCAGAAGTCTGTGGTTCTGTTCTGGTACGAGAATCTCAAAGAAAATACCATTGGCATTACTAAAGAACTAACTTTGAACAAAACCACAATAATGTGTATTGTGGCTTGCTTCATTTTCATATGTTAAAATAGTACTTTCTTGAATAAAGTCTAATGTGTTTTTTCCTTGAATTTGAATTCCTCCTGAAATCTCCACTGACAACTATTTCTTATTAGTCCTTAAAGTCTGAAAATGGCATCTTAGAGGGACCTTCATGAATGAGTGAATGGTAGATCAAACATGTCTGTGGTAACAACAGACAGAGAAGACTGAGCGCTGTGGAAGTTTAAAAATCTGAGTGTAGTGTAGTGTTTTCCTGCAGAAAACAAGGGCACGTTAAGACATCTGGTCTCATATTTCAGACTGCAGACTGAAGCGTACGGTCACTTCAGTCTGCATGTATTTCAGCCTGAAATAAAGCAGTATTTTTTTTCCTTTTTAAAGCAATCACAAGCAGAATTTGTGATCAGCTTGACATTCTTGTGTTTGCAATTTAGCTTAAGTTCTCTGAAGCTCATGTAGCAGCGAGCCACTGCTTCAGGTCTCAGTTTATTCCTGCTGATTTGCCTGTGCAGACTCGCATGCACTAAGGCGACACGATGGCTGCACATTCAAGTCAATCGGTCATGCTTCTTCAAGCCCTCTATCAGGAAACAACCAAAAAGAGGAACCTAATTTGAGTTACAAAAAAAGTCAAAACCTCACTGCACAAATCAGGTATGACGCTCACAGAGAACAAAAAAATAAATAAAAATTGTATGAGTGGCTCAAACAGAGAGGGTAAAAGCTTGGAAATATGCATGCAGCTCCACTGTTGATGTTCCTGTGCTGTGTCTTCAATTGGTGGATAAAATATCACAGCAACATGTTGAGTTTATAACTGACGGATGGAACGTGGCTGAGCAGGTAAATCCTTCTTACACCTGTGTTAACATTAGTCATAGTTGATTGGATTGAAGGAGGTTGGTGCCAAATCCCCCTAAAATATTTCAGTCTTCCAAACCAGCCCAGCTTTAGAGAATGACAAGCAGTGCTGGCTTGCTTTTTGAAGAGACTTCTGTTGCAGTAAAGCAGAAGAGGTGTGACGGCTAATGATCTCAACCATCATGGACAAAGGACAAACCCCAAACTTTATTTAAAAACCTTCAAACAAGTTGAAGTTTTGATCTTCACACATCTCCTTGAAAACAAAATGTCCTAAATCTCAAAAATTTAAATATTATTATATTATCTTAAATATTATTTGCACATATTTTACAAAGCTCTTCAGTTTGTACACACACTTCACTTTTCAGTAATATCCCTACTGTCTAAACGTCAAATCTCTCAGAAAAAAATATCCCACTGTCCAAAAATGTATTCACGTTTTACAAATTACATTGACTTACTTTAACTCTGGAAGGCATTATCTTGGCTTCCAGTAACCCTGCGAGTAATCTTGGAGTCAGTTTTGACTAGCATATGTCCTTTAACAGCATACATTCTTTCATTTGCATGATATTGTCAAAATTAGAAAAATCCTATCTCAGAGTGATGCTGAAAGTCCATCCATTTATTACTACATCTATTACTTGGGCTACTGTAATTCATGATTATCAGGTTGGCATAAAAACTCCCAGAAATGCCTTCAGTTGATTTAAAATGCTGCAGAGAGTGTTCTAACAAGAACTACAAACAGAGAACATAGCTTCTATTCCTTGGCCCCCTGCTAATCCTAGAATTTAAATTCTTTAATTTAAAATCCTTCTCTTCATATACAAAGTCATGAATAATCAGGCACCATCTTATCTTAGCTCCCAGTTTGGATTTAAGACACAGACACCCTTCCCACTGTTAAAATAAGGCTTAAAAAAGACATGAAACAGCACATTTTTAGCAGATTTTATAGAAAAATAAGAGTTTTGTCATTTATTTTGAAAATAAATCTTGACTACATAACTAATGAGTTATTTTCTCGGTGGCTGCCAAACTGTTGTTGCATCACTGACTACATCACTAGTTTGGTTAGTGGATGGTGCTCCCAGTAACGCTTGTTTTATTGTACAGCGGTTATGTCCATTTGCATATGCATTTGCCTATGGAAAGCCTACAGACAGGGGTTTTCAACCTATGCAAACATACTCCATGCAGCACTCCAAAACCCAAATCTGTGCAAAGGTTGAATGCTATTTGGTTAACAAGTGGGCTGGAAGGGGGAAGGGTGTGACATGCTTCTTCACCAGCAACAGCAGAGGCATGAAAAAACATCAAAGATCAGAAATACAGCATGAAAAAGCACAGACAGTGGCTATAGCAGATACCTTTTATTGCTTTTAACAGTCGGTTTCATTTCAGCTCCTTTTATGTTATAACTGCGCTCTTTTCCACGGCTGGCTGATGGTCCAGCAACAGCACAGTCAAGAGTAGCTTACAGGCTGCTTGTACCTCATACTTTGGGCACTGCCTCCATCTGGCAGAAGAAGGTCTCTACAGGTAGACAGGCTCACTACCGTCTGTTAATGTAGTGTCAGTGGAGAACCATGTTGTGCTACTCTGGATCATTTGCTTAAAGATTTTCCCTGTCTAAACCTACCCACACTTACTAGATGATTTTCTGTGAGTTAGGCATTAAGGAAGTGGCGATGAGTTCACTGTGCCAAGTACATGTGGAGACCATCAGCTGCAGGTACACCTAACTGTTGCCAGCAATCTAACCTTCAATCTAACCGTCCCATGTTTGAAATGTTGAATGAAATTATGTAATCTAAACAAGTCACTATTATAGTTGCTATTTGACTAACAAGTCCCAGATCTTGTACACCTGCTATATAGTTGGGCATAAACCTGAGATCAAACACCTATAAGTAGTTTTATAGTACTTTTAATGAAAGACGGTGTAATATTACTGACTTTGTTTTATAGAAGTTACCATTCACTTGTTTGTGACTTATATTTTGACTCAGGTTACTTCACAGAAGACGGCAGAGTCTGTGTCACTCTGTTCAGGTTAACTTTATATAGACATGTAAGTCATGTCATACTGCTGCTGCTTTCTGAGAGGCACAATCATTTACACCTGACCTGTGAAAATAGAAAAAAATATGTGAAATACAAAAGCATCCAAAGTGGCCTTTCCCCTATTATGCTAATCCGCATCTCTCTGTTCCTGTTACACATATCTACACACAATAATGGTCGGGATTTTCAAAAGAAAAATTTAAATATCCTGGAGCTGGGTTTTGTGCACAGTTTAAAACTCTTGAGATGCCATTTCGGTATACCAGCAGGAGGGCAGTGTCAGAAGCTGCGTAAAATACAGTAGGTTGTGTAACAAAAGAGCAAACAGCACATAATGGTGGGGGAAGGAGTTAAATCCACCGATTTCCTGTTCTTACGTGTGGAGAGCACCTTTGACAGCATGTTTGTGTTAATATTTATGCCGTCTTCTCAAAGATAGGACTCCAGCTGCATTCCTTTCTCATGGACTGGAACTGTGATTTAGACGTCCGTGGTGAATCTTTGTCGAGCTGACAACATAACCTACATAAGTGGCCAATACCATTATCACCATTTGTGCTTTTGTGTGGTGTCTTTATATGTTACTTTCCATTTCATATTATTATCTTACTGGGTAGATTATTGTATATTATAATTGAGGAAAACTAAAGCACATGATTAGAGGAGAATGTAAGGTAAGTTTTTTTGTTTTTCCTTTTTTCCCCCCAGAGAGATACTCATGGATATTAGGATTATGTTATGTTATGTCTGTATCAACCTATTATCTTGTTAATTTAGCTGGGGGTTAAATTAATCCTTAATATTACATGAAATAGTGCTGATCACATCATGTGGACCTATGCTCTGCCTGATGATTGTGCTATTTGGCCCTTTGCTTACTTTGCACAGCTAGGTCTTTGCTAACAGGGTGGTACAGTATGTACACCCGACCTGAATCGAAAACAGAGGGGACACGTTCTCATTCACATATTTGTCATTTATGTACTGATCTGCTTTGGTTTTAGTTTGTTGTTTTCCATTTAGCAATTGGTCCTTCTCTAATTAGGTAATGTTAATCAAAAAAGGACTATTAGCAGCAACCAACCACCCAACCAACCCATTGACATCATACTCTGTTACTTTAGAGCTACACTTAAAACACAGATTGTTAAATCCAGTTTTACAAACAATGTTTACTCTGTGACAGGAGTAGGTGTACATTAGGGTTAATACTTTACCTTACTATACTTTAGAGTGACAAGAATGTGTGTAAGAGGTGGGAACTCATAGCTTTTTGTGACTGACCCTGTTGTGTTAATATTTCTGGGAGTTCCTTTCTCAAGGCCCAAATACAGGGAGGAGAATATTTAAATAAACTCCTGATTAATTATTGTTTGGGACAATTTACTACTAATTGCATCAATAATGAACACAGAAAAGAATTCTTTCTGTTAAAAGAGAGCACTGTTGCCAGGTGCTTGTTTATTATGGATCTTTTGATTGTTTGAGCTTTCCTTCTATTATATAGGGTGTTTACATAGCAATATAAATCATCCTGAGGTGACTGTTGTTGTGAGTAGGTACTATATAAATATAACTGAATTGAATTCAAGTTAATTTATATAAAGGTGCCGACGCCTCTTCAGTACAATTTACCTTATTTTAGAGCACCGCCTCATTTTCTGTAAGTGCCCGCACATGTATGCATTTATTATAATTTTTTTAAGTCCCTAAATATAAATGTAATGCCCTGTCTAAGTTTAAGTTCTATAAATATCTGGCGTAAAGTACAAAAGTTTTCTCAGATTTTCTAAAAAGGTTTGGTTTTCCAAAATTTGCAAAAACTTCCCATTGTTAAGGACCTGCCCATGTTCTACCCACGTTAACTTAGTTTCAGTATTTCAGTTGTTAAAGTTGCCCAGATTATGGCTCAAATGTGACATTGTCATCTATGGAAGCAAGTTGGAAAAGATTTAATAAACCAAGGTGTCTTTTATTCTGGTTAATTACCACCTCAGACTTTATGGGAAACTGTATAGTATTGGGCCATAATATGCCATAATAGGCCTTGGCTCAGTTACACTCACTGATGATATATGTTTTTACCCAGCGGCAGCTTTGCTAAATATACCCGTTGTACTACACACACCTTGACAACCTGCGATCACACTGGGCTCATTTCATTATGCCGCATGATGGGATTTCACCACATGCAAACGGGTTTAATTAAGCCGAAAGTTATTAGTCAGTGGAGTGTGAGTGAATGGATATGTAAATGTGCAGTGGTGCAAAGAAAAATCTGATCGCATGTATAATTGGATGCAAGATAAAGAGGCTTAATAGCACAGTAGCTTGCAGTGTGTCATTAACTGATAGATAGATCCAATGTAAACATAATTACCTACAAGTTTATTCAGACAGAAGTGATCGGATTATCTGAAATCATTTTCACAACAAGGTAAAGACAAAAGGCCAAAAAGTTAAAATAAAAGATCTAGAATTAATAAGAGATTTCATTTCAACAAGTGTCCTCTTAACCTGTAAAAAGTTCAGAATCACGTTATCGAGACTCTCTCACTTGTTCTCTCCTGCCGAGGAGAGAGGAAAAAAGCGAGTGAGCTGTGATGAAAGAGTGGACTGAGTGGTTTTGACAGGACATTCGACACCGTCTTCTCCGTCACACTGCTTCACTGTAGGCCTTGACTGCGGTGATTTGGCTTCAGACATCTGTCAAGTACAGAGTAAGAGGAAGGCGGAGGAGGAGTGGGTCGGAAAGGTGATGGTTTAAATCCCCAGACTAAAGAGGGGAAAGGTAGAAAAGTGAAGGTCTCTAAAATCAAACTCCAGAACGTAAGTATATGGTATACTCTGATTGGTTTGATAGACACATCAAATCAAACTGATGTGGTAATGCTAAACAGATGTGAATTGTTAAAAGAAGGTTTTAATAATTTAAATAGCAAATTAAGAACTAATTAACTATAGCTAACAATCATTTATTGCTTTACCAGATGCTTTGTAGCCCTCATGCAAGCTCCTACAAGCTTTCAGTTCTTGAGGGGACCAGACCAAGTATATGACAGTGATACTGACAGTGAGAACATTTTGTTTCCTCCACACTTTGGAGCGACAAAAACATTGTGGTTATGTACCTTGCATTTATTTATACACGGAGACATGCCCTTGGTATGATAAAGGGAGCCTAAAACGACAGAGGATCTTCATGAAGTGCACAACTGGTGCTGACTGATGCCTGACAAACTGTCAGATAGGACGGATCAATTCTTCTGACCAGTGGACTAGTCAAATATTTCCCTGGACATGGTGTTGTTCTGTTGCTGTTCGGTCCCACTGGTTTGTTTATAAGAGATCATCTGATTGTTGGGTTTTCTCTGTTTTCTTTGTATTATTGTAGGATCTTTACCTCACAATATAACATGCCTTGAAGCAACTGTTTGACTGATATAATAAATAAATAAATAAATGGATAGATAAATAAAATTGAACTGAACTGCATCGCAAACTTGAATTAAATTGAATTCATTTTTGACTTTTATGACTTATTTTATCACAAGAAAAAAACAGATAACAGACATAAGAATATATTTAATAAGTTTGCTTTGCCTCATTCCCTGTATTGAAATCTCCCAACCACACAGTCAGACATGATCATCTGTAGCATCAACACTCTTCTCTATTATCTCATGAACGGTCATTGTTTATGTGTAAAATTTCTTTCATGAAGTTTTGTGTTAGGCTCTTCATAGGACCGAGGAAATTTTTAGTACTATTTGAGAGCAGTCTCAAAGGTAATATTCTCTGGGAACAGAGCTTATGATATTCACACAGATAAGAACAAATGTGCACTTGATTTCAGCCAAATGGCAGAGAATGCCGGTCACACAGATGGACTGAGGAGACCACCAGCAGCTTTGTTGGAGTTAGTGGGGTTCAACACATGTACAGTGATATGAATACCACAGCTATCGCTTCCTGTGACCTACATAAATAGATACAAACATATCTAGATATCCAGCCAGCTTTCTTTCTTTCTTTCTGATCATTAACATAAATATCGAATCTGCCAGTCACATGACAACAGCTCCATATATTTGAGCATCCAGACATGGTCAAATCAACCTGCTGAAGTTCAAACAGAAGGGGGAAGAAAGGTGATTTCAGTGACTTTATAGGTGGCATGGTTGCTGGTGCTGATGAGCTAGTCTGAGTATTTCAGGAACTACTGACCTACTGGAGTTTATTTATTTATTCAAAGATACTCTGAAAGCACTAAATATTGAGCCTTGAAACAGCCTTCCTGCAACAATAAAAGACCACACTGGATGTCACAGCTGATAATATGAGAATAAGGCTACAATTTCCTTCGGTCATGGAAACTGAACAATAGAAAACTGGAAAAATGTCGCCTCGTCTAATGAGTCTAGATTTCTGTTGTGACATTCTGATGGTCGGGGCAAAATGTGATGTAAACAATAGCCAAAAGCAATGAGGGCCTACAGAGCCTACAGAGTAGGCATCAGTAGCAACATGTGTGACATTGGTTGCCAAGTGGCTTGCAGAGCACAGCAATATTGTAGGCAGGTGAAGAGAGGTTAAATAAGTGCAGTCCATGTGAGACTTGACGATAGGATCAGGGTCCTTCAGCATTTACTTGGAATTAGGGAACCCAGAGCCACCCCCCATTATATAACATGTAGTTGTATGGTAACAAGTTGCTAAGTGCACTTACAACATTGCTCAAAACAACAGGAAATACTAACTATACTTCAGTTATCATAGGTTATAATCATAGGTTATAATCATAAAAACATAAAGATATGAGAACAGTGGTAAAGTTAGGTTAGTACCAGATCAGGCGCAGTGAACCATTATCCTCATCCTCATCCACTCAGTCAGCACACATGGTTTAAATTAAGAAGAGGAAGACGACTAGGAGGAAGGTGAGTGACAGTTATCCTCCACCCTCCATCTGTCCAAAATGTCACGCAGCAAACTGAGAACCATCAACCTGACGGACAAGTGAGGAACACGTGTGTGCGTGACTGTGTGTGTGTGTAGCAGATGAATTACAGGCTCCAAGTGACATTTTCAATTGAGTGGTATTTCCCTGTAAGTACAAGGCTGAATCTCACTGCAGCAGGTGAGTGACGAGTTTCTGACAGTCACAAACTATGTAATTTCTACTCTCTTTCTTTCACACATACACACACACACAGATGTGCACATGTGTGCACACACGTACACACACCCACACAATTATGACCAACAACAGTAATAATTATGGCTGATGAATGAATAAAAAAAGAGAAAACTGGCAGAGTAAAACACTTGATGCCCATTTAACTCTTCAGTGTTGGAACAGAGCCACCACACACACACACACACACACACACACACACACACACACACACACACACACACACACACACACACACACACACACACACACACACACACACACACACACACAAATAGAGGATTCTTTGAAGCTATTTCTTCCCACCCTGTGTTAATAATGGTGTTTTTGAAAGTGCTGTCAATCAACTGGTGCCTGCACTGCACACCAACAGAAAGACGGGTATAGGATGTAAGATTTCTGTGTTAGTTTTGCATTCAAAAATAACTTTGGTGATTTGTTTAGACGGGCGAAATGGAAATGCAAAAATGTAAAAATAATTTACTCTGTCACGAAAAAGTTTTTACAACAACTTAAATTTGAAACAATGTTGAGAGTGTCAGAACACTGGATTCAAGCAATGCCTATGGGTCCATTGCACTGTGGTACAATGGACCCACAGTGCATTTCAGTGGATAAGCAGAGATGGGAAAATTCTATAATAGTTATTGAGGTGATTCCATGATTTAAAAGTGAAAAGATATCCTCACTGAACTCTTTACTGGTAAAGCAGATATGCACTTAGTTCACTGTTAATCTTTCTTTCAGAATTTTTTATTAATTGTAAAAACTGAAGGAAACAAATTTCCACCATTTTTAGGGTTACATAAATCCTGTCATCTGTGGCAGCTTCAGGCCACGTGCAGTGGAAGAGACCAGAAAGAGAAAGAAATGTCAAAAGTTGGATTAAGACAACAAGAAGTCAGATACCTGGTTTCCACTGACACAGTGACAGTGTGGAGACAGTTCTGCCTTAGTGCATTTTCAGAAGCAGCCCACATTCGTGTGGGTTCGAGTACCAAATGTTACCCAACATTACACAGCATTAGTTAGTTGGGATTATTTCATTGGCAAGAAAATTGTGGTGGACGGCATCTGTGGGCTGCATGTGAAAAAATTTGTCAGTTATCCCCTGCAGCCCCACCCATCCCACTGACATCAGTGGTTCCAGCAGTGAAACCAGCAGTTTTGTGATGCAGAGCTGCTATTGTGAGATGAGCTTAGAGAATGTATTTCCCCCTTTTCCATTTTTGCCTTTGGCTGGAAAGCACAGCGAAGCTCATCAGTCTCGCTACCAGAAACACAAGAAAGAAAATTTGGTAAAGGAATCAAAAACAACTTTTCAAAGTCACACTCCATAGTGTCTCACTTGTTAGTATTCAATAGTTTGTTACACACTGCATCAGATTGCTGTGCACTGTCAGCACTGTGACTTCAACATCAGCCTAAACCCTGAGCATCTGTAACATCTGAAGAGCAGGAAGTGCCCCTCCAATAAACAGTGAAGCGTGCAGAAATACAGAGCTGCAGGCCCTCTCTTCTTTTTATGGGAGAAAAGTGACACAGTCAGTAGATTCTATATTAAGATCTTCTCCAGTCAGTGTTCCTACCCTGAGTCATCTCTCTCTCCTCTGCAGGCCATCCCGCTGCTGTCAACATGAGGCCAGGCTGAAATATCAGACTGATGGCTGTTTTTAAAAGTCTCACACCAGCCAATCAATCAGCTCCTGATATATTCTCACACAATCTTTTTTTAAACATTTCGTACAAAATCATGTGTCAGGTTATTCTCATTCACTGTGAGAGCCAAAACACCACAGAAGAAGGTACTCAAGCCAGAGTATGTGCCCATCATGGTAGGAAAAAGCATGATTTTGGCCACACTGCTGCACCGTCTTCAAGCTTGGAGAGCTGCAGGCTCAGAATTTAAAGTTTGCACTATGTCCATGGGAAAATCAGAAATGCATTTCCTCTGATAATGTAACATACTGTGCTCTATTAAAGTGAATTGTATCCTGTATTTGATGGTTCCAGCATTTGAAACGCAAGGAATTATTATTTTTCTTTATTTTTTGGGCTTGTAACAAATGTTATCAAGGTGTCCTTATAGCTGTTACACAAATTTCTCATGTTTTACAAAAACATCAGTTAATCAGGAAAATAACAGATCCTCTTCAACAGAGCTGTTAAAATGTGCAAAACTAACCTTGTCTATGCTTACGCACGAGTAACAACAACATCTGTAAAGGAGGTGACCACTTTTAAGTTTTTTATCTTGAAATGTGTTATACAAGTGAGACTTTAAATACAAGTCTTTTATTTGATATATGTATTTTTAGTGATAAGCAATTAGTTTTTGCAGTGCAGCAGGTAAAAGCTGTGAATACTTACCTCAGAAAGAACACCCGGTGAGAATGAATCAGTACAATGTGGAGTGTTTTGATGGTAAACTCTGTGTATTTATGCTTGTACAGTTCCGCTCTGCTATTTGTCAGATTTCTCTCAATAATCAGCTTTTTACCCTCAGACCCAGTTTTCAGCAGCGCTCAGCACCATGTGGAGCTGCAGAGCCCGCAGGAAGCTTAATGACCGTGGCCTCCTGCTCCCGGCGGCCGCTGTGACTGACGGCCTGACGGCTCTTGATGAATGATGTTCTCCGCCTCGACAGACTGAAACCAACGGCAGGCGGTGGGAGGTGATTCAGCTGCTAAACATCAACTCTCCATCCTCTGAGGCCCTGCCACTGTAATGAGCCTGCCGCTCGGTTCAGTGGAGGGCCAAGGGGGCCGAGGCCAAGAGATGAGGGCCGAGCGTGACAACGTGATGGAGCGCAAGCAGCAGAACTGGTGAGGAAATGAGGGAAAGGGGCATGTCACTGCTGTCAGGAGAAAAGCTAATTTCTCCAGGTTTCTCTTTCTAACCTTTGGCCACGGAAACTAGTTTAGCTCCATCTGTCTTCTCCTGCTTTATATTCATACACTAGAGCTGCTTTCAGTGTTTCTGATATATCAACTAATTACACAGAGTTTCTTGAAAAAGAATTACAAGGAGCAAGCAAAACTGCAAAGAATTCAGAAACGAACGAAGTCAAATGAAATAGTTTGTTGTATGTTTCACCAAATGAGCCATTAACTATTCTTTACGTTACAATTTTAAACAGATCAATACAGTTAAAACATTTTATTGTGTGTTGGGGAAATGGTAACCACCCGTGCAGACAGAAAAAGCAGAGCATGCACTAATGGAAAAACTGAAATGACCAAATTAAAAAGGGTTTACCAACTCATACAACAAATATTGTTCACAAGCTATCAATCATAAGCTCAGGCCATGTTAGATATCTTATTTTTAGACACTACCTGGACCTCCATAATATCAACCCATTTACATTACAAGTCTTTGGAACTGACCACATCCATCTTTCCATATGAAGAGGTAATAGACTTAATATACTGGCTTGGATATTAAGACAAGCTAGTATATACCCAAAAAGCAAAGGTATGTAGGGTGTAGTACTAGAGGTTAACTATACACTGTTTTCAACTGGTTGAGGGAACAAATTAGCTAAAAATCCAGTCAATTCCATCCAAAAGACTGAATGTGCACTTCACACTCCTAACGCTTCATAAATGTATTTATGGATGTTGAATGCTCTGTATTGATGTGTATTCCTCTTTTTCTTGATGTAAGGACATCTGCAGACCTCAGCCATTAGCCACAGTAGTCTTACAGTCCTGGCATGAAATATTTTCATCCTTGAGGACTGCTGAGCTATAAAACATTTCTGTTGTCGACGTATAGTGTCACTACTCAGACCATCAATTCTTCACCATCTGCCCTTGATCAGCTCAGATGCAAAAGTCTGTGACCTCTGAGAAGGAAGTCAAACTATTAAAACTCCACATGAGCGGATGCAAAACACCAACTTTTTCTTTCTGTCTTTCTGCCTCCTCATCTAATCTCCTTCAGGACTGATGCTCAGAGAGCAGATTCAGATTTATTGAGTTTATCTTGATACAGTACTCACTCACTCCAATCATTCTTCCTCTCCATATAAGCTGTGAAAAAAAAAAACTTCATGGTGAATAGATTGTATTTGCTTGCTAAGCCACAGAGGAGGTATACATCCTTATAATTGCATAGGCTGGACAAGATCCAGGGTTGCTAAGATGAAGGTGTCAACATGAGCCTTCCTTTTATATACAGTCATGTGAGAAGGAAAGCACACTCTCCTTCAATTATAAGGTTTTTGGTAGCAGGACCATAAAAGTCATCTGGTCCTTACAAAGGTTCTAAAACTATTTAAATACAAGCTCAGACTAAGCATAACAGCTGACATATTACACAATATCATTCATTTGGAAAAGAACTAAACCAGTGCCGTGATTCAGTATAGATCCACATATAGCAGAGCCACATACAGCAGCAATAACTTGAAATAATCATTTTTATCAGTCTCTCTCATCATTGTAGAGGAATTTCGGCCCATTCTTCTTTACGAAGTTGCTGCAGTTATTTGAGTTTTGCAGACCTTTGTATATACACAGCTTTCTTGACTGGGACGTTGTAACATTGCCCTCTTGCAATACCAAATTTTGGCAAATCTTGAGCTGTCAGACAGATGTCCTAACATTTAACACTAGAATATTTTGGTACACAGAGGAGTTCATGGTCGACTCAAAGACTGCGAGGTGCTTAGGTCCCATGGCTGTAGAACAAGCAAGAATCCTCACCCCATCCAACACTTTGCTTGACATTTGGTATGAGATACTTGTGCTGATATGCTGTGTTTGGCCGGGGCCAAATGTAGTACAGTACATTATGTCGACCCATCTCTACTTTGGTTTAGTTTAGCCAAAGGACATTGTAACAGAAACGCTGAAACCTAATGACAACCCTTCCAAACAAGCCGTACATATTCAGCATTTTTCTAATTGATCTGTCATGAACTTTAACATTTAACCTGGTAACTGAGGCCTATAGAGTCTGAGATGACACAAATGAATGATCAAAACCAGCAAAGTGCCCAAACCTCTGCTTTAATAGAGGTGCTCACACCTGCCGATGATCAGTTAATCAAGCGCATTTTATTACAGGCAACTAGTTACATTTTAGTTGTGCTTTTTTATTCTCATTCTTACATAAAAACACACTGATGAATTTGTGCTGATTGTTTCAAAGTACTGTATATTGTAATACATTTGAAGATTTGCTGGTAACCTAAATTCCATCCCTTATTTTTGCCCATCAGTGTAGAGTTATTTGATCCACTGTTAATGTGAAAAGATATTGATTAATGAAGCTTTAAATGCAGGACAGCATGAACACCGCACAACCAATAAATGTGGGCCCACCCAGGAGATAATCCATCTGTGACTCTCTGCTGTTTGTCTTGGCTTTCCTCAGCTTACACTTAAACATCGACTTTTGTATGGCTGGCTTTAAAAAAGCACATAGCTCCCACACTAACACTCACATACAGATCTGGATAGAGTTACCTTCACTCTTAAGTTACAAATGTTGGCTTTGTGTGCCCTTAAGTCTTCTTTACAACACTTTTACAAATTACTGTGGTCAAACAGAAAAATCTGCAAAAAATTTGATGCAGTGTGGAAAAGGAATGTGGCTATTACAGCAGTGTCTTTTGATGGGATACAAAATGCAGGTTTTAACACCTTTCTGGGACTCGGGGATCATTAAATCCTCAATGGGTTAAATGGCTGAATGAAAAAGAAAAATACAGAAATTGCAGCTTCACTCTTTCCACTCTCTTGTAGCTTATTATGTTTCCACTCTCTCACTGAACAGTGCAGCTGCGGAGGGTTTTTATTATCCCCTGTAATAAAAATGATAGCCTGTTATGTCCGAAAGAACCTCAGACATTCACGTTAAAAGCTTGAACAATCAAACGCGAGCGCTTTTCCGTCAATAACTCCCAACAAACCGGAGAAGGATTAATGTTCCTGCTTTATGGCTGCTGTGTTTGGAGTGTTTAGTTTTGCCATTACAGAGAGGTGGGTGGGTAATAGGGGGCTGAATTTAAAAGCACCTCGTGTGCCTGTGGACAATAAGAGTGATCACACAATTATGCTTTGAGTTTAGTGGAAATTGGTTGTTGTGAGTTTAGCGATAAATGTGTTTGATGTTCCCAACCCAAGGCTGTTAAAATAGGAACTTCAATCACATAACATAAAGGGATTAAATGGAGAGCTGTTAGCTTCACTTTTTCATAGCTTCACACATCTATAGTGTGAAATTAATGGTGTATGCTTATGTTATAAGAGACTTTACATATGTGTGCCTGTGTAGCTGTCCTCTCTAGCTTTTAATGTGCCTTATGCAAAGAGCAGTTTTGTCACTTCCACCATTTTTTTGCTGTCAGAATTTAGCATCGGACTACTGTAGAGTTCTTGTGGAGTGAGTAGGTATGCAACACAGGGAATGTATGGCATTCTCAGTTATATTTTCAAATGACGTGTTCAGAAGATATCTAGAAGTAACAGTTTTTACAATGGTGGTCTAGTGGTGGCAGGACACAAGTTATAGGCTACTTCACATATACATCATCCTGCTGGATATATAACCCATTAACAAGGTTCTCTTTAAGAGATTTTTGTCTATATAGTGGAAACAGACAATGTTAAAAAGCAGTGCTTCTCAGTACTCATGTGCCACAAAGGAAACAAACTTTAAAGAGCATAGCATTAGCAAGAACATAGCATTTCTTTCTACTATAAAGTCTATGGTGTTTGTTGTTTGTGATAACCACAGAAAAATTACACCATTAGCATTTAAATAAAATCTTTAGATTTGCTTTGTGGCAAAGAGGAAGTACATGAGGATTTGTGCAAACACACCTGGAAGTGGAGATATCAGTGGATAGCTTTGGTTAGCCAGGATGCAGATATATGAACCTTAGTGGAAATGCAGCCGTCCAAAAGAAAAAGGACTTCTTTATCAGATGAAGCAAAGAAGATTGGAGGGAGAGCGACAGAAGACAGGAGAAACCAAGAGTTGACGCCGATCAAAACAGACAGCCATCTGGTATTATTTAAACTCTATGACTAAATAACAACACCAGCCAGCCTGTTAACCAGCTTAGTATTTTTATTTGAGTGTACCATTCTACTGAAATGTGTCATTAGATTTAACCTCCTAAGACCCGAACTCTTTCATGGCATGCATTTTTAATTTGTCTTTGCTATTTGGGCTGTTTGGGCCCTGATTAATGTAAAAACAAAGAATTACCAGATTTTTTTTTTACCTGATTTTTGTTTCTGAGAGAAATGAGATCCACGTATGAGGATATTTGCTTTAAATTTCGATAGAAAAGAGGCAGTTTAACGTCCTCGTAAGTGGAAATCAGACCCTTGTAGAGCAAATTTTTGTATTTTGGTCTAGACATCCCAAAATGTGATGTCCACATATGTGGACGCCACGTCCTAGGAGAAGGGCATTCTTAGGATTTTGAAATGTTTCTAGGCTACAGTATGAATGCTGTTAGCATTAACCATGTCGCTAGCCAATGGCATTAGCATAAGTTTTAACCTGAAAACTAACAAGAATTACATAACATAATAAGAACATAATTACATCTTTTCCTTGGGGATTAATGAAGAATTCTGATTCTGAAGCAATATCCACAAACAAACAGTGAATGTACTGTATGTATGAATTCAGTTTTTTGCGGGAATTTGGTAATAATTAGCCATGCCATTAGGGAAAATTACTGAATGCCTTAAATTACTTAAAAACACACGCAAATATTTACTAATTAATTATTAAGGTCATCATCAAAAAGTAAGAACAATAAGGGGAAATAGAGGGGGGGGAAAGAAGCTGACGTGAATATATGGGCATATGTGTGAAAAACCAACAGACAGTGTGTGTCTCAGTGTTTTAGGGGCAAAGCCATCAGCCTCTTAATCCCTCTGTCACTTTTTCCAACGGTCATATAGTCAAGCCATAAACTCCGTCTATTGTCTGTCCCAACGCTCCACCCCCACTACACCCACAAATAAACACACACACACACACGGAGTTTAAGCCTGTCAGTCTGTTTCCTGCTGCCCTTCAGTGTGTGCTTTGTATGAAAGTGAATCACCAACATATGTGAGAGCTGAGCAACTGACAGGCTGTTAATCCTTCACCTCCTCCCTCCTTCTTCCTTCTCTTCCCCTCTCACCCTCCTCTCCCCATCTTTCAATTTCCATGCCTTTTTTTCTCTCCCCTCCCAGCTTTTCCCTTTCACCTCCTTCTTCCAGTCATCACCTCTTTTGTAATCTAACCTTCCCAATCCATCTGGCCTGTCTTCGATCTCTCTTCCATCCTTTTCTTATTCTCTTCTCCTCCTTTATCTTCTCTTTTCCTTCTGAAGTTTTTTCATTCCTTGGTGCTTTTTATCAGGCTTCCTATTACTGCACCTTTCCTTTTGTCTCATTGTCTCATTCCTCCGTCCTTCTTCCCTTCCTTCTCACTTCTCTCCTCTGCATCCTGCCTGAAAATAGATGCACCAAGCAGACAGAAAGTAAAGTGTTTAATCTCGAAAACTAAATGTTTTAACAGTTCACTTCTTGTTCAGCATCCACAGCTCTCACATCAAACAGAAGAAATAATTCACACTCATTCGCCTATAAATATAAAATCACACCATCTGATCTTCCTTCACCGTCTCTGCAGCTTATACCAGTGAATGCACCGCATGTGTTAATACGCCGTAATATGTTGAACAAGACACGGCCTTGTTAAACTCAGCTTTGAAGATGATGCAACACGATGGACAACTGAGACACTTTTCAAATGGGTGAATTCAGATTTTCTTTTAAATGCTCTCTGGCAGAAAATCACTCCAGATAGAAAAAGAAAGCTGAAGAGAATATTATATGAAATTAACATGTTTTTCAAAGGTACTCTGTATTTGCAGAACTTAATTTTTTGTAGAAATACTTCAGTGCTGCAGTGATTTTTAAGGACAAGATTTTTTTTTTAAAGTACAATAAAAAATAGGCCATGTTAGTCCTGCGAAGATCGGCGACCTGTCCTGCCTCTTGCACAATAGCAGCTGAGATAGGATCCAGCACCCACGCAACCCTGAATTGGATAAGCATAAGACAATGGATAGATGGATAATTTAAAAACTACATTTTGCGTTTACTCAGGTTATCTTTGTCTAATAGTAAAATTTCTTTGATTATATTTTTGAAATACTGTGAAATGTTTTTTACGACTCTTTATCCACATAAAGTACCTATACAAGCTATGACTGTACCACACTATCTAAGGCTGCTAGCTCTGCTGATAATTTAGCTGATATGATTACTTCTGGCTTTTTTTCTTCAAACGCATCCAAAAATCGTGGCTCTGTGAAGTTTATATGAATCCTTAACTGCAAAAAAAAAGCTGTCTCTGTTTTTGTTCATGTTTTTTTTTTTTTTGCACTGTTTGAAAAATCAGTTTTAGCTTACAGCTTTAAGGTTTTCCAGTCTTTTTAATAAAAGCATGCATTTAGAGAATTAAAAAAAAGTAGTACTTTGCAGATTGTTTTTTCAGCTGGTGTCTTTTTTATATGAAACCATAAACCCACACGGATGTCCTTGTCTGAGATTATAGCGACTTTACTGCTTCATCACCATCATACAACCATAATCACATTAAAAATTGCCCTCGCTGGTGTTATTTCCATAATGTGCATGAGTTAAATGTGCCCTATTGTTCTGAGGCAGCCAGGTGGAAGAGCAGGGGCGTTTCTTTCACATTAAGACGATGCTGTGGGTGTTTGTGGGTGATGGAGCCACGTAGTACACCGACCTAGCTGACATGATGGGAGAGACAGGCAGGACACCAGCTCTGGGCCTAGTTACTCAAGCTCCATTAAGCTTCATGCTTAAATTATACCCTAATACCTGTTGTCACGGTGATGCACTGGACTGCAAGCGTTTATCCGGGCCACAGGGGCTAAAAATCGCCCACGCGTACATCACTGTTGGCACAGAGTACACAAATACACTTGCAAATGTTTCAGGCTTGCTGCCTCAAACAGTTGCCTGAAACATTTCATCTATGTTACACCCTGCAGGTCTCACAAACACACACAGGCTGCTCTGAAAGCATACACAAACTTAAATACATTATCATTAACACATTATCCAAAACACCCTTTGAGACTTGCACCCCAAGTCCATTAATCCATTAATCTGACAGCAATTTAACATGTTTACCTCATCTTCATTTAGGTTATGCTCATTTTTCATTGAAGGTCACAACAGGTCAGAACTACAGTCACGTGAAAAAGAAAGTTTTCTAAATACTGTGTGGCGTTCAATGAAAAACTAAGTAAACGCTTGGAGTTTCCATAGGTATTAAGAGGGTAATTGAATATCAGCACATGTGACCACCTCTAGAAAATCACAAGTTTTGGCAGATTGGCAGTCTGGAGCACTGAGATGTATATTAACATAGTGCTACAATCTTCCCATGAGTGGATGTTCCAGCAAATTCAAGGTTAGGCTATGCAGTGCTCAGAGAAACTCAGAAAACCCAAGGCTTTAAAGGTTTTAAGTAGCATGTTAAATGTTAAAGTTCATGACAGTCCAATTACATAATGACTGAATAATGTTTTCTTGTTTGGAGAAGTTGAATAAACCAAGACTTCTGGGACAATGTCCCTTGGACAGACAAGACAAAAGTAGAGTGTTTGGGCATAATGTGTCAAACACATACACAGAACCAGCCACAGCATATCAGCACAAACTTCCATTGCCACCTGCCAAGCACTTTGGTGGAGGGATAATGATTTGGACTTGTTTCGCACCTGAGCCAACATGAACATCCTCTGAATACCAAAGTACTGAGTCAAATCTGAGTCCATCTGTCCGACAGCTAAAACTTGACCCAAATTTGGTCAAGCTGCAAATCTGTAAGAGAATGGTTGAAGACAAGAGTCAAGGTCTTGCAATGGTCCAATAAAAGTTCAAATTGCATCAAAATAAAATTGGTCCTCCTTTATTGTCTAAATTGCTGAGAAAAATATAAATAAAACGAAATTCTACCAAAATTTTACACAAAATTAAATCAATGGGGCACTGCTTTCAATTTTATGGTGTGGTAGTATACTGTAAATAAATTTTTACAAATGATGACAAATAAGATTTTTGTATTTACTGCATCTTAGCGGGTCTCCAAGAAGCAAAGTATAAAGTCTTCATTCAATCAGTCATTCAATGCAGCTGCATGATGGATGAGAATAAAACTCCTAATTGTGAGATCCTTCCACATTTCTCCTGTGACGCTTTGCATACAATGCAGGTTTTGGCACTTTGGAACAATGACTGTGGATGACTGGTTATCTTTCACCAGTACATAATGAGATTGCAATGGCGATTTCAGTGTGTCTTACCTTTTTCTTGGACTTCAATTATCCATCACACTGTTGTTGTTGCATTTTTTGTTGTACAGCTGTCTTTTATCATTGTGTTAGACCTCTAGCAACTATAGATCAATAAAGCTTATGAGCTTTGGCAAAGAGTTGCTAAGACTAGTTTAAGAGAGAGAGGTCACAATCAGTGAGCAGCACTATGGCTTCATCCGCAGAAACAGCACCACAGATGTAATGTTTGCTTTGAGAGTGTTGATGGAGAAGTACAGAGTTGCACCATGTCTTTGTGTAACTAGAGAAAGCATATGATAGGGTGCCAAGAGAAGAATTGTGGTTTTGCATGAGGAAGTCAGGAGTGGCAGAGAAGAATATGAGAGTGTCGCAAAACTTGTGGGCATGGTGAGAAGTGTGGTAGGAGTTACAAATGGGTTCAAGATGGCAGTGGGATCAGAGGTCTTCTCTGAGCCCCTTCTTGTTTGCAATGGTGATGAAGAGGTTGACAGATCAGGCCAGACAGGAGTCTCTGTGGCGTTTGATGTTTGCAGATGACATTGTGGACAGTAATGAGAACAGGGAACAGGTGAAAGAAAGCCTGGAGAGGTGGAGGTATGCTCTGGAGAGAGGAAGGAATCGAGAGGTGGAGAAATGAAATCCAGTAGCAAGACAGTACGTGTGTGTGTCTGAGTGAGAAGGGAACAGGTGGAAAGGTGAAAATGCAAGGAATAGAGGTAGTGAAGGTAGATGAGTTTAAATATGTGAGGTCAGCATGCAAAGCAGTGGATAAGAGTAGTGCATTAGGGGGTGAGGAAAGGTGAAGGCACTGTGGAATGGGTGGAGATGAGTGTCAGAAGAATATGAGTAAGTCAAATGGAAGATTTACAACAAACTAGTGAGATCTGCTATGATGTATGGTTTGGGGATGGCACCAAGAAAAAGACAGGATACAGAGCTGGAGGTGGCAGAGTTGAAAATGTTAAGATTTCCATTGGGAATGACCAGTATGGACAGAAATGAGGACATCAGGGTGACGGCTCAGGTTGAGCTGAGATGTTTGGACATGTTCAGAAAAGGGAAGCAATGGAGCTCACAGGTAGGAGGAAAAGAGAAATGCCACATAGAAAGTTTATGGATGTAGTGAAGGTTGACATGCAGAGGCTTGTTGTGAAGGGAAAGGCATGTTCTGGATTGCAAAACGGCACTGTTTTTTTTTGGTTTGGTTAGTTTTAATACCACATGCAAAGCTATTTAACAAAGATGTCTAAAAATTAATCTCATGCTCCACCTTTAAAATCAGGGTAAGATACCCAAAGAGCTAGAATATACACAACTTCCTGCGCTGTCTATTCTCACATGTTAAGCTCCATTAGAGTGGGATTTATTTCTCTAACAGCGGTGGGGCGATTTTAAAATTACCTGCCCTGGTCAGTGATTTTAATTCAGTCCAGAGAGTTTATGTGAGTAATTTTTCACTCTCTCCCCATAAAAGATGACAGCTGAAATTACCTCCTGTTTTTCAGCTACCTTGCTGCTCCTCCTGTAATTTATTACGAACTTTATTTAATCAGGTAGTCTCATTACCAGCCATGACAGCGATCTTGGTATTGTTTTCACTCTTAGAGTGTGTGTACTTTTGTCTGTGTGTACGTGTGTTTGTACACAGTTCATCACGGCAAAATGTTATCCTTGAAACTCCTACAGCAGTGGGAGCTAACCCACAGGCATTTATATGTCTGTTTACAGATATTGTCAGCACAATAACATCACAATGATTCAAGATGCATTCATACAATATATTAAATTAAAATGAAGGCAGCGTTTGACATAGTGGTGTGAAGTTTGAGATCTCTTTTACTAAAGAGACTTGGAGCAGGAAACCTTTATAATCTAAGAAGCAAAATGTAGGCACAACACCTGAAGCCAGATAATCAGAAGCCAATAATGAGCACTTAGAAGAATCATAACAAAAACATGCACACGACAAATTTACAGAATGGGAAAGAGTGAGTCAAGTGAAAATGGTATATCCTAAGAAGTATAGTATTTAAATGTCTGTGTGTGTGTGTGTGTGTGTGTGTGTGTGTGTGTGTGTGTGTGTGTGTGTGTGTGTGTGTGCTCGCTCTGACACTCAGCCAGTCTGTTTTATCAAAGCTCAGACTTTCATCTCTGCAGCAGAGCTGAATGCAGAAGACAGACTGGGTGACGCTGACACCAAGGGGTCCCATCAACTCCCGTCCTCTATAATTCAGCCAAAAAAACCTGAAATCTCTGGATACCAACATGACTTTCACACACACGCACTCAGAAAAACACACACGCATAAAAACACACACTCACTTTCATTTGTACAGATGAATCCATCGCAGATGTCGCACCCAGTTTCATCACTTCACATTCAGTCATCATACATTTCTGCATACTGATTTGATTTTTAATATATTTTTATGTGGCTGCCTAGTCTAACATATCAGCAATAAAATTATTTTCTGGCCTATGTAGCGATGACACTGGAGTGCTATCTTCCTGATACCTTTAAAATCTCGGTACACTTCATTATTGTTGACAGTGCTACTTGTTTATTGCTAATAAAGCAGGGCAAAAAATTAACATCATTGCTACAAAACTGGAATTAGAAGTAAGAAAACACAATAATCTCGAGGCACTTCTTTTAGAAAGCTGGGCATGTAAAAAGTGTGACAACTGCTACTTATGAAAGTACATTAAACTTACTGAACTTGCCTAACTGCTGTACTGCTGCTGATTGGTATTGATTGCTGACTGCTGTGCTCAGCAGTGAAAACCTCTTCACTTCTTGTAAACACTTGTGTTATATCTCATGAACCATTTATTGACTAAGCGAGGCAACACCATAGCCTTCATAATTCAGGTTTTTTTAATTTTAAGTTGACATTCTCCAAGTTAAGACTCTGTGCTTCTCTTTTAATGGAGCAGAAAAGCACTTTGGAGGAGAATAATTTGGGGGCTCAGCTTGGCAGTTCAGCACATGAAGCCACCTGACTGCTCCGTGGTCGGCTCGGCATCAGTCTGACAGAGGGGAAGCGGGAGCCTCCATAAAGTGGGTCGCAGAGGGTAAAACTGCCGGAGGGCAGGTTGGCTGACACCCCACATCTAAATCAGCATGTTAAGCACCGGTGCACGACAAAGAATTACGGGGAAAAAATGCAAGAGTGGGGAAACTGCATGCATTATGTGTTTTAATATTCAGAGTTTGGAGAGTGGATGAGATCAGTGCTGTGGAGCAGAGCCATTTGGCTTCCCTTCAAAGCAACGGACGCATGAAGGGTGCCGACCTGCTCAGGTTCAAACAGAGCTGTTTTTCCGGTTCCAGATGAATCCTCACCTGAAGGTCGTCACTCAGTAATTGTTAAGCTGACAAAGGGTTTCAGGCTATTTGTTAAACTAAAAGCTAAAGTTAAACTAAGTCATTAAAGCCAGGTCATTACTTAATTCAGTGTTTTTTTTTTACTTATTAGAGAGGATTCATAAATTAGGTTTCATAAACATAACTCACAGGATTAGTACTTTAAGCCAATTAACTAGCAAATGTAGAGTGTCAACCAAGCTGCCCTCCGGTGATACATTTAGTTTATTTTGTCTGTATTAAAGCACCTGTAATGCTAAGAGGTGATCACAGAGTTTCACTGCATCCATAAACATATCCCCCCCTCGCTCTTGTGCTCCTCTGCACTTTTCCTGGTTAACTGTTAGTGAACTGCTGCCTAGTCTCAGTACCAATAGCTGATTCACTAGCAAACAAGACTCTGCACTTTTCAAGCACAAAGGCTGTTTTATAACCTGTACTCTACCATCGCACCAGCAGGGAATGACAAGGCTTTGACTTAATGTTTTTCAAAAATAATTTTAATTGTTGTGCATAAGAAAAATGAAAAATGAAGAGATTCAATTACCGGTCTTAATAAGGAAAACCAGATGCACCATTAACTCTCTATTTAGCTCACGCTGAGCTGCTGCAGCCTTGACTTTAATCTGATGGCATTAACTTTAGACTTATTCCAAATGTAATGTTTGATCTGGTAAGAAATCACTTATTTGGAGTCTTATTTGAACAACAAACCAGAGTCTTAAACTGCCATTAGACCTATGCTGAAGGCTTTAGGTAATTTTTCCTGTTCTTGTAGGGAATGGTAGATGGACTGGTACTTATACACTGCTCTATTCAGAGCACTCAAAGTGCTTTTTTACTATAAGCTACACACAGTCATACAGCAACCTTCAAGTTGATGGACGGCCCACTTTACCTCGTTACCACAGCAATCCAAAACCAGTGGTTCTGGTTGTTTCTGCATTCTTTTCTACATCCACAAATGGGTTAGTCTATCGATGGGCAGGGGGACAAGGTACTGTATTTTGTATTTATACCTACAGCCAAGTCAGAATCATCTAGCTCAACATGCATGTCTTTGGACTGTGGAAGTAAGCCTGGGTGCCTGGAGAGAACCCACACAGCACAAGGAGAACTTGCAAACCCCTCATACAAAAGGCTCAAGCTATCCTGCACCATCTCGCTGCCTTGATGTCTCTGTGAATTTATACAGTTAATTACATATCCATAATAACAGTATGATACTTGGTAACAATTTAAAAATGACTTACTCAACCAGATCCTGTAATTTTACCTAATGTTATCGTATTTTTTATTTTCGTTATCCTAAGATAAGCCCAGATGAGTTTCAATTCACATTTCACAGAGTAACATCAACACAAGCATTGATTTCTCTTTTTTTGGCATACAGACTTACCTAAACATCAACCACACCATCACACTCAGTATTAAATTGAAGGAGGTGTGTGTTTTGAAAACGAGGTCAGCTGCACTGGTTCCAACACACTCCTCTCTGTCTCTGTCTAACCTTTAGAGAATCCTGCCGACACTCAGATTAACTCTCACTGAGGGTAAATCCTGGACGACAGCTCACACACGCACACGCAAAAGCAATGTAATACCTTACACACACACACACACACACACAAACGCTTGATTTCTTGCTCAATCTCTCACACACACACACGCACACACACTGAATAAAGTAATATCTCAAGCACACACACAAGCTCTCAATCTGTCTTTAACTCTCTGGTGTGCACTCGCACACATACTGCTGCTCTTGTACCATCACTTTGCAAATGTGCATACACAAGCTCTCTCTAGTTTTCCTACACACACATACAGACACACACACACACAGACCTGTCCTGAACTTTTGGGATCTGTGGGTAAAAAGCTGACTTGATGTGACGGGAGGTGTGCAGACTCGGCAGAACTGTGGTTTTGCAGATGGTTGATGTGAACCTGCAGCAGCTGTCAGATCTCTGTCAGAAACCGTCGCCGCGCTTTTTATTCTACAAGCTCTGCCTCTCCCCACCATCCACCCTCCACCCTGCCTCTCTCCACAGGAGTTTGTCAGACCTCAACCAATCCTCCATATGGGCCATAATAACACACCAAACATCTGCTTCAATGCTGCAACAGCGGCTCGTTCAATTAGAATCAAGTTGGAGGCGTTGAAAATGTTTACAAAGAGTTTTTGCCAATTAATTTGTTTAAAATCAGTTATTCTAGTTTAACAGAGGATCATGAGTACTTATGTGAAAAGTGTTGGTTTTTAAACTAGTTGAGGATTATCACTCTGCAGATTCTGGCCTTAACTGCACTTTACCTACTCTGCGCTAAACAGGAGACAGACACAGAAACTAAATGGAATGGAAAGTGCAACAGCCAAATATTTGTTTTAATAATACGTGCTGAGCTGATGTAAAAGGAGACTAAATACTGGACCTAGACAGAAACCTATAAATTGATATTCTCCTACAGTTACAGCATCCAAGTTCCCTATAGGGACAATTTAAACAGTTAAAACTCTTTGAATTAAAGCTGAAAGTGTGCTTCAATCAAATCTAAAAGATAAAGAAGATAGATACATAAAAGATCATTTTCTCCATCAAGTGACCAACTGATTTGTGGAAATTTGTAGAAAGTCTCAGTTCTTCATCCAAATATATATATACATATACAAGTCTAAGTGCTTGCTCATAGGGGGCCATTTGATAGTTGGAGTTTTCTGTTTTCTCTGTAATATTGCAGGGTTTTACATATAAAAGCTTTTTAGCTATATAAATAAAACTGAATTAAATTAAACATCAAATGTGTTCTTTAACCTATAAGTAAAAACCAAATCTCAATATGTCCACTACACCTCTACTACTCAATCCAAGTTGCCACGGCTTCTTAAAAAAAAAAAAAAGACTTTGGATGCTGTGAATTTTGTGGAACATGGAGACTATAATGAAACGGGCTTCCAACTGGCAAAATACTCAGATTCATTAAGATCAAACCCAAATGAAATGCTCATTATTTTACCTCCCGTTGTTATTTTTATTAGCACAGCCCAATGCTGATAACTTGCAGGTAATGTTAACAGCTTCTCATTTAGCTGGCACTAATTGTTGCTTTGTCTCATTGGAAATGTTGAAAAATCTCATAAATGCCTTTAAATGGAATTCAGCTTTAGAAAAATGCTGTCAAACCTGCATCCTACAATGATACGCTTATGAAACCATAGAGTGACCTGAGTTTATAGAGAGGCTGTTTACTGCACCAGAAAAGTTATGGACTTAAGTTTAGTTCAAAGTCAAGCTCATTGCATTGCCATCGTGCCTTATATTCTTCCTTTCTATCAAGCCGGAGCTCCCTAGGTTCCATGTAATCCAACCCTGAGGCTTTACCACAGAACGTCCAACAACAATGATTCCAGTCACTAAAAACTCACATCAAAATGGATGGATTTGAGAGATTTTCTTTTCTACAAAGTAATAACTTCTGGATGCCACCATGGGATTGTCAGACACTTTCAAATAACTACCTGGGTGCAGAAAAAAATGATGTTTCTGGATTGTTTTTGCTTTTTCCAACCACAATTCAAGAAATGGTGGCACAATTGCTGTCATTCTGATATGCTTGAAATCAAACCTACAAAGCAAACATTAATAATACAAAAAACTCCTCCACTGCTACTCAGTATCAATGAGCAAAATGTATTTTATTAATATTAGTGCAATCAGACCTCCAACGTGTTTCAGTTCACCGTCCTCCTCCTCTTTGTCTTGATCTGATTATTCTAGTCTGCGGTGTGTCTGCTGCCTCTCGTCATTATAAAAACTGGATTTCTGTGTCAGAGGACTGGGATTTTCCAGCTCAGATTCCCACCGAGGAAGACGTGGGATATGTTTATCAACTGAAAACATACACACGATAAAGTGCCTTCATCACACACTGTGTATGAAAATGTAAATGTGCGGATATTCACACACGCAGGGGTAATATGATACCAGGGATTTTTCTCCTCAAAAATGCCTGTAAGAGGGCTGCAAATATCTTGCTAATACACACACACACACACACACACACACACACACACACACACACACACACACACACACACACACACACACACACGGGTGCGCACACACACATGCATAAATTCACAACATGTATACTGTACATGCACATACACACAAACACAAGGATTATTATTAATATCACATACGCACACAGACACACATGTAGGAAGCTTAAAACTGTTTTTTTACTCACAGTCAGGTATCATGCCACACAAACACACACACACACACACACACACACACACACACACACACACACACACGTCTCCTGCATTGTCTAATCTCAGGGAAAGGGAAGCAGGCTGTGAAGCTAAAGCAGCAGCAGCTAATGTGGATTTACAGCATCTTCGTCCTCAACCACCTTTCTCACAGCATACACACACACACACACACACACACACATGTACACTCACATACTTGCACACGTGTCAGCAGACTAGGTTTATTCAGCAGTGAAATAAATCTGGCTTCCATGTACGTCTGAATTACGGTCCTTCTGCGCTAGAAAATCAGTGAATCAATTTAAAGGTGTTTTTACACCTTTGCTATTTAGTCCATTCAAATGAACTCCGGTTCATTTCCCCCCTTGGTGCAGTTCGTTTGTGCAGATGTGAACATGATAATCGTATTCAGGTGTGGACCAAAATAACTCCTCTGAGACTCTTCGGAGGATGTGGTCTTGTGAAACCATAAGAAAAAGCTACAGCACATCTACTGATTCAGACCAGGGCAAATGAACTGTAGGTATGAGGACTGCCTTAAACTCTTAAATTTCTCCTCAAAACAAATATTGGTGCACCCAGAATCAGACAAGATATTGCTTATAACGTTCAAGGCTGACGCTTGTGTGGTTTAGCAGCACTTGACAGTACAGTGAGGACAGAACAGACCTTAAAAATGACGAATCGACTGCGAATTCAAGACTTTTGAGATGCAGTGTGACATATTACACCGAGCGGTAACCAAAAGCTGTAGCAGTTACTGCAGATGTGGTACATATGTGTTATTCATTTAGCATTTTAGCTGATTTAAATTTTTAACAGTGAACTCTTATGTAATTAAACATACTGCTTTTTTTAAAATGTTTGAAAAATCTAGCAACATTAATCATGCCATGACACATGACATGACACAGCAACTCCCAGTTTACTTATCCCAATACTGGGATTACTAAATACTTTAAAAGCTGAATTACTCAATAAACCAATAAACCACTACTTGAAGAAGGGCTTAATATCCCGCTTTTATAGTAACGTCAGAGATGGCTCTCAAACATCCTCAGAAAACAAAAGACTTGCGTGGTGTCAAGATTTAAAATGTAGAATATCTGTGGAGGAATGACAGCAAGCCTTATTGAAAGCCCAATCACAATCTGCCCAATGCCCAATTTAAACAAGTCCAATATAAATGGCTAATGAGAACATATGTCACTCAAACATTGCTAAACAAATTTGATTTTAATATCCTAGACATATGTGTTAAATATAAGGCCAAAGGCACACTGATGCATTGCTTATGGGGATGTTCAAAAATTCAAAGTTTTTGGAAAGAATTTTCTTTATATTTTCACATATTACAAGTGTTAAGCTCAATCGATGTCCCAAACTATGTATATTAGGGATTTTCCACATTGAAAGATAATTAAGCAAAGTTCACCAAAAACTTACAAGCAAAATACAGCATACCCAATGTGTGTGTGTGTGTGTGTGTGTGTGTGTGTGTGTGTGTGTGTGTGTGTGTGTGTGTGTGTGTGTGTGTGTGTATGCATGCCTACTATACGTGTTATTCTTCTGTGTACTTCACTTTTAAACATCTGAAAATCAATAAACACATTTTTGGATAAAACAAGACAAAAAATTGCTTCGAATGCTGCACACTCTGTGGATAACCTTGGTGTGGTCATATTCATGCTAATCAAAAACAGTATTTGATCTAATTTCCAAAAACATACAACTTCCTTGAGACAATTCTGCATTTGTTTTAAGGGTTTAATGATATCGCCCCCAGCCAAAGAAAATGCTCCAAAAGGAAACATCTTTGGTTAGAATTCTTTTGAATCTATACTGGCTTATACCTTCTACTGTTCTATTCTACCAATGACACTTTGCCACTTAATGTGTACAGACTCAAATATCTGTAAAACTAGCCATTAATCCATTTTCAATTTTTCTTCCAGTTATCCAAATCAGGGTTGGTGGGACAGTGGGGGCTATTCCAGCTTGCAGAGGGTGAAAGGCAGGGTACACCGTGGACAGGTTGTTAGTCCAACACAGAGACATTCACACTCTCTTTTACACCTACAGCTAATTTAGAATCTCTGATTAACCCAACCCCATGTATGTCTTTGGATGGTGGGAGAAGGCCAGAGTACCCAGAGGAGTACCTGGAAAGAACCAATGCAGACAAGGGGAGAACATGCAAACCCCCCACATGCAGGCTAAAACACTTGATGGTGGATTTAAACCCAGGACCTTCGTGCTGTGAGGCAACCGTACTGCTCTTATCTGTAAGACTAAAAACTAATCATGAATTTTGTTTAGATATCTGCAAGTCCACCAAGGATGGTCTTCACTTACTTTGTAATACCTCAGGTCAAAACCACTCACAGTTTGGTCTCCTTTGCTTAATAATTACTGTCCCCTCTGGAAATGATAAAGCAAATCCAAAAAGTATCATCTCAATCATCCAAATACCTGAGGAGCTCCAACTGTCACTTATCTGCAACGTTGTCCAAGAAACAAACTTTTATTTCTGGATCAAGAGGTGCTTAAAATAGTTTTTTCCATTAAAATTTTGAAACTTCAACTTCTGAGTAAAAATGACATTGCATGCTGCTAAAATCTTAATTGTTTTCCATTTATTGTATTTTTATCTCTATCCTCTCCTTTACTGCTGCTACAATGACTCAAGATTTGATCAAACTTTAATGATCCCTATGGGGAAATTGGGTCCCTGTGTCTTTTCTGAAGTTATATAATACAAAGAGCTTTTACGCAAATAACAAAGACCCACTTCATACTTGCTGCCAGTGAAAAGAAAAGAAATAGAAAGTTTCAGTTATTTAATCTTATTTTACTTCATTTAACTTAAATAACAAACCTTGTTTCTCTGAAATCTTCGGTAAGCTCTCAGATTTAACTGACAAACTAATTTCTGTTTCATTGTACCATAGTGTCAGTTTTGATCCACTTTTCTTCATATTTTAATTGTATTCAGCCACGTGTCCCTGCACACAGGCTCTTATCTCATTTTAATATGGATTTTAGCACAGTCTGTTGGTTTCAATGACTTCTTAACCAACAGATCCCAGAGGGTCTAGGTTAATATAACCGTGTCCAGTAAGCTCTCATCTTCCACATGATTCCCTCAGGGCTGCGTGCTTTTACCACTATAATTCGTTTGCATGCCAACCGGTGTTATAGTAATCATGTATCAAGTCTGTTCTTCAGTATGCCAGTGGCTCTATAATTGTGAGATCTTCTGCAAGCCACGGAGCAAGGTCAAATTTGTTCATTTTTCTTCCACCTAAATGTGACTGAGAGCAGAGAAGGACCAGAGGAGGCCATTTTCTGTGTTCCTGAACCTTGTCTTATTAAAGGTCAGCCAATGGCAGCAGTACAGCAAATATTTGGACCCTGTCCTACATGTGCTTAATCCCTATGAAATGCAGATGCTGTATGCAAATTTCCCCAAGGGACACTTTCATGACTGGCCTTTATTTATATTGAAAATTATGTTAAATTATGGTAACATATAGAATTGCCATCACCAGTGAGATGTACATTGCTAGAACTGAGCTGGACCCCCTTTTGCCTTCAGAACTGTCTTTGTGTCATACATTTAACAAGGTGCTGGAAACATTCCTCTGAGATCCATGCTGACATGATAGCATTGCACAGTTGCTGCAGATTTGTCAGCTGCATCCATGATATGAATCTTGTGTTTCTCAAAGGTTCTCTAATGAATTAATATCTGGTGACTGTGGAGACCATTTGAGTACAGTGAACTCATTTTTATGTTCGAGAAACAAGTTTGAGATTATCTGAGCTTTGTGCAGGAAGCAGTCATCAGAATATGGTGCACTGTCGTCATGAAGAGTGAAGAGAGACTGTGGCATGTTAACAGTGCTCAGAGGATAATAAGGGAGGCACACTCCCAGTCAGAGGCATCTGGAACTGTTGATACAAGGCAGAATGAATTCAAACTTTCATGTTGTTTATTCCAAATATCTGACCCTAAGAGCCTCATCAAACCAGGAGACATTTTTCTAAAGATCTATTTTCTGATTATGGTGAGCCTCTGTGATCTGTAGCCATTGTAGCCCATCTACCTCAAGGTTTCATGTATTGCGCATTGGGAGATGATTTTTTAATTACATTGATTGTAACAAGAACTTATTTGAGGTACTGTTGGCTTCCTTGACCTTTGGTATCAACAAGGCATTTTTGGCCAAAGCAGAGAGAGTATGAAGTACTGAAGCAGATTACTCTTATAGTTTATCCAACAGACATTTTGGAAGAAAAAAAGAAGAAAAAATATAATTTCTTAGCAGCGCTTTGCAAAAAAACAAACAAAAAATTACACTCATAAATCTCCAGCAGCTACACATAACCAAAAATAAATAAATAAATTCATGTGCAGCTGGTTAAGTTGTACAGAAGTAAATATCAGCGCTCGACTCCCAGTCTCCTCAATGAAAGGACATCTTTAAGAGCCTGCAGGAGAGATGTGAATGTAGCCTTTTGATAGGCTGGAAACCTGCAATGCCACCCATTGTAGAATAGGCTTCCACTTCCTGTGACCCTGAACAGAATAAATGGGTACAGAGAATTCATGTCTGAACGAAGTGAAGTGAACTGAACTGAATTTAATGATCACAGGAGCTGTCGACTGAGAACCAGAAAGACCAAACACACACACTCTGATATGCATGGCTGGACACACCACAGAGACTCTTTTAGAAAAATACCTGAGTCAGAGAGATGAGCTTCCTCTCCTTCCTTCTACTCTCTTCTCTCTCTCTTCTGTCTATGATTTATAGCTTCAGTTTGTTGCCTTAAAGATTCAAAGCCTCAGCGCTCCCTCTAAACAGATGTGCAGTCTTTATCATTATTTTAAAAAAAATCATCCAGGTGTTTTAAATTTAAGCTAGTGAAGTGTTAAACCTCCTGCCCAGGTGTTCTCAGCTCGTCTGGCCGATTGCTAACTGCAGCAGTTCAAAGTTGTGTAATTTGGTTTTGCTTATGTGATTTTTTCGATCATCATTAACTGTTTGGTTGTCTGAAGCTGACACAAAACAGACCACATGATCTGATAGTAGATCAGTTCTTTCAACGTTATTTTCAATGTTATATGCAGATCACACAAATTTAAGTCAGTAGGAGTGTGTGTGTGCCAAATGTGACCAGGAGAATCAATCACACAACTGACCTCTGATCAGTCTGAGCTCACACCCGTCAGTCATCTCCTGTCACCTTGGTAACAGGAGCCATACTGACCTTCAGCTGCTATAATCACAAACAGACTGCTGGTGTCAACCATGTGTGTGTGTGTGTGTGTGTGTGTGTGTGGACCAATCTGAGTTTTAGACCTTGGGAGTGAAGACATTTCGATATTTGGCAAGTTTTCACAACTTCAAAGGGCCGTTTGAAGGTTGATACTTAGTTTTAGTGCTCAGCTTAAAAGTAGGTTTTGGGTTAGAGTTAGGGGTTAAAATATAAAAATAATTTGTTTAATTTAGGTAATGCATTACCTCAGTGAGAGTCCTCACAAAGACTGATGTGCAAATGTTTGTGTTAGCATTTTTTAGCAACTTATGGCTTCATTCAGGTTACAAACGGTTAGATTTTTACGCAGTGTGTTGACATCAGCTTCAGTGATAATGTGTGTCTGGGTCTGTGTACTGCTTTTGTTTCACCGTGATTTAGTTTTATTGTTATCCTAGGATGCAGAAGGAAGAACCATAGGAGGAGGCAGACTGACAGTAGGTACTACAGCTCCCCCTAGAGACAAAAAGTGAGAAATGGAGATAGCTTGAATTGTACTTGAAAAGGGGGACATGTTGCACAGTAAAAGCGGGGATATGGGAATAAACAGATATATAACAAAAAAATTATTTTTTGTTTTATTTTCTATTTTATTTTATTTTATTTTATGTTAGTCAGTCTCCAGTGAATTGCTTTCACCATGAGAGAAAGATATGTTCTTGGTATATAACATCTCTTCTTTCATATAGACACGATTCTTTAACACTGAATGTAATTACTGTTTGTTAATGTCTCTGCAATCCAAGCAGATGGTGTATTTTGAATCTGATAGTTCTACTAACCAGAACATATTACAATTATCTGATTAGGTAAGCTACTCCATGCAAAACAGTCATCTGAATTGTCAAAATATGTTCTTTCTTTTGTGTCTGAGCATTGCAGATTTTTTTCTCTCATACATGTTCCTCTTTTTTTGTTTTATATTGAAAAATATAAAAACTGGTTCTTTTAAAATCACCATCTGAAGGCTATTCAGTTTTTAGGCCCAATAGTACTCTAATAGTCTGATTGTCAGATATTCACTGTCATTTTAAACCTGTCCATTTTCATTTAGACATTTAGAATATCTAAACATTTTGACCACCTTAGTGTTACACCATGTCAAAGAACGTCTGATTTGGATCGCAGTTACTGCTCATTTACACTAAAACTTCATTTGGACAGAAATTTAATGTGTTGGGAAATATTGCACGCGTTTGCAGATTAACTCTAGTCTTTTTCTACGCATAAGCTGTTTTGAGAAGCGCATCGACAGTGGTGAGAACTTCAGAAATGTTTCCAGAAATATGCAAAAGTGATTAAGGAAAGCTGTCATTTTATTTGTTTACATGAATATTAAATCTTGTTTATGCTGTTTCTGAGTGAAGACTTTCATGTCATTCTCTTTTATCTGATAGCAGAGGTTGTTATGATGAGTCTATGGTAATGAATATGTCTCATGATGCCATTAGACTCATACCGATTGAACTTGTTATTTCTGACAGATATTTCAGTAGAACTGATATAAATGTGATATTTTACTATCATATAATGCTATTTAAGTTGTGTCCAAAAAGCAACTGAAAAATTAGGATTCCCTATGACCTGGTTAGTGTTAAAATCATAAGTCAATTCTAGTAAAATATGGGCTGACTAACAGTGCACCATTACAAACATTCAGTTATGAAAAAACCTACATAGACACACTTCCACACAAAACATGAAGAGTAGTTACACACAAGCACACTCACTCAGCTCATCCACACAAGTGTCACCTTACATCAGATGTTAGAAACAGACAGAAAAGAATCTATGAGCAGAAACGCCATATCTGTGCGATGAGAAGAGACAGACGGTTGGAGAGCGGCTCACAGTGACGCATACTGATGTGACGCAAAAGCACACACACACACACAACGCGTCATGCATCCCTAACTTACACACGTTTGTCACATCAGGTAAGTGAACTACACGCATGATCGCTTAACTGTGCGTGGATGCGAGTGCATGTTAGATGGACGCCGATGTGACACTTTCAAGCAGACGCAGCCAAATCAGAAACAAACGTGTCAAATCAGCTGTGAACCTCATCCTCCGTGTATGCATATGTGTTTGTGTTGTGTGTGTGTGTGTGTGTGCAAGCTGTGCATAGCTTGTATTTTTTACCTATTCTTTCAATTATTTTATTTGACTCTCTCATGAGTTTAAGGGCAAACATGAGCCAGACTTGAGTTCTACAATATGGTCATTTCTTCAAATAGCCCTGGACATTGCAGCTGAACAGTCATGTGCAGGTAAGACCATCTGCATTTTGTCAACCAAGCATTTCTGCCTGGAGTTTGCATGATCTCCTTGTGTCTCTGTGGGTTCTCTCCAAGTTCTCTTCCTCACAAAAAATAATTAAAATTATATTAAATATTAATTTAGTTGTAGGTCTGTCTTTCTGTAGTCTCTCTCTGTGTTGGCCCTATGATAGATTGGCAGCCTGTCCAAGGTGTAGCCCACCTTTCACCCTAAGTGGGATAAGCAGAAGATGGATGGGTGGATGGATAAACGGTCTTCGTCAGCTGTTTATAGCTCTCTGCAGTAGATGAAAGCTTGGTTTTGCACAAATCACACTCCTTGTTAAACGCTAGTGGCCTTCTTTTTTTTTTCTTTAGGGTTAATGACAGTTTCACCTATCATCTGAAAGACTGCTGGTGGGAAATCCCAGGTATTTAATGCCTTGTGGGACTGTCACCTTGGAGGTAGTGCAGAGAGTCATTGACCCAGCCTGTCATCATGTGAATCATTAAGGTCACATGGGTCAAGTATGAGTGAATTGCTTTGGAAGAGATCTTAAAATGGCAAATTCAGGACTATACTGTACGTGGCCAGTTTTGAAATTCCTTCCAATGCGATTCAACATCTACTCACACCATGACCCATGTTATCAGCTGATGGCTCATGCAACCCTGTGAATTGACTCTTGTGTTTCTTTTTGCTTGCTTAAAAAAATCTGTTGTTGCTGTTGTCTTCTGTTGGTTAAATGAAGATGAAAAACTCTGATGGTACTGGGTCTTGCTCCTCAGTATTTTCTGTATTCCACAGCTCCCATCTAGTTTTGCATTTAGAGCAACTGTGTAGGTCTCAAAGAGCTATGAAACAGAGCAACATCATGTTCATGTAGATAATGCGTGGGTGCAGATTGGAGTAGGGATGTACAAAAAAGAACCCCAAACAAAAAAAGAAATAAAAAGATTGATACTCAGATGCTAATTTATGCAGCAATTTAGATACTCATTTGTAACAGTATCAATACCAACAGTGCCTGTCTTCACATCCTCTACCTGAGGCACTTCACACAGCACTACTGGAGACAGGCAGGCATCATTATAAGTTAATTATATTTTTCCAAGACTCTAGTTTTTATTTTTATTTTAGTAAATTAAAGTAATTATGGTTCACTGACACCAAACTAAAAATCTAGCTTATTTTGTAGTTCAGTTTTAGTAAGCTCTTTTTGCATTTCACCACACTGCAGTGTTTAACTAGCACTGAGAGGTAACAAAAAGGCATTAACAGCACAAATTCGGTGTAGAGCATTCGATTGTTTCCCTCTATGGACAAGATTTAAGTAGATTTTGTCTCTATAGAAGCAAAGGTCAAAGTTATAAAGAAAAAAAGAATAATAATAATTTCAAATGATGTAAAACTGCCAAATCAAAATTATGTAATAATATATTTTGTATGCTAGCTACATGACCTTTGCTTGTACAGTGTCATCTGAAACAGCTCTTTTTCAGGTGTTGCATAACACAACACACTGGATGTGTATGTTCAGTGTATCAATGAGTACTTTGTATGTTGTACTCATTTAAATAATGCTTCTTAATGTCAAATGATAATATTGACCAAAACTTTCTTCAGATGAAATATAATTCAGCATGCAAATCCAGTTCCTGATATACTTGCATGCAAGTGTGGTTATATGTTTTTTTTATGAATTCAGCAACTTGGAGCAACTTTAGCTGATAAACCATCTTTTCTCCCCATTTTCTCTGCACTTTCTTGTCATCTGATGTCAGTGGCACCAGAGGAGTGTGTTCACTGTGAACTGTGTTGAGCTGTGGAAGAATGGGAACTTGCTACCATGCCATCCAAATGAAACATTTTATCAAATTTTTATGCTTCTTTCTTTGTAAGAACTATTAAAACCTGAAAACAAGGAAACTCTGTCTTGGGTACTGGATTTGTATATACTGTATGTGTGTCTGCGTGCTAAAGGCTATTTTTAACAATGTGTGCATGTGAAGTTAGGTAATTGGCTTTGTTCCTATGTCCATGTGCGAAGTTTGGATGTGGATGTGTGTGCGAATTCCCCAGGGGAAATTTTTCAAAATGCATGAACCCAAGCATAAAGTTATTTATCTGTCACACCAAGACCTATGATTCTCCCCCTCGTTACCCATCAGCCCTATCACACAGCCGACCCAGCAATGGTTACACAGCTGACTGAGTGAGTGGAGCGGCCTTGTTGAGCGCTGCTTTTGAAGATGATGCAACACGATGGACAAGCAAGCTTTTGCTTTAAAAGAAATGAATCTGCTGTTTTATTAAAGAGCTCACTGCTTGCCATGCAGCGTGAAAAAATCCAGCCGGGGGATGGAAGTCTTGAGAAACACGATAAAAGACAGGATAAAATCACCTGAACACGACTTCAATATAGTGGCGGTACAGCAGTTGATCCTGGCGTTTTACAAAGGAAAGAGACTGTGAAGTGTAAATGAGCACGCATCACACCTTTCTTTAATGTTTATGTTTAGTATTGTAGACATTTAAACATGTAAACAACTTCAGGCTGACGAATCAAATCAATGTAAATGTATAAATTATTTTAAATTGCAACAGCACGTTTAAGGAACTTGTATAACTCAAGCACCTAAAGGCAGCTACATTGAGAGCTATCCTATTCTATTCTATTCTATTCTATTCTATTCTATTCTATTCTATTCTATTCTATTATGGCTTAATTTGCCACTAACAAATTTCCTAAGTTTCTCCTGTATTTCTAAACCATTTCGAGCATTGCACCATTTTACTCTTCGTGGAGAAAGTCTCCTAGCTTGAATGAGGTTCAGACAAGAGGCAGACAAGAATGATTAGCTTTCTTAGCTACACCTAGTTTAGCTGTTTCTGCTGTTTTACTTCAGCTCTCTTGGCTGAAAAGACACAAAACATAACAAAACAAAGAGTTTTTCCTTCTCACTGTCTCCAACTGCTTGCTCATAGGGGGTCACCTGATTGTTGGGGCTTTAAGTTGATTGTTGTTGTGATTTGGCATTAAATAAATAAAACTGAACTAAATTGAATGGGCCACTTTATTAGGTACACCTTACTAGTACCTGTATTGGATCCCCTTTTACCTTCAGAACCGCCTTAATTTTTCATGCCATAGATTAAACAATGTGCTGGAACCCTTTTGTAGAGATTTTTATCTATACTGACATGATAGCATATAAGAGTTGTTGCAAATTTGTAGCTTGTTCCATTCCATCACATCTCAAAGATGCTCTATTTGATTGAGATCTGGTGACTGCAAAGGTCATTTGACTCACTGTTATGTTAAAGAAAGCACTGTGAGGGGATTTGTGATCTATCCTCATGGACAAAATACAGACAATATTGTGCTGACAAAGCGTAATGTAAATGGTCGAATTTAAATACAAAGCGCAATAAACTACCAAAAGCCTGTTTCTGGTAACCCAAAATAATTTAAAAAGAATTTTAGAAGTATATTCTGAATGTTAATTCAAGTCACACAAGTTTACCTAGATGATTGCAAAACTGGAAACAGCTGAATAAAAAAAAAAAATTAAGCAGGAATATAGCTAATAATAATGGAGAAAATGCAGATGATAACACTTCAAGTTGACCATTAATTTGTTACAGAAACTTTAGAAAACTAAACTGGTGCAGCTTTGTAACGTGTACCTAAAAGGAATCCATCACTGAACACGGCTTACCTGAAATAATAATGAGACTGGAAAAGCCATCCAAAGCCTTCCACGTTTGAACAAATGTGTCGCTAGAGTGGATTGTCTTTGCATCAGAATTCTACCTGAAAGTATTTTATAGGTAGTATTATGTACTTTAAGATGTGATGATTATTTTAATTGAAAATAGTAAGACACAATCATCTTATAGTCAAAAATCATTATTTGTCTCTGCCTCCCATCGGTTATAACTCAATCAGACAAATGCACTTATCCAAATATCCAAAAGAGGGCATACTATAACCTCATGTGGCTGCCAAAGCAGTCAATGATACAGAGTGCATGTCCACACTAATCCAGTCTCTGGTGTGCTTGTGAAAAAATGTACATTTGAAGTGAGATAACAGAAAATCTTAAAATAATAATAAAAATGATAACAATACCAAAACTAACTTTAACTCACCCACATCTTGCACCACATCATTATCTCAAATTGAGCTAAGAAGCAACAATACAAATATGCATTTAATGCCATATTTAAAAACACACGACTTACAGAACCAGGACTTGATACAACTTATGTAATTCTTCACGAAGCATTGCAAATTCACATGCCATTCTACATAAATAAAAGTTGTCAGCTGCTCAGCTCTACAAGGAAACCACACAACCCACTTCCTTGATCCATGTGGCTAAGATGGACTGCAGTGTTAACAGATGTAGAAACAACTGAAACCAAACGGCAGTTGTTGACCTAAGTTTATCTTTATGTAGAAACCTCAAATCACTGATCCTTTACAGGTGGTCATCTAAACAGTGCCACGGTTTCAAGGAGGAAGCTAAATGTGAAATGGTCCCACCAGTGACAGTAAATCAGCCTCAACAACTCAGAGCTTTCTCCTTCAAGCTGTGAAAAAAAAATCCACACAGACTGCTAAGAGCACATAGAAACACTAAAAAGCAACTTTAATGCTGATGTGTACAACTACATGAGATTGGAAGACGCATTTTATTACTGCAAGAGTAATTACAAAAAATCATAAGACAGGTTCTTCTTGTTCTTGTAAATGGGTGTGGAATAGCGCATCACCTTTGTTCACTCTGACCTGTAAAGAACAGTGTAGCAAGAACTTCTGCAACACAATAGCATCAAATCAACCCAGCAACAAATCACTTGTTGGTTCCAGCAACTCATAGATAAAGTTTGCTGGATTTATTTGTCTTACTTTACAGTCATTTAAAAAAAAAGATTATCAGACACAGGAGACTCTGATGCACAGTAAAGCTTAAAGATTAGATCACTAACTTGTTAAAAAAAATAGCAGAAATACTAACCAGACAGTTTCAATACATCACTGACCCATTCTGTATACCGCACCCAAATTCCCTGCTCAAATTTCTCACAGTCATTTATTTAATCAAAACTACCAAAACACATTTCAAATGTAAACACCACTGCACATTTTAGCCAACAGAAAATATATATAAATGTCAGTTTTTCAACTGGAGATAATCTCATTACAAGTCTCACTCACAGAGCTCACAGTGAGCATAATGCATACCAAAATCCACAACATTTAGGTTTGCAATTGAAACTGATGATTTTATAAATAAATTTGGAACTAAGCATACGCTAATGGAAAGTTTAATTTGGAAATAACTCAAAACTAATCAATTCCTTAAAATAAACTAATATCCTGTTACATTCCATGCAATGTCTACTGCACCTAAACTCTGTCGACTCTTTCAGCTGAGTGAACATGCAATTATTTTTTAACTCTCCCAGATACTCTCATTTGCTGTTAAACTTGACATCATCAAACTTGACTATCTTTCCATCACGAGTCACCACCTCGGTCTGCTCCCATGAACCCATTTCCCCGTTTTTCTCCACAAAACGCCGCACCACCACCCTCCCCGTCGTTGGCAGGTTGCAGGGAAGATCCTTGGCAGCTTCTTGTAACAACTTCATTTTCACGAGGTCCTGTGCGACATCCGATCCACCTTTCAGCGCCAGATCGTGATTTTTGTTCTTCTCCTCTAGCCTCTGGGGGGAAGGAGGAAGGTGCACTACAGTTCGAGGCAAAGGTTTTATCTCTGGTCTGGGAGAACGTTCAAATATCCGCCCTGTAGGCTTATTCATAGGTGACGGATGTCTGTCAAACTGATGTCTGAGGTCTTGATGGACAATGTTTAACGGTGATGGATCCTTGTTAGGTGGAGAAACAACTCGATTGATTGGTGATGGGTCCCTGATTGGTGGATGTGCATCTCTGTTCGGTGGTGATGGAGAGTGGTTTCTGGCATTAATGTGAGGTGTAGGTGGTTTAAGATGCTCTTTTTGAATGGGTATGTTGGTGACAATGCCCGTTCCTGCAGCTCTTCGAATATCACTAATGACCCCTCCCATGGAGGCCCTCAGAGATGGGTTCTGCTCCACCATCCTACACACAACAGGGCAGTATGGCTGGTCCTTTAAAACATCCTTGATTTTGTCAGGACAGACGCTGGGTGTGTACAGACGAATCCGGGCACAGAGCTCAGCTATGATTTTTCCCATGGCCCAGACGTCTGAACGCTGATCTCTCTGGCTTCCCCTCTGCAGCACCTCAGGAGCCGAGTAAGCCTCGTTCCCCATGTCCACTGCAGAGTTTAGACCACGTCTGAAGAACTTGGCCAGTCCCAGATCAATAATTACTGCTCTGTTTGTGTTATGCTCCACCTAAAGAACAAACATTGTTCAGCAAACATTAAATATTGACTGAAAAAATTACACCTCATACAGCTTTATAAGATGGATAATGTACAACCAGCTTCTGCTCAGAGATAGTTTCTCTGAAGAGTCTGCACAGAATTACCAGCTTTTCTATTTATTGATTTTTTAAAATTATTTTTGTCTGGTTCTGTTGATCTTTAGCTGACTGTCTTTTCAGATGCTTGTTTTGTTGTTAAAACATTTTATAATCTTGTGATTCTGAAAAGCGATAAAGAATATGGGATGGTGGTTTTTTTTGCCATTATCAGTTTTCTGATACCAGCCACACGTATGTCTTTAAAGTTTTAGGACAAGTATATGCATAACTGATTTAACGAGCCATTCATAGTTTCACTGTACCAGATGCATGTGCTTTGCCCTACATTACTTAATCTCTGAGACAACCAAAGCTTGCGTAAGTTGACTGTGACATTGCAAATAAAAAAGAAAAAACAAATAAATGACAAAAACTTCTTTATCTACCAGAGAGTTAAGACTCATTCAGAGTCGCCATATGCTCAAATCTGACCCACATGTTAAAAAGAAACATTGTCATAAAAAATCTCAATTTCCACTCACCATAATGTTTTCAGGCTTGAGGTCTTGATGGACAATGTCTCTGGAGTGTAGATGAAGCAGCCCTTCACACATGCCGACAATGATTGTGCCTTTATTAGCTGGAGTCAACTGTGTGGTGAAAATAAATATGAAACCAATTTTAGGACGACCAGGGTCACATTGACTTTTATGCTTAGCTGAGTTGGAAATCTTTAAACTACTTATTAAAGTGTGAAATAATTTAGGCAAGTGCATGCTAAAATACATAAAATGTTACACAACAGAAGACTAAACAAGAAAACTGCAGGATATTGCCCAATTGCGAAACTAAAACATTAGGTAATATTACAACAGCAATTGTTCTTTAAAAATTTGGTTTATATCCTACACAAATACATGTGTAGGATATAAACCTACAGCAAAGCAATGGAGTGAGTCAAAGGGCAGTGGTGACCTGCAAACCATGCAAACAATTTTCTTAATTTCAACTTTCATTTCTTTTGTCTTTTTTCTAGTAACCTCACCGATATTTTAGACTTTGACGCCTTGAAGATGGTGGTCTCCAGGTCCTCTCCGAAGACAAACTCTAGTGGAATGATCCATTTTCCATCTTTAAGAGTTATTTTGCCCAGAAGCCTCACTATGTTGGGATGTTTTGACTTGCTGCAGATCAGTGGTAACAAGTCATGGAGAAAAGAAGATTTTAACAAAATCAAAACAAAATAAACTGGTGGTTTTCTTTCTCTAAAACATTCAAAACCACCTGGATCATCTAGGATCAGGTGAGGGGATTCTGTGCAAACATTCAGGTTTTGATCAGGTTTGGCCACCAGATAAGTCAGGCCTTCAGGCCACTCTCATGAGGTCTGTTTCTGGTTGTATTGATCAGATTGATTAATCAGAGACATTCACATCAGTGGCCCGCTGGAGATCATTTCGTAGGACTCTGACAGTGCTGATCCTGTTTCTCCTAGCACAAGAAATGGGTTAAGGACCTTCTACGGCCATGTCCAGCTCTTCTAGATATACCTCTTCTAGGTATTGATGTGCCAACCTGTACAACCTCTGTAGGGTCGAGGTATCGCCTCATGCTACCAGTAGTGACACTGACCCTAACTAAATGCAAAACTTGTGAAAGAAAAAATGGTCAGAAAAGCTAAAGAGGAAAAAGATGTCAGTGGCCTCCACCTGTAAAACCATTCCTGATTTAGGTGTTGTCTCATTGTTGCTTTTCTAGTAAACTGTTGTTAATTTCATTAATACTAAAGCAGCTGAACCTGATTAACAACAACCTCTGCTACTTAAATGGCTATATCAATACCCCAGAAGTTTAATTGACTTTATGCTCTACTCTTATTAAATAGTATTACTTTTTTTTTTAGCAGTTAACACATAGTCAAGACCACCTGATGAAGATAAAACAGAGCATCAGAATAGAGAAGAAAGTTGATTTAAGTACATTTGAAAATGGTGTGGTTGGTTGATGGCAGTGTTTCAGAAACTGCTGATCTACCCCTTCTCTAAATGCCTTGTTGATATCAGAGGCCTAAGGAAAATGGTTAGACTGGTTCAAGCTGGCAGGTAGGCAACAGAAATTCAAATAATGAGCTTGCTTTGAATAAGCACTTGGCAAGCGTGGGAAGGGAAAACTCCCTTTTAACAAGAAGAAACCTCATAATACTGCCTGAGTGAAGAACATAACAATGTACTAAAATTATCTAAAGAGTGCAAAGCAACTCAAGGCTGTGGTGCAAAAGGAGATTTTGATCATGGAAGTACAGATCTGCAGCACATGACGCTATGATGTCAATATCAACAAAAATCTCTGAGCAATGTTTCAAGCACTTTGTGGAGAGAGTTCAAGGCAGTTCTGAGAGTAGAAGACCGATAAGTCTTGGCCAGTAGGTGTTTGTGTAATTCACATTTTTTAATATTATGGTTTGTACCATGATGCTCTTTGGTTATAGCCCAAAAATGACAATGCTAATATGTAGTAAATAGAAGGTATGAAATAAATACTTACTGAGGACCCATGCAACCAGTTTTTAATCAATTATCAGTGATGTGACTGTTAATGCATAACGAACATGCTTTTTGCCTATAGAAACATGCAGAATAGTAGTTTTCTCTATTGAGCAATAAAAAGCATATGAGCATAAATAGTTACATTTAGTTAAAAGCGTCTGTCAGCAATTACACGGTCTGCCATACATTTTATACAACTGTGTTCTGTAATAATGTCATATTGCTGTTTTTGCCTTTGAAAATATTAACCATGCTTAATATCCTTACTTGTATACTTCACTCTCTCTCTCCAGATCCTTCCAGCTGATGAGATGTTGAGGAACTTTCTTAATAGCAGCCCAGGTATCATTGTACTTCTCCTTGTACACTTTCCCAAAACAGCCCTCTGCAAGGGTACTGGTGGAGTACGCCATCTAGGAGACGCTATGAGAGCCTTAGCGTGAGGGGAGGGTCATTTTACTCACAAAACAAACAATGATAGAATTGATAACAAGGACATAAAAGAAATAGAGTTTCTGCAGTACATTCAAGTTTGTTGACAACTACAGTGTTTAGTTATGATATAAGCGTGAGTAATTGCAATACAAGCCTGTAAATATTTATGTTTGGTGGAGAACGATTGTGAGTAATACCGTGTACTTTTAGTGCTTTTGATGATCTTGAAATCACTGTGTTCTGTTTCTGGTACTAGCTGCTGTGACTTTTGGTACTTTCCACTTTAGACATTGATAAAACAACAATTCAGCAAAGCAATTCACGACAGCAAGGTTATTTTAAGGGCTATAAAATATGACTATAATATATAAAACATGACAGTTTAAAGTTACTTTTGCTTCACTTAGATTTATGTTTCTGGATTTCAGGGTTTAACATTATGCTTCTTAAACCACATTGTGAGTATCCTTAATGATCAAGATTAAATATAAAATATTAGTAGCTAACATAGCAGTAACTAGCTTGAGATATATAGGTAGGTAAATAGAAAAACATCAATCCTTCTCTCCATCCAGCTTGATAAATAAAAGTAAAAGTAAAAAGCAAATCAACTCAGGTCATTTAAACAGCACTGACTATATTTATGTTTAGGGTATTGCCATTTTAACTTACAGTAAATACAATGTGTTTACTTTTTTCACATCTCACTGAGAACTTGAACTTAATCACAAACAAACTGAGACTGAAAAAGTGCTCCCACTCCATCTTTCAACCTAACATTCATTGGTGTCAGCAGACTGTCAGAGTAACATAAACATCAGTTAAAAAAAGTATTCCCTGGAAGGGCGTTGCCACTCTTGAGTAATACCGTAGATTCCTTACTGGAGATTCTTAAGAAGAATGAAACTGTTCCACAGACTGATAATCTTACTGAACTACCATTTTGTTTCACTCAGAGATAATTCAGTTTCGGCAGTGAGCAGCTGAAAAGTAAAGTTCAGGCAGGCTGTTCTCAGTAACTCAGCTGTAACTGAAGCTGTTGTGTAAATAAAGACTCCAGGACCCTGATCTACAACCAAGCTTATCATTTCAAATATTTTGACACTAGAGTGACTTGATGTCAGCATTATACAACAGGTTTTCAAAGAGGCAAAAACAGGAAGAAAATGTTGACAGACTGGTCAGTCCACAAGAGAAGAGATTGAAGAAGGCAGTTTTTAACTTTTAAATTAGGGTTTATTATCAAGAAAATTTGCAGTCACAGTATCTGAAAGACTAAAATTGATCACAATATAGTAAATCATTTTCACTTAAGACAAACCCCAGGTTTTACAAACATACTGTGAATAAATGAGAATCTCCTCAGGAAATACACTTTTCAATTACTTAATTGTACTAAAATTTAAATCCACTCAGAGCTAAAATCTATATAATCCTCAATCCTTTTTGTTCTTAAATCTAATGTGCCTTATGTTAAACCAAAAAGATTCTCTTCTTACCTTTATGCTGTTGAGGGAACGCAGCTGTGTCAGGTCTGAACACGAGCTAACATAGTTATCTCTCTTGAAACCTGTTCCACACCTTCCTGAATCTGATTCATGGCCCCAAGCAAAGCCAGTCCTATCCTGTAGCAGACTCATTACAAGTGAAGAAAGAAGCGCAGCGTAAATACAAATGCAGGCATGAGATAATGTTTGATAAACAGGACACGTGCTGTCACAGTGGGAGAGAAGATAGAGCCAGAGACCAGGGTTTTGACACTTGGATGACCGTGTGGAAAACAAAATAGCAGCAATATCCATAATAACAATAACAGCAGTGCTAGTGGTTATATGTATACATATACATGTGTACATCTAAAAAATGCTAGAATGAAAATGATAAAATGAAGGGATGATGAAATATGCAGATACGTCCTTATGCGGATTATTAACTGGTACAATTACCTACCAAAATACTTCAATTACCATCAGCCTTAGCTGTCTTGTGCTTTACACTGAAACTGCTAAATACAAGCTGAGCCAATGTGAGCACAAAAGTATGCTAGTGTTAGCAGGTTTTTAACTATTATTAGGTTTTTAACAAAACTATGAATGAACACATATGGAATTATCTAGTAAACAAGAGTGTGCTTTGCACACTCTTGGCATTCTCTCGATAAGCTTCATGAGGTAGCTAATAAAACAGAAAATGGTTTTCCAAAAGTCTTGAAGCAGTTCCCAGAGATGCTGAGCACTTGTAGGCTCTTTTGCCTTCACTCTGCCATACATCTCACTCCAAACCATTTCGATTGGGTTTAGATCAGGTGACTGTGGAGGCCAGGCCATCTGGCACAGCATTCCATCACTCTCCTTCTTGGTCAAATAGCCCTTACACAGGCTGGAGATGTGTTTGGGGTCATTGTCGTGGTAGACATACTGGTTCAGTGTGCCTTCAAATGGTTGTCTGTCTCTATGTGTTAGCCCTTTGACAGACTGGCAACCTGTCCAGGGTGTACCCTCCCTCTTACCCTATGGTAGCTGAGATGGGCTCCAACCCCCCCACAATCCTAACAAGGATAAGCAGAAGAGAATGTATGCATGGATGGATGGATGGATGGATATCTTTTCTATAATTCCCTATATCTTGCTTCATGTATTTGATGTCTTTAGTATGCATCTACAATGTAGAAAGTAGGGATGGACCTATCAGATATTACGCATCAGTCCGATACTGACCTAAATTACTGGATCGGATATCGGAGAGAAATAAAAAATGTAATCGATCAATTAAATATCAGGAAAGCACCTCACAAAACTTGCGACATGGCGTAACTCAGCTCATAACCTTAGAACGTCGGAGCAGTATGTGTCACGTGATAGAGCGGCTGTGGCGTGCGAGACCTGTCAGCGGTCTGGTTGAGCACTTGGAGCCTCGCTACGTGCTTCCAAACCGGCATTTCATCTCCGAGAGAGCTATCCCTGAGAAGTAAAGCAAGTGTATAAGTTAATCTCTGAATGTTTGTAAAGCATTTCCGTGTTAAGCTTAACAACCAATATATAGAGTGACTGCCTCTCATTCTCTCCCTCTCCTGCTGCTACTTCAGTCATGAAAACGATCAATGATCGGCTGATCGGCTTTTCTGTTGCAACTCCTGTCTCTCTTGTTTGTTTATCACCCACTTTGCACCACAAAGAGGAAACCAGCGGCTAAATGACAGCAGCACGTTTAAGCTTGATAAGCTGTTGTTAGAATTTATTTAATATTACTTTCTACACCAGGATCCTTTTCTACGCAGCTGACGGCTGGTAACTGTACACAGGCGTTTCTAGCAAAGTTTTCCCAGGGGGGCAGGTAGGGCAGTAACAGGGAAAAGGGGGGCACAAAGACATAATTTTCTTTCTTATTCTCATTTAAAATGTCTAGCTTTTAATAAATAATTATCTGAATCTTACAACCAAAGTTTTCATCTCATGTAAAATGTATAGAAGTCCATTATTGTATATAGTAACTATTAACCCTCTGGGGTTGATAGGCCACGTAAAACCCGAGTTATGATAAAAAATACACGCAATGTTTTTTTCTGAACAAAACTGTGGTGTTTACAGCGGGAAGAAATGGTAAAAATGGCATTTTCTAAGGACAGCGCTAGCAAAAACTCTCCACTTGCGAGTGGAAAAAGAAAAAACACCCCTTCCCTATTGCCGTTAAAGTGTACCATGTCAACCAATCAAAAAATGATATGGCAACATGTGGCATTTGGATGTTTAGGAAGAGGGGGAAGTTTTAGGAGTGATGCCGCGAGAGAAAGCAGGCGAGCGAAAGAAAGAAAGAGAGAGAGCGAGTTTTCATATGTGAGACATTAGTGACGTTTAGCTTGTTTGGAGGCTATAGTTAGTGTGTGGTGTAGTCATTGTTTTGTTTTGTGTGTCAGTTATACTGATGAATGTCACATTTGCTACAAAAGAGCCACCAAAGGCAAATTCCAGTGTAAACGCTCTCTCCACATGAAAAACGGGACCGATACACCTTCTGTTGTCAGACCTGCAGGGTTTAGGCCTGTGGTATTCTCCTCTGTCTTATAGTGGACAGAAACATTTTTTGGGGGGGGGAATGGAATATTTGATGCAGAACACCTGATTTTTCTGTAAATAGTTTTAAATGGTTATACATGCCTGAGGCCTTGGCTGCAATTTTAGGTAAATAGTACCATATAACTTTGGTGTTTGCAAAATTGTGCATAATTTTTAGAAATGTACAATTTCTATTTGCATTTCAAGTTATGAAAATGATTTGTTAAGCATGTTTGTGGTTTTTACTGTAAAACATATAACTTTTTTCTACTCGGATTTTAAATTTTTTGTCTAAATTTAGATCAATTGTGCTAATATAGTATGTCAAAATGAAAAAATAACTCCAATTTCAGATATTAGAGGTTGTGCTGAAAATAATGATACCAAATAAGGCAAGATAAACAGTTTTTAAAGGTGAAAAATAGAGGTAAAATCAAAAGTGGTCAAAAAGGGCCAATTATACCCTGGACCCCACAGGGTTAAGCCTAATATATACCCTAGTAAGCTGTAGTACTTTTTCCTTTGGGAAGGTACTATCTGTGCAGTCTGCCATTCTGTTGAAGAAAGATGCTGAATCTATTTAATTATTATAGAAAAATAATTGATTTCTGTGCATTTGTTTTACACATGCATTAAATTAAAGTCGATTATGTCGATTAAGCATCATGAGGCGGAGAGTGGGGGGTGGTTTGCTGGGAGTTGGCAACTCTGTTAGTTGTTAGGTTATTTAATATTTCCTCTAAGTACTCTTTAAAATATCAGAATAGGGAGGATGGTGTAGGTTTAAGTTTATTAGATTGATCAGTATTGCTGAACTATGAAATATTTTGTGTGCAGTGCATTTTTAGCATACAGGTATACCAGAATATCTGTAGTGTTTTGTTTTTTAAAACTTGAGTATGAACTTCTCACAGTTCTGGTTCATTTTCAGTTTCTTATGTTTTGGTATTCTTCTGTATTATGATTTATGTTCTGATTCTTTTGTTATCCTGTTTTGAATATTATTTTCTATGTTTCAGTTTATTCTGGTTAAGGGTTTAGTTCAGCGTCAAGTCAGCGTCCTTGTTTTTGTTTGTTGTTTCCTGTTTTACAGTTTTTCTCAGTTGCTTTGGTGCATTTCCCACAACAGAATTACACTTTGCACAATAGTTAGTTCAACCTCCACAACATGTAGTCGTTTTGGCACAACCTTGTGGCGGTTTCATGTTCATTTCGTTCAAAGGCAAATGCCTTTGGACATGAAGCAGTTGAGTAAGTACAAATATCTAAAGAATGGTCACTTTTGACTTGCTATTCATCACTATCTCCTTGTTTTTATCATGAATGTCACAATTATTTATACTTGTACCGGCTGAATAGTCATTGTCCATACAACTAATAGTCCTCATTTCATTGCTTGTGTCAGTGCACTCAAAATTGTTGAACATCTTGTCAAACAATTTGTACATCCATTTTGAAAACCCTATTTTTAAGGAGTTTCCATGAAAATCTCCATAAATTACTTTTCTCAGGTGAACTTTATCTCACACTAATGAAAATTGGTGTGTGTTACTCTTACTTGCAACCAATGAAAAGCCTCTTCTACCCAGTCATAGGTGAATCGCGTTACAGTATCCCCTACTCTACAAGTATATATATACAGTTTTTCTCAGTCGCTTTGGTGCGTTTCTCAGAATACCATCAACATTTGCACAGCAGTTAGTGCATTTCCCAAAACAATTAGTGCAAACTGCAAAACCTAGTGGATAGCCTGCAAAAGCACGTCACATGCACAGAATTGATTATCCATACCGCAAAAGCAAGTATCCATGTCAATGAAACTGCCAGTGCCATCAAAATGAAAAGTCTTGACACCATCTGTATGAACAAGATAGTCAAATGGCATTGTCATGTTTCCACTATGACAGTTTATAATTTCAGTGTTTCCCATTGCAAAAACAATTGGTGACACCTGAAAATGCTGACGACAGCACTATGGCCTACCTGTACAGCCATCTGAAATGTGCAGTGAAGTCACTGTAGATGTTATGGGAGTCTTGGGAGTAACTGAGACACTGAATATGTACGTTTCACATTTCCATTGTGTAGAAGTGTTTGTAATCCTACAGAATTGTGCAAAAGAAAAATATGCTACAGTCACTTGTTCACCGTAGAATACATGTAAACATAAAATCACCCATTTGGTAGAGCTGTGCACTAATGTGAACAATAAACAGCACATGTAACAGTACAGTAAATCATTCTGGCACATCCAGACGTTCCTGTCTGTCTGGCCACATATTTTCATCTACATCACAACAGATGTTATCCTCGCAATGCAGCAAGGAAAGTATCTCCTGGAGTGGCGAATCCATCCTCTGCAGGACTCTGCTGTGATGTCATCACAAGCTTTTGTAGATTCAGTATGCACCTCATGTCAATCCTGTATGTTGGTTTACATTATATATATATACTTGTAGCGTAGGGGATACTGTAACGCGATTCACCTATGACTGGGTAGAAGAGGCTTTTCATTGGTTGCAAGTAAGAGTAACACACACCAATTTTCATTAGTATGAGATAAGGTTCACCTGAGAAAAGTAATTTATGGAGATTTTCATGGAAACTCCTTAAAAATAGGGTTTTCAAAATGGGTGTACAAATTGTTTGACAAGATGTTCAACAATTTTGAGTGCACTGACACAAGCAATGAAATGAAGACTATTAGTTGTATGGACAATGACTATTCAGCCGGTACAAGTATAAATAATTGTGACATTCATGATAGAAGCAAGGAGATAGTGATGAATAGCAAGTCAAAAGTGACCATTCTATAGATATTTGTACTTACTCAACTGCTTCATGTCCAAAGGCATTTGCCTTTGTACGAAATGAACATGAAACCGCCACAAGGTTGTGCCAAAACGACTACATGTTGTGGAGGTTGAACTAACTATTGTGCAAAGTTTAATTCTGTTGTGAGAAATGCACCAAAGCAACTGAGAAAAACTGTAATGTAAACCAACAGACAGGATTGGCATGAGGTGCATACTGAATCTACAAAAGCTTGTGATGACATCACAGCAGAGTCCTGCAGAGGGTGGATTCGACACTCCAGAAGATACTTTCCCCGATGCATCGATAGAGCTGACATTCGCTGTGATGTTGATGCAAATATGTGGGCAGACAGACGGGAGCGTCTAGATATCAATGATTGATATGCAGCAGTGTCTGTTTTTCAGTTTTTTTTTTGTTTCATAACTACTGCAGTAAGGTTTACTGTCTAAGTGAGTTTATGTTTGCTGTAAAATGGGCTGCCCACATTCAGGTCCAGACCAAGAAGGCTAGGCAGCGCCTGTATCACCTCCGACAACTAAGGAAGTTCAGGGTCTCTCCAAAGATCCTCAGGATCTTCTATACAGGCGCTGTGGAGAGTATCCTCACACAGAACATGACAGCGTGGTTCGGGAACAGCTGTGTGAAGGACCAAAAAGCTCTCCAGAGAGTGATCCGTACAGCAGAACGCTGCTGCAGGATTGCTCTCCCCCCACTTCAGGACACCTACACCAGGAGATGCTGGACTAGAGCAACGCAGATACTGAAGGACCCATCCCATCCTGGCAACAAACTGTTCCAACTTCTACAATCTGGTAGAAGGTTCCGCATCATCCGGCAAGGACAGAGAGACTCAAGAAGAGCTTTTATCCTCAAGCCATCCGGGCCCTAAACCAACCCCCCCACACACACACACACACACACACACACACACACGCCATCTCACATCATCTATAATTGACTGAGACTCTCCTCCAGACACTCAATTCCTTTAACTTCCTTTAACTTTAAATATGTTTATATTGTCCATTCTGTAAAATAGTCAGATGTCTATTCATATTAATGTACAGAATTCACCTGCTGCTGCTTCTACTGCACATTCACCCAATGTATATACTATATATATATTTATAATGTTATCCTCTACCCCCCATGTTTTTGCACATGTCAAGGATCGTGTCAGGATACATTTCACTGTGTGTTATACTTGTATAACTATGCATGTGACAAATAAAGAACCTTGAACCTTGAACCTTGAAATGTTTGATTTACTGTATTTCCCCAGTTGCACAATGCTGTGCACAGTTTCATTTGACTATTATCAAGAGTGCATATGAAGTGTCTTGAGTTTCCTTTACAATTTATGGTTTTCAGACTTGACATGTCATTGGGAAGCACCTACAAAGAAATCCGTCACAATGAGAACATGTTCAAACCATTTGATTTTGTGACCAAAGGTGCTGGTGTACTGACTTGTAATTGTGACAGCCCAGACACTTTGATTGATATAAGTACTTGCTTTTGATGAATATATTATCTGTTTTGATTAAGGGACTTGCTTTTGAAGCATTGACTACTTATTTTGAGCAACTGACTTGCTTTTGAACAACTGACTTTTCTTTTTGATGAAGTGACTCACTTTTGCAAGTTATCCACCATGTTTTGCAGTTTGTACTAATTGTTTTGAGAAGAGCCTTAGTAGTGGTGCAGAGATCAATTCTGTTGTGAGAAATGCACCAAAGCAACTGAGAAAAATTGTATTGTGAAGGTCTGTGTCTCATGTGAGTGTATTGTCATGGTCTCCGTGCCTGCCCGGCCGGCCCCACAAGGCTACATGTTCTGTTTTGGTTCTCTCTCTCTCTCTCTCTCTCTCTCTCTCCCTCTCTGCCTGGGCGGAGCTCACTGCGGGCTCCCGCCCTTGGCCCACACACCTGTCATCAATCACCAGTCATCACCAGGAGCACTACTTGAGGCTGGGACACAGATCCTCTCATCGCTGGATGATTGTGCTTACAGTTTTTCTCAGTTGCTCAGTTTTTCTCAGTTGAAACCGCCACAAGGTTGTGCCAAAACGACTACATGTTGTGGAGGTTGAACTAACTGTTGTGCAAAGTGTAATTCTGTAGTGGGAAATGCACCAAAGCAACTGAGAAAAACTGTAACACGTTAGTGACCCTCTCAGCTCTTGTGACGTTAGCTTGTGTGAGATTAGTGACTTGGAGTAACTTGCCTTTTCCCTGTGTGTTAGTTTTCCTCCCTGGACCTGTGACCTCCCCGCTGTGTGGTTGTGTGTGAGTTGGAGTAAGAGGAGGGGACGAGTGCGCAAGCGTTTTCCCCTGGATCTTCCCTGGGACCCTTCTCCTACCTGGATTTCCCCCACTGTACATATTCTGCACTTGGTGTTGTAAATAAACTCTGTGTTGGAACTGACTACCCGCTCTGCGCTTGAGTCCCTGCACCATTTGTGACATGTATTCAGTTTTGCTTCCCCTGTCTCGTCTTGTCAATTACTTCCAGCTGTGTTCTTCTGTGTGTATTTAAGTTGTGTCTACTCGTGTACTAGTAGCGGGTCTGTCTGTGAATCAACTATGTATTCTCCGTGTGTTTTCCCTGCCATCCACCTTTGTATGCCTCTGCTCACCCTCCTTCATGTTCGTGGTTGCTGTTGGTAAATGGACCGATTCTTATATAACGCTTTTCTACTCTCCCAGAGTACTCAAAGCTGTATACAAAATGCCTCATTCACCCATTCATACAAGCACTTCTAGACACAAGTGCAAACTAACCTACATTCACACTCTGATGAACGGAGGGCAACTTAGGGTTAGTATTTTGCCCAAGTCTTATTTGGCATGCAGACTGGGGAAGCCAAGGATCGAACCACCGACCTTTCAATCAGTAGCTGATCTACTCTACCACCTGAGTCACAGCCACCCCTTTTTCCCCATCTTAGATTATCTTTAGTTCCGTTTTGCCATTTTTCACCTTGTGCTTTATTTTACAATAAACCACCTTCACATCTCAGCGAATGCCTGCACTTGGATCCTCATTTCTTTTCTCCACATGGCTCAAGATCCCCAAGAACCCCCAGAAGGGATTGGTTCCATCCAACTACCGGCCTATAACCTGCCTCAGTACCACATGGAAGTCCCTATCGGGCATCATAGCGCTAAGATGAATAGGCACATGGCTCAATACACGAGTGGGGCACAGAAAGGAGTTGGCAGGAATACCAGAGGAGCGAAACACCAGTTCCTGGTAGACAGAGCAGTCACCCAAGACTGCAAGACCAGACTGACCAACCTGTTCACTGCCTGGACTGAGAAGGCCTATAACTCAACGCACCACATATGGGTCTTGGAATGCCTAGAACAATACAAGATCAACAGGACCCTGAGAGCCTTCATCAGGAATTTGATGGGGATGTGGCGAACAACACTGGAGGCCAACTTCAAGTCTACAGCACAAGACACCATCAAGTGCAGGATCTACCAAGGAGATGAGCTTTCCCCACTGCTGTTCTGCATAGGCCTGAACCCAGGCGAATAGGAACCATGAAGAGGCCACTAAGAAAGCTGCAACCCCCAAGTACCTGCAGAGGGTCAGGCAAGTCCTAAGGAGTCAGCTGAATGGTAAGAACAAGATCTGGGCTATCAACAGCTACGCCCTGCCAGTGATCAGGTACCCTGCTGGGATAATAAGCTGCCCAAAGGAGGAGATGGAAGCCAGTGACATCAACACAAAGAAGCTCCTGACTATGCACGGAAGGTTTCACCCCAAGTCCAGCACTCTGAGACTGTACGCTAAGTGTAAGGAATGAGGCCTGGTACAGGTGAGTGTCAAAACCACTGTCCAGGATGAGACAATGAAGAGTTTTCTCATCCACGTGCTCAGTGAATACCTCAGGCAACAGAAACCCAGTAAAGAAGAGGAGCAAGTGGAGGAGCCATCATGGAAGGACAGGCCCCTGAACGGTAAGTACCACTGGTAGATAGAGGAAATGGCTGACATCCAGAAATCCTACCAGTGGCTGGACAAAGCTGGACTGAGAGCACAGAGACACTAATCATGGCAGCACAGAAACAAGCTCTAAATACAAATTCCAGAAAAAACACAACAACATAAGAAAACTTGTGTTGCGTTGATGCTTACTCTGAATTTTAAAGGCTCTGTTCTTGATCTTGTATCTAGTTGACCTGTGTAACAGTAATAATAAAGCCATTTAATTTGTTCTCCATATTTTTAATTCTATTACAACCAATTCCTCATTTGAGATATTTCTTTGTAAAATTATTCTATAAATGAATGCTATGGTTACCATTTGCATGTTTACATGTATACATATTGACATGTATATACTGTATATATGAATGTATGTATAAGCAGTCTATTGTAAAGACTACAACATTTCTGGGTTCACACTTCATCCTACTGTTCTCTTGATGTCATATTTCACAAAGAGGCAGCTTAGAGAGTTTTGTAAAAATGTTGTAGCAGATTCAAAACATGGTTACTCGAGCGTTTCACTTTCTTGCTGCAGTTCTCTTATTACTTTTCTTCATTTCATATTCATGGAGCCAACTTAAAACTTATTAAACGTATTTCTTTCAAATGTAAAACCATGAAAATGTTGTGGTTTTCTTACTAATGTGGTGACCCACCAGGTATACAACTCCTATCGAGTCAAATCATAAATATGTGGTAGCAAAAATTCCCCTAGTATATATTTATACATCACACCGTTACAAAATTATGTACAAGCAAATGATGTACAAGCTCTCTAGTATGCGCTGTCATTATAAAAGTAAAACACACTGATTATACTGGAATGACTGTATTTAATGTGTTTGACGATTTCCTTGCTGATACTACTGAAAATCATAAATATGTGGTGAGTTTCTGAAACTTTGGGTTTTAGCAAGGTGTATCACAAATTAATAAATAATTTGATTAAGAAGAATAACCCTTTGTTGTTTATAAAGCATGATTTCTATACTACATTCTATTCATATTTAATTGTTTTTAGGATAACAAAAAAATGTGTAAGAACTATTTGGACCTCAACAGAATTTAATTCATTGCCTTTGAGAAGGGGAAAACAATATTAACTGAATAAAAGATTGTTATATAATTTGAAACTTACTGGGGTTAACCACATGTCCAATTCAGGGTAATTGGAAGAGAAGAGACACACGTCCTGGACAGATCCATATGCATTACCCTCAATCTATCATTGGGCTAAGACAGAGACAGGTAACTAGTCACACTCACACCCATTGCCATTTTAGCATTACCAGCTAATCTGTTATGAATTTCTTTGAACTCTGGGAGGAAGCTACAGTACCCTGAGAGAGCCACTGCAAACCACGCCCAAAGGCCTCAGCTGGCTTGCAAATTCAAACCAGGAACGTCTTGCTGTGAGACAATAGTATTAGCCACTGCACCAGTGTGCCATTTTCACTGAATAATATTTAAGTTTATATGGATTTTTATTTCACCTCTATACATTTAAAATCCTGCTTGTAGCATTGCCTGTAGTTTTAGTTACCACACTAGAAGGTTTACGGCATTTCTTGTCAGTATTTCCTTTGTTCTGTTTCAAAGTGATCTCAAATAAATCTCGAAGGAATCATTTTTACAGGATGTTTCCTTGCACTTTACCTTTTGGTTGAATTTGTAATCTGTGATACAGAGGAAAAAGTGAGCAAATCGGAAAGCAACAAACAAGAAATGAAACTTTTGGGTTCGTTGGTTTTTGTTTAGGTAAATTGTACAGCTTTAAACTAGTGGCTCCATAGTGTAATGATTAACACAACTACCTAACATTTAAAAAATCCCCTGCTTCAGACCAGGGAAAAAAGGAGACGGCTGCATCAGGAAGGACATCTTGTTCATGCAGACTGACTTCCTGTAGCGACTCCTTATGAATAAGAAAGAAGCTTTTATTTTTATATCTTAAAAAAGTATTACTTTAAATCAAATAATCACCATTACATACGTTCTGTAACAATGGAGCACAAAGACAACATACTGCTGTGCTGAAATCCTGGGACAACCTTTGAAGAAATGGTAAATGGTAAATGGCCTGTATTTGTATAGCGCTTTACTAGTCCTTAAGGACCCCAAAGCGCTTTACACATTCAGTCATCCACACATTTACACACTGGTGATGGCAAGCTACACTGTAGCCACAGCCACCCTGGGGCGCACTGACAAGGCGAGGCTGCTGGACACTGGCGCCACCGGGCCCTCTGACCACCACCAGTAGGCAACGGGTGAAGTGTCTTGCCCAAGGACACAACGACCGAGACTGTCGGAGCCGGGCTCGAACCGGCAACCTTCCGATTACAAGACGAACTGCCAACTGTTGAGCCACGAAGAAAAAAGAAAAAAAAAACAGCTTTGTTTTTGGTTCCATTATCAAATTATAAACTGGTCTCTCATGCTGTTATTTAATCATCTATATTAATGTAAGTCTATACCAGAAGTGGCACATTTTATCTTGGCACTGTTGTTATGTACCAACACTAATATAGATATTTTCAATTTATCTCCCACCACTCTTGCTTTTGGTTTACGATACCACACAGGAATGAAAACTAACCAAAACTGAAAGCAATGACTAAAACTAGATCAGGGCGGGGTGGGAAGAAAAAGAAAAGAGAAAAGAAAAAAAATAATTTTTGAGAGGCATATGACTGCATCAAATTCTGTTGCCTCCACCCCCCCCACCACCCCCAACAACTAACCAAAAACTAAAAGCCACTGGGAAACTAGGAGACGGGCTATCTATTCATATACAACAGTTCTCAAGCCATGAGCCCATAGTCCACATGCTGACGGCTGCTGTCTGAAGAATTCCAAGGATGACCGCTTGGTTGCATTAAAAAAGTGAAAACCAGACGTCCTTCAAGGTTTTATTTAATTAGTTGTATCATTGTGAGTAATATCATATTTAAATTTAAAAACAGAACATTTACACCTTTCTGGTCACTATGTCCTATCCATTTTAATGGACTTCAGAGAATTACAGACTTATTAAAACTATAATCTATATATTTCTTTATAATTAACTTTTCTTCTGTGTTTTGTAAAGCACTTTTTAACTCAATTTTTAAAAGCGGTAAATAATATCATTATTATTATTATATGGTTCAGTAAAGGTTCACTATGCAATCTTATCAACCTCTTTCTTCTCAACCTCGGTCTTTATGATAGAATACCACCATCTAGTGGCAAAATAATTACTTATTATTGCTACTATGACGTACATTAGAAGCCATAAGCTCTTTCATTTCCTGCAGCTCTCACTTTGAGGACAAAACCTGTACGGGGTTATCTGTGGAACTATTGCTCATCGTGAGAAAATGGTGTATCCGTCGGATTATTTTCCCCACTTTCAACCACGAGGTTAGTTTGTTTATTGACACTGCATCATTTAATATTTTTAAAATGGCGGCAAGACAGTTGTTTTTCCTCTTAGTGTGCTCATTTTTGAGGCTCTTCATTCATTTTAGACAAGCAAAATGGCTGTAGTAACATTTCATTCTGGGCTCTCTGAGGCTGCAATTTGCAAGCTCCATCCGATACTTTTACTCAGATCACCACTTTTATTCATTGTTACGGCATCGAAATTTGTTTTGTTAACTTTTTGCAGCTGAAGTTATTTTGTAAGAAATTACAAAGTGAGAACAACATGTGCTGCTAATGTGCTGCAATGGCAATCCAGAAAAACAATGTGCAGTGTTCCTGTTTTACCATATTACCAAGTGCTGCACGTTATGCTGACTCATTAAAAGAATTATGCACATTTTAAAAGAAATAAAAATAAATTATTCTAGTATTTTGGTAGTTAAACATCTAAAGACTGTAAATGAAAACGATTTTCAATCGACTAACTATGTTATGTTTTCACTTAAAGATGGTGAAAACCTACACACTCAGGAGAGCGGGTATGCTTTTGTCATTGTTTTTACTTTTGATCAATTGATTATTTTTTTACCATTGACCCCAGTGATTGCTAACGTCATTTAGATGTTAGATGTACATTATTTATTTATCCAGCAAATCCGTATGTTTTCACATACAGTTCTTTAAAAATATATATGTTTTTTACTCTTATTGTAAAAAGGAAGGAAAAAAGGAATAATTTTTCCCCTCTAAATTACAGTGATGCAGGTCTTTCCTCTGACATGGTGCACAAGTTCTGTTACAAGTATGAGGAAAGTGGCCTGCCTGTAACTGACATGGGGAGTTGTGTTAGGCCAATTCCTCACATGAAGCAGTTCCCCATGATGACAAAAAGCAAGCCACACCCATACCCGCCTGAGTCAAGACCTACACCTATGACAGAGGGATTCTTAATCAAGTCCAGTTTGGCTGGGATGCAAAGTGGGCCGCATAATAACTTCAATTCCCAGCCATACACAGATCATGAAGATAATAGCAAGGGAGAGGAAGTAGTCAAGCCTTTACCCGGAACATCAGCCATTACAGAGGCACTCATGGAAGATGTAGGAAATAAGGGTAACATCATGGATGCCAACAGGGACGCCAAAGAAAACCCAGGAAGCGCCACACCAGTGGAAGAAGTGACAAACCAACACCGCTACAAGAAAAGAGCTGTTGGGAAAAAATGGAAAGGTAATTAAATTTCCAATATGTATCTGTTGAAAATCGTCATAAATACATTTCTTGCAAATATTACATTTTAAATCATAAAGATCGATATATTAAATACCATATATGTTATATTCATATTTACATTTTTATTTAGGTAATAAATACATGTGGTAGCATGTTTAACACTGAGGACATAGTTAAAGTTGTTGTTGTATTTTATTGCAGTTCTGCTGAGGAATGTTACATTTACATGCATGATTAGACAGAATACAGGAAACTCTTATGTGATGCAATCAGTGTAACTGCTGTACCTAAATAAGTGTATAACTTTCTGTAAATTTCCATGTGGAGTAATTCATAGTGACTCTTTCCATGAGTAAGTCTGCCCCGTACTTTTTTTTTTTCCAGTTTACAATCTCTGTGTGGTGGCAGTTCTAATCATAAACTTTCCTGTCTGTAATGGATCTTATGGTATGTTGTACTTCATATCTATTTAAAAGTTTATTAATATATACTTTATATACATGTGCAGTTCTTTTTAACTACTACTTATATTTTTATATTTTTGATCACACAGTTTATATATATACTTAGTCTGCAGCACATCTACAGTGTCAAAAAAGTGAGTGGAGCTAAGCTGTAGTAAGTTTTTATTCAAAAATTGGTAACACTTTGTAATACAATGCCCCACCTGAGGACGCAATTACCCTGTAATTAAATGTGATTTCTAGCCACTTTATTTGAAATCTTATTGTACCGGAAAGTGAATATACACTATATTTTCAAGTATTTCAGTTACCGTGAAAGTAATTTAATTATACTATAATTTATTTTTAAGTACACTGTAATTGTATGGTAATTACCAGAAAAACAAATATTTTTGCATTTTACATCGTAGGTATGCCTTACTTTTTAGGGTGTGTATTGTGGGGTGACTTACAACAATGTTATAAAATGCAATACTAAGAATTCTTTTAGACCCCATTAGCATGTAATTTTAACTTGCATGCATTTACACCTGAAATCATGTTTATATTTATATTTTCCCTGTTTCTCTAAATGCAGATGGGCCAAACTGTGTGGTCTGCAAGGATCAGGACAAGTGCTCCAACCTCAAGACAATATATGACCATAATGACCATAAACTGTACCAGAGAGACGATGGAGAGAAAGCTTTCCCAGAATGCTCTCAAATACCACCGCCTGTGCCTAAGACTCCTAAAAACTGCACAGTATGCCAGTCCAATTTTGTCTTCATTAGCTGCTCAAACGACACTAATGAAATCCAACCAGAAGCAAAGGGATCATTCATTCAAGACATCCATAAAACATGTATGTAGGCCATTAAGGTGCCATTCTGCGCTGGCTTTGTTAAAATGCTGGTTAAAATATACCCGGACATCAAGTTTCAAAATAAAATTGAAATAGAATGTGCATAAGACTGCTGTTTAAAAATATTTAAATAACATACATCTAATACATTATACAACTAAAATCACTGTGAACTGTTAAGACAACTGTGTAGATGAGGTTAAAAGAAATCAGAATGGGAAACGACGATCAACACAATAGCGCCATTCACTGTTGTCACTGTCGTTAGGGTGGCTGCATGTTCCGGTGGTTTAAACTCAGCAACCAGTATTAAATTAGGGTTGGGCGAAAAAGCCTCAAAATGATACCACAATATTTCAAAATAAACTACGATAACGGTATTTCTGACGATACAGAAAATTATATATTATGCATCTAGCTTGCAGAGAGCAGCATTTATAAATGTAAGAAACTGAATTTTCGATCCTTCTTTTCCAATGAGGAGTCTGGGTGTTGCTCCTCTGGAATTTTTAAGTATAACATAACACTAATTTTAGAAAAACTAAATAACCATGTGACTCTGCAGGAGCCTGCACAATATAGTCACATAATAAAGCTCAAAAATATTTTCTACCTGGGGTGTTGTATCTTAGATGGAATATTTTAATTGGTTGTTTAAATCCACCATTTGCCTCTATTATCAGAAGGACCGCAACTGGCGAATACTCCAGGCTCTTTGTTTAATTGGGTCGCACATCACCAGCTGCAAGTTCCTCCTCTTGTTTTCTTGCATACTTTGCTGGGAACTGTGCTCTACTGTCTACTGTCCCTTTTCTGTGTAACTCATCATCGAAGTCGGACGCCCAGCTCTAACTCTACTCTCAGACATGCCCGGACTTGTCTCTTTGTGGGAGGGCAATATTGTGGGGGAGGGCATTATGGTCAATATGATATGGCACAGACTTACATTAAATGCACCTGTTTAGATCAGTGCAGTCTAAAACAGTCTGGATACACTCTGTACATGCGAAATATTATTTTGGAGTCTGTAGATTTTATTGCTGTTGAATTTCTACTGTGCTGTGTATCAAACTGGTTAAAAGGCATATATTCTGTGCCATCATGAATTCACAGTGACGAGTCGTTCTATTTCTAATCAAAATATATGAATTATTTAAATGTAATTAGTTATTCATACAGAATTATGCTACTTAAATTTATTTCTTCCTCTTTAGGCATGGAGTATAAGACTTCTGACCCGGTGCCCAGCAGAGGGACTTCCCATTACAGTATGTACTTTATTTTCACATGTGTTCAGGGAATATTATAGAGAGAAAAAAAAGTTTTAGATAACCATTTATGAACTGGAGCTGGATAATACATCAAGGACTACTGAGAACATCACAACATTCTGATGGAACTGAAACTATAGTGGCGGTATCCACTACAGGTTGGGATGTAAAAGCGTGTAATATTATATGGCGTTGAGCCACAGTGACTCTTCTTTTGGTGAGGTTAGAGTAGGAGTTAAAGCAGATAACGGCATGTTAAATCAGTATTAGCGGATGTGAGCTTATTCCTAGTGGTAAAGCCTTATAATTTCGGATGATTTAGCACATTATATTGCGTATTAATATCATTTCACATAATCCATTTATTCCCAGTGGGGCTGCCAAAGCCGATGGATCCTCATATTTGATTATTGATCTACAGATTTAACATTCTTGGTGAGGCAACCCTCCGATTTTTCCGTGCTGCAATCGTAGTTCACTGAGACTGGGTTTGTCTCCTCCTGGTCTCAAATCATAGATTTTTCGCGTGAACAACGAAGCGAGTCAACAACATTCGACAAATTCATAACTGCGCAGTTTTGCAGCGGGTAGTTAAAGGTCAGTTTTGCTCTGCGTACTGCAAAAATGTAACGCCATTTTTTGGCGATCCGTCTTTTTGCGATAATTAATATTTTTGTAATACAAATATATTTTAAAGTGAGAGACAGGGCGAGAGAAGAATTACGCCGACGTTACGTACCCCGAGATCGCCCCAATCCCATAATCGCAAACTTCAAAAAGAAAAGGCGCGCACTCACTCGCATTTAAGGAAGTGGCCACCCGGTGCACGCGTTTACCAGCCTGTCAGCGCGATTAACAGATTTTTATTAGGTTGCCACTATCCCACCGGATCCTCGAACTTTGCGTCAACCACATAAACCCACCGTCCGACATCCCAGCTGTTCCTCCCTGAGAGCCCAGGCCCCACGTCCCATCAAGTCGGAGAGCAGCAGCGCTACCGATCCAGGCAGTGAATGTAAGAGGGCAGCAGTGCACATAAATAATAGTGAGTCTGTAAAACTTGTAATCTGTCCTGCCACCCTTTGTTAATCGCTACATAAGCCATACATACATGCATACAACTATTTAAATACCGGCAATCATTTGGGCAAATATCAGAAATCTTTTTTTGGCACAGCGAGAGCAAGAGTCCTCGCTGCAGTATTTCTTTGATAGAATGATAGATGTCGCTAGACAAAACCTCCACATCAACACGATTGGTAGAAGAAGTCATAACCGGAAGTAAAGAAACAGCGAAGTTTTGTTTTGAGGGGGCGTTCCAGTAGTCCAAAAAGCACGTACTTATAGGACTTTCCCTTTCAAGGGGGAAATAATTACGCTACCGTGATTTCCAAAGTTTGGAGTAGTTTGTAGTTGTGTTAGATGCTTCTAGGAGTGTCTTTTTATTCAGAAAGAGAGGGCAGATAATCAGAAAGGAACGCGTCACTGACGAACTGGAAAGCTTAAGTCTGTGAGCGCAGTCGCGGTTAACCCATGTTATAGCCAAGCCCCACTTATTTCTAGCAAAACTGGTATTTTGAATAAACATCAGAAATGGTCCGAACGGAGTTCCCCCCGGAAATGTGTACACATTGAGCACAAACAAGCAACCTCTGTTTGTTGAATCTGTGATTTAAAACCGAAGTTAAATGTTTGTCAAAATACAGCTATTAATTAAACTGCGTCAGTGGGTAAGATTATGAATGTAACAATATATAACAGCTGGGGAAGAAAAAAAATACACCAATGCGCGCTTTTATACACTTGGCACACTAAGAGTATCTTAATTATGACAGAGGCTTAGTTATATGATGATATGTTTCAGGGTTATATGGTGAAACAGTTTGTTGCAATCCTGCGCTCTGGGTATAAAGGGCTCGATATACCCTCGCATACAGTGACACACTCTCAGAGTGAGGTTATATCTGCTGACCCAAGTCACGCTTTGGTGTCCTTTCTGCTGGTCCTTCACCTCTCAGTTTTCTAACCTTGCTGCAACTTGGCAGAGAACATGAATGTACTATTGTGTCATTTTTTCAATTTCAATTATATATCAATACAGAAACTTAATTCCTAGATTATACAGAATTAGATGCTGCAACAGCTTGAATAGATCAGCCTTTCTGGAGAAAACATAAGCCAAGAAAAAGGTGCCAGTATACTCTCTAAATTGGTCACTTAACACACAGAGCTGATATATAAAGAGTCAAAACCATAGGCAAAGACATTGCAGGGTGTTTTTTTTTTCAAAGTATTTTTCGACCCACAAAGTCTCATGTTTTCAGACTGTCGTAACTTCTCCCTCTGTATAATCTGCAAATCTCTAAACTTCTGTACTAATAGACTATATCGCCAAAAGTATTCGCTCATCTGCCTTCACTTCCACTTTGTTATAATACCACCAGTAGTTGACTGTGTAATATTTAGTAGCAAGGAAATTTCATGACTGGACTTTCACAGGTGGGATCCTGTCATTCAGTCTGCATGACTAGTTGTTTTTTCTTTTACACTGGTGGCCACGGAAGTGATTGGAGCACGTGAATTCAATGATTTGGATCGGTGAGTGAATACTGTGAGGAGTATAGTGTATATCATTAATGTGGTGTTAAAAGCAAACACGATAGTGCGCTCATGTCAGGTTACAAAAATCGAGAGGTGCATGCCAGCAGATGTGACGACATATTTGTCGCACACTGCCATGCACTGGGTATAAAAGCTACCTTACACTCCAATGTCGACATGAACAGCTGGGGACCCGATGGCCAAATAGTCATTCCTGTTATACTTCTTTGACATAATGGATAACAACAATAATTATATTTTAGCATTAAATATATTTATGTAATGTATTTAATAATAACCAATACTGTTAATTTATTGCAGCATAAACCTTACACTGATCCAATAAATTAGTTGAGTACTGTACATATGTGTAATAGTAAATTTCTGTAATGATGTAAATGTATTAATACTTTAAAGATGAAGGTACATTAAAAAAAAAGAACAAGATAAGACACTTAAATTCCTGATTCAATCTTAATTTGTCTTTTCAGATCTTGGCCGTGGACTTACTGGATTGATTTGTATGGCTGGTTTGTACTAATTATCATGTATTAATGAATATGATACTAACCTATGACATATACAATAGTCACTTAACATTGAAGTTAAATTGCCAAGAGCCAGGTTTTGCTGACCTTGACTGAACAACAGCAGTCTGTAGGGTTTTTTTCTTCTTTCATTTCACAGTTCTCTTTCTGATTGCGATTGGAGCACTGTGATCTTCAGAGTAAGTGTGATTTTATTTTAACAAAACTTTCATCTTAGAAACACAATTTCCTTATATCAGGTCCCTTGAATCGGTTCATGAATGACTAAAGCTATAGATCAACCCCCCAAAAAATATTTCACACCATTTAATCCATTATACATTTTAATATAGTTCCCCACACTTAAAATAGATGATTTTATTCTTTCCTTTTAGTGCTGTAAGAAAAGCTTTGTGAAATATTTTACAAAAAAAAAAAATTCTAATTCTCAGTCCCAGTAAGTCTTGAATTGGAGAACATTTTTAGTTCAAATATTGAAAAAAATGGAAAGGGGCTACTAGCAGACTGTTTTTGGTTCGTTTTTTTTTTTTTTTTTTGTACTTAACACACTTCTCTCTTTTTTCAAACAGGACTTTGGATCTTCAACATTTATCACTCAGCATGAAACATCGTGCTGAAACATCATTTTTTTTTACTCATAGCTACTTACTTTCTGTCTTAAAATGTATTCGATTTTAACTGTATTAGATTTGCCACAGCAAAATGGCTAAATAGGATCTGTTTTATTGCATATGCTTAAGCCCAAAGAAGTCAGCCTTTTTTTTAGAAAAACAATTTCCATAATAACTGGTTATTTTTCTGTAAATCAGCTTCATACTTATTTGGCTTATTAGACTTCAGCTTTACTTGACAGCAAATAATTATGTTTGAAACACATCTACATATCTGGCCTTAATTAAAAACACATCTGCATATCAAGCTGCATATGGTTCGTGTTCTTTTTCATAACAGACACTGGAACATAATATAATGTGCTCAGTTAATAATCAGAAGAGTTTACATCATGGGAAATCCCTCAGCTGCTGGGGCTTGGAGGATCAGTGCTGCCATTTCACTGTGACATTTGTAGTGTATTTTGTTCCCATACCTATATTTTTGCTTAAAAAACTTTTAATGGACAGTTATATGAAATGTCATTTTTTGTCAGAACGCCGTAAAGACAAACATCTTCAATTTATGGTCTCTTTCAGTTAAACCTGGTAAACCAAATTTTAAGATTCCCACGGTCTGATAAGACTTTAGTCTTATTATATGTATAGAAGCTATCTGATCCACAAGCAAAACCTGGGCTGTGAAAGTGAAGTGTGGAAAAACAGGGAACAATGAAGTCAAGATAAGAGTTGATTAGCCTTCAAAATGAAGTCACTTCTAAGCAGTCACTTCTGACATTTATAGGTCTATTCCCAAGCAGTAAAGTTAAAGTTCTGTACAGTGGTAGTGTAGAAACTAGATTTTTGTTTGTTTGTTTTTCTTTTCATACTATTAAGCTCATTTTAATGTTCTAAATCACATAAAAAAGCGCAGTATCGCCCGTCCCCACGAAATAGGTCACGCTCTCTCTCCCACAACCTGGGTTTAAAATGAACAAACAGTGCTTTCATGTCGTTTATCAGTTTCTAGACTGTACCATCTAGAGGGTAGGTAAAACACGTAGCGTACTTCCTGGTTAAAATGTCACTTTAGCGAACACAACATGGGCAAAGACAAAGAAAAAGCCTTTTTTTGAAAATAAAAACTTGTCCATTTCTCACGACTAGGTTTCTGTAGTGAAATTAATCCGCCGTCAACCGAAAAATTCAGCAACCACCTGTAAAACAACAACTTACACACGCCCCTGTTTTTCGCAACCTGTTGCTCAGCACACACCTGCGGGGCGTTCGGGTCCTCCAAGTCTACAACACACAAAGACGCAAAATGGAGGTGTTACTATCTGTCTGAGGGAAATTACATGTACCTGAATACGTTTTTGTTTGTATATTTTACGAATTAAAAATACTTAAGTCTACCGAGACCGCGAGGAAGCAAAACTAAACATGTTCTGGACGATAATCTTCGTCGCTCTAATGGCGACAGGTAAGTTGGCCTGTATTTGCCAAACAGGGTGGGGGCCGGGGAAACTTTGATATTCAATCTGCCTTTCTAAATACTCTAGCTTTTCCAAAATTATAACTTTTTGTGGGCATTTTTCTTGTACTGATGGCTCGAGGTCTTTTAACGTTTGTGTTTTGGGGGAAAACGTTTTTTTTTTTGTTTTTTTTTTTTTTTTTAAATTAACAACAAGGATTTTGAGACACAACCTGTTGGGACATAAAATTAAAATGGCTCTTTCTTCTCGGTAGTTTTTATACAATGCACTCGCAGACAAACAAAAATAAAATTAAAAAATAGATTAATATGAATAAATCAATTTATGAATTCTATTTTCAAAGTAAAGTTGGAAAAAAATGCGGGTAGAAAAGTTTTTGGTTTTTTTTGTTAAATACACCTTTTGGAAGCCCTGTGGGTTGTTGTTGGTTTTATTTTTAAACTTTAAATATTGGGGAACTGAAACTGATTAAAGTCGAATTGGTATCCAACGCATAGCCTTTGGATAAAATGTTTTACTGAGATGCTCTATGTTGCTAGAGCATAAGGATAACTCATAATTTAGTGCAGTAGAAATGCAGACGAAAGCAGAGGAAATTGAGTAGTTTTTGTATGCTGTTGCATACTTATAAACAAAAACTTCCACTGTAACTCATGTGTGGTGATTTAAGGCTTGTTTAGGGCTGCATCCGGGCTTTACCAGGGCTGTATGTAGTAAAGCTGCTGATTAAGTGCGTGTTGAATTATAATGTCAGTATCACTAACTAGTCAACATCTTCAAGTGTCAAATACTTGGATAAAAAAGTACTTGTTTTTTTAACTAACTGTAACATAGAGTTCAAAACTTCCTTTAATTGTAGTTCTGTGTTATCAGAACTTAGTGTAGTGGTTAGAGCTCATGCAGCCAGACTCATTACAGATGAGGTGACTCATTACATGTACTCTCGGTGATACTAGAAGTGAAGAAATGGTGTTTAGCTTGTGCCACGCCTTAGAGGATGTAGGATGCCTTTTTTTATTTTAAATATCAGAAACATAATGATGATAATCACAGTAATAATATATAATCTGTGTCAATCTTCACTTTCAACTTATATTTTTGTTTTCTTTCTAGAATCCACTATGGGCGTATCAGTTCAATGTCCTACCAAGAGGTATGTCGTCATTCTCTTCCAGCCTGTCACCCTTACTTGTCAGTATCAGACAACGGCCACTCAGCTCCCTATTGTAACGTGGAAGTATAAGTCTTACTGTCGGGACCCGGTTCAGGCTGCACTCAATCCCAGCAGTGCAGACAACATTCTGTCTCAAAACAACCCCAACTATAACCCCATCATTGAGTGTGCAGACAACCAGAGGACAGTGCGAATAGTGGCCTCCAAGCAAGGCACTGCAGTTACCCTCGGCCCTGAGTACCAGGGGCGCAAGATCAGCATAATCGGCAGTAAGTTGGTTAATTAATACACTGAAATCCTATTAAGATATGTAACAGCCTTGGCACGACATGTTAGTACACTGCGAGGGTCTACATTTAATTTTCCTAAAGGGCCACAAGAGAAATTGGGTCTGTTGTGGAAGGCCATACCGATAAGATTTAAAAAGACTGAATTAATATTGAGCAGAATTGAGTTCAGTTTAATGGTGGGGGCCCTTCACAACAGTCCCAGTTTCTCATTTAGACACTTGGGGAAATAAATTGCCTGTCCCTGCAGTAGTTTCACATTACATGAGAGCTATATATGACTTGTTTCTATTATATGTTCTGTTCAGATGTACTTTTCAAACTGAATTTGTATGAGCAAAGAAAGAATACTAATGTAAAGAATCTTACTGTTCTGTAGTCTTAAGTCTTACTATTCAAAGATCTATTTCACTGTTATTTTCAGTACAAGAACGGATGGCATATTTCAGCCGTATTGTTTTTTTTGTTTTTGTTTAATCTGATTTGAAACATGGGTATTTTTGATGGGCTAACTAATTTTTTTCATTAGTTGAACAGTGCTGCTAGGTTGCTGATCTTTTTTTGGATAAATCTCAGGGCAGTGAATTTCTAATAACAATAGAACCATAGCTATACTGTTTATTTGCTGTACATTGATCAGAGTGTTCTGAAGGATGATGGGCAATGATTAGGTGAAAATTCTAGAAAAAAAAATTCACAGTAAGGTGATGGATATTAACAAGAACTGAATTCAGTTCAGTTCAGGTTTATTTATATTGCCCACGAGCAGAACCAAACCAGCTGGCCAGCAGGCAGTCCTGTGCCAAAACCAATTAGGTACTTAGTGATTCCCACTTGTGGGACTAATAAAGGTTATCTTATCTTATCTTATAGCTGGATGCCTGACTTGCTGGGGCCTTCAAAATGAGCATTGGAGTCTGTCTTAAAACTATTCATTGGTTTAAAAAAATGCAAGACGAAATGTTTTTTCTATGGTTTTAATTGATTTGACTGAGTCAGCCCACATACCTCTTGAGGGACAGCTTGAATATTGGTAGTGCATAGTTCATGTACTTGAGGGTCATCTAGGAGACCCACAGTTTTTGAATAACAACTATCGAAAAAAAAAATACTAAAAATGTACTACGTTTTCTACAACAACATTTTCTGTTTTTGTTTGTTTGTTTGTTTTTAAAGTTAGTTTCTCAACACTTGAAGGACCTTCAGTATTGTTCAGTTTATTGGAAAATAAAGTCATATGTCATAGACACCCAGTGCAATGAATACAAATCTAGAATAAGTGAAAATATAACTTGATTAGAGTTGTCAGTACAATTCCATTTTATGCTCTTGTAGTAACTGTAAAAACTGTTACCCACAGATGCAGATCTGAATATTGCACAGACTGCATGGGGAGACAGTGGTGTCTACGTCTGTTCTGTCGTCTCTTCTCAAGATGTTACAGGAAATAGTGAAGACTACACAGAGCTCCTTGTACTCGGTAAGTTTCTTCCATTCATAGCCACCGCATTCAGGTACGGGTATACTCTATGCAGACACTTCTTCCTTTTGCTTTCAATTTCTTTTTCCCCATCCACAATCTTGTGCTTACACATTAGAATATTTGAGAACAAATGCATAAAACCATTGGCGTGACAGATTGTTCAAGTGGCTGAAAGGATAGGAGGGTATTTGTCACAGGCTGAGTTCTTAAAGGGTTTTTAGAGTCACAGGTTGCAGGTAACAAAAGCAGACCACATAAAAATAATTGTGGCTTTATCTTTCTTTCACAGAGAGAAAGTCAAATTCTACTGACCTCCTGCCTGGCATTGACTTACTGGTTATGGAAGGTAGTACAAGCCTCTTGATATAGCTCAGTCACGTTTCAGTCCCACAGTAGAGGCGTATGAAGTATCAGGTTTAACCTTAAAGAACAGGAGGGTAACAGTGAGGTTGGAGTAATGAGTAATTCCTTACAAGAGTACAATTGGCTTGTGTGCTTTTTTAAAAACATAACCACTCTTGACTCATTTTGCTAGAAAAAATTATCTGACAGATGATAAATTCCTTTTAAGGTCACACTCCAGAAGTACCATTACATATAGGAAGGAACTGTGACTCAGTTTGAAAACAGGCTGGTATATGTAAGGGTCAAGCACCATGTTGTGGGTGGAAATATAGGTTTATGCACTGCTCTGCTTTACTTGCTCTTTACTGGCATCCTTAATTATGCTGTTATCTGCCTTTCTTTCTTTCTTTTGTGTGACTCAATTTGCATGTTTGCATATTTAACTTTCAGTGTGAGTACAGGCAGCCTGTTACCAAAGGACATTCAGAACCTCATTCCCTTTTCTGTGTACACAGCCCTATGTTTTTCACACTGCTAACACAGTTTCCATGTTAGTTGATTCATTTCAATATACAGTGTCTTCCTTCTCTGTTGTTTTTTTTTTAATGAGCTGCATGCATAGACTTGTGAACCGGCTTTACCGGTTTAAACCTTTTAAAAGTCACCATGGTAGCCAACATGTGTTGTTTATGTAAATGACAAAAATGGCATGTAAGTCTTATCTTGTGGAACTGTCGCTTCAAGTCACGCACATAAACTGCTTTCTTTTTGACTGTTATTGTTAAGATGCATTTACATATACAGTATAGGTGTTTTCTGTTTTTGATGTAATACACGAATACAGGAAATGTGGACCACTGTAGCTGTAGTTCAGGGCTCACATGAGTTTCATGTGTTTTTTTTTTTTGTTTTTGTTTTTTTTTCTTCTGGACTATGTCAGCAATTGAAGAAGAAATATCAAATCTTAAATCTTGAAATAAATGCATTTAATTGTTGGTCTTTTGCAGACTGGCTCCTGGTTGTTTTGGTGGTCCTTGGCTTCTTTCTGCTGGTCCTCTTGATTGGGATTTGCTGGTGCCAGTGTTGTCCACACACCTGCTGCTGTTATGTCAGTTGCCCCTGCTGCCCGGATCGCTGCTGCTGTCCACGAGCATGTAAGTATCAAACAGAAAAGCCAATACAATTGTGCATAACTTTCTTTAACCACATTTAATTATTACTGTTTAATCTCATTTTAGACTGAAATGTGTCTGTTCCATTGAGTATCAGTACATTTTGAGATCATAATTTTAATTGTACAGTGTACCACTCACTATAGGGAGAGTTCTTGTATGCCAGCTTGCACAAATTTGTGTGTGGGTCTTTTTTGGGGGGGGGGGGGGTATTGGAATTTCCTTCATTGACGTATTGGTCACATTGTTTTAGCAACAGTGATTTTATGTCACTTGGTTTCAGCACACCTGTTTCACACTTTATTACACACAGTTAGATGGTGGGAGGTGGATGAGCATTCAGCTTTAACTTTATTGCAGGAAGCCTGACCCCCAGAGGCTTTATTAATTAAATTTCCATAACAATGTTTAAAATTTAAATATGAACCTAAAGCCAGGAATCAGTTAACTTTAGTTTGGTTTGCCATGGAGACAACCCTGAACAAACTGGAGGGGAAAAATTTTGAGGGTGCCTCCTTGTCAATTTTGCCTGTTAGCAAAAGAAAAAAAAATTAAAAAAGAGAGAAGAAAAGAAAATGACTGTGAGCTTGTTTTGTTGTGGGAGGCTATACTAATAAATCGAACAGAGGAAGCATTTTGACATTGGGCAACTTCTCTTTTAGTTGAGTGCGTGTAATGCTCAGCCAACTACAGCATCATCTTGTTAACATATTTTAAAAGCTTTCTAAAAGCTAACTGGACTTCAGGTACTGAAATACTCAACTGGAAAAGTCATTTTCTTTTCTATTTTTTTTTAAAAAACTTTGACAAGAGTCCTGCTTGGAGCCTCCTTTTAGGGGGCAGTGTTACATCTTACTGTTTCTCCTTCAGCTTAAGGCAATGCATTACTGTTTCAGCCCTCATTTGCATGTGTGTAAGACAGACTGTTTTCCCCTCCAGTGGGCATGGTTTTTAAAGCACTGAGTACACTGACTCAATGGGAAGTTGGGGTATTTCCTAAAAGGGTTAACAGAATACCTCTATTTATTTAATGGAAAGACAGTAAACTATTATCTGTTCTGTTTTAACTGACAGAAAAATCACAAATTTCAAACTGTTAATAATTTTACACTTTATAGTCTCTAGCACTTGATGTTTATACATTTACATCATCTTTCACCGTCATGTTTAAAACCAACTCTGTTCCATTGTCTTGCAGTGTATGAGGCAGGAAAAGCAGTAAAGAAGGGTATGGGGAATCAATATGCTCCCACCCTCTATGCTCCGAGTATGTATGCTCAGCCACCATACATCCAGCCTGGTATGCCTCTACTTCCTGTACCTAATGGGGTTGGATCCCAGCAGCCTCAGAGTGGTTACGGTCATGAATATGATGGTGCTAGCTCAGGTAGGTGATAGAAATTACAAATCTGAAAGTTCACAATGATTACTTTCTGTTGCAGTTTTCATAATGTGTTGTACTTCTGCAGCCATAAGCAGGAAAAGTCAGTTAACTGTTGAATATGAGTTTCATAATAACAACGCAGAGGTTTTTACTTAGTGCAGAGATGAGCTTTGTGGAGTCCTTGTTCAAATTTGCTTTGTTTTTGTTCTCTATGTAGTGGGACACGGCTCCCAGGTACCTTTGCTACGTGAGCAAGACCGAGGGGACAACAGTGAGTAGAGAGAGAGAGAGTGTGTGTGTGTGTGTGTGTGTGTGTGTGTGTGTGTGTGTGTGTGTGTGTGTGTGTGTGTTTTGGAGGGGAGGAATTAACCCACCCACACCCAAACAGGTCTACAGTACACTGCGGTGTGAATGTTTTTTTGTTTATGTGGGTGGGGTATTTTTTTCTTATCAGTATTATCTCTCAGGTTTGAGGAATTCCTTCACTTGACATGGTAAATTATGAATATAAACCAAATTTAAAATGAGAAGATACATTTAGAACCTCACCTAACCTCACCTCACCTAAAACCGATTTTTTGCATTCTTACTCTCATCTTACTTTGATGTGGTTTTGTGTGGTATGTTTACATAAGTAGTCGGATTCAACCCACAATGTATGTGTATTTGAAATTAAACTGTATTTTTGTGACTTATTTTATGATACAGCTGCTTAGTCTATTCAAATTTTTTTTGATAGAGGTGGATATTTTTGCATTAGTGAATTTTATCTAATGCAAATAATTTTTTTTTTTTTCCATGCGCTAAGAGCAGAATTGTGCTGTCAAAGCTGAGATTTACTCTAATGTTGCAATACTGACAAAATTATAAAGATTTTATAGTTCTTTTAGTTCCCCTAATAGCATCGTGCTGACTCTGGTTGTTTCTTCACCCAGAAAAAAAAAATCAAAAAACTATTTACACTTTAAAAAAAAAAAGTTTTGTAAACAAAACATCTTTGTTGATTATGCTCTTAATCAAATCTCAATAATTTACAGCTTCTTATAAACAAAGCAGCGCATATGGAAAAAAAAAAGCAATGTATGACAAGCCTGTGCAATAAAGGGATTTCAACTTATCACAAATAAGAAAGCCTTCTTTGATGGTTTTCATAAGAGTACGCAAATATTGAAAGAAGCTGAAGTCATTCACTATATTTGAACTTCTCCTCACTTCAGCTCGCAGTGGTTTTCGAATCCAGGTGGACCCTGACGGGAACGCAACGCGTGCCATTTACTATATGGAGAGGGAGCTTGCCAATATGGATCCATCCAGACCTGGCAACTATCAGCGCTGTGAGTAACTGATTGCTTCCTGCTATTCCTGTGTGGCAGACCAATGTTTGTAGAAATAAATTAACTTATCGTCACGGGTGTAAAATTATTTAAGTGCTGCTTGTGTCTATTTTGCATTTCCTCAAAGTTGTATATCAGATTCTATATTGGATTCTGTGGCTGGAAGTCCTATATACATTGATTGGTTTAAGTACAGTAATCTTTATATAACAGGGATGATATATATTAATACATGAATCATAAAAATAAAAGTAGCTGCAGATAAAATTCTTAACTTTGGTTTTCGTCCTCACAATTTTGTTAAATAATACAATAGATGATGATCATTAAAGCCAGTAATCGATAACATGATTCAACTGAAAGTCAGATAAATGTAAACGCTAAATTAACTCCAAGATTTTCTGTCTGACATGAGTCTGACAGAATTAAGCCAAATGGTAAATATTCATTGTTTTTTGTTTTTTTAATTAATTAAAACACTAATAGTTCTGCTCTAAACTGACATAGCTGCCTATCTAATAGTTTTTGGGGGTTTTTGTGGACCAATAATATATAATGGTTGTATAATTTAAGAAGACCATTGTCTCTCTTCCTGTTACAAAGACAAAGAAAGATATAGGAATATATATAGGTATGTAAAATATGTCATCAACACTCATCAAGATTTTTGCTTCGTTAGAACTGACAGAGAGAGACTTATCGTCTTACTCTGGAATTGTGGTTGTGATGGGGAAAAACCAGTATGTGATGTCATGTGTTTCACGTTTCATTTGTCATTACCACTTTCTGCACTTGTGGTTTGTAGCTGTTAAATGTTACCCAGAACAAAAATCTGTTACAGGAACAAATTTCAACATTTACTGCATTTAGTAATACAAAATAAAATTACATAAATTACAACAATTGTTACTGATTGTGGCCCATTGATAGCTGCAGAGCTTTCATGTTGTTACTTTTCTGACCCTTCTACTAAACTCAATTTTATTTCCTCTGACCTGCATTTCTTTTTCAATTTTCCTGTCTCAGTGGACAACATGACTGAAGTCAGTTCCTTGCACGACAGTAGTGGATCTGAGCCTCGAAGCCGTGGAGGTCGTTCCCAGCCGCCGCATCTCCCCACAGTGTATGACCGTGATGAAGCTATGAGCACCATCAGCAGCGTTTCCCAGCAAGGCCGCCGCCGTGATGACTACCCGGAGCAAAGAGGAGGTTACATGGAGAACCGCGTACGTTCCCGCTCGATGGACAATCTTGACGATATTGGACGGCGATACCCCAGAGACGACTACCCACCACAACGCCGCCCAGATTCCAGAGGTGGAAGAGGGTGAGTGTTAGTTTCTTGAGTAACCTCCTTGTTACCATCATCGCATCATTTAGCAGAGTTTTGTTTCAGCATAATCTGTACCATGTGCAGCATCATTGAAGTTTCACAGTAATTATCTTAGTATAAAGATGAACCATGTACATACAGCTCTCATTACAGGATCATTTATTTACCGTTTTAAAGTAAAGAGAGACATGTGGAAATTGTTTAACTGAAATGTTCACCCACACATAGTATCAGTTCAACCGCAACCTTTCAGTATCACAATGTTATCAATTTATCAAACATATATATAAGAATAAATTAGATATCTTGGCACAGAAATTCTAGCAGGTCTTATGTCATTTTTGTTCAAACAACCAACTATGTCTTCCTAGTTAAGCCTTGGCTCAAGGTAATTTCCACATGTGTTTGATCAGAGTGAAGGGAATTGTAAACTAATTTAGCCTGATGACAAAGTGCAGCTGACAAATTTGCCCTAGTTTTTTTTTTTTTTTTTTTTTTTTTTTTTTTTTTTTGCGGTTTACATCTTCGGTGATGCATGTACTTTCCACACAAGCTCACTAAAGAAAGGATCCATATTAGCATATCACACCATTTACTTTTCGTCATCGGCTTGATGTTTGAAGATGTGTGCAGCAAGTCATTTAGTAAAGTTTCACAGAGATTTCAGACATCACTGTTAGTCATAAGCTCAAAATTTATTTCTTTGTCGTTTTCTCAACACCTTCAACGCACTAATTGTTCTTGGGCCTTGGTACCCAATCTCGAACTTGATGTCCTGCCCCCCCCCAGCATTTGTGTTGTACCTCATCAATCTCTAGTTGTGATATCAGTTGCCTCTTCCAGATGTTGCAGCACTGAGCTTCTAGTTGTTTCACAGTTAGTCTAAATGTCGGGTATCAAAGAGTCCATAATTCCCACATCTTCTTCATGTAACCTCTTCTGCTGGGATTGTGTAGTAGCACTCCGACAGCTCTGTGGTCTGCGCCCTTGTACCTTCATCCTTCTTTGTTCTTTGAGATGTAATGCATATATTTCATATTGAAGCTGATATTTAAATAAACACCTAAATTCATTTCATATATGAGAGATGTGAAGGGGTCTGGAGAAGGCATGGAGGACATTATGCTGTCTGTAACATGATTTGGTATGATGGTGGTGGCTCAGTGATGGTCAGGGGAGGCATATTCATGGAGGAATGCACAGAGCTTTACAGGCAAGGCAACTCCCATTAGGTATCGGGATGAAATCCTTGGACCCACTGGCAGACCCTACACTTGTGCAGTTGGTCAGGGTTCCTCCTGGTGTATAACAATACTGGCCTCATGTGGTGAACGTCTGTAGGTCAGGCAAGTGTGGAGCCAGGCAATGGTATCAATTACTTCATTGTCCAGCCAGGCAATGGTATCAATTACAATGAAGTAATTGATACCATTGCCTGGCTCCACACTTGCCTGACTAAAATCAAACATCATCGTCCTCAACATCTCAGTGACATTATGTTTCAATCCATTTGACGCCACCATTTTGCACGCCAGACTGTCCAGGAGCTCAGTGATGCCCTGGTCCAGATCTGGGAGGAGATCCCCCAGGACACGATCAGTCTCACTAGAAGTATGCCCTGAAATTCTCAGGCATACATACAAGCACATGGGGACCATACAAACTACTGAGTACCATTTTATGTTGCTGCAATGAAATTTCAACAAAATGGACAAACAAAACTTTTTTGGGGTGTCTTTGAATTCAACCCTCTGTAGGTTGATAATCGTCATTTCCATCAAACGATGTGGTTGGTATCGTTTCACTCCTAGCACACTATCCAGTCTAGTATGTATACCCAGTTCCATATACAGATCTAAAGTGTTCCTTTAGTTTTTTTTTTTTTGAGCAAAGAAGATATTTATATGTAATGTTGATAAGACATACGGACATTTGGGAACCATAACCTCCATCCCATGTGGAGTCTCAGTATCGTGAGTAGTTAACCTGTTACCAATTACAGATGCAATGTTTGGTTGTAAACACCACCTGAACTTTAAAGTGAGACTGGGAACACGAAGTAGCTGAAAACAGTTCAGCAAATTCAATGTGCTGTTTTGTGTTTCTTTAGCTCTGATGATGGGTGGAGCAGCAGCGCCCGGAGTGGGTACGATCGTGACTATGATGACCGCAGACGTCGTGACTACTCCCCTGATCGCCGGAGAGGAGAGGGTGGAGCCTACGGGGATCTTCCAGGACGGCGCAGCCACAGTCGTGATGATATAATGGATCTGGAGAGGGATCGACGCTATGCTGGTGGTGCAAGGGGCGGGCGCGAGGATTACGATGACAGTTTTCTACGAGAAGCCATGGAGAGGAAGAGGATGGGCGAGCAGCAGAGGGCGCGGAGCCGGGAGCGATTGGACAGCGAGAGCGACCGCTCAGATCGGGGGAGGGGGGCACGCGGGCCACCTCCACTACCTTTGAACCCACCCTCTGGAAACCCTGGCCGGCATGATGACTACCCGCCTCCACCACCACCGCCTTACAGTGACGATGAAAAGAAAAGCAACCTCCGCAAGGTGAGTCAGAGAAGTTGAGGTTGCTGTAAGTGTAATGGTTTGATGATAATCTGTGTTCTTACTTCTTATGAAAAGGCCAAAGCCAATACTGAAATTACTCTATTAATAAATCTTCAGTGCCAATGACACATTGCTTGTTTTTGATCAGGAGAGTCTGTTTTAGTTTATCGGGTGAGTTAATGAGTTTTCTTGTTTTGCAGAATGGAGCTGTAAGTCGAGAGAGTCTGGTTGTGTGAAATCAAAACCTAAAGAGAACAACCAAGTACAACAAGGATGCAGCATTGATCTTTAAAAAAACACGAGAGCGACTGTAAATATTCAACACACTGCAAATTTGTTATGTTGATTTAAAAATGTCATAATTATTCCTAAATGTGATTGTATGCTTTTCTAACATGGAAGAGGTTTGCCTTTTCATGTACAAAATATTTTGGCTGCCACAAGTGCCTTACAGTGTACATAATTTTATTTTTAGATAGTTAAAAATATCTCATCTCAACAATTAAACATATTCAGAAGTTTTATATAGTTTCATTTAGCTGATGCAGGTATTAATGCAGTTTTATGGATGTCTGTTGTTTTTGCATTTGTGAAAAGTAAAATGACTTTTTTTATATGAATCTATGTACATTTAAAGGAATTTGTCTAGCTTTTTTGTTATTTGTCGTATTATTGTGTTCACTCGTTTTAGATTCCTCTTGGAACAAAATACTCCAGAGACTTTCTAACACTAAATTGCAATTGTAACCTTCAGTATGTTGTACATATCCATCCGGAAAAACATCCTGAAACTGCAAATATTCATTTTGATGTGCTGAAATCTAATTTTACAATAAAGATCTTCTTGCCAGGCCACATTGTTTGAGCTGAAAGTATTTCACCACTAGATGCCACCATCTTGTTAGTATGCTGCAGCAGTGGTGCTGTTTTAATGCAGCATTTTCTGTCCAGCAATTATTAGTTCCTATTAGATTTAGAAATGTTAAGACTTTGATCAACCTTGCTTGTTGTTCAATAAGATATGATCAAATCCAGATTATTATTTATTTGTACCATTGTGAACTAAGTACTGGATAAGTATTTTTGTTTCTTCCTCTTTTAAAAGAAGAAATGTTAAAAAATATCTTCTTTGTCATTGTATTTGTTACAATATATTGGTACAAACAGAAGCAAAGGTACAGTGAAAACGAAACCATCATTTTCTTTTTTTAAGGAAAAATCTCTGATATATAGAAAACGTGATTTAAGATCATACCGGTGTGAGGGACCATTCTATTCAAAGATCACAAATCAGTGTTGAATAATAATTCAATTTAGTCACTGCCTGCTTGACTGTCTCAACATAATTGAAATGTAGACTTAATAAAGATAGGATTTATTTCAGAGGTGTTGCGTCATCTTTCAGATATGGTATTATTTCAGTTGCCAGCGGCTCCTCTGACGGTTGCTAAATATAAGTAAGAATGTCTGACTTGTAGGGGCATAGGTTTAACATAATAAAAGTGTCAAGTTTCAGTGGTCAGCTCTTAAAGTGACGCAACCTGACTTTTTTTGTATAAGCCACTCTGCAGTCTTTGTCTCCTTCACCTAAAAAAAAAAATTTCACTACGAGTAAAAGGTAAGAAGACCGAACCAACTTTTATGTCAGATCACCTGAATAGATTCTATAAAATAATCTCCCTGTTCTACAGGTTTCTGGATTTCTGCCACTTTGTGTTTGTCCCTGCTTCATGGGTGATGTATCCTCCTCACACTACGTCCTCCTAGCTGTTCAGCAACACTGAGGTTCCTTAAGGGTGTTTACAGTGGCCAAGGTTTGTGCAAATGATCCTCCTTTGATCACGCAGTGTCAGATGTCAGAGTGGTTATGTGCTTGCGGCAAGAATTCATGTTGAAATCTTTGTTGCCATATTTGGTCTCTTATCACTTAATGAGAAAATCTAATTCTGACAAGTAAACAATCCGTCACTCTGAATGAGAAGTGTTTTGATGCAAGTTTTGCCGAGCCTTCCAACTTGGTGCTAAAGTTAGAGAAGATCCAAAGTGTCTATGTGTAAGGTTTGTGGTGCTTTTGCTTTTTGCTTGTCTTTTTTCCCCAATTATTAGCTCTCTGTGACTGCATTATCAGTGACTCAGCTGCTGCATTTTCTACAGATTTGGTAATTTAAAAGTATTTTAAAACAGTGAGAATACCTAATGTGTGACTGAGAGGGAGGCAGGGGGAATGGTGAAGATGCCAGTTACTAAAGCCAATGCACAGTGAATAGAGGTGAAGATGTGAGTGCAGGTAAGGTAGAGGGGGTTGAGGGCAGTGTCAGAGTTAAGGATGCAAAGATTTTCAGTGGGCGTGACCTTAATAGGCAGGGTGAGAAATGAGTGTGTCAGAGAGACAGCTCAGGTGGAGTGTTTTTGAGAGATAGTTAAGAAAGCAGGTGGTAGGGATAGAATAAGATGGATAATCTGCTGTGGGGACCCCCACATAGCTGAAAGAGGAAGTGCACATTCTAACGTGAAGGTGTTTTTTTTGTTGTTGCTTTTAACTCGGTGAGGGAATCTTAAATCCAGAGAAAATCATGAATTACAGTTTTAAGGTAAGATCCTTTTCAGTGAACTCTTCTGACACAATTGAGACTGCTTGCCTCAAGCAGCTAATTGAGTAATACGAAGTAATTTATAGAAAAAATATATATATATGTAAAATTGTAAAGTTTTTCATTCAATATAATAAACATCCTCACTTTTCAGACTTTTTAATTATCTGCATAAACCATATTCAAACATCTGCCACCATTGCTTTAATCAGGATACACAAAACAGAACTACTTAAACTGCAAACCATATTACAGTTGTTATGCTACTCATGGTTTCTTTTCAATACTGAGATCCAGCTTTGAGAAAACCAGTTACATGCACAGTAATCTCAAGAGAAGCAGTTCAAGTTCATCAGATGGAGCCCCTGCATATTAGTAAAAGCACGCAATATAAATGTGTGTTAACTTGTTTATTTAAGAACTGTGACAAAGATAGGTACAATGGAGGAAAGAAAAGAACAAAACATAAATTTGCTTACCAGGAAAACAAAACTTGTGTATACATATTACAACCCACAAGAAACAACATGTGGGCTGATTTATTGGTCAAGATGTAATTCCTATGCAGAAAGCGCACACCTTACTTTGACTTTTCTTCTTTCTTTTTAGGTCTTAGTGCATTGTAACATGTGCAACTTTACATGTTTTAAATTCTCTTGATATTCTTTCTCATAACTATGAAAAAGTGAGTGTTCTGTAGCCTGTTTTGCATGTTTTTCATGCTCTGCCTGTGTTCTGTATCTCCAGAGGTCTTCCAGAGGCAGTTGGCTGGCATTTTTGTCAAAATCCAATAAGCAGAATATTCATATTACACCCACATCAGGCACACTTGACATGGCAGTAACAAATGATGCTAATGTGCATTGTTTGTATTATGTACAAAATGCTGTGGTGGACAAAAACTCTGAATTGTAATTTCCATTTATACCACTTCACTACCAGTTTAGTAATTTTTGTTACACTGGACACCTCGGACACATCATTCAGTAAATATCTGCTCTTTATGAGTCCTGATAGAGGATCAAAGGCAAAGACAGTAGCAATCATCTGTGCTACACATCTGAGACAACTCCTATAAATTAAATAAGGCTTAGCTGGCTGGTTTGTGAATATTCGTGAATACAGTTGCAGTACAGTTACAATCATTTAGTTACTTTGTAAGTTTTTGTTGTTTTTTGTTGTTCCCTTGGTAATAACTACATTTTACTTTACTTGTCACAGTCTTTTGCAGCATCATAACTGGAAGGGAAGCAGGGGTCCCACTGTTGATAGGACAACACAGTTTGTAGAGCAACTTTTTGTTCACTTACTGTTTCGACGATGCTTTCTGCTCACATAATTTTCTTGAGCTGTGAGGGATTATCACTGACACTTTGGATGTGAAGGACACTCCTATCACAGTGGCTTAGACAACTTGACTCAGTGGTTGGCCTGTTCGCAACCTATCTGATAGTTTGACCAATCCTGTTTTATGCTCTGGTGACCGTAATGTTGGTGATTTTGCCATATTACCATATCTTAGGAAATCTATTTCAGTGGCTACAGTGTTGTCATAACGATAGAAATGGCAGCCAAATTGTAAAAAATGAAAACTGAAAAAACAGAAACAATCTTAAATTAAATAAAATAATCCTCAGCTGGCCTCCCAATCACAGTTTTTCTATGCCAAAGATCCAATCTGCTGACAGAGAGAGCGAAAGAGAGGAGGGAGGAGAGAGAGCAGTGGAGAAAGCAAATGTTGGAGAGAGACGAGTCTCCTCAGTGGCGTCTGATCAGCTGATAAGGTAAGAGCTCTGCTGTTCTCTGATCTACAATTGTGAGCAATCAGATTAGGTTTTTCCACTATGTGATTACTCTCTTAGTCTTATATCATATGGATTTAAAATTCTTACTTTAAAGACTTGGCTTTGCAACAGAATACCAGACAGTGAACTACTGTGGCAACTCTGAAAGGATATGTGTACGTTATAGCAGTGCTGTGTATTTGATTGCATGTTATAATTATTGCATTATACTTAAAGGTGACCCTGTCACATTTTAGCAGGTTATCTATTTACATCTAATCATGATACACAGGAAAAAACTAACTGGTGATATGTTCTGTTTGATATCCGTGCATTGTGTATTTCAAGTAGTTTGACCAAAAGATAAAACAAAAAAATAAACCTATGTTCTTAACAAATTATCATCTAATTATCATTTAATGTTCAATGTTTTTTTAACGTTGAAGCCATGCTGTCCTTTTGCCTTTCAGTCATTTAAACACTGTTTTAACTATCTGTAGCGTCAAGTCAGTAGACAAATCCCGTTTAGGTGATTTCAACAGAACACAGATCCAAAAACAAACTTCAAACAAACAGTGACAGGTCACAGGTTACTATTTCTCTTTTTTTAATCAAAGTAGCTGTTAATATTATGTCCAGTTTGAAAAAGTTAAAATGTTTTTAAAGGTTTGATTTCCTAACGACGGCCTGCATCAACACAAACGTCAAACATGTTACAAATCCAAAGCCCCTCCATGACAGTTGGAGCACAAAAATGGAACTTAGACCAAATTTGAGATTAGGTGGACATTTGGGAATAAAAATCCCTTGCAACACAAAACACAACATGTTGCAGCTCTGTATCCAACCTCCTAAATAGGGTCAATATCCCTTTGAGAATTTTTCATTTTCATTCTCACTGATACTGGCAAAATTGGCATTAATACCAAACCATTTACTTCTACTAGGAAATAAATGACAAGTTAAATTTGTGAGTTTCACCATCCTTCTGACCAAGACTTTTTTTCTCTTCGGACATTAACTTTGAGATTAAAATTCTTTTCTGTTCATACAAATGAGAGGAAACTCAGTGCTTAAATGCCTGAGCAGCTGGTACACTTTGTTTAAGCAATGCCGGTTTTAAATTTAAATGCATTAATACCAGATATAAAACAACTTAGGTGAACATCTGCTAAGTGTAATAACAGAAACTCGAAATCATCTCGTTTCACTGATTCTTCATCTATTTGCAAATGGTAGCTATCTGCTTCTGTCCAGTGAAGCGAAGAGAGACACAATGGATCCATTCTCAGAGGCTTATTCGGTTACTAGTCTCTGTCCAGTACAATCCCAGCCCACACACCCCTTCTCTATCCCTCTCTTACCATGACACCCTCAATAGTTACACTAGAATGCTGTAAAACTATGTCTTTGTGTGTTTGCATTATGTAGATTCTGGTGTTTTTTACTCTTAATATTGCTAAAGAGTTAGAGCATGTGTGGATTAGAAGTTTTGGCAGTAACATTGTTCACAAAAAGTGACTCAATTTTTGGTTGCACACCTACTTTTAGTCCCAAACTAAACAAACGAGCCCAATCTTGAGCTGCTTCTCTATGAAATCTCTAGCTAAGAATAACATTTTAAAACCTTTAACATGCAGGTGTTTAGTTTCTATGGCTCAGGCTGAAGGTGGCAGAGCCTTTCAATTCTAATAAGAGTAATAAATGTTTGACATGTCCAGACTCAAGAAGTGTAACAGTAGAGTGAAGTGCATCTGTGCACACTTACAAAGCCCAGATAAGAAGTCCAATTAACCAAACCAATCATAATCGCCTGTGTGGTTTAAACATGGGTGTACAGGGCTTTTTTATTAGTTCATTAAACAAGATGGGAAATCAAAGAGAACAAACCAGTTGTTGGAGGGAGATTAAAACCATTATCAAACATTTACAAGTTAACTTGTTAAAGGAAAAAAGAATTCTGCACCATTTGTTGGGTGGCGTTTGTGAAACAGGCTCCAGGATTACAAAAGCCAGAGTTTGCTTGAAATAAACTAGTTCCCATGACACGTAGTCTCGCCATGTCTGAAATGTAAAAGTGCTCATAGCTGAGCAGTCACAGCTGAATGGAAGGTGAAATGGCAGACGTCCTTGAGACAAGAGACGGTAATCTTTCAAATGGAGATGAGCTTTCATACTTTCAGACAGCCTTTCTGCAAAGCCACTCTTGGCCTGCATTTGTTCATGCAAAAAGTAATCAGAATCATTTCATAAAAAGGTTTCAGAAAAGTTCAATTCCTGCCTCCGCACGTGGCCGAGTGCTGCATGCACCATGTGTGGATGTCTGACCTCATTTGAAATGTTCACACCTCGACAACAAAGCTTTTGCTCCTGAGATGGGGACAATCATTATTTTCAATGCCTCGAGATAGTACTTGTCCAGAAATCCTAAATTTCATCATTTTCATTTGGGGAAAAAAACTGTTAAGGAATGAATAAAATTATAATAAGATTGGAATGCAGCTTTTGACACTTTTATTTCGAAACCATCAGTTTTTGTGTATTTTCAGCCCGGGTTGTGGCAAGTCAAACTCGCTGAAAGGCACAAGAATTACAACCAAGAGAGAACAGTCGAACAAGAGACAGAGACAAATGAGCGAGGGCAGAGAAAAGGGGATTGTTGTGATTAAAAGACAATTATCTGTGCACATCGACTTCCCAGTGTTGTGCGGTGTCAGGCTCGAGCTGAGCTTGTTCTGTCCCAGAAGGCTTTGGGAGACAATGGCTACTGTGTTAGGGGGAGGGAGGAGGTTTGTTTGCAAGTCTTGGGGTTTCATGACACGGTTACAGCACCATGCAACTGTCTAAACACTCATAATTCCACATAGGCTTAATAATGTTTTTTCTTTAATAGTAACAGCAGGAAAGGAGCAGTTGGCAGTTTTATAGGTCAGCTAGCATCACCATGCAGGTGTGCTTTCTAACTTGAAGCAACTTAAAGCAAGTTAACAGAAATATGGTGAATTGACTTTGGACAAAATTCAAGCAGCAATAAAATGCTAATGTCACAATTTAGTTACCCAGACTGTCTTTATATTGCTGTTGCTTGTTATGTGTGAGGGTGGCTGAAAAGTTGCAAAGCAGACCTATTGCACAGACTGCACAGGTAGAAAGGACAATGAATTCGTTCAAAAACCACTTCACAGTGACCTCAGATCACTGTGTGGCCCTTCTAAAGGATATAGAGGAGGAGTCTGCTGTGTCCTTACTCACAAAGGCAGTGGAGATGGTTCTCACACACAAGTCATCAGCGTCAGCTTTATGGTAAGATGTAGGAGAAAAAAGCCAAGTTCAATAATTCTAGGGAAAATCAACCATACTTTAAACAACTTAGACAGTTCCTGAAGTTATGATGTCATAATTACTGTTTAATTGGGCCTAGTGCTAATTTCATGCCATATCAGGAGCATTGTAATTCCCAGTTTCCAACTTCTTAAGTCTCTTTTTTTATTAATAATAATGTATACTTTATTGATCCCCGTGGGGAAATTGAACCCATTCACTCAATGAAGCAGTAGGCAGCCACCAATCTAGCACCCACTATCTTTGACTCCATATATTCATTTTTGGACTTCATAGTTCAAAATAATCAGTGGATTTCTTATACCCCCCCCAAGCACAGCCCCGTAGGTCACAGCCCTTAGCTCGTTTCTAGCTCAGTTTTTTCTGATTGGCCGCCAACCAGCCACTCAAGCAAAAGGTTTGAACATCGAGTGGGTGGGGCTTCTATACGTATAGCCAGCTGTGTGTGAAGACCATATTAGGGGTATCGGCGATTGCTGACATCATATGAATGTAATAGTAGAAAAAAAACACTGTCTAAAACAGAGCCTGAATCCGTAGCTTTTACCTCATAGGGATTTATTGTACATTCACTGATATTAGTGTTTGAAGCTTTGGCTCTGTTATAAAGGAACACACACTATTCTAAGTGTATTGTTATTTATTCATGTGGTAAAGCATTCTTTATTTTTTCTAGCCTCTGACTGCTAGCGTTATTTTAGGTTTTTAGTCTCCATCAATGACAGGCTTTGAATGAGCCTCATAGGATTCCTTTCTCTTTTCACTCATAGCCCTCTTATTCAGCCTCCCTCCCAAACTCATTTCCTGCCTTGTGCTATACTGACATCCAAAAAGAAGTGGATCGCCTCTCCATCAATCTAAAATGATCAAATATGCTCAGTTCCATCCAGCCTAAACCAAGTCATCATGTTGGACAGAAAGGCCTTGGAGCTCAAAGTCTCACCCGTATTTGTTGGGGTGAGGTGGAACAGAGTGGCCCTTTGTGGCCCCATGTGTATTTATGAATGGCTGAGCCTTGGGGCAAAGCTTGGGAACAATGCTGCTACACTGAAGGACTCATTTTGAGATGGGCGGGGGGTGGGGGGTGTTGTTGGTGATGATGGTTGTGATGGTGGTGGTGGGCAGAGCACTTTATTCCCCACTGTTGGGGCTTGGTACAGAGGGTGGCGAGAGGTCTTAGTGGTGTGATGCTTTGCATGTGAGTGTGGCTGCTGAAGCTGCTCATACAGGAGCTATTGAACGTTTGGAGGTCGACTGTGGTCACCTACACAGGTGAGGAGCAGTTTTTATTTGTGATTTTTATCCTCTTTTGAGGTTTTTATCTTTTCCTGAGAGAAAAAGCAACAGGATGCAGATTTCTTCACATGGGGATTGAATTTTATTTAATCAGTCCATCAATTTGATTTTAACAATTTTGTTTTTTAAGGTCAAACACTTACGGACACGGTGAGTGAGCGCTTGCTTGCGTGAGCGTTCATAAATGATGTGATGAGTGACCGAGGGTGTGAAAAAAGTGAGATGAGCTGTGTGAATCACAAGTTAGACCAAGTTAGGTAATGAGTAAGTGTGTGTCTATGCATGTGTACACCTCTGTGAGCGCTTGCGTGATTGAACGTGTTTGTGATGATGTGTAAGCGTGCATGGATGAGTGAGTGTGTGTGTTTTGAACATTAGCGGGGGATGCTAAAAGCCCAGCCAATTATTACTGGACAGATTTTACTGCCTGTGCCATTAGCACTGAGCTGTTCCTGCAAATGCCACAACATATTACCGTGTCTAATCAGACATGTGATGCCAGGTAGAAGATTCTTCTATTACACACCAAGCAAAACATTTTTACAAGTCATTTAACAGTAGTTTGGATGTATGTGGTTTCTGTAATGAGACTGCGAGGAGCTGGAGTGATTCCTTGAATCTCAAAGAGGATGTTTTTTTTTAAAGAGAAAAGTGGAAACAATCATGTTTAACCAAATGTGTTTCTCATATAATTCAGAGTGCTGCTTCAGGAGCAGGAGTTGAGGAGAGCATAATGTTGGTTAATCATATACCAATTAGTGAATTTTAAAGAAGATCGCAGAGCCACAAAGAGATATTAATTGATGCTAAATCACATCAGCTGACGAGAAACATTTGAATTTCTCACCTTAAACTTTGTGACACCTCTAGGTGTAATGGATATGTGAAGCAAGTTTTGTCCTTCCAATTAAACTGTAGAAAATTTCTGATGAATCTAGACTAGCATTTCATTTCAACAATGGGAATACCTCCTGTTTTTAGATTTTTACTAAATCCATACCTGGCATTTTATACACACTGTTTAGGACATCAAGTCAAATGGAAGGTTTTAGGAAGCATTAAGATTGATCCACATACTCATTGTCTGTGTGGCTGAACAGGTGATGGCACTGTTTGTCGCCCCCTTTTGTTCAGAGCGGAAGGGAGAACGCTGTACAGACAGAGAAGGCCTGTGGCTTACCATCTGCCCTCAGGGATGGGGATTGCCAGTAGTTGGTTTTGCCAGGTAGCAGAGAAAGATAAGCTATTGGTGCTCCTGGTATCTTAGTATGTTGGTGGTCTGCCAAATAAAGCTTGCTTTAATATCCTGTGCGTGTGTTTTGCTCTTGGTAAAACCCTCCATTTATAATTGTAATCTCTCTCTGTGTTGTTTGAGATTAAAGTCATGGTACACACCCACAAACTCATGCAAATACCAGGAAAAACACAGGCCATCTTTCTGTGGTTTCTCACTTTTGGGTATATGATACTGCCAGCAGAAGTTTCCTGCAAAAGACTTCAGATAACAGTAAAGCATAGCTAAAACGTACCTAAACACTAAAATAAGTACATACATGATGAGCCTTATGTATGAGCCATACATAAGTCCAGTCTTTTACTTATGCCAACACTCTGCAGTACCTTGGACAGAATGTGTGACTGGATGTTGGCATATCTCAGTGTTTATGTTTGTATCTTGTGCACATGAGTGTGTGTGTGTGTGGTGCGCTGGGCTCATCGCAGCTCAGCGCGCTGTGTGTGGGAGGGGGAGCAGCCATGTTTTAAGACCATCTGCTCTTCTGAGTATTTTAGTGGGAGCCTTAGCTTGTGGTGGATCAACGCGCGTCACAGGCAAGCAGCAAAGCACAAGCTGTGAGCGGGCCTGTTCCGGAAAAATTCCTTCAGTTTCTCACTTGGACAATGAGCAGTGTTCTGCATACAAGGTTCCCATTCTTTTTCTCTCTGTCCAAGAGCTCTGGTGATGCTCGTATAGATGTGGTGCAGATGATATTCACAATGAAAATGTTCTTCTTGGCATAGTGGGGTGTTTGTGTGAACCTTTTGGTTTGTGTGAGCAATTTCAGTAATATAAAATGACTCATCAAAGGTGTCGTGGCCTGATTTAGCAGAACTGATTGTTCAGATAGCATCTGTATCCCCGAAGTGTGATGGGGAATAAATGATTACGTTGAAGTTTGATTGCCTCAGATATTAGAAAAGGACCTTTTGCACAAGGCATTACACAGATTAGATGAAGCTAAACATGTTTGATTACTGAAAGTTATCTTTTACATTTAAACTATTTTTAATTGCTTCTCCGTAAAGTTCCCTCTGCTTCTTTTTTTGAGATAAAGGACAAGAGAAGAAATGTGATACATTTTAATAAGTTCCCCTTTGAGTCTTTAATGTGCATGCACTGTATAGGCAATGATTAGAGTCCCAGCAGGACAATGGAGCATGCTCAGCTTACAACCAGCACCAAGGGAAGCAGAGGAAGGTCGCATAGCTCCACACCCCACACTGTGGAGTGTGCTGGCATGCCTTATGCTGCATGTGTGTGTAGGGGTTATGGCATGCCGTGCATTCATTTGTACATAGCTCCATAGCATCAATGCAACACTGTCTCCTTCAGACTCTCTCCAGTCTGTTTATAGAGGGATTCCCTTGAGGTTATCCACAACTCCTTCAATGCCATGACTTGGCCTGTGGCCTAATGGCTCTTGAACACAGTGACTCACTCTACATATAACAATAAGGGTGAGAAAAAAAAAAAAACTTCCTGACTGGAGAGACAACTTGCCTTTGTTATATTTATACGTCAGCTAAGTAGACCTCTGAGTGGATCCATGCTTGTACTACTGCCTACTAACATTCCTCAGTAGGGAAAATATTACTGCAGATTTGCATAAGGCTGGAAAGATCAATGATCATGCCCCAAGGACTCTTAATTTCAGAAATTTAAATTAATTTAGACATGGTTTTCACAAATCTAATTGTGCGATTGAGACTATTACTCTATGCTTTCCCACACACATCTGGAAAATGGTTGCATTGACTATGCAGTCACGGTGAACACAAATGAACCCTAACATCACAGCGAAACTAACATCAAGTTTCATGTTTCATGTTCTCCCTACAGTTTAAATGTTATTTTACTAAAACCAATAATGAGTCATCTTTCGTTCACCGAGCAGCTTTGGCCCTTGTGTCTCAGTCACAACAACAAAGTCTGTGTGAACATAGTTCAAGAAATGTCAAGAAGTCTCAGAAGTTGAAGCATAATGTAGGCTCAAAGTTCAGGGCATCAAGGCACATAGGACAGTGCATGGAAGTGGTGGAAAGTAAAGGAATGCTGAGTGGGCCTGCAGTACACATATTCAGATCTGCCCACAACACATGTAAACCAGAGCTCACACAGACTCCTCTCTTCCCCTTCCCCTTGTCTGCTTCAACATATCTTTTTATCTCCATTTTCTATCCTTTCCCACAGACAGTGGCATCTGGGAAGCAGGGCAAGAAAACCAACTCAGGGAGAGCAAAAACAAAGGAAAGACGGAAGAAAAAGTCAAGGCTGGGAGGCAGCAGGAGCCTGGTGCTGAGGCTGTTATGAGGCAAGTGTTTTCTGTGTGCATTGCGTGAGTCGTGTATATAAAAGTGTGCACATGTATGCTGTGCTCTGTGCCAACCATTTGCCTATCCCATCAATAAAGCCTTTGTTGGTAAGGTTGGTGGTGGTGTCAGTGGCCCTGCCCAGCTGCTGTGCTCTATTCTCTCCTATGTTGCTGATGCATGGCCTCTCACCCTGGACACACTTACTTAACTCTTGGCTTTTTGTTGCAGTGCAGATGTCTGAGGTTGACGCAACTTTGGAGAAAAGTTTGAATTGTCCCAGCCAATAGTGTGACATTATTGGCCAAGAATTCAAAGTCTGACCCTTTCTACAATATAGATATTTGTTTTTTTTGGTAGCTGAAATATAAAAAAAAAGGTCCACTCACTTAAAGTAATCTGCATCTGCAGGTCTGAGACTGTTTAGGTTTACTTTCATCACTCTCAATAGCACAGTTTTCAGTTGCAGCAGGCAGCTGTTGTGTTTTTGTTTTTGTGCTAAAAAAAGGTTTAAAAACCCCTCAGCTTTACACCGCACACAATTTGCATCAAGTTGGTTAGCATAGTGGACAGCAGAGTGTTTAGAAACTGAAGAGTAATTTCCCTCAGGACTAGACTCAAAAACATAGCTAAACAAGAGACACCATTGGGATTACATTTACCAGGTGGCCAAAAAATCAAATTCAAATGATTATGCTAATTTACCAGAAATGAAAATGATTAAATATTTGGTAACAACTTCATGATAATACTGTGTTCACAACCTGGGTCCACTGCTTCCAGGTGCCCAAAATAACCAGACACGGTAGGTTTAAAGATCACAGGCAAATTTAAAAATAAATGTAAAAATAAAATGACATCCTCATGCTCCTAGGAATTTGTGACTGTGACTGACTAGTTATTGGACTGCATGATAAGTGGCACATCCAGTGCTTCTTTCAGTGTAAAATCAACTGAATTTTCCCTTCTCTCTAACAACAAGGCTAATATTGGTCAAGGATTCTCTGGGGGATGTTGGGATGTGTTAATCACGAAGCTCTAAAGCACAATCCACTCTCAGACCCGCCATCTGCACACACCGGCTGCTGCATCATGAGGCTGAAATCCGCTGCTTCTCCTTCTACAGGCATTTATTCTACGTCCAAACTAACAGTCATCATACTGGTGTACATCTCATTTGTATGCCACATTTAGACAAATAGATTTCTTTAGGAATAAGAAAACAACTGTGAACTCAAAGTAAATAATACAAATATAATGGCATTATATTGCACTTTGGATTGTAAATGAGTGAATTATGATAATTTCAGAGTACATTGCAAGCATATGAAAACTCCAGGCTTATGAGAAACTGGCTTTTTATCATCTCAGAGAGGAGCAATATGCAGACATTATGGTGCATAATTTAATGTAAAAGCCTCAATATGGGGGTCAGAGCACATGCCACTTTTACTGCATGGCATCTTCCTTCCCCATCTACTGTGCATCTCAACAGCGTACTGGAAAATAAAGGCAAACATATCTAAAGATAACAGCGAAATAGTCCACCAAGCCTTTATTAACATGTGTTATTGCAGGTCAACATGACTATTTCAGGTGAATTAGAAAGGGTAAGATTCCGTAATATGAGCTTTTTCTTGCAGTCCATTTCTTTTTTTTGAGTTTGATTGCTGTTTGGTGGTAAATTTAAGGACAAAGCATTTTTTATTACCTTCTGAGCACCACAGTTATGGGATGTATATTTGAATTCTGACCCCAGTTCTCTTGAAATGGCCATGATTTTATTAGGATATCAAACCTCAGCTATTTTTGCATTTACAGTGCAGGTATTGCCAATAAAATAAAATGACAGATTGAATTTAATAAATTATTAAATATAATAATAATGATAATAATAGTAATAATGATAATAATAATAATAATGATGTATACTTTATTGATCCCCGTGGGGAAATTACTCTCTCTGCATTTGACCCATTCACTCAGTGAAGCAGTGGGAGCAGTGTGTAGGGACGGTACCTTGCTCAGGGGTACCACAGGTTAGCTGTTCAGTGGTACTTTAATATTATTCATTAGAGCTCATAATAGATGTGATTAAAATTTATATGGACTGATTTGTTTCAACCTGAGGGTTGACATTCCAGACTATATAGTGAGCAAGGGAAGTAAACAACACAAACAGCTTGATTCTTCTGTGGGAATGTGCTTTTGTTTCTCACTTTTTCATTATCTCACTTGTTTTCATACGCTTTTATAAGTGAATATTGTTTACTCTGATTGATTTGTAGTACAGCACAGAAAGTACCAGTAATCCACTAATGACATGATGTGTGGTGACTGGAGTTTGGCTTTGTGTCAAGGCTCAGGAAACAGTGAGAGCCATTCACTGAATCGGCTTACGTATGGCAACCATAATGAGAGTGACTCTACTGAGGGAGAGCAAACAGGTGCTGACTGATGCTGTGTTTGTGTGACTTACTATTGGTCCGTGCAAGCGAGGGGGCTGCGAGTGCTGTAATCGCCTGGCAATGCTGATGTCACTGGTATTTTCTTTCTTTCTTTCTTTCTCTCTTTCTTTCTTTCCACAGAGAAGAAGGCTGTCAAGCTGTCTGGGTGTGAGTGAACACCCTCTAGTGGAACTGCTGAAGATTTGTTCTCAGACGTTCCATTCGTTTTAACCATCCGCATTTCAAGGTAAAACCACAGTAGTTCAAAACAGTAAGATCTATTTTTACTTCTTGTATACGAGGTGCTTTTTCTTTCTAAGAATGTTCACACCACAACCCAATCTGATAAAAAGCCAAAACTCTCCTGATGAGCAGTTTCCCACTTGTGACTGAGCCTTTGCAAGCAGCACTAGCTGCACTTAATATACATATTCATAGACATAGCTCAAGTTAGTGTTAGCTCCACATCTTCTAAATTTAGGACATGACAAAAAGGACACTGACATTATTATTTTTTTCTTTAGTATTCATAGTATAGTAAGAAGGAATGTATTATCTTATTGGATGTCAATGACACTTTTCAGTCCGTATACTGTAATGCGTGGTCCATGTTGCACACTAAATATCTCAGAAATGTCATGTCATGTTTTGTGCCAGACAAAAAAAGTAAAATCTGTAGGACATTGATACAATTGATACTCTGATCTTTGTTTTTCTTTGTTTTACTGAAAAGTTCCATATTGGGGTTTTTGATAGAGGATTGCTATGATATACTATAAAAGCAAGAAACTGTGAAACATTAAGAACATCTTGAATTTGTTTCTTAGAGGTCTGTGCGGCATGTGAGTCATGCAGCAGCATCAGTGGTGGAAACGTGATATTTGTGTGTATGTATGTGTGTATGTTTTTCTGTTGATGACTGACAGCATGGTGTCTGTTTCAGAGGTCTATGGTCCAGCATTGAGCAGAGACCATGTGGTGTTTAGAGCTGCTCCTACCACTGCTGTTGTTCATCAATGGTAATAAATTCCTTTACTTCTATATTTTCATGATGGTAGACAGGTAGTATTCCTATCTGTATCTTGTATGTTGAAGAGTCCACTGAGCCTCTGTCTCTTCCCCCAGATGCCAGTTGCCAGTGGAATGTTTGGTTACCTCGGGATATCTCAGCCATGACAAACTCCTGTGTGGTCATCCCCTGCACGTTTATGTATCCGTCTGGAATAAGGCCGAACCGTGGCATTCATGGTATCTGGTATTTTGGGCAGCCCTACCCACAACTCTTCCCTCCTGTAGTCTTCAAATCACGTACAGACGTTGTGCATGAGAGCTACAAGGGCCGAACCAAGCTGCTGGGAGATCTGCACCAGAGGAATTGCACTCTGCTCATCAACAACATTGGCACCGAGCACTCGGGGAGATACTACTTTCGTGCAGACCTCGGTGGAGCCAACATCTATACATACCCCGATTTCACTGAGCTCAAGGTTCTGGGTAAGTGACTGATGACAGGATGATAGGAAGTCGTTTTATAGTTAAAAATTTATAGCTATTAAAAATGCCATAACAATCATATTTTTCCTTTATATTTCTGTCTCCAGATCAGCCCAACATCGATGTACCAGAGGAGATTGTTAGTGACGAGAGCTTGGAGCTTACATGCTATGCTCCTGATAACTGCCCAGACATGACTCCAGAAATCCAGTGGATGTACACAGACTACCTGCCCGACCCAGAATTCAGCCCTGACCTCGTGGAAGATAGCAACACAGCAGTCCTCTCCAACACCCTCACCTTCACACCCAGGCCCATGCACAATGGGCAGCTTCTAGGTTGCAGGGTCTATTACCCCAACACCACACTAGCCTACGAGAGGTTCATCTCTCTAGACGTCAAGTGTAAGTAAAAAAATAAAAACATCAAACTGAAAGACTGAAAAGCATTGCACTATGTCAGTATGGCTTCAAACGGGATGTTGAGCCTGACAGTTTGCAGTGAAGTGAGTTGAAGTGGATCTTTTTCTCAGAGATCTCAAACTCAAGCATATCTTTATGTCAGAAAGTTGATTCTGGATTCAGCTTTCTGGGATTCCCTTACCTGGCTGATTGAACATGCATTAAGATATATCTGTATGGTTTAGAAAAAAAATAACCAAAGAGCCTAAAATGAATTGTTAGTGAACACAGAGACATAGTACAGCTGATTTCAAAGGTGCTGAGATAGTATTTATGTAGTCACTGAAGATGACAAGAAAACAATAGCCTACGACTTTTTTTTCATCTAAATCTCATGTACCGAATGACCTCAGATCAAGACAGCATTTCTTTGCAGTTTCTGTTCTGTTCCTATTGTGATAGATGAATAAACCTTCTCAACACTGACAAATCTGAAGTAGCAGTAATCCCAATAATATGAAACAGTACAAAATATTCCAGTTTAAATTACCATAGTGTGAACTCTTATTATAAATGATTGTTCACTTCACTTTCATTTTGCGCAAAACCGATCTAAACGTTGCTGAACCACTTCAGCTAACTGCTGACTAAAATTGTCACTAGCATGGTTGAAAACAATATCTGGTGCTTGTACAGTATTTAGTACAAAACATCAATCTGCATTTTTCACTTTTATTTTGACATAATTTACTTTGAAGTCCCCTCAAGTTAAAGAGCTAAGCTTCAGTCTTTATTTGATGTAAATTTGTCGATTTGTGGTTCTTTTATTGAAAAGATTAAATCATTTTTTAGGAGCCAGTTATTCTGTGACTTGCAGACATCATCCGAGTTCTTGGAAAATAAATTCCCTGTTACATTTTTCCTGGCAGATGCGCCACGCTCTGTGTGGGTGAATGCCTCTTCAGAGGTGATGGAAGGCAGCTCTGTGACGCTGCACTGTGAGGTAGACAGTAACCCTCCTGCCAGGATCGCCTGGATGTTCGGAGACCAAGAGCTGCTGTGGGACACAGCATCCAATGTTTCCCTCACGCTAGATGATGTGACACCTGCAAATGAGGGAATTTATACCTGTGTTGGGGACAATGGCTATGGCATCATGAACACCTCACTCTACCTGGCTGTAAAGTGTAAGTTTTTGAGATAACAAATGACTCCCGACCCCAGCATTTGTAAGCATAAGTGAAAATCTTTTGAATGTCAACCTCCCGTGTGGATTCATAATACAGTTCATTTAAACAGGACTCACAACAAGAAGTTATAGATGCTCAATGATTTCCAAACCATTCCCACTTTACTGAGAACATTTCACTTAATAACCACCATTAGGTAATGGCACAACAATAAAATGTCCTGGGAAATCAATGTATCTGGTTGATACAGCTTAAATGTTCTTTTTGTTTCAGTACAAACATTGGGTGAGACAAGGCAAAAATTTTGATATCACAATGTTTCAGCCAGTTCAACTTGCACTGCAATACTGCAGTAAATGAATGTACTAAAAAAACCTGCTCAAAATCTGTATTGCATATTTTTAGATATATCAAAATAACAAAAAGATCAATCATAGTCATGAACCTGTAGTCATGGCTCTACGGCTTCACACTGTTTTACAGTGAGCTTTAGGTCACTGTGAGTCCAAAAGAAAAAAAAAAGATATTGTGGGTTTTATTTAATTCTGTGCCTTTGAAATGAAGGACGACCTTGTGTAAGAATGATGAGATAGAGGTTTTCTTATATGAATAGTAAACATAACAAATTCATTTTCTCTTCGCCTTTCTCTTCGCGGGCGATCGTGGCTCAAGAGTTGGGAGTTCGCCTTGTAATCGGAAGGTTGCCGGTTCGAGCCCCGGCTCGGACAGTCTCGGTCGTTGTGTCCTTGGGCAAGACACTTCACCCGTTGCCTACTGGTGGTGGTCAGAGGGGCCGGTGGCGCCAGTGTCCGGCAGCCTCGCCTCTGTCAGTGCGCCCCAGGGTGGCTGTGGCTACAACGTAGCTTGCCATCACCAGTGTGTGAATGTGTGTGTGAATGGGTGAATGACTGGATATGTAAAGCGCTTTGGGGTCCTTAGGGACTAGAAAGCGCTATATAAATACAGACCATTTACCATTCGTTGTTGCAGATCCTCCCCATGAGCCTGTGGTAAATGACTCCATTACAGTAGTAGAGGGTACCACTCTGGCCCTGCACTGCAGCACACAGGGAAGCCCAGCACCCACCCTCACCTGGCTGAAGGATGGGCAACTGGTGGGCACCATCACTGCGGATGAGCTGTCGGTGCTGACGATTGTGGAAATCACACCGCAGGGAGATGGACAGTACCGCTGTCTGGCAGAGAATGAGCATGGGCGAGCCAGCAGCTCCCTCAACATCACTGTCGAGTGTGAGTGCGTCACTTTCCTGTAATATATTTTTAAAGGGTCTAAAACTAAGTCAAAGAATAAAGCATGATGGCAGCAAGAGATACGTGTGTGTAATCTTCCAATGCACGGTAATGTGCTAACTGTATGGAGAATTGCACTTTGTAGAACTCCACAAAACTTCTTCTTTCCTTTGAGTAAAAACGTACTTTAAATGAAATTTGTTAATGTTACTAGTCATCAACAGCTATCTAATGTAATCATCTCTTGCCCTCCTTCATTAGATGCCCCTGTGCTCCTGGAGGAGTCAAAGTGCACAGTGGTGAGGGAAGGTGTCCAGTGTGTCTGCATGGCCACAGGGAACCCTGAACCCACTATCGAGTTCTACCTGCCTGACCTGAACATCACCATCAACGAAACAGACGGCCGGTACAACTTCTACACGCACACAGACGGGCACACGTCCACAGGAATGATCAAGCTACGGGAGAAAGGCGAACGGGTCGACAACGGCAGCCCTGCTGTCAATGTCCACTGCAGCATCTCCAATGCATATGGAAGAGAGAGCATACTTCTGGAGCTGCAGCAAGAGAGTGAGTAGACAACTTTACTTAGTATTTAGTTTTGACACTAAGTATTGTTGGATTGTGTCACTATTATCACATCCTATTTAAATTGATATGACACTACAATAAAGCTTTTAATACATGTCAGATGATATTTTCTGACATTTATCGATACTTTATGCGTAAGCAATGCCTGGTTATGACTATTTCCTCTTATGTGTCATGAAGCTTAAGGCATGGAAATTTTTGTGCTTTTCTACTAATTACAATAAACTTAAGCACCGTAGTTAATTTTCAATCAATTCCACTTACATTGACCCATTTCCATAAATTAAATGTTTATTGATTTGCTACAGAAAATGGATCCGAACAAAAAAAGCACAGTTTTCTCCTATTTGATTAGCAGTTAAAAATTCCACAATGGTCAGCAGTTTAAAAAATTAAGTCTCTTTTCTTCTTTTTATATTTTCTTTTATACCTAAATCCTCTATACTATGCTATAAATACTTACGACATCCACTGCCCACTTTATTAGGTATAAATAAAACAAGGTTGGACCACCTTTTGTCTTCAGACCAGCATTAATTCCAGGAGGTGCTGGAGATATTCCTCAGTTTTGCTCCATACTGACACGATAGCATCTCTCATGAAACCTGTTTTAGATGATTTGAGCTTTGTGACATTATCCTGCTAGAAGCAGCCATCACAAGATGAGTACACTGTTCTCACATAGGAATGAACATGGTCAGCAACAATACTCAGGTAGGCTGTGGCATTTAAACAATGTTCAGGAACTCAAAGTGTGCCAAGAATATATCCCCCACACCATCGCACCACCGCCACAGCCTGAACTGCTGACAGGGCAGATTCTGATCATAACATCCAAATGCCTTAGCAGAAATTGAGACTCATCAGACCAGACATTTTTTCCAGTCTTCTTTGTGTATTGTAACGTCAGTCGTGTTTCTAGCTGATTGTGTGTTCTTGTGCTGCTGTAGTCTATCTTCTTCAAGATGTTCAAAGGTGCTCTTCTACCTTGGTTGTAATGAGTGTTTTTTTTAGTTATTGTTAACTTCCTATCGGCACAAAGCAGCCTGACTATCACACTCTGACATCTAGCATCAACAACACATCGTTTTTTCAGAGAATTGCTACTCACTGGATAATTTCTTTTCTTTTCTGACCTTTCTCTGTAAACCTTAAACATGGTTGTGTGGGAAAATCCCCATAGGTCAGGACTTTCTGAAATACTCGGAGTCACTGAAATACAAAATCACCTTTCTTCCCCATTCTGATGCTTGGTTTGAACTCGAGCAAGCTGACTCGACCATGTCTACATGGTCTTAAACTCACTGAATTGCTGTCATGTGATTGGCTGTTTAGACATCTGTGTAATGAGCAGTTGAACAGATGTACCTAAAAGAGCTGCCAGTGAGTGTATATGGTTTGTTTGCTTGGTGGAAAGTTTCTCCATGTGTTACTCAATGAAGTTTACAGTAATTCACTCCACTTCATTTTTGTTTTTACCACCTCTATTTTCAGAAAAGTACATGATGGCAGTTATAGTCGGCACCATTGGAGGAGTGGCAGTCATAGCCTTCATCATTGCAGCAGTTAGATATGTTGGTCACAACAACAAGAAGTGAGTATAAATGACAAACTAATGGAGAAGCCGTTGCGAGGCAGGAGTAGTCAATTTCCTTACTAAGCATTTTCTGAAATCCAAGGAAACACTTAAGCCTAGTCATCCATTCTAAAACACATCGTTGCACACTGTATACGAGTGAATGTGGGACTGATGTGGACGCGAGAATTATTTCTCCTGAGCAATTTCAGTTCATTTGCAGCGACAAGTCCTTGTTGAAATCCTTGGAGATCTACACTGGCTGCCTTGTGGAGTTGGTTAGCAAGCTGGACTAACCTTATATTTTGCAGGCACGATTCCCTGCTCTGACACTGCTTCTGTATCCTTGACCTGCTATGCTAAATACAACTTGGGTAGCCCTCTTAACCAAAGTGCTTTATTTTTGCCTCAAGGCATATTTGGACCACCAAATTTGCAAGCTTTCTCTGGCCCTGAAGTGGGTATGATCTCAGCGACTAAACCCATAAAATAACCACGTCACTCACAGCCACGGTTGGCCTCCAGCATAACCTTACAGAGCTTGTTGTTTTAAAATGGATGCCCAGGCTTGGCGTGTCGCCCTGCGTTAGTGGCAGTCGAGACCGAGTCTGATTATGTGACTCCGTCCCCCAGAGAGAATGGCAACCCTAGGCAGGACGTGGTCCTGGAGAACCCAGCTTTGTACTACAGCGCAGTCAAGAAGGACAAACAAAATCTGAGGAAGAAAGTGGTGAGACATGTTGATGTCAATGATTATGATTATGATGGAGGATGGGTTGGATTACCATTCTCAGATTGTTTGGGGTTAAAGTTTTGTGTAATGAAAAAGTCGTACAGTCATGATAAGACCCCGTGTTAACCTCTGAAATGAGGTACCAGAAAGAATCTGTCCCACTAGCAGTCTAGTAGCTCCAACCATGACCTTTCCAAACACTGTTTTTCTCTTGCTTTCATCGCTTCTCTGCGTTTTTCTGTGTGTTTTTCTCTCCCCTAACTCTTGCACAGCTTAAGACAGAGCTGTTGGGCTCAAAGTTTAACTCCATTCTAGAGGAGACTACGGTAAGGTTCCCCTACAAATCCCCATTAAAACCAAAAAACCAAAAAACACAAGCCTCAGTGACAGATGCATCTCCTCGCATATCAGCTTCTGTGTTCTGTACACTGCCGTTTGTTTCCAATACTGCCTTCTGCATGGCTGCCTCATTGCTAACACAAACTGCCAGTCTAACAGGAAACATCTCAGACTCCCTCTCAGTATGTCGACCAGTAATCACTAACATCTTTTCTTTAGTGTCTATTGCGCTCTTCTGCAATCTGAGGTGTCACTGGCACCTTGCCGCTGATTTTTGCCGCTAAACGGTGTTTCTGTTTGCAGGGAGAAGACGGGGATTTTCAATCTGTGGGCTCTATGGCAGGACTGGAGAGGCAAGAGCTGAATTACGCTTCCCTGGAGTTTATCGGGGCAAGGTCCAGGGAGGGGGCCTCAGGGAGGAGGGATGATGGCAGCAACTACACAGAAATCAAAGCCAAATGAATCGCGATCCTTCCCTGATCCCTCGGCTATGCGAGATGCAGTGGCAGCCCTATATTACACACATCATCTGCCCCGTAAACTGTGTAATAACCCCACCTCTTCTCCTGGATTTTACTCTGCATACGACTCTTTTGTTCCCCCCTCATTTTATCAAATTTATCACATGTAATCTTCTGCTCTGTGGCAGTTTCCGCCGCTATGGACTGCCCCTCCTCCATGGGATCCCCCGTCACATACCACCATTAGGAAAAACTGGTATTTCTGGTGGTTTTGAGCAACACCAACTGGACAATGTAAAGCACACGTTAATTTCAAGCCTAGTTCAAGTTGCAGTACATTGTCTCTACACACAGCGTTAAACGGTGGCCATATTTTTATTCTTTTCTCCATTTGATTGCTGTTGTGTCTGTCTCACTGTTTGCTCTCCATCTTTTAACTGTCACTGTGTCTGCTGCCAGTCGAAGCATCAGGGCAAGGAGTAACTGCTTTTTGTTGTCTTATCTTTATGTGTGTCTATGTACTGAGAGCGAACCCTCTCCTCTCTTGTTATGTCCTAAGAAGATAACTGTCAGAAGTGAGAAAAGGAGATGCCTTTAGATTCTACATAATTGTATTTAATGTGTGCTGTGACACAGTAGCCTCTCGTTTTCACTGGAAAAAGTCACCATCACTTCTGATAGTAAGTTTGTAAATTTAAGCGACACACTTTCCAGTTCTGAAAAAGGTCAAACCTTGATTCTGGCCAAGAATGGCTCGAGATCTGAGGGGGTTTCTTCCACTGTGGCCGAAGCAAAGTGTCTCATTTTCTACTTCTTCTCCACAATGCACGTGTGTCTTCACAATTATTCGAGTCAACTAGAAAATACAGACCTAAAGCACAACATACTTGCTTGTGAGTGGCCAAAGTGTTATCTCCTATAGACAATGTGTGTATGTATGAATGGGTGTGTGTATTCAAATTGTGCTGAAAGATCACTAGACACTGATTTCTGGGGTCTTTGGGAAGTTTCAGCATCGCCTCACTAGAGGTCGGTGCTTTGTTCTCACAGGATTGCGTCAAATGTTTGAATGGCAAAAGGTCATGCTGGCAAGCCATCTGGTTGTGCTACTCAATGACATTTGATGAACCTGTGGTGTATTATTAAAGGTCACTAATAGTCTAACTTGATAATGATGGTGTCAATAATATATTAATTTGATGTATATTGATGGTGAAAGGGATTCTAGTTTGTACAGTAAACATCCTGCATGATTCTTTTGCCAGCAGGTACACATTCAAGTATTGAACAGCAGTGAAAAGCCAGACTGACAAATGAAAAGCAGTTTTGTCATACGTCACTCAGCCACTCTGACTGAACACTGTCTTAATAGAAGGTTAGAAAACAGTTCCCAACCTCTGACTACATGAATCTACATGAAGTTAAATCAAAGGCTGTGTTTTCTGTATTGTTTCCATTAATCATTAAGGGAGTACTTAGTATTTTAGCATTGCTTATCCATTGAATGTATTAACTCACAAGAGACAGGGTTTTTTTCTCTTTTTTTAAATAAATGGTCAAATTCACAGGAACCACGATGTCCAGAGTTTGGTCCATGGTACTGATTTAGTTCCAATTACAGAGTCATAAGTTACCCTTAATGCGAGCAATAGCTTAATGGAAGCAATCTTTACCTTTGAAGCACCATGCCTCAGATTTTCTGAAGCTAGTTGAGAACATTGTATTGTGTAGCTTTTTAGTTAGTACAGACCAAACCTCATAACTGATCTAAACAAACCAAGAAGCCTACTACCTGTCAGTTTACACCATGTCTTATAGACTGGCACACACACTGTAGCCATAACTCCCTATACCCTATCATTTTGCATAAGAAACTATAGATATTGATTGTAATTTTGTTTTAAATAGGTATTTATTGTACTTCAGATTGATTTTAACAATGTAACACAGAATAGCAAATATGCAATTTTTAATGTACATTGTTAAAGTGTCAAGTCAAGTGGAAAACAAAAGAAAAAAAAATGGAGAAATAATCTCTTCGTGAAGATTAAGATTTCTTTGGATATAAATATTATGACTAAAGCTTTATAAAATCCTATTATGAAATTTGGTTTGGTTTGTTTGGCTGTCTCATTTAAAATGATGGATTAAGTTGACTGAAGTTTTATGTGAGCTGTGTTTAAATGGTTTCATAATAAAAATCCAGTAAAGGCCTCAAACTACAGTAATTTTGTACAGGTACAGACATCTCTAGAGGGGAAAGGCATTGTGAAACAAAGAATGATACATTATAAGGAGCACTTCAGTTTTAACTGTTAAACTGAACTGAACCCAAATGAATCTCTCTGTCAAAATGAATAAACCATGATGATGAAACTTCAGATTACGTCTGGTTTTAACTAGAAGTGAAAGACCTGACGTTTTTCTAACTGGATGCTCTTCGGTTCTGGTAATAATATGCAGGTATAATTTTTACCTGTAGCTTTATGATGAGAAACGAGACAATTTTTTATTAAATTTCACTGATTAAGACTTTTAATCAATGCTGGCCTTTTATTAAGACACTGTTCTCTTAAATTATAGATGAAGGGTTCCAAATATGCAAGCTAGCATTCCTAAATTGCCTGCCTGCACAGTCATTAACCATTCACTGTCTCCGATCTCCTCATATTCTTATTTATTTATTTATTTATTTTTAAAGCAGAAATATCACGTGTCTTACCTAATCTTTGCCTCAGTGTGCTGTAAAGAAAATGTGTATGTCCAGTACTTTGTGGTGATCATAATAATTATTATAGTTTTTGTTTCTACATTTATGATTGGCAAAATAATTTAGATCAGGGTTTGCAGTCTCTGCACTGTTGTAATGACTGTAGGTTTGTCACCAATGATGTAGTTTGCTTGCTCTTTTATGTTTAAAAAAGTCCTTGATGCCTCAAGCAAATTCACTTGTCTTCAGTTTCCTGCAAATACAAATAAAACAAAGACAACACCGTATGGAAACAGCTGTTTATTGATAGAAAACAACTAGTTTCTGTCTGTTTATTATTCTGTTTTGGTGTTCTGAAATGCAAAACTGTATGTCACATATTGGTTTTATTTCTCTGATTAAGTTCTTTTAATGGCTAAAGAACTTTTGAAAATGAAAGAAACAAAACATGATCATACCCCACAAGTCAAGATTGTGTGCCACAAACAATCTATACACAGATAGAGTCGAATACATTAAGCCTCCAGTGCTCATCCAGCCTGCAAGCGTGGTGTTTTGTTAATGTTTTAATCTGGAAACACACGATCCATTACTGCTTCTGTTCAGCCATTTAGTGGCTTGATAACATTAGAAGCAGATGCTTCGGGGGTGGGACTTGGCACACAGATAATCTCAAGTATGTGTTATAATTGCATACTTTTCCCAACTTCTACCAAGCATTTGTGCCCAAAGAAGATTTTATTTTCAGTCTCAATATTAAAAGGTGGCTATGTCTATACTGTATCACCACCAGGTTAAAAGAAATTGCGAACCATCTTCCAGTAGTGTGGAGATCTTGTTGCTTGGGCACAAAATACAACTAATCCTGAAATACTATTTCCTAAGTTTGCATTTTTGGTTGGTTTGCTGTACTTTTCCACCTCTCTGTAGCAATAAAAAGACTTGCTGTTGGTGCTAATTATGTCTAGCATCTGCAAAATATAGGCTCCATGCAAAATAGTGCACTAGAACTGGCACTGCTGGATGTTTCAGAGCTGTTTTTTTTGCAATAATTTGGAGACAGCTGGCTGAAATTTTCAAGAAGGAGGCAAAGATGAGTATGTATATATATATTTTTTTTCATGAATTCATGTTGAAATTACAGCGACCCACTGGTTCCAGTAAAAGGTTTCTCAAACATGCATGTCTAGAAAGAATAGCAAGGGGAGGAAGACCAGACCTTCCATTTTAAATCCATCCAGCTAATTCCCACCTACGGGTCTGGCATTAAAAGAAGCAAACCTGTCTCAAAGACTATCAGTGTGTGGCAGGATAGGCATAAGCAAATGATGAACGGGCATGTTTTTCAGCAATATAATAATACTGACATTACTGCAGAAGGGATCACAGGGTAATTAATTTTAGCGACAATACTGTGGTTCGAAAAAGAAACCAGTATGATATAACCAAACATCAAAGTCTAGATCACATTTAAAATTAAAGATTGCATCAGATGAAAAGAACAGGACTCCTGGAGCAATAATGTAATTAATGGAAGCTGTTCAAAGAAAACTGAAAAAGGAAACTAAAGGAAGCAAGAGGGCAAGCCAGTCAACATGTTTGAACCCCCCCTCGAAACAATAACAACTATGGGATACATTCATACAAATACACTGAATTATTTTTGTAAACATGGTGATTCTTCTGAGTGTAATTGTATCACTGATTGTAAAAATCTGTCTGGTATAGTATTACTTGACACAAACTGATTCAAGTACTGTAGCCAAGGGTTTTTGAACAAAAAGTTTTGATATTAACAAAAAGCACAAACCTCAAAACTGCAACCTACAAACCTCTGCCAAGGCAGCTCACTTGCTGAAGAGTATTCACTTTTAAGGAAATAGTGGTGTAATTTGTATATGAAAATATGTATGAATATGTAATGCATAATATGTATTGATTTGCAAGTAACTGGACATGAAAACTGCAGTATGTTTCTAACTCAGGCAGCACGGTGGCGTGGTGATTAGGACTGTTGCCGCACAGCAAGAAGGTCCTGAGTTCAATTCAACCATCAGGCCGGGGTCTTTCTGTGTGGAGTTTGCATGTTCTCCCCGTGTTTGCGTGGCCTATGACAGACTGGCGACCTGTCCAGGGTGTACCCTGCCTCTCGCCCTATGACAGCTGGGATAGGCTCCAGCGCCCCCCGCGACCCTGAAAAGGATAAGCGGAAGTGAATGGATGGATGTTTCTAACTCACCAGGCAGCTCATTTTCTTCATCTTTGTAAAACTTTATTCTTTAAATATAGAATACATATTGGGGTCAACTTTAAATAACAGCAAAAGTGAAATGTAAAAGTGAGATCAGAGGTGAAATTTGATAGGATATTTAGATGCAAACTAAAGTCATATTTAGAATTCCCATATACAAGTGTATCATTTCCTAAAAGGTTCCAATGCAAACAAAGGAAGCAGAATATTTAGCATAGTTTTAAAGATAAAATACGTTTTATGAAAGTCTGACATAATGAAACTTTGACCTTAATGAAGAAAGGGTCCAAACTAACATGATATTTAGAATTTCCATATATCAGTCTTTATATATGCCTATGTGTTGTCAATACAAATAATTGCAGCAAAAATCTGCACATAGCTCTATATAGCATTATAATCACCTTCAGATCAATCTACAGAGCTTGAAGGAGAGGTCAGAGGTCAAACATAGCATGATGTTTTCAATTTTATACGGTCATTTCTATATGTTGACAATACACACCACACCTGTAAGAATAATAGTCTCTAACTTACGAGCCTTTTGGTCCATTTTCAACCATTTTCAATAAAATTAACCTTCAAGACCTTGGTGGATGTACATTTTAATGGATTATTAGCATGACTTCACTCTACACCCCTACAAAGTTTTATCAGAAAGCATTCAAAACTTTTCCAGCTTTATATTTACAGACAGCATGACATGCAGACACTACCACAAAATAACCTCCTTGGTGGAAGTAATACTCTGTCGCAGACATAGACATGGAGACACAACGCCCAAGGAGTCATTCCTGTTATACGTCTTGAAGTCTTGTAGACGTGGAAAATATAATCAAGGTTTAACAAGTGGGTAGGATAAGTTAGCATTAGAGTCGGTAGGGAGGAACAAATGGGGAAATAGAGAGGGAACTAAAATTACTACCAAGAAATGTGCTTGCTACATTTTTATCATGGCAGATGAGTTCAGCCCCCGCTGTTATAAGGGCAAAAGCATAACTTCACTCACTGTATTGCATTTAACAAAAGTGATTGCTATTGTAAAGAACAGACATGTAGCATGGTTTGCTATCAGGATGCTGAAACAGAAGTTAGAGTGGCTCATGTGCCCAGCAGAGGGCAGTGTCTAACTATCCAGTGATAAATGTCTGACAGTTCAGCTACATTCTGTTTTCATGTTAGGTAGTATCATGTTTTCATCAACAGATTTTGAGATTTTAATCTAAATTTGGTGTCTGTTTTTATAGCAATGTCCATATAGAGATGTACATTTATAGAGAAGAGCTTCATATTGAGTGATATTTTATTATTTTTCTATCCACAACAGTTTAACAATCACAATATACTGGTGAACAGGTGTGCTTAATGTGCTGGAGTGAAAGTGTTCAGGACTACATTGGCTTTTTGATGCAAAAATCACAGTTACAGGTATGAACAATGATAGCAGATAGTTAATCTACAGTAAATGTATTAGATAATTAATGTGTCTGATCTAAAAAGAGTAGGCTCAGCTAAATTACAATAATGATAATTAAGCCTCATCAAATCATAAAGAAAACTGCTATATGTGGAATGATTTTAAAATATGAAACTGTAATATTTCTGAAAATCAACCGTACAATGACAGATTTTTTTCTTTTATTTTACTATTCTCTTTTTAATATCAGCCAAGCTCAGGCAAAGCACAAATGCAGAAGCTCTTTCTGGAAGCAAGGACCTGTTTTCCCTTTGAACAGCTTTCATCACGACTATAACCTAATAACCCTGAAAGACAAATGATGAATCTGATCTCCTTTCTATATTCCTGCTATGAGGCATGAAGTGATACAATTATACTGTGATTATACTGTGATATGATCATAGTACAGTACAGACAAAACTTTCATCTACCAAGAAGTGCACATGTCTTGTCTCATGTTTGTATTTCAAAATGCTTAATGCAAGTAATAATGTGTCTACTCTGAAGCCAATATTAGTCTGTAAACTGATTATTAAGCTTCATATAAGCTTCATATTCTCCTAGATCTTAATTAAACCTCATAGTGCTTCTCCTCCAAAAACAGAGGGACACCAAACAACACTTGACCTGCTCTGGTCCTAGTCTGTCTACTGGATCTAAAATCACCTGGAGAGGAGAAGGGCAGGACTGAATCTTGCGTTACAGGAAACATCACTTTTAGAGGAAGCTCTCAGTGCAGACATGTCCAGAGGTTCTGCAGTAACATCTGCAGTCAAATAGTAAATTAAGCCACCAAATTTTAAAGGTGAAAATAACTGATAAGAATACTTTTTAATGTAAGTAATGTTGGTGTTTACGACCCTGTGGGGCCATCTTTAAAGACTCATAGTCAACCCCCCCCCTCTCTCTCTCTCACACACACATGCATGCACACAAAAAATGCTTAAATATGCAGAAGTGTTTGCAAAGCGGCTGTATGCAGTTGAAATGGGGAAATGCTGAGGGAAAGGGAAGTTTCTTTTGAATTCTTTAAGGAATTCCATGTTTCTCAAGGAACCTTTTTACATTACTCTTTACTATCTTAATAGATGAAGATATAAGTATGATGTTAAAATGATATAAAAATAAGCTACACAAGATTTTTTAGAAAAAACAAAGAAACAATGTAGCCAGTGGTGAACATTTACATATATAAGATAACAACTGATATAAGATAGTAACTGTAAAGCCAGTCTGCAATATAGTGTGATAAGAAACTTCATTGCAAGAAGTAATGTAGGAAGAGATAGGAAAGAGAAGTGAGGAACACAAACTTCAGTTTATAAAGTTAGCAGACATCAGTGAAGAGAGAAAAGTGAAGAAGAAGATAAAATGGGAAACATATAAAAAGAAATGTTTCACACTATCTTTTTGAAATGGAAATGGAAATGCAAAGGCTTTTATATAGCAATGCTGATGATATTAAGAGACCATTATGCATTCATTAAATATGACAGATGACCGAAAGATGTCTTGTCGTATGGTAGGTATTTTATATATATATCAAGTATGATCTATGTAATCTGTATGACTCCTGCTGTACTGTCAAGGAAACATCCTGGGCTTTTTATTGAACAGCAAACTATCCCACAAAGAATGAAAAGGAGAAGACACATCTGTTGGTGACAGAGCTGTAAGCAACAGGTGAAAACTGATGAAGATGGTCAGACTGAGAGCTACATAAAATTTAATCACCAATAATCCAGTTATAGTTGGATAATGGCTGTAAACTTGACTTAGAAATAGATTACAACTGTCAATCACCAGTCAAACTAATTGAATATAATGTTATTGGTCAGTCTCTGAACTATGGTGGAGAAGAAGACAACACTTACCTACTGAATGAGTGTAGATGAGGATGGTGCTGAGATCACATAGTTTGTTTGATTTTTCAGAGCAGTGTTTTATAAATACAACATTTAACTTACACCGTTTGACCTTTAAGGACAATGAAAATGTTATTCAGTTGAAGGCCTTGCCATAGACAATGATTAAGATCATTTTGTGCATCATGTCCACAGGTTCTGTAAATCCAGATCTGGTCCAGTGTTTTTTTAAACTTGCCTCATTAATTAAGACTGTAATACCTGATGAGATTTTTGCTATCCATTTCAAAACTTGTGCAAAATGAGTTAATACTAAAATATAATTTTATTACACAAACCTCAGAATTTTTAAATGTGGGAAAGACAGGAAATTATTTTTGATACATATAATGCAAATGATCTCATCCTGTGGAAGCAGCTTTATAGTGTCATAGTCAGTTTCTTTTTTCTCTCCCTCACACACACACACACCAAACTGTTGCATGGTTCTTACGCGAAATGTTTACCGCCTCATAGCTCAAGCGCAAAAAAACCAAAAAAAAAACAACAACACATTTTCACAAATACAAAGAGCTCAGTAGTGTTAACATCAAACAGTACTGCTAAGAATACTACAGAAGAAGTGTTGTCAAAGAGGCCATCTATTGAAATAAGGAAATGGTGAGAGGGAAAGTTTTTGTTTTTAATTCTTCAAGTTCTTTAATGCATTTATTTTTTATCAATTAACTTTTTTATAATGCACTTTACTATTTTAATATATGCAGATATGGACCAGCAGGAAAGCAGTTAATTAATGCCAATACAATAATGCAATACGTGTAGGATGTTGAAGTGATGTAAAAATAAAAGGTATGTACGCTTTATGTATTCTCGCTAATATTGTAGGGTCTTTATTTGACAATATAAAGACCATTGAGGTGACTGTACTTGCGATTTGGTGTTATTTAAATAAAACTGAACTCATAAAACTTTTTGAAGTAGCTGTAATAAAATGGTGTAATGACGAACTTCTGGAAATGTGATTGCAAGAATAAGCAAGAAACAGACAAGGTGAGGAAGAGAAACTTCAGTTTCAAAAGTCACCAGATGTCAGTGAGGAGAGAAGAATAAAGACAGGAGCCTTTATCGAGTTGAGTGATGTGAACTGTTGACTTTTTCATTGTTTTAATATGTTCAAGTTTACTGCGTCTCCTGCACAAGTTATTCTCTGGAACGAGAGACTGAACTTGTCGAGCATCGAATGCTGATGATGTTTGTTCTCATCTGGGCAACTCTGCTGTTCTCTGTGAGAGACGGCAGTGCTGACACAGGTTTACATCTTCTCCTTTATATAACCTGTATATTGTTATTTTTATGTGTGTTTGTGCTGTTTTAAATAAGTATTATGGGCAATGTAATATCTTTAATTAGATATTGTGTTTATTGGTTTACTGCTGTCAACTAAATATTCTTTGTCTTTGTATGTTTCTTACCCTTTCCTACATTTTACCTTCCCTTTGCATTAACAGGTGGCTCAGCCTTGGCGCAAAAACACTGTGATAGAGGATACTGTCTTAATCTCACTGAGCAAGAACTAACAGCAGAGGCTGGACTCTGTGTTGTGATCCCGTGTTCTTTCACTAATGCTGATGAGTTTACACCCAAACATATAATTTGGTACAAATGTGAAGCATCTCAAACAAAATGTAGTGATGCTGACATAATATTTCACAGCAACAAAAACACTGACAAAAAAGCCCAGCCTGGGTTTGAAGGACGAGTGTCACGTTTGGAGCCTGATGTGAGTCAGAAAAACTGCAGCATCATCATTAATGATCTCAAAGAGTCTGATTCTGGATCATATCAGCTCAGAGTTACTGGTGAACTGAATGGAAAACAAGATGGATTCTCATTCAGTCAGAGAGTAACTGTCTCTGTTAAAGGTATGAAAAGCTATTCTAAGAACAATGTAGAAAAATGATATTCAGTCTTGTACAATAACATATTTAGTATTTTTATGGTCTTAATGAAGTATTCATTTTTGGGGGGGAATTGTTAACCTCTATGGTAGCTGGTAGGAACTGAAGCAGTTCATGATAAAACTTGTGTTTGCCATTAACCATTTTCACTAAATATCTTATTATCTGAGTCCAAATCCAAGTAGTTAATAAACTTTAAGAACTTCACTTGATTTCATTAATGCCCAGTATTTCCATTAGGTCTTATTCAGAAGCCCACAGTAATGATTCCCACACTGACAGAGGGCCAGCAGGCCACACTGACCTGCACTGCTCCTGGTCTCTGCTCTGGATCTGTTCCTGGAATCACCTGGACATGGAGAGGAGCAGGAGGGACTGAATCTTACATTATAGGAAACAGCACTGATTTCAAGACTGAGAGTCTGACTGCTTTCAGACAGAGACACAGCTCAACTTTGACCTTTAACCCTTCAGCTGAACACCACAACACCAATGTCACCTGTAAAATCCACTTCACAGGTGAAACGACTACAGAAAAGACTTCAGGTTTGAATGTAAACTGTGAGTACACTGACGATTTCGAATGGACTTTTTTTAAATGAATTTTGCAGTATCAGCATTAGTCTTGCAAGACACTCAGAAAGTTAAAAAAAATACACATTTTTTTTCTTTTATGCATTTCTCATTAATGGGGAAGGAAATAAAAATCTGTGGTTAGAAGTGTAAAAGTAAAAGTTCGTGTTAAATATGTGACACTGACTACTGAGATAAAAAAATGCAAACGTACACCTTTCTTTGTATAAAATGTAAAAAACAAACAAACAGACTTTCTTTTGAAAAAGGAACATAACAATATGAACTCCTGACAAATATTTTCTATCAATTTAATGAACCATTACAAAAGTTGCTCTTATGGTAAGAGCTATTTGAAGTTTTTTTGATATTCCAAAAAAACTAAATGATATTTGAAATTGTCACTAAAACTTGTGGCACTTCTCACGTTTGGCACTTTGTGTATAAGACAGAACATGTAAGATTACTTTGTAGTTAACAATGGCAATGTTAGCATTAGCAGGCTAATTTTTTGTCAGTATCTTTATGACTTTGAAGGTTGTGATTTAACATTTAAATATTCTTACATTAAAGTGAAATGTGCTCCACAGATAAAGGGAAACCTCAGATCATTGGGAATAAAACCGTTAAAGAGGGTGATGATCTCAATCTGACCTGCAGTATTGAAAGTTTCCCTCCAGCTCTTACTGTATGGAAAAAACTTGGCTCCTATGTAAACCTGCACAATGACACTGGATCAGCTACACTTGTCATTTATAATGTGACAACAGAGCATTCAGGACTGTACATCTGTGCAGCGAAATATTTAAACACAACTGTGACATCAGAGGTCAATGTGACTGTGACTTGTAAGTAGTATTAATCTTGCATCTGATGTTCATATTTGCATTAAACTCAAATTTTGCCTTGTTTTATGAGTCTGATCGTGTGTTTTCAGGGTTTTCAAAGATCCAGGATGGCTCTGGATGTGTGCTTCAGTCAGAGGTACTGACCTGTGTGTGTATCAGTGAAGGGTTTCCTTTACCTGCAATTACAGTTTTTCTCAGTTGCTTTGGTGCATTTCTCACAACAGAATTGATCTCTGCACCACTACTAAGACTCTTCTCAAAACAATTAGTGCAAACTGCAAAACATGGTGGATAACTTGCAAAAGCAAGTCCCTTAATCAAAACAGATAATATATTCATCAAAAGCAAGTACTTATATCAATCAAAGTGTCTGGGCTGTCACAATTACAAGTCAGTACACCAGCACCTTTGGTCACAAAATCAAATGGTTTGAACATGTTCTCATTGTGACGGATTTCTTTGTAGGTGCTTCCCAATGACATGTCAAGTCTGAAAACCATAAATTGTAAAGGAAACTCAAGACACTTCATATGCACTCTTGATAATATTCAATTGAAATTGTGCACAGCATTGTGCAACTGGGGAAATGCAGTAAATCAAACATTTTACAGCAAACATAAACTCACTTAGACAGTAAACCTTACTGCAGTAGTTATGAAACAACCCCCCCTGAAAAACAGACACTGCTGCATATCAGTCATTGATATCTAGACGCTCCCGTCTGTCTGCCCACATATTTGCATCAACATCACAGCGAATGTCAGCTCTATCGTTGCATCGGGGAAAGTATCTTCTGGAGTGTCGAATCCACCCTCTGCAGGACTCTGCTGTGATGTCATCACAAGCTTTTGTAGATTCATTATGCACCTCATGCCAATCCTGTCTGTTGGTTTACATTATATATATACTTGTAGAGTAGGGGATACTGTAACGCGATTCACCTATGACTGGGTAGAAGAGGCTTTTCATTGGTTGCAAGTAAGAGTAACACACACCAATTTTCATTAGTGTGAGATAAAGTTCACCTGAGAAAAGTAATTTATGGAGATTTTCATGGAAACTCCTTAAAATAGGGTTTTCAAAATGGATGTACAAATTGTTTGACAAGATGTTCAACAATTTTGAGTGCACTGACACAAGCAATGACATGAAGACTATTAGTTGTATGGACAATGACTATTCAGCCGGTACAAGTATAAATAATTGTGACATTCATGATAGAAGCAAGGAGATAGTGATGAATAGCAAGTCAAAAGTGACCATTCTTTAGATATTTGTACTTACTCAACTGCTTCATGTCCAAAGGCATTTGCCTTTGAACGAAATGAACATGAAACTGCCACAAGGTTATGCCAAAACGACTATATGTTGTGGAGGTTGAACTAACTATTGTGCAAAGTTTAATTCTGTTGTGAGAAATGCACCAAAGCAACTGAGAAAAACTGTAAATGGCCGATCCTGAAGATCCACACTCAGTACTTGGTCACTACTACTGTCTTTAACCACACAGTCAACAGCACTGTCAGTCTCCCTTCAAAAAACTATGGCAACAGCACTGTTGAATGTGTCAGTAACAATGGACAAGGTAAAAAAAAGAGAATATCTACTCATCCGTAAAAGCTTCCCTGAAAAACATGGTATGCGCTACAGTTTTGACCCCTACTTTCAATTTTTTTAGCACATATTTTATGATGACCGATGTTTTTAGATGATAATGAGTTAATGTTTTGCATGTACTGTGTATAATTCAAAAAATAACACAGACATTGACGTTTTCTTAATGTTTTTTCCTTTCAGTTCTGTGCAATTATGTTCTGGGTGTTGTAGAAGTAGTTCAGTGCTGACAAGTTGTTGAGCCAACCCTTCATGGCAGTGCCATAATAGTGTAAATCATGTGATGTTATACTACATGTAATTTTGCACTTTCCTCTTCTTTCTTCCCAAACTTCAGTAACCAGCACAGAAGTTGTAGAGCATAAAGAGATGTCAGGCAATCTGAGTGTAAAACTTCTTGTATCCATTGCTGCTGTATCGATCCTTGTCAATATCATCTTTATAATCTACTTTGTGCTCTTTTGGTGAGTAAGTACACCTACATTTCATGTTTTAAAGGCTCTGTTGATGCATTGGGTAGTTTTTTTAAGACCCAGTCTTTCTACTTTCTCACACAGGAACTCAAGAAAAAAGATGAAACCAAAGGAGGAAGAGCAAACATACATGTCCCTGCAGAAAACAGACGGATTATCGGAATATGATGTTATTTGCCAGTCTCTGAATTAGTAAATGTCACAGAGTGAAGATACTTACATAAAGTATAAAAGGCTCCTACTGGAAATTTAAACTGGACTGGACTCCAAATACCAACCTTATCTACAGGAACAGACATTCCATGCTTTACTTCCTGAAAAGGCTGACAACATCAACGATGCTACAGATGTTTTAATATCCAGTGGTTGCTAGCATGCTTGCCCATGCTGTGGTCTGCTGGGGGAGCAGTATCAACAAGAGGAAAATACACTGCCTGATTACAATAATTATGTCATGGAAAATACCTCCCACTCTCTGCACATCCTATGGACATTTTGCTCTTTGACTAGTAACAGTTAACAGCAGCAAATTATTCATGTAATTTTGGCTGCTCTTTGTAATCGAACATCTTTGGTTGCTTGTTGGTTCTCAGTAACATCCAAAAGTGCTACTGAAAAGTGTGGTGGTTTCGCAAACAGTTAACCATTTTCAGCTGAAAGTGCCATGAGTGCAACAGCAGAAACTAAAGTGTTATGAGTGAATTTTTGTGCTGAACATGTCACAGATATATTTAGAAAATACATGCTAAAGCAAAAACTGCTTTTAATCTTCTTTTGGGCTTTCTGCCTTTGTTGAGAGTCTAGCAGTAAAGAGTAAACAGGGTAGGACCATTGACTGTTTCTACAGTCAATGGGTAGGACACACAGCAAGGAGAAACAGGACTGCTTGAACCGGGGACATTGCATTCCAGCCATAAGATATATGAGTGCCTGCTAAACCAGAGAGCTAAACTTGCATCCCTCAATGCTTCAGAGGGGTGAATTTAATCCAAAATGGCTGAATCAGAGCTGTGATAACAAGCTAGTTAAAATCAGACTTTCACCCAGTGTTACATTAAACTTACAATTGATTCATTCATGGGGTAAAATACTTTATGCTTATTCTATGCAAAGACAATATAAAAGATGGATGTAGCTACTTTGAGATCACCCAGTGGAGCGTGAAGCCTTGTTCTGAAGCCTCAGTTGTTTTTGCTGTCTTGGTGCTTTGAAGCTGATTGTGACAAGAGTAATGACCCAATGAGCACATCCAACATAATCCTTCTTCCTGAAACATTTGTAAGATTTATTTTTTATTCAGCATATCAGTAACAAGCAGAAATCAATAACTGAGAGCATAAACTCATCAGGAAAGTGTTTAAAGAGGTCAAGTCAGACCGAAAGCTTTTTGTCCCATAAACTTCTGCAGCACGAGAAGTCATGCATCACCCCCTGGTGGCCATTTAAAAGAATGCACGTTTGAGGACTTCTACAAAGACCTGAACTGCTCCAGGTCTGTGTTCTGGCTCTGTTTCTGAAATAGCCCGTATCCTACAAAAAATAGGAAGCATTACTGTTTTGAAGTCAGAGAATCAGACTGTTGTAACACAGACACACAGCTCACCTTTGACCTTTAACCTTTCAACTGAAAGTCCACATCACCAACATTACCTGTGAAATTCACAGATCCATGTGTGAAACAACTATAGAGGAATCTTTGATTCTGAATTTTGAACTTTTTACTATTTTATATTTTTTCTGTCTTGATAAAAAAACAAAACAATAAATTAGGGAAGCTCTGCAAGCGCGATTGCTGAGTTTATGGGGTTTTTCACAGATGTGAAGGACTTAATCTTGTATCACTCGTCATAATTAATGTTACACCACACAGGATATGCCCCATGTTTTGGTGTGGATGGTTGTGTATTTGTCAAATTTTAGTACTAAAACAATGTGCAATGAGCAAAATACATTATTTTCCTTGTTATACACACAGACCTGGCTTGAGGTAAAATTACAGAGACCTGCTGGTGCCAGTACAAGACCTGCATGTTTGCATGATTGCATGAGAATAATAAGGGAAGGAAGATCTAACCGTCCCTTTTAAATTCATTCAGCTAATTCCCACCTACAGGTCCGACAATAAAAGAAGCATATCTGTCTCAAAGACATGAACATGGATGCCTGGGAGACCTTTTCTTTCCATTAATGTGCATTTTCATTGAAATGATTACATTTTTCATGGACATCTTGCAGAAAGTTGTGTTACTGCAGTTGACATCTGATATTTTTTTTACTAACTTTATTACAGCACTTTTGAGTCCACATTGAACTTTTTTTTTACTCTAACAACATCTGCAATCCATAAGATTAACAGGCTATTCCATATCGAGCCTTTCACTGCTGCCAGAAATTTGGACTGGTATCAGCTGTTCTCGCCATATTGTATTAACAAAAGAAATTGCTGTTGTAGAAAACAGACAAATAATAAACTTTAACCATGTTTTGTGACATTTCTTTGCTATTAGGACAATTTATTTAGTATTATCTATATGTGTTGGCTTATAATTCCATATGTGGTGTTTATGATTATATTAATACCCATGTTGAGATCTGCATTCTTTGGACGACCTACAGAGATATTTGAGTATTCTACTTACACCTGTATGTATACAGCATATATGATGAATGTGCAGGAGTGAAAGTGTTCAGGACAACTGTCGCGAAATCGATCAATGTAGAGCAGTGAAACAAACCACGGAGGCCCCAGAAAAGTGCAATCAAACGGTGAGTTTATTAATACAGAACAAAAATTACAGCATGAGTCTTCTGTCTCTCTGCTAAAAATACATGTGGAAAACACTTTTAAAGCAATGGGGTATCCCCCCCCCCCAGTCATTGTTTACAGACAATGGTACATCTTGTACATCTCTAATAACTATAAACAGACATATAACTTCTCTTTTCTATAACACCTTCCATGCACAATCATAGTCTTAAGCCTTCAGAGTATCTGAGGGCTGGTTATCTCCTCCGGTCATCTGTTACCAGGTCGCTAAAAGGACAGCCGGTTACAAAAAGGTCAAAGACACTTGCCTTTTAAGGTAACCAACTTCAAGCTACAGGGTCTCTAAGAGTTAATAATGGATACTCGTCATTAATCACTAAGTAGACTAAATTGCAGCAAGTCTCAAGAAGGAGCAGAAGACACTTGGGCCTTCGCTCAGGCCTGTTGCTAGATTTATGTGTATTGTAAGCATACATGCAATTAACCTTCTATGTTCTCATCTTCCCTCAGCATGTATCACCTGGACACTCTCACCAGTGAAGCTTAAAACCCTCTTGGATGGAACATCAACTCTAAACAAGCACAGATATGCAATGTGTATAAAATGAACTCAACCTGTGAATAGAATGAATGTGATGACAAACATATTCAATGCAATATGAACCCTGTAAGAAATATTACTAATCAAATAATGCTGTAAAACATGTTATTAATGCAATTATAATAATGCAGGTTATATGGCAGCAATAAAAGAACTTCTGAATCTCCACACAACACTGACATCAACCTTTGTGTGTAATTAGACAGCATCACAGTGTGACAACATTCAAACCACTCCAGGAATAGTGGGGAGCGGCATAACCCACCATAACACTCAGTTTGAAAATATATGTGTTTCTGAAATGAAACAAAGGCTTCCTCTACCATTTGCTAAAGACACCTTACCTGTAAGTATCCAGGATGGTCAGAGGCCCAAAATAGCTTAATTGTGTGGTGGAGCTCTACACTGAGCCTCTCTGTTCCTGTTCAATTTACACTAATCTTTATTATAAATTTTACAGTATACATCACTATGCTGCTTTAATCGATTTTAGGTAATAAGTCAAAACATTTTCATCATAAAACATCTGGACAAAACAGAATGGCTGTAATGGAGGCTGGGTCTACAGTGATGCCACATATGTATATATGTGTATAAATATTTATGGACATCATCACAAAAGACAGACGTCCATGTACTGAAATAGAGACATATGTTTCTTAATTTGCAACAATTTATGCACTTCTGTAACAGAAGTTGTATCTTTTCATATATGGATGCATGAATATAAGATTACATGTAAAATGCATGTACTAAACTGTCAATGCAGACTTTGTAATAGTAAAATTAATACTTAAGTATACTTTACATGCAACATCTGTATTGCATCTAATGTGAAATGTCATTATTCATACTTTATCAAGGAAGTTGAAGTTATTTTTAATCCACATAATAAAACAGAGACCTCAGCAGTGTCTTATTCAGTGTTAAAATAAGATTCCTCAGCAACGGAACAAACCTTGAAAAAAACAGAAGTGTTTGCAGACAAGCTGTTGAAATGCTGAGACGGCTTGTCTTTCAAGTTCTGTAAGCTCTTTAATGCATTTAATTTAAATGAAATTAAACTTAATTTAATCTTTGTCGAGTAATGTATTAGTAAGGTTGGAGTAATGTAAAAACAGTCTAAATGTCATATACATGTCAGGTTTTCCTTCTAATATTCTAGTCTTTAACTTGCTGTGTAAAGAACACTATATAAATGAAACTGAACAGAGTGATTAAAACTGTATTTCTTACCACTGCGGGGGTCTCATTGTCTTAAGATGGCAAGATTTTTGATGAACATTTTGTGATAAAAATATAAAACATACATTGTGTGATATAAGATAATAATTGTATCTGTTGTAGTGCTTATGGGGGTGGTGACAAACTTACTGAAGTCTTGTTGGAAGAAAAAGGAAGAAACAAAAAAGAGAGGAAGCGAAACTTCAGTTCCAAAAAGGCAGCAGATATCAGTGTGGAGAGAAGACTGACGAAGAAGAAGACGAAACAGGTAAAATGTTTAATATATTTCAAAATATCTTTTAAAAATTAAAACCTGAATATAAAGGTTTTCATATTTATAGTAGTGCTGGCAAAATTAAGAGATCTTATGCATTCATTAAATATGGTAAGCAATAAACATATATTTATGATATCAGTGGTATTTTTACTCTGTAAGGATAATTTTTTTTTCATTAATTAATGTTTCAGCAATAGATGAATTTAAAGAAGATTTTTACCATAAAGATCTTTATGGTCAATTACTACATAACTAAGCATGCAACTTTGTTTACTGAGTTGTGAGAAGATGAGTTTTCTTGTGTTTTAAATTTTGTTTTAATTCCTTTATTCCTTTAATTTGCTTTACCATCTTGATTAGTTATTCTGTGGAGGGAGAGACTGAACGTGTTGAGCATCGAATATCAAGGATGTTTGTTCTCATCTGGTCAACTCTGTTTTTCTCCGTAAGAGGCAGCAATGCTGACCAAGGTTTGCATCTGCTAATTTGTAAACCTGTTTTTCTGCCAATATGATTTTTCGTATATATCTGTGTGTGAAACTGTTTTCCTGACATGAATCTGGATAATAAGCATTTAGTCACACTCACACATAATTTAATAGTGCCTACACTATCTGTTGACTTGTATGCCATAAATAAATCTTTTGTTAACTGCACATATAATAAGATAAGAAATGTGAAACCTTTCATCTTTGCCTTTGCATTAACAGGTGCCTCAGCCTGGGGACGACAACACTGTAGAGACAAAGGATACTGTGTTACTCTGAGTGAGCGAGAACTAACAGCAAAGGCTGGACTCTGTGTTGTGATCCCGTGTTCTTTCACTAATGCTGATGACTTCACACCCAAACATATAATTTGGTACAAATGTGAAAGACCTAAAAATTGTAGTGGTGCTCCCATAATATTTCACAGTAACAACAAAAATTCTCAGCCTGGGTTTGAAGGACGAGTGTCACGTTTGGAGCCTGATGTGAGTCAAAAGAACTGCAGCATCATCATTAATGATCTCAAAGAGTCTGATTCTGGATTTTATCAGCTCAGAGTTACTGGACAAGTGAATGGGAAAAAAAATGGATTCACATTCAATCAGACAGTGACTGTCTCTGTTAAAGGTATGAAAAGCTATTCCAAGATCAATCATGTAGAAAAACGATATTTAGTCTTGTACAATAACATATTTAGTATTTTTACGGTCTTAATGAAGTATTCATTTTTGGGGGGAATTGTTAACCTCTATGGTAGCTGGTAGGAACTGCAGCAGTTCATGATAAAACTTGTGTTTGCCATTAACCATTTTCACCAAATATCTTATTATCTGAGCCCAAATCCAAGTAGTTAATAAACTTCAAGCATTTCACTTGATTTCATTAATGCCCAGTATTTCCATTAGGTCTTAAACAGAAGCCCACAGTAATGATTCCCACACTGACAGAGGGACAGCAGGCCACACTGACCTGCACTGCTCCTGGTCTCTGCTCTGGATCTGTTCCTCAAATCACCTGGACATGGAGAGGAGCAGGAGGGACTGAATCTTACATTACAGGAAACAGCACTGCTTTCAAGACTGAGAGTCTGACTGATGTAACACAGAGACATGTCTCAACTTTGACCTTTAACCCTTCAGCTGAACACCACAACACCAATGTCACCTGTAAAATCCACTTCACAGGTGAAATGACTACAGAAAAGACTTCAGGTTTGAAAGTAAACTGTGAGTATTTTTACATCTTCAGATTGGCTTTTTCCCCCTAAAATCTATTTTACTTCACAGGATCATCTTTTCACTTGCAAGAATTTTGGAGTTATGGAAACTACATGATTGTGATTTATGTGTATTTGTTTCATAGATGTGAAGGAGGTTAACATCACTGGTGTTACAACTGTCAGGGACAGTGAGGCTCTGAATCTGACCTGCAATGTTCACAGTTTCCCTCCATCTCTGATTATTTGGTCTAAACTTGGTTCCAATGAAAAGCTTCACACTGACCCTGGATCAGCCAATCTTGTCATCACCAATGTAACAGCAGGAGATGCTGGACAGTACGTCTGCACAGCTAAATATATGAACAAAAGACTGAAGGACAAAGTCAACGTCACAGTGATATGTGAGTACACAGCTTTGGACAGAATATATTTCTAGCAGAAACACAGGCCTACATCTGGATGTTTTAAGTATACTAAAATATATTAATTACAAAAAAGTGAGATGAATAAAAAGGCTGATTAGCATTAATATCTACATGTAGGATTAAATTAGGAATGAAAAATGAAGGTGGAATGTTGGCAAAAAAGCCGTTTAAACATAACATTCAGACATTTTCATAGATGCTGATCTGAAAGTGTTGGCTTAGCCTGCGTTTGATCAACTTGCCTGTTTTATTTTATCGGAAGTTGGCACAGCTGCTGTCCCCTCGCCATCATGGTCACAGCTTTCATTTTTAATGTACTAAAGGAGTTATTAATGACTTTTCAAACTCCGTCTTCTCTGCATCTAACATGTTGGTCAAGAGGAAGCTCATCTAGTACAATGCTAAGCTTGTTTACTTGTTAATGGTAGTGAAAGGTGAGTCAGTGGTAGCTTGCCTCACACACTAGTCTCATTGTTTACTGTGAAAGTTTTAGACCACAATACATATGCGAACATTACCAGAATAAAGACCTTTACATGTTGGACATGCAAAATCAGTTTATTTCATGCATTATTTTCATTTGATGGACACAAATATTCTTAAAGCAGCCATTCACACCCACTGCATGCTTACATAGAATGAATTTGCAATATTTATTTATTTATTTTTCAGCTCCAGTTGAATTTTCCCGATGTTTTGGAGGGGAATAATTCTGACCAATGACAGCATTGTCTAATGGTGACACAATCAAACCATACTGTAATATGGTGGAATATTTGATTGTCCTAGAACATTGTCTTGTATGATAAAAAACAAAATTTTTTTTTAAAGTTAATAAGTACAAAAACAACTTAGGATGAGAATAGCTGTGGAACTTCGGTGCAACAATGGTGGGTAAATTGGAGTGTTCTTAAATTTGTGCTAATGCTAGATTACTCAGCAAGTCTTTTGAATAACTTCTCCTGTCTCACTCTTTCAAATATGTGATACCATCTCAACGTGCATTTTGTCAATGAAATCTTTAGAAATGCTTGGATTGCTGGCCTTGACTGCTAGCACTAAAAACAAACAAACAAAAAAATATTGATTAAAATGCAGACAATGTATAATATACAATAAAACAGATATTCCAGGCAAACTACCTTAATAATAAAAAACAATACAAATTTGGAATATGCATTTAAGAACCATTTGAAACCACTGATAGGAATCAACAATAAATATTAAACAGGGTTTTCAAAGATCCAGGATGGCTCTGGATGTGTGCTTCAGTCAGAGGTACTGACCTGTGTGTGTATCAGTGAAGGGTTTCCTTTACCTGATATCAAATGGCCGATCCTGAAGATCCACACTGAGTACTTGGTCGCTACTACTGTCTTTAACCACACAGTCAACAGCACTGTTAGTCTCCCTTCAAAAAACCATGGCAACAGCACTGTTGAATGTGTCAGTAACAATGGACAAGGTGAAAAAAGAGAAAATCTACTCATCCGTAAAACCTTCCCTGAAAAACATGGTATGCGCTACAGTTTTGACCCCTGCTTTCAATTTTTTATTAGCACATTTTTTAATATGACCGATGTTTTTAGACAATATTGAGTTAATGTTTTGCATGTACTGTGTATAATTCAAAAAATAACACGGACATTGACTTTATCTTAATGTTTTTTCCTTTCAGTTCTGTGCAATTATGTTCTGGGTGTTGTAGAAGTAGTTCAGTGCTGACAAGTTGTTGAGCCAACCCTTTATGGCAGTGCCATAATAGTGTAAATCATGTGATGTTATACTACATGTAATTTTGCACTTTCCTATTCTTTCTTCCCAAACTTCAGTAACCAGCACAGAAGTTGTAGAGCATAAAGAGATGTCAGGCAATCTGAGTGTAAAACTTCTCGTATCCATTGCTGCTGTATCGATCCTTGTCAATATCATCTTTATAATCTACTTTGTGCTCTTTTGGTGAGTAAGTACACCTACATTTCATGTTTTAAAGGCTCTGTTGATGCATTGGGTAGATTTTTTAAGACCCAGTCTTTCTACTTTCTCACACAGGAACTCAAGAAAAAAGATGAAACCAAAGGAGGAAGAGCAAACATACATGTCCCTGCAGAAAACAGACGGATTATCAGAATATGATGTTATTTGCCAGTCTCTGAATTAGTAAATGTCACAGAGTGAAGATACTTACATAAAGTATAAAAGGCTCCTACTGGAAATCAAACTGGACTGGACTCCAAATACCAACCTTATCTACAGGAACAGACATTCCATGCTTTACTTCCTGAAAAGGCTGACAACATCAACGATGCTACAGATGTTTTATATCCAGTGGTTGCTAGCATGCTTGCCCATGCTGTGGTCTGCTGGGGGAGCAGTGTCAACAAGAGGAAAATAAGCTGCCTGATTACAATGATTTTGTCACAGTTAACAGCAGCAAACTATTGATGTAATTTTGGCTGCTGTTTCTAATCGTACCCCCCGCCATTCATGTTTTATTCATTTATTCATTTTTTTAGCTTTCAGTTTAACTTTCTTTGGTAATTGTATATCTCCACCAGCCACAAAGTTCCTTAAAGGTGTGTGGCAGCTGTTTTTCTAGGTACCACAAAGTATTTAATACAACATCTTTGGTTGTTTGTTGGTTTTCAGTAACATCCAGGAGGACAATCTTCTTTTTTTTTTTAATATTTACTTTTGCTTTTATAAGATTTACTTTTTATTCAACATGTCCACAAATCAGTGACTTAGAGCATAAACTCATCAGGAAAGTGTTTACAGAGGTCAGGTTTGTCCCATAAACCTTTGCAGAACCTGAAGTCATGCATCACCCCCTGGTGGCCATTTAAAAGAATGCACGTTTAAGGACCTCTACAAAGAACTGCACTGCTCCAGGTCTGTGTTCTGGATCTGTTTCTGAAATAACCTGTATCCTACAAAAAATAGGAAGCATTACTGTTTTGAAGTCAGAGAATCAGACTGCTGTAACACAGACACACAGCTCACCTTTGACCTTTAACCTTTCAACTGAAAGTCCACATCACCAACATTAGTTGTAAAATTCACAGATTCATGTGTGAAACAACTATAGAGGAATCTTTGATTCTGAATTTTGAACTTTTTACTATTTTATATTTTTTCTGTCTTGATAAAAAAACACAACAATAAATTAGGGAAGCTCTGCAAGCATGATTGCTGAGTTTATGGGGTTTTTCACAGATCTGAAGGACTTAATCTTGTATCACTCGTCATAATTAATGTTACACCACACAGGATATGCCCCATGTTTTGGTGTGGATGGTTGTGTATTTGTCAAATTTTGGTAATAAAAATGTGCAATGAGCACAACACATCATATTCCAAGTTATACACACAGACCTGGCTTGAGGTAAAATTACAGAGACCTGCTGGTGCCAGTACAAGATTTATCACATTTTTGCATGATTGCATGAGAATAATAAAGGAAGATATAACCGTCCCTTTTAAATTCATTCAGCTAATTCCCACCTACAGGTCCGACAATAAGAGAAGCATATCTGTCTCAAAGACATGAACCTGGATGCCTGGGACACCTCTTTCCATTAATGTGCATTTTCACTGAAATCGTTACAGGCTCCATAAACGTCTTTCAGAAAGTTTTGTTATTGCAGTTGACATCTGATATTTCTTTGACGGACTTCATTAGAGTACATTTAAGTGCACAACTGAACTTTAAAGAACCAGGGAGTTCTACTTTTATCAAGAATTCTGTTAATTGTTTTGTTTTTCGTTAATTAGGTTGCAGCTAGCTGCTGTGCTTGCCACATTGTTCTTATGGCACGTGTTCAGTTACACTGCTAATGTTACAAGTGCAAAAGCTAATAACTTATTTCGCCATATTGCATTAAGAAACGAAATTGCTGTTGTAGAAAACAGACAAATAATAAACTTTAACCATGTTTTGTGACATTTATTTGTTATTAGGACAATTTATACTGAAACAGGTGTTAGAGTGGCTTATGTGTTATCCGTTGAATCCAGCAGAGGGCAGTGTCTGACTTTTCAATGATAAAACTATGACGGTTCAGCTAGTATCTCTTCTCTAGGGATGGGTATTGATAAGATTTTCACGATTCCGATTCCATTTTCGATTCTGTTTAATGATTCGATTCTTTATCGATTCTCTTATCGATTCTTTTTAAAAAAGGAGAACACTAAGGTCAATTAGCTTAGAACTTTGTTTTATATCTTCTCTTTGAACAAGATAGAAATTTAGGAGTAACATGGCCTTACAAACCCAACAGTGAGATCTCAAGAGATCCACAGCCTACGGCTCTTCAATGGGGTGTCACAGGGTCCCCAGGAAAAAAAATTGTAAATGTAAAATAATAAAATAAATATTCTTCTGTAGCAATAACAAAGTATAACATAAATTATTCTGTAGCAATTACACAAGAATATCCAGTAATGTCCCTGCCTACAATTAAACACATTCACTTACCGAAAATCGAGCTATCTACTGTGGCAAATGGGTGCAAGCCTTTGACCACAAACTTAGTCACTGCTCGGTGACATTCGTCTATCCTGGCCTGAAAGGAGACGCTAACGGTAGACTGCAGCGAGAACTGCCAGCATCTGAGCCAGCCAGACTCTGTCTGTCTCTCTCATCATGGTCACCTAAATGCAGCGCACAGTAATGACAGGTTTTGTAATAAGCAGAGATGGGCAGTAACGCGTTACGCGTTACTGTAATCCGATTACTTTTTTCAAGTAACGAGTAATGTAAGGGATTACCATTGCAAAAACGGTAATTAGATTATCGTTACTTTCCCGTAGGAACGCTGCGTTACTGCGTTACTAAAACCATGAGTTTTTTGCGAGAATGTCTCATGACAGTGACATAAGCGAGTGCGACGTTCGTGACAACAGCTGTCTGCAGATCAACAATGGATAATATATCGAGTGAGGGAGAGAGTATGAGCGTGCAGCGTTAAAAGCGTGGAAGTACTGACCTTATTTTGAGTTTGATTCCATAAAAAGTGACAAAAACATTAGTGTCCGTTGTGCGTGGAAGAAAACTTCTTTTACACAAAAAAACCCCTAAACTTCCAAGCAAGCACCGAGTGCGCTACGACTGTAATGGGAAATTCACAGAGAAACTTGCGGAGTCTTCAACTGACCGCTGCGGCACACCTGCACCAGGGCAAACCTCCGCCTACCCCAGTCCTGCTTTACAGGTGAAAATAGAGCAACTAGTCTTTGACTTTATTTATTTTCTGCTGTGTTTCACTTGCGTTTATTTGAAAGACTGAGTGGAAACACAAAAAAATATTTTATTTTATGTGCTGGAATGTGCAGAAAATAGGTTTAAATGTTAAACAAATTTCTTCCAGTCAGAGAATGTTGCATATAATTTAATTTTTGCTTGATGCATAAAGTTAAAAGATTAAAACTAATAAAACAAGTTTTAAGAAGAGACTTTTCCATTTGATTACATTTTGTATGATGGATTATGCAGAAAAAGTAGAATTGGGCTGAAAGATCTATCGCTTTATCACCTATTCAGGTTGTAAATTGTGTTTTTAAAAAGTAACTAAGTAACTAAGTAATTAATTACTTTTGAAAATAAGTAATCGGTAAAGTAACGGGATTACTTTTTGGGGGAAGTAATCAGTAATTAGTTACTGATTACTTTTTTCAAGTAACTTGACCAACACTGGTAATAAGGCAGATCGCGCTAACATAATATGCACTGTTAGTTGATTATTTACCTGCCGTATTAACGGGAGAGGACGTGCAAACGTTACCGCTGCTGCTGGGTTGAGATTCACTAGTCCGGAGCGGAATTAAAAACACGACATTCATTTAAGGTTATCGCGTTTTGTGAGCAAATGCTTTTGCATATTCGTAGTGTTTCCTCCCTTAAATGAAATATCTACTTTGCAAGTATTGCAACTTGCCCTGTTGTCATCCGTTCTCGTAAAGTATAACCAAACCTTTGAGCGTTTCAGCCGCCATGTTTCCTGCCAGGTAAATGACGCTCCGCAACGTGGTGACGTCTTTCGGGGCGACTGGAATCGATAAGGGAATCGTTTGCAAAAATGCCAAACAATTCCAAGGAATTGAAACAGAGGGAACAGGTTCTCAACAAGAACCGGGTTTCGATACCCATCCCTACTCTTCTCAGGTTAGACTGTATTATTTAGTATCATCTACAGTTTTTGGCTTATAATTCCATGTGTGGTGTTTATGATAATATTAATACCCATGTCGAGATCTGCATTCTTTGGACGACCTACAGAGATATTTGAATATTCTACTTACACCTGTATGTATACAGCATATATGATGAATGTGCAGGAGTGAAAGTGTTCAGGACAACACTGACATCAGCCTTTGTGTGTAATTAGACAGCATCACAGCGTGACAACATTCAAACCACTCCAGGAATAGTGGGGAGCGGCATAACCCACCATAACACTCAGTTTGAAAATATATCTGTTTCTGAAATGAAACAAAGGCTTCCTCTACCATTTGCTAAAGACACCCCACCTATAAGTATCCAGGATGGTCAGAGGCCCAAAATAGCTTAACTGTGTGGTGGAGCTCTACACTGAGCCCCTCTGTTCCTGTTCAATTTACACTAATCTTTATTATGAATTCTGTCTGCCACAGTATACATCACTATGCTGCTTTAATCGATTTTAGGTCATAAGTCAAAACATTTTCATCATAAAACATCTGGACAAAACACAATGGCTGTAATGGAGAAAACCACTCAGTTGCAGCTACAGCACATTTTTGCTTTCTGTCATGTTAGCAGTTTCAGCAGTGAACATGTGAGCTAATAGTTACTGACCGAGACAGAATGTCAGCAGGGTGAGAAAACTCTGCAGTCTTTCGCAGTCGTATTTTAGCACCTTTCAGTGAGAATGGGAAGTTGTCAGAGGCGTGTCTACGGTGATGCCACATATGTATATATGTGTATAAATATTTATAGACATCATCACAAAAGACAAACGTCCATGTACTGAAATAGAGACATATGTTTCTTAATTTGCAACAATTTATGCACTTCTGTAACAGAAGTTGTATCTTTTCATACATGGATGCATGAATATAAGATTACATGTAAAATGTTTGTACTAAACTGTCAATACAGACTTTGTAATAATAAAATTAATACTTAAGTACACTTTACATGCAACATCTGTATTGCACCTAACATGAAATGTCATTATTCATACTTTACCAAGCTGATATATGTTTAATAATGCAGTCAGTGCAGTATGAGCAGTCTTTATTTTTCATAAACTGCTGAGTTAATGAGAATCAATAAGGAAATTGATATGGAATCAAATCGATAAGTGATATTTATAATGGAATCAGAGTCTGACTGCTACAGCAGCATCATCAATGATCTCACCAAGTCAGACATTTTGCAGAATTTCCTGATACTTTTCCAACAAAGGTCTAAAAATGACTAAAAATATCTGCTTATTGATTAATGATGAAAATGCTTTCCAGATGGTCTCAGTGTAGACACTGTTCAGCACAGCTTGTATGTCATATCCTCAGGTTATCACACTTATCACCAACTTCTGAGGACTAGTTTTCTTACTTGAGATTTTAGCGATTTCTGGCTATGAACTGTATGTTTAATATTTCACAGACTGTAAGATTAAGACCTCCCGTATCCAGTAATTCAGTTTTCTTAATCTCTGTCTATAAGACTGTTCTGTCTATGAAACTTTATGAAAACTATTATAAAAAGAAGCTAGGACCTATTTAGTCACCCCAGACTTTGCTTAATTGCTTGATAATTTAAGCAGATATTATTTGATATTATTCTTTGAAACTAAGGCTAGGCGTTAACCCAAAACAGGCCCGGTATCTTTTTAAACTTGCCTCCATAATGTAAGCTGTAAGACATGATGGGATTTTACATGCAAAGCTGGAGTACAGGTGATGTTTTTTCTGCCATTTCTGTTCTTTCTGGGACATAAACAGTTGGATGTCGACTCTTTAAATGATATCACTTGTTTCTATCAAGTATGACTCACAGGTTAAGGCCAATAATACGACCTCAGATATCAGTACTTGAGCTCCATTAGGCTCTTTCATCTTGTTCGTACTCAGGTTTTCACAGAATTATATATTTAAATGCTCAGATCACTCTGCTAAGTTAAGCTTACGCTTTAATGCAAGATTCAAATTCAGAAGAAAAGTAGTTTGTTGACCTGCATGACACCAACAAGCTATTTTCAAATGTAAAAAAAAGACTGAAGTTATTTTTAATCCACATAATGTTGGCGATCACAGCTCTGTGGATCCAGTTTTGTAGAGTCACGGTTAACAAACTGCTGCATGATTCATAGATTAAAATCTTGCACGTCCATTGCAAACAACAAGTTTTCATGAATACAGAGAACTCAGCAGTGTCTTGTTCAGTGTTAAAATAAGATTCCACACAATGGAACAAACCTTGAAAAAAACAGAAGTGTTTGCAGACAAGCTGTTGAAATGCTGAGACGGCTTGTCTTTCAAGTTCTGTAAGCTCTTTAATGCATTTAATTTAAATGAAAATAAACTTAATTTAATCTTTGTCTAGTAATGTATTAATAATGTTGAAGTAATGTAAAAACAGCCTAAATGTCATATACAGGTCAGGTTTTCACTCAAGTATTCTAGTCTTTAACTCGCTGTGTAAAGAGCACTATATAAATGAAACTGAACAGAGTGATTAAAACTATATTTCTTACCACTACGGGGGTCTCATTGTCTTAAGATGGCAAGATTTTTGATGAACATTTTGTGATAAAAATATAAAACATACATTGTGTGATATAAGATAATAATTGTATCTGTTGTAGTGCTGATGGGGGTGGTGACAAACTTTCTGAAATGTTGTTGCAAGAAAAAGGAAGAAACAGAAAAGAGGAAGCGAAACTTCAGTTCCAAAAAGGCAGCAGATATCTGTGGAGAGAAGACTGACGAAGAACAAGACGAAATAGGTAAAATGTTTAATATATTTCAAAATATCTTTTTGAAAATTAAAATCTGAATGTAAAGGTTTTCATATTTATAGTAGTGCTGGCAAAATTAAGAGATCTTATGCATTCATTAAATATGGTAGGCAATATACATATATTTATGATATGAGTGGTTTTTTTACCCTGTAAGGATAATTTTTATTCATTAATTAATGTTTCAGCAATAGATGAATTTAAAGAAGATTTTTACCATAAAGATCTTTATGGTTAATTACTACATAACTAAGCATGCAACTTCATTTATTGAGTTGTGAGAAGATGAGTTTTCCTGTGTTTTAAATTTTGTTTTAATTCCTTTATTCCTTTAATTTGCTTTACCATCTTGATTAGTTATTCTGTGGAGGGAGAGACTGAACGTGTTGAGCATCGAATATCAAGGATGTTTGTTCTCATCTGGTCAACTCTGTTTTTCTCCGTAAGAGGCAGCAATGCTGACAAAGGTTTGGATCTGCTAATTTGTAAACCTGTATTTCTGCCAATATGATTTTTAGTATATATCTGTATGTGAAACTGTTTTCCTGACATGAATCTAGATAATAAGCATTTATTCACACTCACACAGAATTTAATAGTGCCACTGCTATCTGATGACTTGTATGCCATAAATAAATCTTTTGTTAACTGCACATATTATAAGATAAGAAATGTGAAACCTTTCATCTTTGCCTTTGCATTAACAGCTGCCTCAGCCTGGGGACGACAACTCTGCAGAGACAAAGGATACTGTGTTACTCTGAGTGAGCGAAAACTAACAGCAAAGGCTGGACTCTGTGTTGTGATTCCGTGTTCTTTCACTACTGCTGTTGACTTTACACCCAAACATATAATTTGGTACAAATGTGAAAGACCTAAAAATTGTAGTGGTGCTCCCATAATATTTCACAGTAACAACAAAAATTCTCAGCCTGAGTTTGAAGGACGAGTGTCACGTTTGGAGCCTGATGTGAGTCGAAAGAACTGCAGCATCATCATTAATGATCTCAAAGAGTCTGATTCTGGATTTTATCAGCTCAGAGTTACTGGTGTACGGAATGGACAACAAGATGGATTCACATTCAATCAGAGAGTGAATATCTCTGTTAAAGGTATGAAAAGCTATTCCAAGAACAATCATGTAGAAAACGATATTCAGTCTTGTACAATAACATATTTATTGTTTTTTGTCTTAATAAAGTATTCATTCATTCAAGGAAATTGTTAACCTCTAGTTGGTGGCTGGTAGGAACTGCAGCAGTTCATGATAAAACTTGTGTTTGCCATTAACCATTTTCACTAAATATCTTATTATCTGAGCCCAAATCCAAGTAGTTAATAAACTTCAAGCATTTCACTTGATTTCATTAATGCCCAGTATTTCCATTAGGTCTTAATCAGAAGCCCACAGTAATGATTCCCACACTGACAGAGGGACAACAGGCCACACTGACCTGCACTGCTCCTGGTCTCTGCTCTGGATCTGTTCCTCAAATCACCTGGACATGGAGAGGAGCAGGAGGGACTGAATCTTACATTACAGGAAACAGCACTGCTTTCAAGACAGAGAATCTGACTAATGTAACATGGAGACATGTGTCAACTTTGACCTTTAACCCTTCAGCTGAACACCACAACACCAATGTCACCTGTAAAATCCGTTTCACAGGTGAAACGACTACAGAAAAGACTTCAGGTTTGAATGTAAACTGTGAGTACTTTTACAAATTGGCTTTTTCCCCTTAAAATGTATTTAATTTTACAGGATCATCTTTATGCTTGCAAGAATTTTGAAGTTATGGAAACTACATGATTGTGATTTATGTGTATTTGTTTCATAGATGTGAAGGAGGTTAACAGCACTGGTGTTACAACTGTCAGGGACAGTGAGGCTCTGAATCTGACCTGCAATGTTGGCAAAAAAGCTGTTTGAACATAAAACATTCAGATTTTTTTCATAGATGCTGATCTGAAAGTGTTGGCTAATCCTGCAACTAATCAACTTGCCTGTTTTATTTTATCGGAAGTTGGCACAGCTGCTGTCCCCTCTTGTCCCCTTTGCAGAGTTTAGAAAAGCACAGCAAATGTTGCACGTGTATTTGAGAGCCAGTTGAAACTGCAAATGGCATCTGCAAAAATCAAGATGTATTTTCAATGCTGCTGAAATCTGTGTCACTTTGCACTGTGCATATAATATTATACACACAGTGTCAGATCAGTTTGTGAATAATATTATCAGTGCCAGTATCAAAAATCTTATTTCTTTTCATGTTAATGTCAACACATCTGTGTAAAATCTCATTACAAATTTTCACAGAAGGGTTATCTGCCAGTGCTCCTTTCATGGTGCTTAGTTAAATTACTGAAATGTGCTCTACAGATAAAAGGAAACCTCAGATCATCGGGAATACAACAGTCAGGGAAGGAGATGTTCTGAATTTGACCTGCAGTGTTGAAAGTTTCCCTCCATCTCTGGTTATGTGGTCTAAACCTACTTCTAACCCAAGCCTACACAATGGAACTTACACTGACCTGCACAATGACACTGGATCAGCTACAGTTGTTATCGCAAATGTGACAACAGAACAGTCTGGACAGTACATCTGTACAGCAACACATCTGGACACAACTGTGACTTCTTATGTCAATGTGACTGTGACTTGTAAGTAGACATTACCAGTCTCATTAATCTCAAGACGCTCATACATAATTGATATGTAGTTACAAAATTATCTAATAGGTTTTGTGAGGTGTTGCAAAGTATTCAATAAAATTGGCTTTCAGCTTTCATCGCATAAATAGATACATATGATCAGTGGAAAAAAAACAAAATAAAATGTCTTATTACAAAGCTGGATTGCTACAGGCTACCATAACAGCTACAGTCCATTTTAATATTGATTCTTAAAAAAACAATAAAAACATGGCAGCCAGTTAAATGCCTGCACAGCATCATAGAATTATTGTTATTGTTCTGTGTGATCAAAGAACATAAGAACTTTATTTTCTTATGTTTTTGTTTGTTTGGTTGGTTGGGTGGTAGGTTCATTCTTAGTAATTCTTGTAGTTGTTTTCTCTCTCCTTATCCTGAATAAAATCCTGGTGTGCTCCACAGATACAAGAAAACCTCAGATCATTGGAAACACAACTGTGAAGGAGGGAGATGTCCTGAATCTGACCTGCAGTGTTGAAAGTGTCCCTCCATCCCTGGTTATGTGGTCTAAACTTGGTTCCAACACAAACCTGCACAATGACACTGGATCAGCTACATTTATCATCTCAAATGCAACAGCAGAACATTCTGGACAGTACATCTGTACAACTAACTATATGGACTATGCCCTGAAGGACAAAGTCAATGTAACAGTGATTTGTAAGTACACAACTTTTTGCTATCAGACAGAACATTTATAATACAGCACAGTTATATTTCCCCCAAACTGGTAACTGAAATTGCGACTGCTAGCATTAAAAATACATAAAGAATAAAATGCAGATGATGTGTACATGTGTTCTTTGTTGGTACAGAGTAACACAAAACAAACAAATGAATGCTATGAAATAACATGCAGAACACAAGGAATATTCTGGGCAAACAACTTTGCAGAGTTTAGAAAAGCACAGCAAATGTTGCACGTGTATTTGAGAGCCTGTTGAAACTGCAAATGGCATCTGCAAAAATCAAGATGTATTTTCAATGCTGCTGAAATCTGTGTCACTTTGCACTGTGCATATAATATTATACACACAGTGTCAGATCAGTTTGTGAATAATATTATCAGTGCCAGTATCAAAAATCTTATTTCTTTTCATGTTAATGTCAACACATCTGTGTAAAATCTCATTACAAATTTTCACAGAAGGGTTATCTGCCAGTGCTCCTTTCATGGTGCTTAGTTAAATCACTGAAATGTGCTCTACAGATAAAAGGAAACCTCAGATCATCGGGAATACAACAGTCAAGGAGGGAGATATTCTGAATTTGACCTGCAGTGTTGAAAGTTTCCCTCCATCACTTATTATGTGGAAAAAACTTAATTCCACCACTATTCTTCAGAATGGAACTTACACTGTCCTGACCAGTGACACTGGATCAGCTACACTTGTCATCCAGAATGTGACAGCAGAACATTCTGGACAGTACATCTGTACAGCAACACATCTGGACACAACTATGACTTCTTACGTCAATGTGGCTGTAACTTGTAAGTAGACTTTACCAGTCTCCAGGTGTCTATAATGTATATACATAATGTTTTTACATCATTGGTAGTCAGATATTTTGGTCTTTACATTTTACTAGCCATAATGACATGAGGAAATATTTTTTAAAGGATGCTGGTTAAAGTAAAGGAAAAATTAAAAACTAAAAAGTGTTGTATTCTCACAGTGGTCCAACACATGTTGTGGTAACAGGCATTGATTCTGCAAGTCTCTTAAAATCCGCTTGAGGGATCAAATATCATTTTTCGTGTTATGATGATTTGGTGACTGTAGTGGGGAGCAGTACAGCAGTGATGGGTAAACCTCAAACCCTGGAATACTGTTGTTGCCCTCCATTAAATAAACAACTGAGCTGTGCTCCACAGATACAAGAAAACCTCAGATCACTGGGAACACAACTATCAAGGAGGGAGACGATGTGAATCTGACCTGCAGTATTGAAAGTTTCCCTCCATCTCTCATTAAATGGTCTAAATTGACTTCTGTCACAAACCTGCACAACGACACTGGATCAGCTACACTTGTCATCCCTAATGCAACAGCAGAAGAGTATGGACAGTACATCTGTACAGCTAAATATATGAGTAACACTCTAAAGGAGAAAGTCAATCTAACAGTGATATGTATGTATACAACTTTTTGCTTTTGTACAAAATATTTACTATATGTTTAAATGCGTGATGCCATCTAAACATCTTTGCATATTGACTATTCAGGCAGATTCTCTTGTTGGTGATCATAAAAAAAATCTGTTGTCCCACAGATAAAAGAAAACCTCAGATTATCGGGACTACAACTGTTAAGAAGGGAGATGTTCTGAATTTGACCTGCAGTGCTGAAAGCTTCCCTCCAGCTCTCATCATGTGGAAAAAAAGTAGCTCCAACACAAACCTTCTGAGTGGAAATTACACTGACCTGCACAATGGCACTGGATCAGCTACACTTGTCATTCATAATGTGACAGCAGAATATTCTGGACAATATGTCTGCACAGCTAAATATCTGGACACAGCCATTACTATACATGCCAGTGTGACCGTGACTTGTAAGTGGAACACAATAATCTTAAATCTGAAGTTTATATTCAGATTATGTACACCTTCCTTTGTTTTATGATTCTGATCATGTGTTTGCAGGGTTTTCAGAGACCCAGGATGGCTCTGGATGTGTGCTTCAGTCAGAGGTTTTGACCTGTGTGTGTATCAGTGAAGGGTTTCCTTTACCTACCATCAAATGGCCGCTCCTAAAGAACCACACTGAGTACTCTGTCATTACTACGGTCTCTAAACACACAGTCAACAGCACTGTCAGTGTAACTGTAAACAAACATAGCAACAGCACTGTTGAATGTGTGAGTAACAATGGAAATGGAGAGAATAGAGAAAACCTACTGATCCACCAAATCTTGCCTGAAAAATATGGTATGTGCTTTTTCAAACTATCAGCACTATCACTTTCAATTTCTATATCAAATAATATCAATATCTTTGTAATCAGACAATGATTAGTTAGCTTTTTCCATTTACTCTATCTAATATAAAGAAAATGTATTAAGCTTTTTTATGTTGTTTCCTTTGGTTATAGAGCAATCATCTGATCTCAGGCTGGCATACCTGAAAGTCACCATTGCCTTTTTGACTGGGGTACTTTTTTCAGCAGTCCCTTGCTGTTTGGCCAAACATTGTTACAGGTACAGCATTTATTTTTATAATTATTATCAGGTTTTCTCGGTAGATAGATTAGCTAGATAGATAGATAGATAGATAGATAGATAGATAGATAGATATATATATAGATAGATAGATAGATAGATAGATAGATAGATAGATAGATAGATAGATAGATAGATAGATAGATAGATAGATAGATAGATAGATAGATAGATAGATAGATAGATAGATAGAAAATAACTCTTTTACTATGAAATTACTCTTTTCTCCAGAAACAAACAAAAGACTTCCAGAAGTTTGGAGATGAGGACACATCAAGATGATAAACTGGTATTTATGTTCATTTGGCTTTTTTTTTTTTTTTTTTTTTTTTAAATATACCTGCTGTTGAGTTAGTTAATATGTATGCTCTCATTTATCATCAGTCAAGATTTTATTTTGTAAAGACACTTCCTGTTATGTTGATGAGAATAAGCGAGAGTTTATTACAAGTCTCCTTGGTGAATATTCCAGTAAAAGCTGATGCCCCACGTGTATCTATTCCTCCGTCATCATAATAAGTATCTTCAGTATTCATGCAGATTCTGCTGGAAGACCCGTCTCTGCTAATGTAGACACTAAAATTCAACAGGAATAGATGAACACAGTTTTAACAAAACAAATATTCTTTGTACGCTAAAATATCACCCAGTCCCACGATGCAACTGTCCCACAACCCAGGACCAATGTTCCTTATGTGTTTACAACCAGGAGAGAAATTGCCCTTCCACAGTGGGGACCACGTCCCAGGTGGATGAGGAGATCCCTCCTATCCTTATCTTGTCTCTCCACTGTGCTTGCCACACCACAGCTCAGCTCGCACTCTGCACTTGAGTCTGTCGCTCGATTCCACTGCGGCTTCCCTCGTGGTATTGCTCTTCAAACAGACAAATCAGAATGAAATCATGCAAATAAAAACCACACACAAATAAACACTAAAATCAATTATAAAAGACAAATACAAATTTCCACTGTGTGACACTAACACCTGTTAAAATATGTTTTTCACATCCTGATCCAAGGTTCTAGAATTTTACAGTAAAAGAATTGGGTCAGATTCATGCCACAATTATTTGGTTCAATTTATAAAATCAGCCTTCATTTTTTCGTTGAGTTTAATTCAGTTGAGAGAGGGAGGTTTTGGATAATCTGGCTAAAAGACAAAATCTACTGAAAACAGTTGTTTTAGTAGGAGAATAAAAGTATGAGCATAAGTTCATGTATCTTACTTGATGTTTGAATTTTTTTGTATACTTTAGTCACTTTTCAATATATACTATTGGAGAATGTTGCTGTGTTTTAGGTATGATAATATAGTTTTGTTTGTTTACCAATTCCATTGGAAGCTGGGAACTCACCACAATACAAAATGCAAATATAATTTACTGGCACAAAAACATCTGCTCTTTGGAGGGACTGTTCCAGAGTCTGAGAAAGAATAACCCTGCTAAAGAATCATTCCCCTTTAAACACACCGCAGGCATATATAGACATTAAAGCTCTGTTTAATCAACAATACTAAAAAGACTTGATGTATACTCACTACTAAAAAGACACAAAAAGAACAAAAAAAGCAAACAAAAAATGCTGAGTACATTGTGAAAGATTACAACCAGCAACTGTCAGTAACTAAAAGTTCAATTCTTACACCAAACTGATAAAGAAGAAAAAAAGAAAAAGAAGAATTTTGTTCTGTATGTGGCAAAACGTAAAAATACCAAACAGACACAAGTGACCAGTGTTGGGACTAACGCGTTATTAAGTAACGCGTTACAGTAACTACGTTATTATTGTGGTAACGAGCACGGTAACTAGTTATTATGCCAAAACCAGGAACGCGTTACTCGTTACTGGGATTTAGATAGGCTCGTTACTCGTTACTTCGTGTGGTGCTATCGCGGAGCTTCCACAGATTCAATAACATTAGCAAGTGGTGGAAGCCAGCAGGTGGATGAAGGAAAAGGGAGGCAGGAGGAGAGACCCGAAGCGGCCGCCGGTCCGCGTGTCAGGTGAACTGAACTTCAGGTAAGAAGTTATGACCTGCAGTCTATCTGAGTCAGATATAAACCAAGTTTAGGTGGAGTTTATTTTCGGTATGCTGACATTTTCGTACTGCGTGCTAGCTAGCATGACGGAGTTTCTATACAGCTGGGTGGGTGCTATGTTACTGATGTTTAACTTTATTTTGTTCATACGGTTAATTATTAGAGTTGCCAACCATCCCGTAAAAACAGAATCGTCTGGTATTCAGAGAAAATATTACGCGTTTCGTACTGAGGTGAAAAGGAACACAGTTTGTCCCGGACTTCAGCTACAATGAAAAAGACACAAAGCTGAAGCTGCACAGCTGCCTCTTCTTCTCTCATTCTCTCCTCTCCTGTTTCTACTTCAATCACGAAACTGATCAATGATCAGCTGATCGGCTTTCTCTCTTGTTTATTTATCGCCCACTTTGCGCCAGAAAGAGGAAACCAGCGGATGTCGCGTTAAACAACAGCAGCACGTTTAAGCTTGATCAGCTGTTGTTAGAATTTATTTAATATTAATTGCTAGTATCAGCTGATGTTTGCTGGAGCCACAGCTGTAAAGCTGCTGGTCATGATATCGGTTTGGTTATCTGGTGAGAGGGAAACATGAAGATGAAACCAGGAGATGTCCTTACTGAATCATCAGAGCTGAACAGGTGATGTAGAAACAGGTTTACCTTTTAGGTGACATGAATGAGTTGAAGTTATGAACTGTTTCTGAGAGACCAATAACACCAGGATCCTTTTCTATGTAGCTGACAGCTGGTAACTGTGCAGGGGCGGGTCTAGCAGGGGGCCAGGTAGGGCATTTACAGGGAAAGGGGGGGACAAGGAAATACTTTTCTTTATTATTCTCATTTAAAATGTCTCGCTTTTAAAAAAATAATTATCTGAGTCTTACAACAAACAATTGATAGATTGATACATATATACCATCAGAACAGTGTACATCACTGTCACAACAGTGTTTGTTTTCATTCAAAGGCTTTATGATTTTTCCTATAATGGTGGGCCGGTCTCTAGTCAAAATGCCCGGGATGATTGTTTTGTCCCAGTCCAGCCCTGTATGCAGCTCATCTGCAGTCTGGTGTTACCTACATCTTCCTATTCAGAAGGCAGAATTTCCAAGTTCTGAGTACAATCAAAAGCACCACGTCTGCAGTTTTTGTGTTGGATGTAAAAAGCAGGCTAGAATCATGGCGGCGGTCAACGACGGTCCAGGCGTGGGATTTCTCTCGTGGAAATGTGCACATTATTTTTTCCTTTCTGTTGGTAGGTGGCACAGTGCACTTGTGGCAAGTAAGCAAGCTAGAAGACTGGCAGTCTTGCTGGGTATCCAGTTACAGAAGCAACACATTAACAAGAGAATTCTGAGTAAAACCAAAGTTACTTTCCCTAGTAACTAGTTACTTTGAAAGTAACGAGTAACTTGAAGTAACTGAGTTACTTTTTTAGAGAAGTAACTAGTAATGTAACTAAGTTACTAATTTAAAGTAACTTACCCAACACTGCAAGTGACTGACTCTTTACTTTGTACCTAACAGGTCTATGATGGTCAAGCATTACAGGACAATCTGACTCTTAACTCAAACAGCGGGCCAAAAGAAGTGGAGTATGCTGACATTGATTTTTCCTTGTTGAAAAGAAATGGTGCCAGAGAGGCAGCAAGGAGGCAAGAGAGCACAAAGACAATATATGCTGAAATTAAGAAAGCAGTCGAAGAACGGGAAGATGATGCTGAAGAGGAAGGTGAAATGCTGGAGGTCAAAGAGGGGGAGATGGTAGTGGAGATGGAGATGAAATACCGTGAGCCAGAAAAGGAGATAGAAATGGGAAAGGAGAGAGTGTACTCCACTGTGAATGATGTTACTGATGAAATTTGAGGAATGTTTTATTGTGGAGTTGATTGGGATAAAGAATCTCTCATCACATGTTATGAACATCACGCCTTTACATACAACAGCAGGAACTATGCAAACTTACCGAAGTATGTGTGTGTGTATAAAATAACCTTTCTACATATAACCATTTAACCTAAGAACCGTATGGTTCTGGTACATAAAGATTGCACAGTTATTGCTGTTAACAGTAGAGATATTGCACAACAAAATAGGAACAAAAAAAGCTTAAATATGCAGAAGTGTTCGCAGACAAGCTGTATGCAGATGAAATGACGAAATGCCAAAAGAGGGAAAGTTTCTTTTCTTTTCTTCTTTAAGCTCATTAATGCATTTGATCTTTCTTAGGGAACATCCTTCTTTATTTATATTACTGTTTACTAATATATGCACATATGAACCAGTAGGAAAGCAATGAATTAATGGCAATACAATGGGCCAGTACGCGCTGAATGCTGTTGAAGTGATGTGAAGATAAATGGTGTGTATATGTTATGTTTTCTATCTGATATTGTAGGCTCTTTATTTGACAGTGGAAAGACTGTTGAAGTGATTGAAATACAATAAAACTGAAATTAATGTATAAATTGTAATGAATTCATTTTACTGAAATTTCCGTTTCTTAAGATAATAAGAGTTTTCAGGACTAGGTCTGCACTGTAATGTTCCTCAATGGCTTTTTAGATCCTGGCTTCTATTGAGCTTAGCTCTTTAGTTTACGTAACAGCTCCTCCTGAGGTTGTCCCTCTGAGTTGCCATTCATGAAAGATAACAGTTCTTGGATAACTTGATTGCTTTTTCTGCCTCTTTTAGTTTGTCTTCTGGTATTTTAATGAGCATCCACCTACTCTTATTGGCAACAGTTTCATTGTCTTCTGCTGTGTACTTACAGAGCTCCACCATTCCATCCCAGTTTATCTGGCAAATCGTGGCTCAACATAGAGGAATCTCCAGATCCACCTCAGTTTTATTGCAGTTCTTATTTTGTTTTTTCTCTGGAGAAAAAAGTCATCTCTCCACACAGCAGAGCATCACCACTGAATCATCCTTTACAGTGCAGTTGACTCTCAGTTTATATAGCGCAAAATCCCAATAGTCACCTCAAGGTGTTTTATGTTGTAAAGTAAAGATCTTACAAAAATAGAGAGAAAATCCCAACAATCAAATCTTGGTGACAAGCACTGTATTCCCACACTAAGAGTGGGACAGCAGGACACCACAATGCAGGACATCACACTATCCTGCATTGCTCCAGGTCTGTGTTCTCGATCTGTTTCTGAAGTCACATGGACATAAATCTTATGGGACACATCGCTCTTTTGACATCAGAGAATCTGACTGGTGTAACTTAGATATACGACTCAGCTTTGACCTTTAACCCTTCAGCTGAACACCACGTCACCAGTGTTACCTTTACAATCAGCTTCACAGGTGAAAGAACTGGAGAGATATCTTTAATTTTGAATTTTTGAAAATCTTACTAATATCTTTTTTCTGTCCATGTGAAAAATCAGTTAGGGAAGATATGAGATTGCTGAATTTTTCAGTTTTTTTTTCATAGAACTGCTGACGATACAAGTGTGAACGACAGTGAGAATGGCTGCAGTTTCAAAGTTTCACTGCATTTCTGATTTTTCTAACACAAACCTACACAATGAGACTGGGTCAAAGACAGTTGTCATGATTAATGCTACATCAGCCATAATTAACACTTTGTTTATCATGGAAGCACACGTATTCCTCATAAAAGGCTGTTTTTGAAGATGGACAGTCTTCAATCTTAACAGTCAGTCTTAACTAGTGACTAAAAATGATCAAAATGATTAAAATAATCATTTTATTACATAATGATAAAAATGCTTATTAATTGAAGGTCTCGTTTAGCACAGGTTGTTCAGTCAAAAAGTAAATTTTCACATTTTTACCAACTTCAGAGCACATCAAGAGTACTAGTTTCCATACTTAAGATCTTTACCCTTTGTAATCTGTAACCGACTATTAGCAATATGTTAAAGGTTATTTTTGGTCACACATAATGTTTCTGATCACACACACACACACACACACACACACACACACACACACACACACACACACACACACACACACACACACACACATAACCTAATTGTTCTTAGGTTAAAATCTTGCACCTCATTTGCAAACACTTGGTTTGCACAATATAGAAAGAACAGCAGTGCTTTACGCAATGTTAAAATAATATTTCACAACGATTGCTAATAACAGTACAGATATTGCACAATATAAATAGAAACAAAACAGCTTAAATATGCAGAAGTATTTGTAGAGAGGCTGTATGGAGCTGACGTGGGGAAATTCTGAGGGAGAAAGAAAATTTTGTTTTAATTTTAGAAAGGTGCATTGGTTTAGTGCCCCTCGCTCATGTATGCGTACTTCATCTCTATTGTGTTCACAGTGAACTGTCATATTATTTGTACTTTATCAACCTAATATATGTCTAACAATGCAAAAAATGCAGTCTGAGTAGTCTTACTTGATCAAAAGTTTTTTACAAACTCAACATCATTTGTCCTTTTTTAGCTCTTTCCTCTTTCTAGTTTTAGGTGTGAAGATGAGTGATCCATTCTGTGCAAAGAACACATACAGTATCAATCTAAATAAAAGACATATAACAGCTGAGTCTGGAGTATGTGTGTTTTTTTTACCATGTTATTTTACTACAGAAGCTAGTTTAATATCAAAAGTAAAAATTTGACCTTTAACCCCCCCTGCTAGAGTCTGACCTGAAAATGAGGAACAATAGCATCATCATCCTCAATGACCTCATCAAGTCAGACTGGATCATATCAAATCAGAGTTTCTGTTACCAAGAAGGGGAACTAATAACTAAAGAACTAATGACAGCTGTTAACCTGTTAAAGCCTGGACCATGAAATAAATGGCAGAAAAATAAAAACAGTAAAATTATTCATTCATATATATGTCTATCCTTCAAGCTCGGGTTCTCTAGGGAGCTTGAGTGTCCTGCGCAGTATCTTAGCTGTTCCTAGGACTGCACTCTTCTGGACAGAGATCTCCGATGTTGTTCCTGGGATCTGCTGGAGCCACTCGCCTAGTTTGGGAGCACCTAGTGCTCCGATTACCCCTGGGACCACTGTTATCTTCACTCTCTACATTTTCTCGAGCTCTTCTCTAAGCCCTTGGTATTTCTCGGTAATGGTGGCTGTAGGTATCGTCTGTAGTGCTGCATTAACATCATCTAGCAGACCTTCTGAGGGTACTTCACGTAGTCTTGGTAACTGGCAACGGGAGATCCAGGTTTCAAGCTTGGCCATGATCCTATCTTTCAGGTCAGTTCCTCTCGGACTCAATGATCCTTCTATCTCACTTGGTGCTTGGTACCCAATCTCAGGTGGGGATGACTGATATATATATATATATATATATATATAATGACCTTTTCTTGGCCTTTTCATGTTGGGTTCAGTTTTCCTGTCCTGAGATTGTTGCTTAATAGCTGTTGCACTTCTTCTTCCTATTGACCTCTCACTTCCTAAACGTGATGACCTCTCCTCTCATCACGTTTAGGAAGTGAGATATCCTTCAGCATCGTTCAGTGAGATAGATTTCCTGGTTCCTATTCCAGGAAGCATGTTCATCAAACTGAGTGTAAAAATAAACTGTAAGTTTATTAACTCTGAGATCAGCAACTCAGAGTTTCAGAGTTTCATTTCAGATCAGAGTTTTGTGTTCAAGAACAGTTCACCATCGTAAGTTCAATAAAGTTCAGTTCAGTTTAAAAAAATAAAAATAAAAACAGTTTTTGTTACAGACTGGTTGAGACTGGTTCCTGGCCCACGCCATGTGTTGAGGTACACCTGATTGTATCTAGCGGTCATATCTTAAACCTCACACTCAACAATCAGCTCCTTCTCCACCAGAGAAGTGATGTTTCTTATCCCAGTTGTCAGTCTTGATATTCAGAGATCAGACCACCAAGGACTACAGCATTTGCTGGCCTTGATACACACTGCACCCAACCTCTATAGCATCTCCTTTGGGTGGTGACAGTGAGCGAGAGAGAAAATTTAATTTAGTTTTTTTTCACTACTGGCTAAAAATGCTTAATGAGATTTGCAGAATCTAGTCTAATCTCAGCCTTCACTGATAGATAATGGCAACCTTACAGCTATACCAGGAATGTTTTGCTGACTGATTGGTAATCGTTAGACTTTGTTTCATATTTAACTTTAAAAAATGCAAGCCAGCTTTCCAAATCTGTAATGAATCTAAAGTTTTATCGGTAACGGTAAACATTTTATAGGAAATGCCACAGCTTTTATAGATTTTAAAGATTTGAGTCTAATTTTTGGAGAATGAGTTACTTTAAATAAAGAATACAGGTTGTGCTTGGGAAAAAGTAAGGCGTTATGAATGAATCTTGACAGGATGAACTCCAACCTGGACCTGGGCATCTCTGGACTAAATCTGTGATCCTTATCTATTTTGGATCCATCCAGTCAAAAAAAGAAAAAGAAAAGGAAATTCCCTCGTTGAGATTTTTTTAATGGCGGCCAGTATTCTATCATCACTGTCATTTTTTTGTAGAATTTGCTTGTTCAAACTAAGAACTAAAAATGACCTGAGATTTTTCTGTAATCTGCAGCTGGCTATTAACAATATGTTAAATGTTTCACAAACTGCAAGATTAAAACCTGTATCTAATGATTCTGTTTTCTTAATCTCAATCTGTCTGAAGGACAGAAAAAAGGTATTTTAAAACATTATTATTTGTATGACACAAACAACTTTATTGTAAATGTGGAAATGACTGAGGTTGCTGTCGATGCACATAATGTTGCTGATCACGGGAAAATTATATTGCTGTATTATGACTCATTATGTAATATGAGTCACTTCCTCTATCTCTGTCTCTCTGTCTCTCTTTCTCTCTTACAAAAAATTGTTGCACAGTAAAAATTAACCAATGGTTAAATTAAGGATAGATTAAAATTTTGCACCACAAGTGAAAAACAAGAGCTTTGCATGATACAGAGAGCACACCAGTGCCTTACACAATATTAAAGTAATATTGCCACACTTTCCAATAACAGTACAGATATTGCACAATATAAATAGAAACAAAAACCCCCTAATACTTCCTATGCAGAAGTATTTGCAGAGAATGGGAATAAAATGGAGAAATGCTAAGAGAAAGTTAATTTCTTTAAAATTATTTAAGTTCTTTAATGCACTTAACCTTTCTCAAGGAACTTTCTCAAGGAACTTGTTTTTAAAAAAATATAATTGTTTACTCTTCTAATATATGCAGACATGAGGCAGTAGGAAAGCCCTTTAATGGCATTCCAATTATGCTGTACATGTTTTTGGGTGTTGGAATGATGTAATGATGCTTAATGACATGCACACCCATATTTTCTCTTTAATATTGTACAGTCTTTACAGTGTAAAGTCAACAAAATTTAAAAAATGAATGGAATGTCTGGAATGTCAATTTCCCAAGATAATAATAAGGCCTCCCTGTGACTCACTGTGAGGTTGTAGAACCACATGGATTTCTCCAAGCTAATGAGCAAAGATCAGATTATATGAAAGGTAAAGTGACATTATTGCATCTGCCCAGTAATGACCCAGAGAATATCAAAATTCAGTATTCTTCCTGAATTCAAGAAATCTGGTTTTTCACCCCAAGCCTTTCCCACACTTGTGGTCATAACATAAAAACTAACTGTGGTAAGATGAAACCCACAGATTGTGTAGTTTAATAACTCTTTAAAATTTTCTGAAAATATACACTAGTATGAATCTAGAACAACAATTAATACTGTGTTGGATGCTGTCACAGCTTTTCATATCACTATGCAATGATCCAGCAAGAAAATAAAACTTTTATAGACATTTTAGACATTTTCAAAGTAGAAATACTGAAATATATGATTTAATTATTTTTTTCTTTTGTCCTTGTGGCAGATTTTTATATACCTAAATTGCATATATTTGTGTTTATTTTTACTGTCTTTTTCTGGTAAAATGAATTTAGTAATACAATGTTTGTCATTACTTAATGTGATCAAATAACATATATAAAAATATAAGGGGCTAAAAAGTTGTTATAATGCTGTTTCTGTTTTCAGTAGATCTAAACTTTTCCTTCAAATTGGGCTACATGCTGACTAATAAGTGTACTCACTGTTTTTTTGTTCTTTTTTTCCCGGCTCTATCTATTTGGTGTCATGGTGGAAAACGCCGGTGTGTTTATGAAACTGACCCAAAACGCAGACACAGGAGAAATGAACTGGTGTTTAAACAAAAAGTGAACCTTTACAGCCGGTGATACAAAGAAACGGAAAACAAGGGAGAAACAAAACTGAAACCTAAACTGGGAAAAACTATGACTATCTATGAAACCTAAGACATGGGACATGAAGATGAAACTGAACAGGAACATGCAAACATAGCGAGAAAAAGTCTAAACATGAACATGAACCTGAGCAGTAACAAAAACAGGTGACAGAAGACTTAAAGACACAGAAGCTAATGAGGGAAGTGGAAACACCTGGGGAAACACAGGTGACACAAATGAACATCACGCCACCAGGGAAGTAAAACAAAACACAGTGAACATGGAAACACAACAATCTTCAAAATAAAACAGAAAATATGGAGAGACGTAGACATGACACACGAGCTTGACAACGTGGACACAACACAGACATGAAACACATGACAGACTGGACAGGAAACATGACATATAACCAAGGAGACATGGATTAAAAAACAAAATCCAAAATAAAGCTCAGCTAGAACTTATTATCACCAACTTTACATAAGAAAATCAAAAATACAAAATAATCTCAAATCACTGGGTCACAGACACAGCCCCTGACATTTGGTTGCTTAATGGAAGACAGGCCATCAACTATCATACCACAGGATAGCACAACACACAGTAGATTGTATACACATGCTCAATATGGTGAATTAAGTGAATTGTATTCTGTGAAAAAAGTATAAATGCTTTCTCACATTATCTTACTTACCATTATTACCAACTTACAGGAGCAAGTACTGTATTTGTGTAGTATTTGTGAAAATTCCCAGTGTGTATCAAGAAAAATGTTCATAAAAATGTTCCTTTAAGTTTATGTGTGCTTTTCCCATAGTTTTTATATACTGTAAATAATATATGTAAAAATGTATACTTAAAGGACATTGATTGACATCCTAAAAATAAAACATTTTGAAATATCACACAAGTAAAAAGAAGTCCTTTCGCACACTCTAGTTACACTCTAGGGTTGAAATTTTGAATGTCTGTGTTTTGCAGTGATTGCCCTATAAAAGGTTGGAAAGCCAGTCGGTAAAGTTGATTGGTGTGACGAGAAACTTCCTGAAATTGTGCTACAAGAAGAGGGAAAAAAACAGAAAAGAGAGGCGAGAAACAGAAATTTAAATAGTCAGCAGACATCAGTGAGGAGAGAAGAGAACAAGACAAAACAGGTAAGAAAAAAATTAATGTGTTTTAAAATATCTTTTTAAATACAAAAAAGAAAATCTAATTTAATTTTTTAATTTTTTTTTTTACATCAATAGTAGTTCTGGTAAAATAAAAATACCATTATGCATGGATTATACGGATGATATAATGCTGCCCTGTTAAATGGCAGGTATTTTACATTTATTGTATAAGTGTCGTTGAAGCACTGTAAGAACATTTTTATTCATCAAGTAATGTTTCAGGATGGATGAGACAAAGATTATTACTTTTTAAGGTAGTGGTGTAATCACAGGTGTGGGTAACATAAAGACACACAGGAGCAAATAACTGATCACGTTTAATCGATCTGAACTGTTGAATTTGACTTTTGTTTTGATTTTTGTTTTTATTCCTGCATGTTTACAGCATCATCTCTATTAGTTATTCTAAGGAGAGAGAAACTGAATCTGTTGAGCATCAAGGATGTTTGTTCTCATCTGGGCAACTCTGCTTTTCAGCAGTGCTGAAGCAGGTTTGCGTCTACTTTGTTATCAACCTGTAATTCAGCCAACATATATATTTCTTTCATAAATTTGCAAGTGAAACTGTTTTTCTAACATACAAATCATTATTTATTCTACCAAGAATTTATCATAAGTTAGTAGTGTTACTGTTATCTGTTGACCTTTATGCCATTTTATATAAATCTTTGTAAAACTTACTATAGGCTAAGAAATATGTAAAATTCTGATTGTTGTATGTTGTTGTATACAAACAAGCAAAATACGTAAAACAGGAAAGCTATTGCAGTATATTTATTAAAAATCATATTTATTGCTGTAAACTAAATATTCTCTGTCACTATGTGTATCTTCCTGTTTGTGCCTCAGCCTGGGGACGACAACACTGTGTTGGAAGATACTGTGTTACTCTCAGTGAGCGAGAACTAACAGCACAGGCTGGACTCTGTGTTGTGATCCCGTGTTCTTTCACTACTGCTGATGAGTTTACACCCACACATACAGTTTGGTACAAATGTGACGCATCTCAACACAGTTGCAGCGATGCTGACATAATATTTCACAGCAACAAAAACACAGACAAAAAAGCTCAGGCTGGGTTTGAAGGACGAGTGTCACGTTTGGAGCCTGATGTGAGTCAGAAAAACTGCAGCATCATCATTAATGATCTCAAAGAGTCTGATTCTGGATCATATCAGCTCAGAGTTACTGGTGAACTGAATGGAAAACAAGATGGATTCACATTCATTCCAAGAGTAACTGTCTCTGTTAAAGGTATGAAAAGCTATTCCAAGAAGAATAATGCTGATTTTAGATACTCAGTCATGTGAAACCTCATATTTAGTATTTTTACAATCTTAAACAAAGTATTAATTCATTTCGGGAATTGGTTGATCCTCTGTGGAAATCTAATATAAACTGCAGTAGTTCCAACTAGTGGCCAGCAAAATATTCCGTTCATGAAGCCTAAATTTGATTCCACTAATGCCCAGTACTTCTATTAGGTCTTAATCAGAAGCCCACAGTAATGATTCCCACACTGACAGAGGGACAGCAGGCCACACTGACCTGCACTGCTCCTGGTCTCTGCTCTGGATCTGTTCCTGAAATCACCTGGACATGGAGAGGAGCAGGAGGGACTGAATCTTACATTACAGGAAACAGCACTGCTTTTAAGACTGAGAGTCTGACTACTTTCACACAAAGACATGAGTCAACTTTGACCTTTAACCCTTCATCTGAAAACCACAACACCAATGTGACCTGTAAAGTACACTTCATTGGCAAAATAATGAAAGAAGAGACTTCAGGTTTGAATGTGAACTGTGAGTACTTTTATAGTATCAAACTAGCTTTTTTTTTCTTTTTTCTGAAATCTGTTGAGTTTTGCAGTGTCAGCTGCATTCTTCTAGCAAGAAAGTCAGAAAGTTAGGGAAACTACATGATTGTGTAATTTATATTTTTTGTCTCATAGATATGAAAAAAGTTCAAATTACTGGCATCACAACTGTCAAAGAGGGAGACAATCTGAATCTGACCTGCAGTGTTGAAAGTTTCCCTCCATCTCTGATTGTATGGTCTAAACTTGGTTCTGTCACAAACCTGCACAATGACACTGGATCAGCCAAACTTGCCATCCAGAATGTGACAACAGAAGATTCTGGACAGTACATCTGTACAGCAACACATCTGGACACAACTATGACTTCTTATGTCAATGTGGCTGTAACTTGTAAGTAGGCATTATCAGTTTTTATTAATGTCTTGATGCATGCTCAATCATGCATTGTTCACTGAAGGAACAACGGGCTGGGAGGTCAGTTCCTTGATCAAAAATGCAAATTCTCATTAATGATGAAGGAACTGACCTCCCAGCCCGTTGTTCCTTCAGTGGTGCTAGTTTCAGTCATTATGCAAATGTTCTGTTTAGAAAATTGGGGAAACCTGAAGTCAGCTGAGACTGAAGAAGTCACTTGGATGAGTGATGAAACGTTTCTCCCACTGAAAAGACTACATCCAAATGACCAGAATCAACTTTTGGGGAGTCTTTATTAATCTTGTATTTGAGAGCCAGTCTAAACTTCTTTTGACATTCTACAGAAACCAATTTGCTGAATTTTGGCACTTTGCTCAGGGAACATACATAATGTTACACATGTAACACATCAACCTACAACCTACAGAACTGCATTTTCATATTGTGTCTCATCACCATGATCTATGCAGTGTTAATTTCTCCATGTTTAAAAGATTTAAATACACTCCACAGATAAAAGGAAACCTCAGATCATCGGGAATACAACAATCAGGGAGGGAGATGTTCTGAATTTGACCTGCAGTGTTGAAAGTTTCCCTCCATCTCTGGTTATGTGGTCTAAACCTAGATCTAACCCAAGCCATCACAATGGAACCTACACTGACCTGCACAATGACACTGGATCAGCTACAGTTGTTATCGCAAATGTGACAACAGAACAGTCTGGACAGTACATCTGTACAGCAACACATCTGGACACAACTGTGACTTCTTATGTCAATGTGACTGTAACTTGTAAGTAGACATTACCAGTTTCATTAATCTCAAGATATATGAATATGATATAAAATGTCTTATTAAGAGGCTGGATCACTACAGGCTACCATTTTAATATTGATTCTTAAAATGAATTAAACATCATGGAGATGAAACATCATCCTTCCTTCTCTGGTGATTTGATGATTCGAGTGGTGAGCACTGGTGGGGGAAATAAAACCAAAACATGCCAACCAGTTAAATGCCTGGACAACGTCATACGAATATTAGAATCCCTGACTGTTCTGTGTGAACCAGGTTTCCTTTTTTTTTGTTTTGTTTTGGGGGGTTTTTTCCCGATTTTTGGTTCATTCTTAATAATTTTTTGAGTTGTTTTCTCTCCCCATACCCTAAATATAATGCTGGCGTACTCCACAGACACAAGAAAACCTCAGATCATTGGAAACCCGACTGTGAAGGAGGGAGCTGTCCTGAATCTGACCTGCAGTGTTGAAAGTGTCCCTCCATCCCTGGTTGTGTGGTCTAAACTTGGTTCCAACACAAACCTGCACAGTGACACTGGATCAGCCAAACTTGATGTGCTGAATGTGACAACAGAAGATTCTGGACAGTACATCTGTACAGCAACACATCTGGACACAACTGTTACTTCTTATGTCGATGTGACTGTGACTTGTAAGTAGACATTACCAGTCTTCATTAATCTTGTATTTGAGAGTCATTCTAAAGTTCTTTTCAAATTCTATAGAAACCAGTTGTATTTTAAATGCAGCTGAACTTTGGCACTTTGCTCAGTGAATATATGTACTTTAGCAGCTTTTACTGCAGAACTGCATTTTTGTATTGTTTCTCATCACCCTCATTTATGGCAGTGTTAATTGCTTTGTATTAAAAAAAAATTAAATACACTCCACAGATAAAAGGAAACCTCAGATCATCGGGAATACAACAGTCAGGGAGGGAGATGTTCTGAATCTGACCTGCAGTGTTGAAAGTTTCCCTCCATCTCTGGTCATGTGGTCTAAACCTACTTCTAACCCAAGCCATCACAATGGAACCTACACTGACCTGCACAATGACACTGGATCAGCTACAGTTCTCTTCCCAAATGTGACAACAGAACAGTCTGGACAGTACATCTGTACAGCAACACATCTGGACACAACTGAGACTTCTTATGTCAATGTGATTGTGACTTGTAAGTAGACATTACCAGTTTCATTAATCTCAAGATATATGAATATGATATAAAATGTTCATACATAATTGATATGTAGTAAAAACCTGGTCTAATAGGTTTTGTGAGGTGTTGCAAAGTACACAATAAAACTGGCTTTCAGCTTTCATCGCATAAATAGTGGACAAAACAAAATAAAATGTCTTATTACAAAGCTGGATCACTACAGGCTACCATAACAGCTACAGTCCATTTTAATATTGATTCTTAAAATGTCTGAATTAAACATCATGGAGATGAAACATCATCCTTCCTTCTCTGGTGATTTGATGATTCGAGTGGTGAGCAGTGGGGGAGTAAAACCAAAACATGCCAACCAGTTAAATACCTGGGCAACATCATACAAATATTAGAATCCCCGACTGTTCTGTGTGGATAAGGTTTCCTTTATTTTCTTATGTTTTTTGTGTTTGGTTCATTCTTAATCATTCTTTGAGCTGTTTTCTCTCTCTTTATCCTAAATAAAATGCTGGCGTGCTCCACAGACACAAGAAAACCACAGATCATTGGAAACGCAACTGTGAAGGAGGGAGATGTCCTGAATCTGACCTGCAGTGTTGAAAGTGTCCCTCCATCCCTCGTTGTGTGGTCTAAACTTGGTTCCAACACAAACCTGCACAGTGACACTGGATCAGCCAAACTTGCCATCCTGAATGTGACAACAGAAGATTCTGGACAGTACATCTGTACAGCTAAATATATGAACAATACCCTGAAGGACAAATTCAACATAACAGTGATATGTAAGTACAAAACCTTAAGCTGTTGGACAGAATATTTATAGTACTGTTCATTTTTTTCTTCCTATAAGGTAAGTGAAATTGTGAGTTTAGACCACTCCAGTTATGCTGAATAATCTTTGTAGCCACACTTTTGTTCTTGACTGTCAGCATTTTAATCACAAGGAGAACAACAAAGCAAACAATGCAGTCACTATGCAAATATACATCTTGTTTCTTTCAATTTAATGAAGCACAACAATTGTTGCATGTGTATTTGAGAGCCATTCTAAATTTCCTGTGACATTCTACAGTAACTAATTGTATTTCAAGTGCAGCTAAAATTTGGCACTTTGCTCAGTGAATATACATAATGTAACACACATCACACACTAACCTGTTTTAGCAGCTTTCACTGCAAAACTGCAGTAGCAGTTTCTCATCACCATGATCTGTGGCAGTGTTAATTTCTCCCTCTTTAAAAGATTTAAATACACTCCACAGATAAAAGGAAACCTCAGATCATTGGGAATACAACAATCAGGGAGGGAGATGTTCTGAATCTGACCTGCAGTGTTGAAAGTTTCCCTCCATCTCTGGTTATGTGGTCTAAACCTACTTCTAACCCAAGCCATCACAATGGAACTTACACTGACCTGCACAATGACACTGGATCAGCTACAGTTGTTATCGCAAATGTGACAACAGAACAGTCTGGACAGTACATCTGTACAGCAACACATCTGGACACAACTGTGACTTCTTATGTCAATGTGACTGTGACTTGTAAGTAGACATTACCAGTTTCATTAATCTCAAGATGTATGTATATGATATAAAAAGCTCATACATAATTGATATGTAGTAAAAAATAATCTAATAGGTTTTGTGAGGTGTTGCAAAGTATTCAGTAAAATTGGCTTTCAGCTTTCATCGCATAAATAGTGGAAAAAACAAAATAAAATGTCTTATTACAAAGCTGGATCGCTACAGGCTACTATAACAGCTACAGTCCATTTTAATATTGATTCTTAAAAAACAATAAAAACATGGCAGCCAGTTAAATGCCTGCACAGCATCATAGAATTATTGTTATTGTTCTGTGTGATCAAAGAACATAAGAACTTTATTTTCTTATGTTTTTGTTTGTTTGGTTGGTTGGTTGGTTCATTCTTAGTAATTCTTGTAGTTGTTTTCTCTCTCCTTATCCTGAATAAAATGCTGGTGTGCTCCACAGATACAAGAAAACCTCAGATCATTGGAAACACAACTGTGAAGGAGGGAGATGTCCTGAATCTGACCTGCAGTGTTGAAAGTGTCCCTCCATCCCTGGTTATGTGGTCTAAACTTGGTTCCAACACAAACCTGCACAATGACACTGGATCAGCTACATTTATCATCTCAAATGCAACAGCAGAACATTCTGGACAGTACATCTGTACAACTAACTATATGGACTATGCCCTGAAGGACAAAGTCAATGTAGCAGTGATTTGTAAGTACACAACTTTTTGCTATCAGCCAGAACATTTATAATACAGCACAGTTATATTTCCCCCAATCTGGTAACTGAAATTGCAACTGCTAGCATTAAAAATACATAAAGAATAAAATGCAGATGATGCGTACATGTGTTCTTTGTTGGTACAGAGTAACAAAAAACAAACAAATGAAAACACAATGCTATGAAATAACATGCAGAACACAAGGAATATTCTAGGTGAACAACTTTGCAGAGTTTAGAAAAGCACAGCAAATGTTGCACGTGTATTTGAGAGCCCGTTGAAACCCCAAATGGCATCTGCAAAAATCAAGATGTATTTTCAATGCTGCTGAAATCTGTGTCACTTTGCACTGTGCATATAATATTATACACACAGTGTCAGATCAGTTTGTGAATAATATTATCAGTGCCAGTATCAAAAATCTTATTTCTTTTCGTGTTAATGTCAACACATCTGTGTAAAATCTCATTACAAATTTTCACAGAAGGGTTATCTGCCAGTGCTCCTTTCATGGTGCTTAGTTAAATCATTGAAATGTGCTATACAGATAAAAGGAAACCTCTGATCATCGGGAATACAACAGTCAAGGAGGGAGATATTCTGAATTTGACCTGCAGTGTTAAAAGTTTCCCTCCATCACTTATTATGTGGAAAAAACTTAATTCCACCACAAATCTTCAGAATGGAACTTACACTGTCCTGACCAGTGACACTGGATCAGCTACACTTGTCATCCAGAATGTGACAGCAGAACATTCTGGACAGTACATCTGTACAGCAACACATCTGGACACAACTATGACTTCTTACATCAATGTGGCTGTAACTTGTAAGTAGACTTTACCAGTCTCCAGGTGTCTATAATGTATATACATAATGTTTTTACGTCATTGGTAGTCAGATATTTTGGTCTTTACATTTTACTAGCCATTTTAAAGCATGCAGTATAAATGGTTATCAAATTTCATTACATGAAGATAAAAACTGCTGGTTAAAGTAAAGGAAAAATTAAAAACCAAAAGGTGTTGTATTCTCACAGTGGTCCAACACATGTTGTGGTAACAGGCATTGATTCTGCAAGTCTCTTAAAATCTGCTTGAGGGATCAAATATCATTTTTCATGTTATGATGATTTGGTGACTGTAGTTGGGAGCAGTATTAGTGATGGGTGAACCTCAAACCCTGGATTACTGTTGTTGCCCTCCATATCTTAAATAAACAACTGAGCTGTGCTCCACAGATACAAGAAAACCTCAGATCAGTGGGAACAAAACTATCAAGGAGGGAGACGATCTGACTCTGACCTGCAGTATTGAAAGTTTCCCTCCATCCCTCATTATGTGGTCTAAATTGACTTCTGTCACAAACCTGCACAACGACACTGGATCAGCTACGCTTGTCATCCCTAATGCAACAGCAGAAGATTCTGGACAGTACATCTGTACAGCTAAATATATGAGTAACACTCTAAAGGAGAAAGTCAATCTAACAGTGATATGTATGTATACAACTTTTTGCTTTTATTATATGTTTAAATGTGTGATGCCATCTAAACAACTTTGCATATTGACTATTTAGGCAGATTCTCTTGTTGGTGATCATAAAAAAATCTGTTGTCCCACAGATAAAAGAAAACCTCAGATTATCGGGACTACAACTGTTAAGAAGGGAAATGCTCTGAATTTGACCTGCAGTGCTGAAAGTTTCCCTCCAGCTCTCATCATGTGGAAAAAAGGTAGCTCCAACACAAACCTCCTGAGTGGAAATTACACTGACCTGCACAATGGCACTGGATCATCTACACTTGTCATTTATAATGTGACAGCAGAATATTCTGGACAATATGTCTGCACAGCTAAATATCTGGACACAGCCATTACTATACATGCCAGTGTGACCGTGACTTGTAAGTGGAACACAATAATCTTAAATCCTAAGCTTATATTCAGAGTAAATGTACACCTTCCTTTGTTTTATGATTCTGATCATGTGTTTACAGGGTTTTCAGAGACCCAGGATGGCTCTGGATGTGTGCTTCAGTCAGAGGTTTTGACCTGTGTGTGTATCAGTGAAGGGTTTCCTTTACCTACCATCAAATGGCCGCTCCTAAAGAACCACACTGAGTACTCTGTCATTACTACGGTCTCTAAACACACAGTCAACAGCACTGTCAGTGTAACTGTAAACAAACATAGCAGCAGCACTGTTGAATGTGTGAGTAACAATGGAAATGGAGAGAATAGAGAAAACCTACTGATCCACCAAATCTTGCCTGAAAAATATGGTATGTGTTTTCCATCTAAACACCTTTCACTGCCACTTTCACTTTTTACTTACCACATTTTCCTAATGCAGCCTTTCTAATTAGGCTCTCATTTGTAGTTTGTATTTGCTTGATCTAATTCAAAACAACCTGGACCATATTTTTTTTATGTTGTTATTTTTTGGAGTGCAGAGCAATCGTCTAATTTAAGGGTGGGATGCTTGAAAGTCATCATTGGCATTTTGGCTGCAGTACTTCTTTCAGCAGTCGTTTGCTGTTTTACCAAAAATTGGTACAGGTAAAGCATTTGCTTTTATAATTACTATTAATATTAGTTAGCTAGTTGTTTTTTTCTGTAGATAAATTTGAACATAAATGTATTTCTCTAAAAATACCCCTTTCTATAGAAAAAATCAGAAGACCTCAAGAAATTCAGATGAGACTTTGGAGATGGAGAAACAGCAAGATGATAAACTGGTATTTATGTTCATTTGACTTTTTTTGGTATGATTTTCTACACAAATGCTCAGAATACTCAAGTGTCCATACTCTTACTATACATTCACATATAAAGTGGCCCATCCTGCTCCAAGTTTCTACAATGATAAAGATTAGTTGGATGTTTTTACATACACACCCGTTTATCTTTCTACTGAGTTTAACGCAATTCAGAGAAGTTGACTTTGTATAATTGTCCTGAAACACAGACTAACTGCACAATGATGTGTTAGAAAAGGAGTAAGTTAACATGATGCAATTTTGAAGTAAGTTTGACTCTTGCTGAGTCTGAGAAGCAATGACTCTGTTTAGGCATCAATGCCCTCCAAACACCAAACAGACAGAATACATAGACATTTAATTGCTGTTCAATCAATGATCCTAAAAAGACACAAAAAGAAGTAGGTTGGTATGAGAGTGACAAAAGTGACACAACACTATACACAATAAACACAATAATATGAATGAACAACATAGGTTTTTAGTTTTGCCATAACCAGTTGATGAACAGGTCACTGGTGTTTAAGCATGAATGTTGCTTCTAAGTTGGTTAACTCAGTGCAAATACTTGCAACATGCTGACAGTTAACTTTTCCTCGTTGAAAAGCAGCAGTGCCAGGAAAGCAGCAAAGAGGCAAGAGAGGATGAAGATGGAGTATGCTGAAATCAAAAAAGTAAAAGCAGAACAGGTCCAAGATACTCGAGAAGGAAAGTGAAATGTTGGAGGCCAAAGAGGAGAAGGAGATGGAGCTGGAGATGAAACATTGTCAACCAGAAAAAGAGGAAGGAGAAGATGAAGCTGTGTACTCCACTGTGAATGATCCCAGTTATTCTACTGTCACTGTGTCTTTTTTCTTTTAATAACCCAAATAAAGTTCTCTGCAGTTAGTTAGACACTTCATTAAGACACTGAAGTGTATATGTAAGATCCCAAGAACCACCTCAATGATCTGTGCCCTAAGATATCATGCGGTTTTCTTTTACATGTTTCATTTGACAAGAATAAATCTATACTTAAAATGTCCATCTAGTCACAAAAAATAACTTTCTAGGGCTAATATGATTCCTTTTTAAAAATGTTATTTAAGACTTAGCCTACATTAAACATCTAGATTTTTCTTAATATTACAAAATCTTGACATATATGTTGGTGACAATACAGTGTCCAGACAAAGACCATATACTTAAGATTATAAGTGTCTTTATCCAAAAATAAATAAATAAATTAATTAAAAACATTCTAGAAAAGTGTGACCTATACTTTTGGTGGTTTGGGTTGATTTTTAATGGTCTCTGCTCATTTTCATTTATTATTCTTTCTTTGTTTTGCTAACAAAAGAGGACTTTTTTGCTTTCTTTGGCCATTCATTGTGCTCACCAGAAGGGGGCAGAGTAAACCCATTACCACTGTGAAATTATAAGTCAAGTAGATGGTGTGGTCTGTTATCACTGGTGCTGCCTGGCTGCAGATTTTATATTTTGCCTGGTCTTGTATAATGCATTAATAAAAGTGAGCATTTTATACATCTCTAACTCTGTCCAATGCTCTGAATGGTGTATCACAAGCAGGTTTCTATACCATAACATGAAATAGAGCATTAATTTCAACCTTGAAAATTTCAGCATTTTTTCATCATGGTTTAGACACTGGGTTAAAATATAACTCCCACTCATGGTATCTACAATTATGAAATATTAACACAACAAAAAAATTATCACACTGTAAAGCACATCTTAGCATGATCTGGTCAGATACAGTGTTTCAGATTTTTAATTAAGAAATTGAATCATAATCAATAGCAGTACACTCACACACCAAAAATTAGGGCATTAGAGTACCTTACATTTTTGGCGATACTGGCCCTCTACTTACTTGGTTACAAAATTTTAAAATGTCACACAACATGACAATGAGCAGTAGTTAAAATTGAAAAAATGTGATGCAAAAAGGAAGCAGAGAAGAAATCACATTCAAAGCAAAAGTTGTGGCTTACAGCAAAAACCAAGATGTAATGAATGGTCACCATTTCATACTCTTCACAGTTTCAACACCTCTTAGCGAGTAGAAAGTGTTCACCTATAATTTGGTGTCTTCCATACAAGCTAGGGCTGAAGTTGTCAACCTCTGCTAGCAACCAAAGTAACCACAGTGAGGTTATCAGAGCAGCAGCATCTGTGAACAGTTTCACTTAGTGATGGAAATATCAACCATATCAGACAACATGACCCAGAATCATATACTACAGTAAAGCAGGGGGAAAAGCCCCAAGAAGGAAAAGTGTTATTGTGTTACAGTTTTAAGGCACAGGAGGGTGGGAATGGTAAAATGCAATAAAAAGCTTACTGGGGACTTCCCACTGCGAGCACTTACATGAAACCTTGTATTGGATGAATTTGCTCCCTTGCAAGAATAAACACTCCAGTTCTTGACTGTTGTTCATTTTTCTTAATTTATATTCTGACATAGCACAATGTTGATAATTTGTTGAGCTGACCCTTTGAAATAAGATAACAGTGTAACTTATATGTTATTATACTAGATGAAACTTTGCACTTTCCTTTCCTTTATTCATACTTTTCATTAGACAACACAGCAGTAGTTGAACATACAAAGATACACTGTCAATTTGAATTGGAATCTTATGTGTGTGAATGTCATCTTTAAAATCCCTTTGGTATTCCATCAATATTTTGTGTTTTAAAGGTTCTATAGTGGCTGCTTTTAAGACCCAGGCTTTCTTTTTCTTGCTCAAGAAACCCAAGGTCAAAGAGGGAACACCAGCATCTGTTGTAGCTGAAACAGAGTTTTATACCAGTTTGGAAAACTGAAACTGAGTTTAATCAAATTCAAATTAAATCAGATTTCTTTTTGGATTTTGATTCATTTTCGATGACAAGAAAAACAAGTTTTTGGCTGTCAGATGTGCTTCAGAGATGAGAGCCAGTTCACCCCGAGCACATCTGACAGATATGAAAGGGTCTAGAAAGGTCTAGAATGTTATATTGTACCTGTAACATTTTTCAGTGTGTCCGGTTTGGCGGTGAGTCAGTGATGGTCTGGGGACAAATAACCATAATCTGCATGGGTCCTTGGACCCATTGTCAGTCCTGGGTTCCTCCTTGTACACGACAATGCCAGGTTTCATGCAGTGAGAGTATGCAGGAGGATGAAGGAATTGATACTACTGACGCGCCCACCAAGCTCTCCTAACCTGAATCCAACAGAACACCATCGGGACATTATGTTTTGGTCCATCCAATGCCACCAAATTGCACCTCACACTGTCCAGGAAATCAGAGATGCCCTGCTCCAGATTTAGGATGACACCCCCCTGCGTCATCTCATTAGGAACATGCCCTGACATGGTCAGGCAAGCATACAAACATGTGAAGTCCATACAAACTAATAAGTACCATTTAAAGTTGCTGTAATGAAATTTTGTCAGAATGGATTAGCCTGTTGCATAATTTTTTCGCTTTGATTTTCAGGTGTCTGTGAATTCAACCCTCCATAAGTTGAAAATTTTCATTTCCATCAAATGATGTGGCATCCTTTCATTCCTAACACATTACCCTAGGATTACTAGGATTGCTATAGAAACTCATACAGGACACTAGCCTGTAAAAAGAATTTTCTTTCTATGGTCTCGGCAGATAGAGGGAGCCTTGTTGCATTCCGTTAGGACAGTTCTCACTTTCTATAAGGTGTCATTCTACCCACCCCTTACCAAAGACATCAGATCATTTGTTACTCTGACAGACTGCCTAGTCTTACAGTTTTTTTTAATTGGTTTGGCGCAGTTTCCACAAGCAATTGGTACATTTTCAAAACTCTTCGTACTTATATCGCAACAGATCATCAAAAGTGCACCTTTTTCAAACATTTCAGCATATTTCCAATTGTGTTAGTACAATACACATAATGGCAAAATATCCTTTTCACTACACAAAATAAGTGTTTCATCTAAATAAATGTTTCGTTCACAGTTACTGCCTTTCATAATGTTATCCCTATAAAATTTTTGATTTGCATCTCTTATCATTCAGTTTAATACATTTGTCTGTCATTCAATTCAACTGATCTTAATGTTTAATCAATGAATCATTCATTATGTCCATGGATTTTCAACTTGACTGATTGTTGTCTGGTCATTTGTAAGTTACACATTGCTGCAAGAGCTTTCAATCTAGAAATACTAATTGCTAATTGTTTCCCCTGATGATCACAATTAGTTACCATATAAGTAGAACTGTGTTTGAGACTTTGCACTGTTCAAATATGGAGCAGGATAGACTCGTAGGGAGAGGAAACCTTCATCGAAGAGGTGGTGGTGCTCCTCGACAGAGAGGTGGGCACAGACAAAGAGGAAGAGGTGGTGGTGCTCCTCGACAGAGAGGTGGGCACAGACAAAGAGGAAGAGGTGGTGGTGCTCAACGCACCATCATCTCTAATGAAGTCCGGGCCATCATTGTTGACCATGTGGTTAACAGAGGCTTTACCATGGCTGAGGCTGCCAGGTTGGTACAGCCTAATTTACAAAGGTCAACTGTCAGCTCTATCATCCAAACTTTTCGCCAAGAAAACCGGTATGTCTGCTATAGCAACTTCACTTCTAAAAAATAGTACCCTATTGTATAGATGAACAACATGTAATTGTCAGTTTACAGTAATGTGATTGGTAATACTTCAATATTGACAGTATATGATTGTCCTCAGAATTAACAGGAGACAACCTGGTGGTGGTCGCCCACGTGTTTTGACTGACCAGCAGGAGTTGGCTGTGGTGGAAATGGTCAGGGCAAGGAATGACATACGGCTGTCTGAAATCAAACAGGCTATTGAGAACAGCAATGACACCTTTGCCAATGTGCCATCAATTAGCCTTCCAACGATTGCCCGGCTTTTGAAGAAGCACCAAGTTTCCATGAAACAAATTTACTTGGTTCCTTTTGAGAGGAACAATGTCCGGGTGAAACAACTGCGTTCAGAATATATTCAGGTACAACACTAAACTGGCATGCAATTACTGTAACAGTACTGACAACTATTAGTTGTAAAAAAAAAAACTAACTAAATTATCATTTTAGAGGGTGATGGAGCTGGACGCTGCTGTGAATCATCACAAGTATATTTTTCGTTGATGAGGCCGGTTTCAATCTGGCAAAAACTAGACGCAGAGGACGTAACCTTATTGGACAAAGGGCTACCATCCAAGTCCCTGGACAACGTGGGGAAACATCTCAATGTGTGCAGCTATATCTGAAGATGGTGTGGTAGGCTGTAGACCAGTTCTAGGGTCATACAACACTGAACACCTGATAGTTTTTTTTTAAATGAACTGGAGCAGGCCTGTCAGGGAGAAGACATCGTCTATGTTGTTGTGTGGGACAATGTCAGCTTCCACCATGCACAGCTGGTTCAGGAATGGTTTCAAACACATCCTCGCTTCATGACCCTCTATCTTCCACCATATTCCCCTTTCCTCAACCCAATTGAGGAATTCTTCTCTACATGGAGGTGGAAGGTGTATGATCGCCATCCCCATGAGCATGTCTCCTTCTTCAAGCCATGTGTGAAGCTTGTGGTGATATAACTGCTGAGCAATGTCAAGCCTGGATTCGTCATGCCAGGAGATTTTTCCCACGGTGCCTGAACAACGAAGACATCCACTGTGATGTTGATGAAAATTTATGGCCCAATGTTAATGACCGGCTTGATTAATTGTGTAAAAGTGATGAGAATAAAATAAAATAAAATATATTTTGCTTATGTAAATGACTTGTTTTTTTCTCCCTTTTTCATGTGTGTGTGTGTGTGTCTGTGTGTATGTATATGTATATGTATATGTATATGTATAGTTATATAATTTTTTTATGTCTGAACATAAGTGTAATATTTGCTGTGTACAGTTTTACAGTTCAGTTACACTCATTCATCACCAAGGACAATTTGAATCGCTTACCTTGTATTATTTTCTCCTGAATGAAATGATTGGTAAAAGTACTAAGTTGAAAAAAGAGCTTACTGTTTTGTTTGGGTGATTAAAGCAAATGTTCTCAAACTATATCACAGTGATCATGTGTTCTGATACAATGATTACGTGGAATGTAAATATGTGCAAATGCAATGAAATCATGACATCTGATTTGAAAGAATGACTAGTGGTGTTACAAATGTGATCAAATGTGAGTTTTGTACTGAGAGATTTGAAAATGCACACTTTAGTTATGAAAATAGTGCCAAACCAATTAAAAAAAACTGTAAGAAATCTGTCTCAACTTACTGAACTGGCCATAACCAGGAATCAGTAAATCCAGGTCTGAGGTTATTTGCTTATAACATGCTGAAGAATGTTTCGGTGCTAGTGCTGGTCTGTGGTAAATCAGTCAGCCTTGTATAAATTTGGTTTTTGATAGTTACATTCAGTTATCATTGTGTCTGGTTTACTTCCTAGTTAGCTTCCTGCCATTCCTCCCACACTGCCTTAGAAACCCATGATTCATTCTGGAGTCTAAGTGCTGTACTAGCACATCAACAGCAGTCAGGTTTTGGGATTCTCTTTGGAAAAAAAAAAAACTTATCGGAAACTCACCTGTCTGCCTACTGTTTGTTGATTCATACAGTTTATGAGACGTGAGTTTGATAGACCTGAAAAATAAAAGACATTAAAAAAGAGAAAAAAAAAGAGTAAGACGGATGCAGAATATGGAGGTTTATAGAAGACCTGAAAATGTAAGTATTTGTTCACTGAAGTAAGAGTTAAAGCACCAAACACCACACAATGTTGCAACTCAAGTAGACTGCAGACAAGTCAAGTAGACATAGAGACGGAAGGCACAACAAAGCCTTATTAAGAATAGTACAGATACCACAGATTATAAATAGATAAAGAAAAAAATCTAAATATGCAGAAGTGTTGCAGAGAGGCTGTATGTGGCTGAAAAACGGAAATGCTGTGAGAGTTTATTTTAAATCCTTTAAGCTGTTTAATGTCTTTAATGTGCCTCAAGAATCCTTTCTAATGTGACTTTTTAATTTTAATACATGCAGCCATTAACAAAACTTGTTTATTGCCATAGGTGTTGTACTATGTTGAAGTGACGTATAAATGAGCGAAATGTCTCATGAAAAACTGAATTAAGTACTTCTGCTGGTGTGTCAAATTCTCAAGTTAAGATATGGATTTTTACCAAAAATAAATAAATAAATAACAATAATGAACATATATAAGATATTTAGTGTAACAGAAGATGCTATATTTATGAAAGCCAGTTCGTAAAAATCAATAGTGTCTGAGAAGAATTTAGTTGCAAAATGAGGAAGAAAAAGTGATGAGGAAGTGAAACCTGAGATTAAAAAGTGAGCAGAGATCATTGTGCAGAGAAGACTGATAAACAGCAAATATACTGAGGTAAAAATGTGTAAAATATATTCAAAATGTCTTTTAAAACTCTTAATGAACAGTTTCCAAATGTCTTTCACTGTTGATAAAAGTAGGAGCTGACTCAGTGCTGGGAAATGAAAAAAAAAAAGGCTGGATGATTAAAGATCATTATGCATTCATTATGCACTGTGAAATAAGTCAGCATGTGACATCCTTTAGAGACATTTCTGGACATTTACTTCATATACTGCATGTTTGTCTGTGGAGGGAGAAACTGAATGTGCCAAGGATCAAATCAAGATGTTGGTTCTGATCTGGTCAGCTGCGCTTTTCTCTGTGACGGGCAGTGATGCTGACACAGGTTTGTATCTTCTTTACAATTGTATAATTCTGCAGATATGAAATAATCTTCTAACATTTGTATGTAACACTGTTTCTTGGATATGCATCCAGGTTGTAAATATTTCTTCTTATTTGTTGACTTGTGGTGTCATTTAAAAAAAATTGTGCACACACTGTAAAGGCTACTGTAAAAAAAAGTTCAAATTGCCAATCGGATTGCGAACAAAACATAAAAAACAGCAAAGGCCAATGCAGACTCAAGAAACAAATTCATTTGCTTGCCTAAAACTAAAGTCTGTTTATTTTATCTCCTCCTTTACAGCTGCAGGTGATTCAGAAATGAGAAATCCATACTGTGACAGAGAATACTGCGTCACTCTTAATGTGAGAAAACTGAGAGCAGAGGCTGGACTCTGTGTTGTGATCCCGTGTTCTTTCAAGACTGCTAAAGGCTTTAAAACCCAACATATAGTGTGGTATAAATGTGAAGCATCAGAAGCAGGATGTGAGCGTCCTGTCATGATATTTCACACCAACAAAAGCACTGATGTTCAACCTGGGTTTGAAGGACGAGTGTCACTTATCGAGCATGTAATTCAGAACAACTGCAGCATCATCATCAATGATCTCAAACAGTCTGATTCTGGATCATATCACCTCAGAGTTATTGGTGAACTGAATGGGAAGACAGATGGATTTACATTTAATCCTAAAGTTAATGTCTCTGTTGAAGGTATGAGAAGCTAGATCAAATACAATCATGTAGGAAATAAATCTGTAGTTCAACATGATTGTGTTTTATTGTATCTGTGAAACATTTTGCACATTTGTTGACCCTTGTATACAGCTTATAGAAAGTACAACAATTCCCGATAAACATCTACTTGAATTTCTGGAGTTTTTTACCTCTTTTAATTCAAGTTCATTTGATTCCACTAATGTACTGTTCCCATCAGGTCTTAAACAAAAACCCACAGTAATGATTCCCACACTGACAGAGGGACAGCAGGCCACACTGACCTGCACTGCTCCTGGTCTCTGCTCTGGATCTGTTCCTGAAATCACCTGGACATGGAGAGGAGCAGGAGGGACTGAATCTTACATTACAGGAAACAGCACTGATTTCAAGACTGAGAATCTGACTGATGTAACACAGAGACACAGCTCAACTTTGACCTTTAATGCTTTGGCTAAACACCACAACTCTAATATCACCTGTAAGATCAGCTTTACAGATAAAACAACTACAGAGGGGAGTTCAACTTTGACTGTGAACTGTGAGTATTTCTAAATCTAAATATTTCTATCTAAAATATTCAGAATGCTATTGAATGTTACAGTGCTTTTGAAGAAAAGTCAGGAAGTTTGTCCTTTGTCACATAGATGTGAAGAAAATTAAAATCACTAAGGATACAAGTGTGAAGGAGGGTGAAGCTCTGAATCTGACCTGCAGTGTAGAAAGTTTTCCTCCATCTCTGATTATCTGGTCTAAACGTAGTTCCAACACCAGCCTGCACAGTGACACTGGATCAGCAACTCTCTCCATGCTGAATATGACAACGAAAGATGCTGGACAGTACATCTGTACAGCTAAATATATGAACAATATAGTCAACAATACAGACAACAAAGTCAATGTAACAGTCATATGTAAGTACAAACCTTTTTTTAAATGTATTTATTATTATTATTATTATTATTATTATTATTATTATTATTAATAATAATAATAATAATAATAATAATAATATTATCATAAATGCTATTATTATTAATGGCAACTGAAAGATGAGTTTAGCATTAGAGCCCCAAGGATTCTAAAGTACTTAGAACCACCAAGAAGGGTCATTTTTTTTTTGTTTCATGTTACAGCAGTTCTCATCAAAATGTGTGTAAATATTCGTGTTGCTAGGCAAACTGGAATAATTCAGCCCATAGTCCCACTTAGTAAATCATATAGGGCCATGCACCCAATCCTCACTCTAATCAAAATATGAGTGAAAGTGAAGCATTTCCTTGAAATTTTTATTCAAAAAACTTAGCAGGAAGTAAGCACCTCCTATCATCAGTTTAAATCATTTTTTCACAAAAATAAATACATTTATATAAAAATTATTTAAGTTGAATTTCTTTTAAATGAATTGCTATGGGGTCAAAATAACATCCTTGGTGTTTGGAATTTTATGTCTTGGTTCCACTCATTCAAAGTTCAGTATTTGATGAATAAGCCCATTTTAGGAAAAGTCATGAAACATGAAATGATGGGGTTTTAATTTAACACAGTTACAGGATTTTTAAAGTGCCAGTGGTGTCAACATTTATATGTCAATGACTTTTTTCTCCATCCTTACATAAAATATTCAAATGTGTTCCACAGATAAAAGGAAACCTCATTTTATTGGCAATACAACTGTTAAAGAGGGAGACGTTCTGAGTTTGACCTGCAGTGTTGATAGTTTCCCTCCACCTCTTATTGCATGGCAAAAACTTAATTCCAACACAAACCTTCAGACTGGAACATACATTGACCTGCACACTGTCTCAGCTACACTTGTCATCCATAATGTGACAGCAAAACATTCTGGACAGTACATCTGTACAGCAAAACATCTGGACACAACTGTGTCTTCCTATGTCAATGTGTCTGTGACTTGTAAGTAGAGTGTACTAATCTTCTAGAGTGTGAAGTTATAGTTTAAGGTTATAATTAAACTATAATTCATAATTTAAAATTATACACAATTGTATAAAGTCAGATATTATGGTCTTTAGGAATTGTGAAGTATTTTTATGTAAATTTTGGCTTTACAAAATTCATTGCATAAAGATAAAGATGAAATCAAATAAAAAAAAAAACCTTAAAAGAACAGTAAGGTGTTGGGCCATGTGGTGCCAGAGCAACTAGTATGCCTTGGCTTTTTTTCCCGAAAGTATTTGGAAATCTCTTCGAGAGATGGAACGCTATTCTTCTATCAGAACCCCCCACCCCCATCTCTTTTTTTTTTTGCAATGATACTATGATGCACTTTGAGGAACCAGTACAGGTAAACTCAAACAGTGCAAACAAAGCGTACCTTAGAGCAGCGGTCCCTAAACTTTTTTGCGCCACGGACCGGTTTAACGTCAGTCAATATATTTTCACAGACTGGCCTTTAAGGTGTCGCGGATAAATACAACGAAATAAAATGATACGACCAATACAAAAACTGTGGTATTTTGTAAATATAATAATAAACGCGAATTCACTGTGTAATTGTCTAACTTTATTAGCAGCGTCCTCCTGAAATGCGCCAACAACATTGAGAGTAACATCCTCCTCTCTGCCCCTTAATGCTTCTGGTCGCTATGATAACGCGTAAATATTTCTTTCAAAGTCAGACGCACAACTACAACGCGGGGAAAAGACCCAGGGAAACCGAGTTAATGATAAAAACCCTGAAAACCATAAATTTCATACCCGAGCCTCCACTCCCGCGGCCCGGTACCAAACGACTCACGGACCGTGGCCTGGGGGTTGGGGACCGCTGCCTTACAGCATAGCAGCATAGGATCAATGGATCAGTCGTGGATTCAGCAAAAGGTTTAAGTTTCCTCTTCATATGGCTATTCTTCTGTAGTCTTTTTTTAATTAATTTATTTTCTTTGTTTTCTGATATTTATTTTTTTCAATGCATTTTTTAAATAAATTACTAAAATGTGTTTTACAGATAAAAGGAAGCCTCAGATCATTGGAAATACAACCGTTAAACTGGGAGATGTTCTGAATCTCACCTGCAGTGTTGAAAGTTTCCCCCCAGCTCTTATAGTCTGGAGAAGTACCACCACAATCCTTCTGACTAAAACTTATCCTGATCTGCACAATGACACTGGATCAGCTACACTTGTCATTCAGAATGTGACAGCAGAACATTCTGGACAGTACATCTGTGCAACCAAACATCTGCACACAACTGTGACTTCATATGTCAATGTGACCGTGACATGTAAGAAGACGGCACTGATCTTAAATCTGAATGTCATCCTTACACTAAAACCAATGCTTCACTTGTTTAATGATCCTAAACATGTGTTTACAGGGTTTTCAAAAATAGTGAATGGCTCTGGATGTGTGCTTCAGGCAGAGGTTTTGACCTGTGTGTGTCTCAGTGAAGGATTTCCTTTACCTACTGTCAAATGGCCATTTCTGAATAACCACACTGATTACTCTGTCCTTACAACTGTATCAAACCACACAGTAAACAGCACAGTCAGTTTAACTGTGAAAAACAATGGCAACACTACTTTTGAATGTATCAGCAACAATGGAATGGGGGAAGCAAAAGAAAGTCTCACAATCCAAAAAAACTTGCCAGACAATAATAGTAAGTATTTCCAACTACACACTTTTGAACACCAACTTAACCTCTTAGGACCACATTTGTTAATGCAATCTTTGTAAAAAGACAATCTTCGAACACACATTTACATGTAATGTATGGTATGCATTTTAAGCAACATGGAACCAACTTTCTTCCTTTTTTAAATTCACTTCAATTCACAGTTTTTAGGCTGGAATACGTGAACGTCATTATTGTCTTTTTCACTGGGGCAGTTCTTGCAACAATCATTTGCTTTTTAGCTAAAAATTGCTACAGGTAAGGCTACAGGTGTCTAATTATTATTAGGTTTTTTCTGTAGAGGAATTTGAACATAAATTTGTCTCTCTCTTTTTTTCAGAAAAAATCAGAACATTCAAAAATTGAGAAATTCAGATGAGATTTTGGAGATGGAGACACATCAAAATAAACTGGTATTAATTCATCAGACATTTTGATTTACTTGTCAAAATATGAGTTTCTGCACAAATTTTGATATCTGAAGCATCCATAGTTTACTCATTTACATTTTACTGAAAGTTCCCACATAAAGGTTCTGCAAGAAAGTGGTTCAGATTAAGATTAGCCTTAATAATAACATTATTTAGATTTTTTTTAATTAACTCCTTGTATACAGTGGTGTGAAAAAGTGGTTGCCCCATCCTAGTTTTCTATTTTATTTGTATGTTTGTCACATTTAAATATTTCAGATCATAAAACAACTTTAGATAGTAGACAAAGAAAAAAAGTCAATACAAAAGGCAGTTTACTTAGGCCACTCCTAAGTCTTCAGTTTGTTTTTCCTAAGCCATTCAGAGGTGGACTTGCTGGTGAGTTTTGGATCACTGGCAAAACAGTTTTTTTCCCCTTTATGCTCATTTACTCAACACTGGTTTTCATCTTGGAACTCTCCCATGGATGCCATTTTTTGCCCATTTTTGCTTATGGTGGCGTCACGCACACTGGCCTTAACTGAGGCAAGTGAGGCCTGCAGTTCTTTGGATGTTGTTCTGGGGTCTTTTGTGACCTCTTGGATGAGTTTTCACAATGTTTTTAGGTTTTAGGGCAATTTTGGTTGGCGGGCCACTCCAGATCACCACTGTTCCATGTTTTTTCCATTTGTGGATAATGCCTCTCACTGTGGTTCGCGTGGATTCCCACAGATTTAGAAATGTCTTTAGAACCTTTTCCAGACTGATACATCTCAATTACCTTGTTTCTTATTTGTTGTTGACTTTCTTTGTATTGCAACATGATTTTGAGCCCTACTCAACTTTGTCATGCAGGTCCTATTTAGAGTAAGTGATTTCTTGATTGAAAATGGGTGTGGCAGTAATCAGGCATGGGTGCGGTGAGAGAAATTAAACTCCGCTTTCCAAAGATGAGATACACCACCATAACTTTTTCACACAGGGCCATGCAGCTTTGGATTTTTTTTTAAAGCTTCAGTTCTTTCATCAAGCTGATTGTCACGGCATAAAAAGAAAAATAACCCAGAATGAAACAATGTAAATGTACAAGACAGACAAGATGAGTCTCTTTTCCTTTGTCTTTAACAGGTATATAATGGTCAAGCATTACAAGACAATCAGACCCTGAGCTCAAACAGTGGGCCAAAGGAGGTGGAGTATGCCAATATAGATTTTTCCCTGCTGAAAAGAAACAGTTGCAGGGAGGCAGCAAGGAAGCAAGAGAGCACAAAGACAGACTATGCTGAAATTAAGAAAGTGGTCAAAGAACAATGGGGAGATGATGCTGGGGAGGAAGGAGACATATTGGAGGGCCAAGAGAAGAATGTGATAATGGAGTTGAAACACTGTGGACCAGAAAGGGTAGAAGGGCGAAATGAGGGAGTGAATGAAACGTGAATGTTATAACCAATGGAATTTGAGGAATGTTTTGCTATGGAGTTAATGAAAACCATTATTAAGGTATCAGAATGTCCATTTAGGAGCCCAAGATGGAACCACCTCAGTGATTAATGCTCTCAGATTGGTTTTTGATGCTTTATTTGAGAATGATAAATATATTGGCATATCGGTCAACCAAAAATATACTTCTTAAAGCCAATTATAGTTCCCATTTTGAGCAAATATTAATCAACTGAATTTTTAAGGAAAAGGACAGGTCAGCCTCTCGCTCTCTCAGCTGTTTATCACAGTCTAATAATATTAACCATTTGAATTGAGCAAAAAAGAGACAGTATAGATTAAAAGGCATTTAGAATGAGTGGGAAGACGAAGACAATATGTTAAAGTTAATATATATTAAAGCTAAGCTTAAATGTCTTTCTTGAAACAATCAAAACTTACCAGAAAAATGTAAGCTACCTATTGCATTTTTAATGATATATGCTCAACTTCTTTTTTTGATTATTATAAATTGTTTTCTCCCCCTGGCCATTTTTTACATGCACCAGTTGCAGGCAGAGTAAGCCACATGCCCACCAAGTCAACATCAAACACCCGGGGCATAATATTTGTTAGGCCCCAGGTAACTTTTTATCTTGGTCTGACCTTTTTTTCTTTCTTTGATAATTCGGTGTATCATACAGAAATATGCAAATTATATACATTTATATAGAATTATTGTATATAGAGAACTTTACCTTACTGAAAAAATGAAAAGTAATATTTACAATACATAGTTTCACTAAGATCTTTAAAGTGTCTGATATGAAATTTAAAAAAATGAAACAAGTGTCTGTTGATAGCACACAGGTTTTCTTTTGATTCATTTGTTAAACTCATTTCTTTCCAGGATATTTTTGTTTGTGGTTGTCTTTTGTTTGATTGATATAGGAACATAGCCGTCTTTTTGCGTTAAATCATTTTGTAATAAAGCTGAAAAAAATTGACAAATCTTCTCTGTTTGGTTTCTTTCTTTCTTCTGGATTTATTACCCCCCTCATCTATTAGCCATTTTCAAAACGAAGAACCTGACAGACACTTATTGCCAAATGTTGCAACCATAACTATTAACTCTGCAAGTCTCCAGACAACAATCTGGCTGTTTAGTATTCGCTGGGACTGCTGAGTCAGAGACTAGAATTCAAAACTAAAAATTAGGTGTAGATACATAAAAGTCTGAGCTTTCCAATGACTGAACAATAGACCTGGCCAGCCCACTAATAAAGGAGTAAAGGTTTGTAAGGGCTTCCTCACCCACCCTGTTGGGCCATGACTTCTACAGCACAGCAAGGGCACATCCAGTAAATTATTTTAGTTACTTATTAATTTCCATTTTCATGTGCAACCTAGCATAGCTAATATGGAGCCACAATTAGCAGCGCTTAGCTGGGAACTGGCAGGATCGGCCCAAGGCTAGCCTGGGTTCTTGCTTCTCCAGCCCTTCTGTGTAGCTGCCCACCATGACCCACAGCCATCGGTCCCTAGAGCACAGTCTTCTGGTGACCTCACATTGTTAGATGATGTTATTGCACATTTCATGGATGCTGAAGCATGTTTCAGAGCAATGTGTGTCCAGCAGAGGGCAGTGTTTGACTAATGACAACCATCGTGCTGTGCTGAAACTGATTCACAGCTTAACAAATTCATTTAATCTACTTTGCCTTAAAGTTTAAGTTTATTTTAGTTTCAAAGGTGTTGGATTTTCAGTGGCTCTTTCTGTGTCTTTTAAAACACATCCTGTATTTGTGAAATGAATGTATAAGTATAATACAGTATAGCACATTCATATTGAATGTAGAAATTTCACTTCACCTGGCTAATATTGCAAATGGTGAAAGCCAAAGCAAACCTTAACCTGATATTTGGAGTGAATTGTTTCTTTACATTTGAACCCAAATATTGCCTTTTAATCTCAAATTAAGGTGAACAGTGTACTGTGTACATTACAGTGTACAACAGTAGGGATTATTGGCATGCAAATATTTAACTCAGTGACTGGTTACAACATGTTTTGCTCTCTGTTGCATCATCAGTAAACATACAGGCTGGCAGTGATAGTCTGACCTCTACGTTAGAAGAGGAAGTACTTAGTAAGTACAGTGATGCCATATAAGGTTATGTTTAAGTGATCAGAGTGATAGAGGGAACAAGTATTTAAAGCAGGTTCATATTTACAAAAGGCAACATGTTTTCTCTCTGTGGTATGTTTTCTCATATTGAATTACCATAAAAACATTTATTTATATATATATACAGCGCCAAATCACAACAACAGTTTTCTCAAGGCACTTTACATTGTAAGGTGAAACCCTACAGTATTACATAGAAAGCCCCAATGATCAGATGACCCCCTGTGAGGAAGTACTTAGTGACAGTGGGAAGGAAAAAAATCCTGTTTAACACCAAGAAATTCTCAGAATCTTTTTATTGTCGTCGTCGTCGTCATCATCATCATCATCATTATCATCATCATCATCATCATCATCACCTTTATTTCTAAAACGATTTAAAACAACCAACCAGGCCAGCACAGAGGTTATATATACCCTACGCACCCCTGCAACATCATCATCAAATTTGCAGACGACACCGCTCTGATGGGGCTCATCACCAACGATGATGACACCGCCTACAGGGATGAGGTCCAGCGACTGTCAGAATGGTGTAACTACAATAACCTCACCCTAAACACCAAGAAAACCAAGGAAGTGGTCATGGACTTCCGCAAAACAAGGACTGATCCTCCCCCCCTCTCCATAAAAGGTGACTATGTGGAGAGGGTGTCCTCCTTTAAGTTCCTCGGCACCCACATATCCGAGGACCTATCCTGGTCCACAAACACATCAGCCCTAGTAAAGAAAGCCCAGCAGCGCCTCTATTTCTTGAGGGTTCTGAGATGGAACAGGCTGCAGACTGAACTCCTAGTGTCCTTCTACCGTGCCACTATCGAGAGTGTGCTGGTGCACGCCATCCCTGTGTGGTACGCTGGTTGCACAACAGCTGACAAGAAGAGACTACAGAGGGTCATCAGAACTGCAGAGAAGGTGATCGGCTGTCCACTCCCTCCTGGACTTAATTGCCAGCTCAAGATGTCTCTCCAGAGCCAGGGCAATTATAAAGGACCACCTCCATCCTAACCACCACCTCTTCAACATCCTGCCCTCTGGAAAAAGGCTCAGATCCATCAGGTGCAAAACCAACAGACTAAAGAACAGCTTCTTCCCGTGGGCTGTCAGAACTATTAATGCAAACTAAGAGTGTGTAAAGACTTCCCCAACACATCCACTCTGACACTGCTGTTGATCATCTATGTGCAATATCTCAGTCTTTCCATGTTCTGTGCAATATTTTTGGCTCAAGTGCAGTTATTTTGGTCCCAGTCTATTTCAATGTTTCCTACACATACACCATGTATATAGTTCCACACACATATGTATACATATACACTGCTTTTTATTCTATTCTATTTATTATTTATTATTTATTTTTATTTTTTCAGCCTTATTGTATATTGGTTTCTCTTCTTCTTATTTTAGCACCTTTGTGGTCCAGCTACCCAATTTCGCTGTGCAAGAAACTGCACAATGACAATAAAAAGCTCTAAGTCTCTAAGTCTCTATATGCTCTCTTTTACGAGTTCCTGTAAGCAGTCGAGCTGAAATTGTGAGAGGAGCAACTGACTGACCCCCACATGAAGTTACAGTAGTCCAGATGGGAAGAAATAAAAGCATGGATCACTATTTTGAGGTACTGCCCAGAAAGAAAAGATTTCACTCTTGCCAGTCGCCTTAAATGATAAAAACTGGACTTCACCACAGCTCTAATTTGGCTGTCCAATTTAAAACCAAGGTCAGTAATAACAGGTTTAAAATAAAATTCCAAGGGTCTTAAATCAATAAAGGAGGACTCACGGGGACCACTTGGTCCAAACACCAACACCTCTGTTTTAGTTTCATTAAAATTGAAAAGGTTTAAAGCCAACCATGCTTTAATGTCATCTAGACATGCCAAAAGAGGTTTTATGGTGATGACATCCTTCTGCTTTAGTGGCAAATAAATTTGGTGGTCATTGGCATAACAATGAAAAGTGATCCCATGCCTTCTAAGGATGGAACCCAGGGGCAATAAATATAAAAACAGCAGTGGCCCTAAAATTGAGCCTTGTGGGACAACACACGACAGAGAAGCAGAAGATGATTCAGAAGCGAGAAGGCATCAGATGTTCAGCTAAATTAGAAGCAACTTCCTGGTAGCAGAATAAATAGCAATAAACAAAATAAATAAAAAAGCTAACCATAAAAACAAATCTAAAAATACCAACTATTCAAGGTTGATACAGCACGTGTGTGTGTGTGTGTGTGTGTGTGTGTGTGTGTGTGTGTGTGTGTGTGTGTGTGTGTGTGTGTGTGTGTGTGTGTGTGTGTGTGCGTGCGTGTGTGTGTGTGTGTCTATGTGTTGTATGCTTGTGAGAGGTGCTGACGTGTTGGGGTAGGGTGCGTGTGTGTGTTCTGTAGTGTGATGGCGTATGGAAAGAAACAGTTCCTGAGCCTGCTAGTCCTGGTTTGGATGCATAGCATCTACCTGAGGGCAGCAGGTCAAACAGGTGGGCTGCAGGATGGGTGGAGTCTCTTGTGATCTCCTCAGCTCTGAGGCAGTGGGATGTATAGATGTGAAAGAGGGAAGGGGGCAGTCGATCTTCTACACTGTGTTGACCACTGTGGAGTCTCTTCTGCTGAGTCTGGGTACAGCGTGTTTCTGAACCATCCCTAAGTAAATTAATCAATGGTATTTAAATACTTTATCAGCTCCCTTTTATCTCAGGGCACACTACAGCAAATTGATCAGCATATTTTGTGCAGCCTCCTCCATTTATATGAGCTCAGGACAAAGCTGTGCATGTGATCTGGGAACTTTTGGATACAAAGAAGTATTAATAAGTGTTCCCGAAAAGGGTTGGTATAAAATGTTTACATTTACATTTTTGAAGTATAAGCTTCTGAGCAAGGGTTGAGCAATGTGATAAAACTACTTGAAACTGACCACAAAGACAGAGGAAGTACATTAGAGGTACTTAAGAAAGAGGAAGTGTTAGTTGAAAGCAGAGACACTCTGTACCAAGACACAAGGATGCCCACACAAACACGCATCAACACGGACACACTGAGAGGGAAGCAGAGGACAGAGACACAAGCGAACCTAATAAACAAGAAACTAAACAGGGAATAGAAGAAACTCAAAATCGACTAACTTTAAACTAATAAATAACCTAAAACATAAACCATACAAAATATCACTAAAACACATGAAACTCAACAAGCTGGGTCAAAAGGATCCAGAACCATGACACATATCTCATCACCCATGAACTAACTTCACAGCTGGTCAGAGGTTTCTGTGCTGATATGCTTTTTGAGTCAGAAGAAGTTGTTTGGCCTTGGTGGAGAAGATTTGGCAAGTTTTTCATAGATGCAATCTATACACTCAACTCTCTGCTCAGCCTACACATGTGTGGGCAAATAAACAGGCTTTCTGACTATATAAAATTTACTGCCAAAAAGGATTGTTACAACAAAGAAATAGTAGACCAAATACAAATTTTCTCAGTTTTTGTGCGACATACCCAAATTTAAGTGGCTGATAAACACAAATACACAGCTCACTTAATGGTTATCATAATACCATAACCCAGTACAACTTGTAAGAGGTGCTAAATAATAACTTAGAAACATGAAATACAAAAGCCAAAACCATAACAAAGAATCAAAACAAAGAATAAACAAAACCTAACCACAGAGTCACCTGACACACACAAAACAAACTGCTACACTGATCTTTGTTTAAACGGTTAAAAATAATTTTCACAAATACAAAGTACCCACCAATGCATTAATATAGCAATGTTCAAATAAGATTGCATAGCAATTACTAAGAAAAGCAGAAATGCTGCACAATATAAATGGATACAAATAAAGCTTAAATATGCAGAAGTGTTAGCAGAGAGGCTGCAAACACTTCTGCTCTTGCTCTTTAAAGCATTCAATCTGTCTCAAGGAACATTTTTTTTTTACACTGAGTACATAAGAAGCACTTATAAAGCAATATAATGGTTTTTGATCGGTTGTATGATGTTGAATGTGAAATAAAGATAAGCTAAATGCCATATACAAATCATGTGTTCACTCTAATATTGTGGGGTCTGTACCTCACAGTGATAAGGGCCATGAAGTGAATGATGATTATTTGACGCTATATGAATATATAAAACTTATTGGAGCACCATTACTACAATCTTAAAATCTCAAGATAACAGCATGTTTTAAAAAGGTAAATTATTTAATAAACAATAAAAAAAATTTATAATTATATATAGCATACAGAGGAACTTGAATGTCAGTCTGTAAAGTTGAGTGGTTAACTGAGAAACTTCCTGAAATCTTGTTGCAAGCAGGAGGAAGAAGGCAAAGAGAAGACAGATGAGGATTTAGAGAGTCAGCGAACATCAGTGAGAAGAGACGTTTTGAAGAACAAAGCAAAACAGGTAAAAAATAAAGTTTAATGAGTTTCAAAAAATCTTTTTAAAAGAATAAATGTAAAGACTTTTTCACATCTGTAGCAGTGATGGTGAATAAGATCACTATTTATTAATTAAATATTATCAGTGACCTAATGCTGTCCTCTTATTTGGGAGTTAATATACATTTATATTGTATTATATATATTGTATATCTTTTATTGAGCTGTGTGATGTGAACTGTTGACGTTTTCTTTATTTTATTTTTTGTTTTGATTTCTTTTTGCTTCATCTGCTGGATAAGTTATTCTGTGGAGGGAGAGACTGAACGTCTCGAGCATCGAACATGTTTGTTCTCATCTGGTTGACTCTGTTTGTCTCTGTAAAAGGCAGCATTGCTGACACAGGTTTGTATCTTCTCCTTTACTGTAATTCTGCTATATTTGTATTTACATTTTTTTTATATTTGTATGTAACACTCTTTTTCTGAAATTTATCCAGATGATAAGAATTTATTATTACCCACAGTTCGTCATAAATTTGTGCCTTTACTATCATCTGTTGGCTTGTGTGCCATTTTAATTTAATCTTTTGTTAAACATGTCCTGAGATATTGTTAACCAATATCCAGGAATATTTCATAGCCTGGATATAACAGGCTATGAAATGTGAAAACCATAGTAGCTGTGCAGACTACAGCACAAACATGCAAACTGTGAAAACATAAAAGTTACTGTAATATCTTTATTTCGATATCATGTTTATTGTTGTAATCTAAATATTTTTTCTCACTTTGTTTATCTTTCCCTTTGCATTAACAGGTGCCTCAGCCTGGGGACAACAACTCTGTGTTGGAAGATACTGTGTTACTCTGAGTGAGCGAGAACTAACAGCAGAGGCTGGACTCTGTGTTGTGATCCCGTGTTCTTTCACTACTGCTGATGAGTTTACACCCAAACATACAATTTGGTACAAATGTGAAGCATCTCAAAAATTTTGCACTGATGCTGACATAATATTTCACAGCAACAAAAACACAGACAAAAAAGCTCAGGCTGGGTTTGAAGGACGAGTGTCACGTTTGGAGCCTGATGTGAGTCAGAAAAACTGCAGCATCATCATTAATGATCTCAAAGAGTCTGATTCTGGATCTTATCAGCTCAGAGTTACTGGTGAACTGAATGGACAACAAGATGCATTCTCATTCATTCCAAGAGTAAATGTCTCTGTTAAAGGTGAAAAAAGCTTTTTCAAGGACAATCATACAGACAAACAAGATATTTGTTCACGTACAATAACATATTTAGAACTGCAGCAGTTCCTGATAAAACTTGTGCTTGCCATTAACCATTTTCATTTTAAACCACTGTTCTTTCTTATTATTTGAAAAAACAGATTAATGTACTAGACAAACTTCAGATAGTTAATCTGTTTCTATAAATGCAATTTATTTCCATTAGGTCTTAGTCAGAAGCCCACAGTAATGATTCCCACACTGACAGAGGGACAGCAGGCCACACTGACCTGCACTGCTCCTGGTCTCTGCTCTGGATCTGTTCCTGAAATCACCTGGACATGGAGAGGAGCAGGAGGGACTGAATCTTACATTACAGGAAACAGCACTGATTTCAAGACTGAGAATCTGACTGATGTAACACAGAGACACATCTCAACTTTAACCTTCAATCCTTCAGCTGAACACCACGACACTAGTGTAACCTGCAATATCAGCTTCACAGGTGGAGAAAGTACAGAGAAGACTTTGGCTGTAAATGTGAACCGTGAGTACTTTGTAACCTCTGAGTTTTTTGTATTTTTGTATTTATTTTTTAAATCTATTGAATGATCAGCAGAGTCTTAAAAGGAAATCACATGATTGTAAAATGTATATTTTTATCTCACAGATAAGAAAGAAATTACAATCAGTGGTGTTACAACTGTTAAGGAGGGAGATGTTCTGAATCTGACCTGCAGTGTTGAAAGTTTCCCTCCATCCATGATTGTGTGGTCTAAACTTGGTTCTGACACAAACCTGCACAGTTATTCTGGATCAGCCAGGCTTGTCATTGAGAATGTGAAACCAGAACATTCTGGACAGCACATCTGTGCAGTTACATATATGAACAATACCCTGAAGAAGGATGTCAATATCACAGTGATATGTAAGTACACAACTTTGTGCTTTTAAGCAGAACGTTTTTAGCAGTGGTCATTTTGTTTCATCTGGTACCTGAAATGGTGAGTTTAGATTAGTGTAATTCTTTTGAATAACTCTTACAGCCGCACCTCGTTAAATATGTGATATTATCTCAACATCTGTGCATATTGGCTTTGAATTGTTTAGATAGTGATACCATTGACTACTTGTATTTAACAAAATGTCATAAATGTCATTGAAAATAATTTTGAAAAGTTGAAGACGATGTACAAATGTATATCTTTTATTTATAGGTGTAGAGTAAAACTTTGTTTAGAAAGAGAAACACTGTAGACTGCAATATACAGGGGAAGTAAGAGGAAATGTATTAAGAGCCTTTTGAAACCTATTATGATAATGTACGGTGACCAAATTGTAATTAGCATTTTATCGACATCTGTGGCATTTTACACTTTGCATTAATTAAACACACATTGTTATCATTCTTATGCTTCATTTTTCTGGTTGAATTATTACATGTCGGTGTAATTTGCCCTCTCCTTAAATATACCACTGAAATCACTGAATGTATTTTACAGATAACAGGACTGCTCAGATCATTGGGAATACAACTGTTAAGAAGGGAGATGTTCTGAATCTGACCTGTAATGTTGATAGCTTTCCTCCATCTCTGATTGTGTGGTCTAAACTTAGTTCTAACACAAAGCTGCAAAATGACACTGGATCAGCTACACTTGTCGTCCATAATGTGACATCAGAACATTCAGGGCAGTACATCTGTACAGTAAAACATCTGGACACAACTCTTAAATCATCTGCTGATGTAACTGTGACTTGTAAGTAGATGCCATGTATTTTTAACCTGAAATTCATATTAACATTATAGCTTGCAGCGTCCCCTGTTTTATGATTCTGGTTACATGTTTACAGGGCATACAAAGATACAGAATGGCTCAGGATGTGTGCTTCAGTCTGAGGGTTTGACCTGTGTGTGCATCAGTGAAGGCTTTCCTTTACCTACCATCAAATGGCCTCTGTTGAATCAACACACTGAGTACTCTGTCATTACCACTGTATTAAATCACACAGTCAACAGCACTGTCAGTGTAACTGTGAAAAACCATGGCAACAGCACTGTCCAATGTGTCAGTAACAATGGAAATGGAGAAGAAAGAGAAAATCTGCTGATCAATAACAACTTGTCCAAAAAAGATGGTAAGTTTTGTTTGGTTGTTGTTGTTTTAAATTAAAACCCTTTCTGTAACACTTTACATTTTTACTACCATTTTTTTGACCCATGTAATCTATAACCTATATAATTAAGACAATCCGTAGACCAGCAATTAGGTGTACTGTATATAATTCAATGCCATATGTGAGTTAACAGGTTTTTCATGTTGTTTTCTGTGATTGCAGAGGAGTCATCGGGTCTTAGGTGGCGATTTCTGGAAATTATCATTGCATTTTTGATTGGTGCAGTTCTTTCATCAGGTGTTTGCTTTTTGGCCAAAAAGTGCTACAGGTACAGAATTTATTTTTGTAGTTATTATTAAGGTTTCTCTGTAGATGCAATTTAACGTTCATTTCAACATCGTTTCTGTAAATATGCCCTTTTCTACAGGACTGAAATGACGAGTTCCGGACATTTGAATGACACTTTTGTGATGCTGACATGTCCAGATGATCCACTGGTATTTATGTTAATTCGTCTTTTTTGATATAGCTTAAAATAGTTCAAATGGGTTTCTGCACAAATATCTCGCATACATATGGTGGAAGTCTCACTGCTGCTGGTAATCCAGCAGTGTCGCCACCTTTATTCTGCTAGGCGGTGTTTAACACAGCCTGGCAATTCTCAGGTGTACTCCAGCGCAATGCAGTAAGGGACAGATGGAGAGAGAAACCATGCAAATAAGATGGTTTGACTTAAAATATGACACATCTCAACTTTCTGTCACAGTAAAAGTTTGATCTTTAATATTCATGATAAAACAAACATATAATAAAATAAATAAACAAATACACAAATGGAAACCAGAATTACAGTAATGCAAGGTTCCTTTCTTGTGTAAAGCTAATTTTCAGGCCACCCAATGAGAACTCAAACCCTTTGAAGCATGAAAGACTTTATACAAGATACATGGATAGTATTCACAATGTTGGTGTGCCTGTAGCTGATAAATGACTGAAACTATTTACTTTGTACCTAACAGATATATGATGGTCAAGCATTACAAAACAACCAGACCCTGAACTCAAACCGTGGGACAAATGAAGTGAAATATGCCAGCATTGATTTTTCCCTGTTAAAAACACACAGCAGCAGAAAGGCAGCAAGGACGCGAGAAAGCACAAAGACGGAGTACGCTGAAATTAAGAAGGTAATAAAAAAAGAACAAGAAGATGATGATGGAGAGGAAGGTAAAATGTTGGAGGGGGAGATGAAACACTGTGAACCAGAAAAGAAGGAAGAGGAAGATGAGCCAGTGTACTCCACGGTGAATGACATAATAGATGATATTTGAGGAATTCTTTTGTATAGTTGCTAAGGATAAATATTGATCTCATCAGATGTAATGGATGGATTGATGGATAGATGGATTTCCATTTTGTGTTGGAATAACTACCTGTAGAACAATTTTCTCTATGCTGTAAACTTCACAAATATTAACAAATCAAATCTTACAGAATGTTAGCTCTGAATATAGTGCTCTGCAATAGTTTAATGATTACAAATATTAGAAAAATGTTATGGTTAAGCAAATTTTAGATACCTATACTTCTTTACTATAAAATCTTGCCCAGTAACATTTAGCTGTAGTAGTAAATATAGTGGCTTATCTTTTTCTTGACTTTATTCTTGATGTATTTTGCAGATTTTTAACGGTTTAAGATTCCAGGTGGCAGATGGCCAACACTGACATTGTCTGGTCAAACATATTTGAAAATGTGCAGCCAAAGTGTGCCAATGTCAGGGTTTCTGGGTCGTTGACCCAGTGTTTTCAGTTAGTCCTCATTCTTTATCTTCTGCCTGTTTCACTTCCTGTTTTATTGTGTTAACCTTGGTCCATGTGCATTATGTTCAGTCCTCTTCCCATTTATCATTAGTTCATTATGTTCAGCTGTGTACTGACCAGTTTCTAATCGCTCCTCACTCAGCCTGTGTATTTATGTTCCTCAGTTCAGCCAGTCCAGTGTCGTGTCATTGATGTTCCTGTGATGTTATGTCGTCTTCCCGTACGTATGTTCAGATCAGCCAGTCAGTCAGTCAGCCAGCCATTCAGTTCTTCAGTCAGTCGTCCACTCAGTCAGCCATTTCAGTTCGGGTTCTGTTCATCCAGCCTGCTTTCAATAAACCCCATTATCCTGCACCGTGAGTCCAGCGTTTGGGTCATCCTTCCCTCGCCTCCGCACACGACACCCCTGACAGCCAAATGACCTTTGGAGTTGTCTTTTTGTGCTTTCACAAAATGCCCTTTTACACCATGTTTTGTGCTTTGTATTCTTCCAGAAAAACATGTCTTTTTGTTAAGTAAATGCATTTTTTACCTCTTTTGCATAAGATCATTTATTTTCTTTTTCAGTTTTTATCTGGCACCATCATCAGGTTGACCAAATCATTTGTTCTAAATGGTAAATAGCCTGTATTTGTATAGTGATTTACTTAGTCCCTAAGCACCCCAAAGCGCTTTACACCACATTTAGTCATTCACCCATTCACACACACATTCACACACTGGTGATGGTGTCAGGTTTATATTATTGGATTGTCATTTATGCGTAGAAATATTTGCTCATATATACTTAGACTTTTATAATCAATTGCATATTGATAGAGGTTTGATCCTTAGCAGTCTGTAAAGACTCTGTGTAGCATGAAGAGGGGAGTGCGTTCACTCCTCTTTAGAGTGTTCTGGCATAGATCACACACCTCCTAGGAGATGATGAAGGAACTGACCTCCCAGCCCATTGTTCCTTCAGTGGGCTGGTTTCAGTCATTATGCAATTGTACTGTTTATAAGGTTTGGGGAAACCTGCAGTCAGCTGAGACTGAAGAAGTCACTTGGATGAGTGACGAAACGTTTCTCCCACAAAACGCTACGTCCAGATGAACAGATTCAACTTTTGGAGACCTCCTAGGAGAGGTCATATCTTCTCTTGCTGATATATGGTATAGCAAACACACGCATATCTGTTTGAATGTAAGAACCTTTGTTTATGTGAACTGCTGGACTCCCTGGCGCCAGTAAGGTGGAGAGTCTTCATGGGGTCATATCTTGACCCCCCCCCCACACACACACACACACACACACACGTACACACACACACACACACACACACACAGACAAGGTATTCTTTCTCCACATGTATACCTATGTGAAACGTCATATGTTAATGAACTTATGCATATTCATGTAACCTCAATAAAGAGCAGTCTTACGAGGGAGCAGAAAGAGCAACAGAGGTCAAGCGAAGGAACGGCGTTTGTCCAGTTGATCTTCCTCGTGCACGAGAAACATAAAGAATTTTGCCTAATCGTGTCTTGCTTTGCTGTGTAAGCTGAAATGTCTCATTCCAGCGACGGGTTTGTGCTAGACAGACCCATCAGATGGCAAGCTACAATGTAGCCACAGCTGCCCTGGGGTGCACTGACTATACCAATAATCCATTTAAAGCTATTGATATAACTAGCTTCAGTAGTTCTAATGCTAATGACAAAAGTCGAAAAACACTTCTGAAGTATGCAATAACAATGCCAGTGTAAGGGTTACTAAAAACAACATACAGAAGTCTTTACAGCTTACAGCTTGATATTAGTTGACAGAGTACTGATCAATAAAAATGACACTTTTTTCTATTATTTACTTGGTTTAAAACCTCTTGAGAACAATAGAGTTCAACACTAAATATGTTTTATTGCCACCCCCCACAGGGCGCCCTGGACCCTGATAAGTATTAGAGTAAGAGAATGGATGGATGAATGAATGTGTGTAATTTAAGCTCTGTGTTTATGAAAATTTTGAAAAATAATAACTAGCTGCTTTAAATAAATCCATTAAGTTGATAAAATTTGATATCTAGGAAGTATCATTCATTTCTAATAAATATGACTCAAAACAGTCTGTCTCAGCTTAAATCTTAGACTGCTTGAGCTCCACGGCTGTTTCACCTTGTCAATATTCAGTGTTTCACAAATGATATAATTTAATATTCAGATTACTGCTATGTATATTTTCCTCTTTACAAATGACAAAGCACGCATCAAATTCAGAAGAACGTCAGTAAGCCAATCTTAACGTAAAAAAGGCTGACAAGATTTTTTTTATGACATATACAATGTTAGTGATCACAGTCCTCTGGGTCGGGCTATGTAGACGCACACAAACAACAAACTGCTGTGCTGATCTGTTTTTTAAATGGTTAAAAATAATTTTCCTAAACACACGTGCAGAGCAGTGCATCGTTATAACAATGTTAAAATAAGGTTGCAGAGCAATACTAAGAGCAGCAGAGATGGTGCAGAATAAAAATGGATACAAAAGAAACAAAAATATGCAGAAGTGTTTGCAGAGAGGCAGCAAACACTTCTGCATATTTGGGCATGAAATATGACTAAATATGCAGAAATGGGGGAATGAGAGAGGAGGAGTTTATTTTAAATTCTTAAGTTCTTTAAAGTATTCAATCTGTCTCAAGGAACTTTTTTTTTAACTAAGTACATAAGAAAACACTTATATAGCAATAAAATGATGTTATATCGGTGGTATGATGTTGAAGTAATGTAAAGTTAAGCTAAATGTCATATAAAACTCATGTTTTCACTCTAATATTGTGGGGTCTTTACCTTACAGTGTAAAGGGCCATGAGGCGAATGATGATGATTTGATGCTATATGAACATATAAAACTTGTTGGAGCATCATTACTGGAATGTTAAAATCTCAAGATAACATTATGTTTTAAAAACAGAAATCATTTAATAAACAATGAACATTTTATAATTATATATAGCATACAGAGGAACATGAATGTCGGTCTGTAAACTTGAGTGGTTTCCTGAGAAACTTCCTGAAATCATTTTGCAAGAAGGAGGAGGAAGAAAAAGAGAAGAGAGACGAGGATGAAAAACCCCAGTTTAGAGAGTCAGCGGACATCAGTGAGAAGAGAAGTTTGAAGAACAACACCAAAGAGGTAAAAATAAAGTTTAATGTGTTTCAAAATGTCTTTTTAAAATAGGAAATGTAAAGACTTTTTCACATCTGTAGCAGTGCTGGTGAATAAGACCATTATTTATTAATAAAATAAGATGAATGACCTAATGCTGTCCTCTTATTTAGCAGTTAATATACATTTATTTATTGTTATAAATGATTATGATTGTAATGTATGATTGTATTGGTGCTATTGCTGCACTGTGAGGATATTTTTTATTCATTAAATAATAATTAAAAACAGATGTCACAAAGGTCTTTACCATAACAAATGTTAGAGTATTGGTATATTGGTGTCACAGTTTGTAAAGTAGACATTACTATGACTCAAAGCAAGCAACATCTTTTATTGAGCTGTGTGATGTGAACTGTTGACTTTTTCTTTATTTTATTTTGTGTTTTGATTCCTGGATGTTTGCTTCATCTGCTTGATAAGTTATTCTGTGGAGGGAGAGACTGAACGTCTCGAGCATCGAACATGTTTGTTCTCATCTGGTCGGCTTTGTTTGTCTCTGTAAAAGGCAGCATTGCTGACACAGGTTTGAAACTTCTCCTTTACTGTAATTTTGCTATATTTGTATTTGTATTTTTTCAAATATTTGTAGTGTGAAACTGTTTTTCTGAAATTTGAGATGATAAGAATTTATTATTACCCACAGTTCATCATTAATTTGTGCCTTTACTATCAGCTGTTGACTTGTGCGCCATTTTAAAATAATCTTTTGCTAAACACATCCCAAGATATTGTTAATCAATATCCATGCATATTTCATAGCCTGGATATAATAGGCTATGAAATATGAACATTATAGTAGCTGTGCAGACTACAGCACAAACAAGCAGCTTGCGTAAAAAATAAAAATTACTGTAGTATCTTTAATTAGATATGTTTATTGTTGTAATGTAAATATTTTTTCTCACTATGTTTATCTTTCCCTTTGCATTAACAGGTGCCTCAGCCTGGGGACAACAACACTGTGTTGGAAGATACTGTGTTACTCTGAGTGAGCGAGAACTAACAGCAGAGGCTGGACTCTGTGTTGTGATCCCGTGTTCTTTCACTACTGCTGATGAGTTTACACCCAAACATACAATTTGGTACAAATGTGAAACATCTCAAACAAGATGTAGTGACGATGAAATAATATTTCACAGCAACAAAAACACAGACAAAAAAGCCCAGCCTGGGTTTGAAGGACGAGTGTCACGTTTGGAGCCTGATGTGAGTCAGAAAAACTGCAGCATCATCATTAATGATCTCAAAGAGTCTGATTCTGGATCATATCAGCTCAGAGTTACTGGTGAACTGAATGGAAAACAAGATGGACTCACATTCATTCAGAGAGTAACTGTCTCTGTTAAAGGTGAAAAAAGCTATTTCAAGGACAATCATGTAGAAAAAAAAAGATATCCAGTCACGTACAATAACATATTTAGTATTTTTATGGCCTTAATGAAGTATTCATTCTTTTGGGGAATTGTTGACCTTTGTGGTAGCTGGTAGGAACTGCAGCAGTTCCTGTTAAAACTTGTGCTTGCCATTTTTATTAAGTATCATATTATTTGAACCCTGATTAATGATGTGCTTGATGAACTTCAGATTAGTTAATCTGTTTCTGTAAATGCAATTTATTTCCATTAGGTCTTAATCAGAAGCCCACAGTAATGATTCCCACACTGACAGAGGGACAGCAGGCCACACTGACCTGCACTGCTCCTGGTCTCTGCTCTGGATCTGTTCCTGAAATCACCTGGACATGGAGAGGAGCAGGAGGGACTGAATCTTACATTACAGGAAACAGCACTGATTTCAAGACTGAGAATCTGACTGCTTTCACACAAAGACACATCTCAACCTTCACCTTCAATCCTTCAGCTGAGCACCACGACACTAGCGTCACCTGCAATATCAACTTCACAGGTGGAGAAAGTACAGAGAAGACTTTGACTGTAAATGTGAACCGTGAGTACTTTGTAACCCCTGATTTTTTTGTATTTCTTTCTTTCTTTTTTTATCTATTGAATGATCAGCAGAGTGTTAAAAGGAAATCACATGATTGTAAAATGTATATTTTTTATCTCACAGATAAGAAAGAAATTACAATCAGTGGTGTTACAACTGTTAAGGAGGGAGATGTTCTGAATCTGACCTGCAGTGTTGAAAGTTTCCCTCCATCTCTGATTGAGTGGTCTAAATTTGGTTCTGACACAAACCTGCACAGTTATTCTGGATCAGCCAGGCTTGTCATTGAGAATGTGAAACCAGAACATTCTGGACAGCACATCTGTGCAGTTACATATATGAACAATACCCTGAAGAAGGATGTCAGTATCACAGTGATATGTAAGTACACAACTTTGTGCTTTTAAGCAGAACATTTTTAGCAGTGGCCATTTTTGTTTCATCTGGTACCTGAAATGGTGAGTTTAGATTAGTGTCAACATCTGTGCATATTGGCTTTGAAATGTTTAGATAGTGATACCATTGACTACTTATATTTTTTTTAAAAAATGTTAAAAATCTCATTTAAAATAATTTAGAAAAGTTGAAGACAATGTACAAATGTATGTTCTTTATTTATAGATGTAGAGTAAAACTTTATTCAATCGTGTGCTGTTTGGTCAGAAATTGCTATAGGTGCAGTATTAAGTTTAAAAATTATTGTCAGGTTTTCTCCGTAGATAAATTTTAATATATATTTGTAAACATATTCTGTAAAAATTATCTTTTCTCCAGAAAAAAAGGGCTCCAGAAATTCGAATTAGACTTTGGAGATGGATTTTTTCTTTGTTTGCATTTCTTATTGTCTTGGGTGAATAATAACCACAATCTTTTTTTTCTCAATACATCCTATAGTTTTTAAATATTGATCTCTACCAAATGGTTTAAATTCAACTTAATGGTTTACTTATATGTTATTTAAATACAAGTACAGTAGATAATAAAGCTGCAATAAATAAAATAAAATATCAAAATATAATTTTATTAACAACAAAAACTATCCAGAGCATTTATTTCTAGTAGTTTGCCACAGAACATTGCTGATTTTCATTCCAGCAAAGGAAAATATTGTATCCAACAACAAAAAGGTGCATTTCAGAATTTTTTTTGTCTTGACTGCATCTGCACTTTAACTGCAGCAGCAGAAAACTCTCACATTCAGGACAATGGTGATTGTATCGCGCGCTGCAAAATCATTTGTACTTTCAAACACAAAAATAAAAAAACCCAAAAAATATGCAAAACAAATGAAATATTTCCATTAAACATTTCCTAATCAACTTTTCTCAACAACATTCTACACACTATGTATCAGTCAATGTGACAGAAATATGTGCAGTATGTACTGTTAAGGTTCAATGTTGAGAGAAGAATCCATAAATAACCACAGATCCAGGCGTGTGCAATTAGACAGTATTTTAATAAACACATGTGTGAGTCCGACCGCTGTGCAGATTTCAGCGTCGAACTGAACTTACAATCATGAGACAAGGTTTTATATGGGTACAATAACAAAGCCCCCCTCTTTTACCAAAATAGACAATAGTACAGCTTACGTCAATCCAAACCACAAAATGTTCCATGACCTTTAACATAGCTCTAAAGAACATTGTCTTCGGGTCGGTGCTTCCCCTCTTCGCTGTCGCTCGTCTGGTGCACTTCCTCTAAGTACTTCGGCACACTTCTGCATTTGCCCTACCAAAATAGATCTACCATGGTGTGTATGTGTGTGTGCGTACACGTGCGAGGGCGCGTGCATGCTGTGTACTGCGTACGTGTCATGACCTCTCACTATTTGTCTGTCTGTACGTGCAGAGTTTGCATCTGCTTTTCTGAACCTTAGTTGACCTTAACTTAAGCAACTTGAACTTTCCCCTATCAGTGATTCCTCTAACTAAGTGTGTGTTAATCACCGATACATGCATAACACCCTGCTCTTTGGCTTGCACTCACTCTGCTTTCGGTTTCACTTCTGCAAAACATGCTCTGCAGACGCGTTTCATTTCCTGTCTCATTTTGGCACAGAGAGTATTTTCCTGTCTCTGCCCTCTACACAGAGATCATAAAAGCATTAATAACATTTAAATTATAGATTCAACAGAACCATTTAAAATGGTTCTTCTTTGGACCTGTAATAAAGACTAATATAACACCAATATATTTGAACATCTGAATGCATCTGAATGCAACATCACATGAAATGGTAATGATGATTATAAAATAGCAGCAAATAATAGCAGGAAAATATTTCTATTCCTCTCACCCCCACTCTCGACCTCTGGCACACCAGAGGTCGCCATACATTATGTTGGGTCACTCCTTGGCCCATTCAACTGTTTCCCTGTCCACCCCTGACGTCATGGACATTTAGGATCACTGTTCTTAGCTCTGACCCTCTCTTGGCATCCTGTGACTTAACAAATCAGACAACCTCATGTCATCTAGGTGGTCTTAGTTATAAAATGCCCGCTCCCACTTGAGAACACTTCATGCTTAAGTGGTCTCTGCTCCTCTTCTGGGTCCCACTCTAGTGGAAATCTGGCCACCTGCAAAGGAAACAAAACACTTTCTCCCTAGTACGGCTTCCCTGCCTTATGTCCCTCAGTTGTCTTCTTTATTCAAACCTAATGTTACTCAACCTAATGTTACTCAAAACATGAACCTAATTACGTATTTGGTTTTTCGACATTTATTTTCATATCTCATTCAACATTACTCAGCATTTGTGAACCTGAAAAGGTCTGAAAGCGTTGTCTTTAAGAGGATCAAAGGAAGCATGTCTCTGCATGTGCTTCCTCTCTGCTCCTTATCTGATCATCAACATCCTGTGCACAAAACTGTCACTGCTGCAAGGGCCTACCTCTCATCTAAAGTCACCTTTCACAAGAAAAATCCTAAACACTTATTCTACTCAAGGATCAAAGAAAAAACAACCATTTTAATCACTAAGTGTAAGCACCTAGTTAATTGCTCCTAGATAAACTTCATCATAGCTAAAAGCTGAACTCTAACAGTATTTTGAACTCCCATTTCCTGGGTGATAACCTGTTTGAATCTATCATTTTATTTCATTTTGCTGCTTTTAATGTAATGACTCCTTCTAACTTAAACTTTATCAGACTTAACCAAAATATATAAGCTTTCTCCCTTTGCTTCTGTTTTCTGTATTTCTGTAACTGCTTTTTATATAAGAGGACTAAGTTAGAGCTGCATCTGTTATCTCAATATTTTACATGTCACCCCATTTAGTTACCACCGAAACTCCTATTCAGTTCCTCTTTTGTGTCACTTGTTACCGGGCCAACTCAAATTCAGTTAAAAGCTAAAGGAATTTCAGGCCCTAGGCCTCACCTATGTTTAAACCATATGTGTTCGTAAGCGTGAATGCTGTTTATCCTTCTGTTGCTCCAAGTCCCCTACAATATATCGACTGAGACATAACGCTCATCGAAGCTTATGACCTTCAAATGGACCGAACCATCAACTCTGTTAATGAGCACGATTGCAATGTGTAAGAAAAAATCATTTCTACATATATAATCTCCAATATTATTCATTTGAGTCCATAACACTTTTAACATCCTCATAAAAAGCTCTCCTCTACCCTAAAAATAAATCTATTTACTATCTGTTTCTAAAGCCTACATTATAACAACATTCTAGCATTATGTCACTGTGACAACTTATCCTAAAAATCAAAAAGAAATCCCACATTTTCTACTCATCAAATGTTCACTATTTTCCCCAAAGCATATCCTTTATTCCCACAGTTTCCCCTTTAAATTTGGTGTACAACTTCTTATTAACACCAGCAATTTATCTTCTAAACCTAATTCAGTTCATTTTAATCCTTTCTTTTAACAAGTCCTCAGTTTTACTATATCTAGATTATCAAACAACCCCAATCATTATAGAATCCTAGTAAAACCCCTTTCAAATTAAACAAATTAAATCTTAAATCCTCTCTTTTTTGACACATCTCATGTGGCAAAAACTCAACATGCTCCACCCAAGCTTAACAAATCAAAAGGAAAAAGGTTAGTCATTTCATTTCTCAGAACAGCTCAGCAATTCTCCTCTCCGGTGTTTTGCTCCAGCCCTGAAAACCTGTGTTTAAGGAACAAAATCAATTTAATCATCATGTCAAATCTCCTTCAACTCGTTGCTCCATGCAAAGTCTGGATCCTTGGAATTTCCTGAAAACAAAACCTTTACTCAACTCTCCCCCTATATGATCCAATCTGTGTCATGACACAAAATAAACTTAAACAGAACAGTTATTAATCATGTGTTACCTCAGTTAATGGTAACTTAAGTTACATCAATGTTTCCCTTTTAGCATTTTATAATGTAGTAATATGGTCTAACCCAAATCAATAAAACAGAAATTCACTCAAAGGAACATCAGCATCCCCAGATTTAAGTCTCCCACTTGTCCTGCGTATGGCAAAAGCAAAACAAAGCATCCCCTTTCTTTTCCTCACATGATAAATCCGTCCACATTTATTCATTCCCACCTTAGTCCAGTCACTCACATTCACTCACATGCATCCACACATGATATTTTTGCTGATCTGCAGCCCTCCGCGCACGTCATCAGATGCTCCACATCAGCAAAATGAGCTCAATCATTTGTTTTATTTCGTTTTCCTTTTTAGGAAAATAGTTCTCTATACTTTTGACTGGATTGAATCGATACAATCCATTTTTAGACAGAGACTTGCCGCCAATCAGTCTCTGATTGTAATCAATTATAATTCTGTAAAGCCCACCTGATTTTTCGACTTGGTAATTTTGTCAGCGCCGTCTGTTCACTCTCTTCCAGGCCTGCTTAGAACAAAATGAAAAAGAGAGCTGATTATTAGCTCATCAAAGTACCAAACAAAATCACCTGACAGGTTTTTCCTGAGTGCACTTACTACTACAAAAATTTTTCTCTGGGCCCCTCTCAGACCTATCCAGGTCCAATCAAACTCCCTCTCTTGAAATAAAACAACAGCCTCAAAAATCTGAAACAATCTTAAATTTCACCCGTTCAACACACCGAAAACCTCGTCAAAAGATCAAAGACCGTTTGCACCATGTCTCCCTTCCTCACTTTACCATGTGTTCATTCAGCACAAGATAAAAACCAATTTCAACCACATATCATCCTTAAATTATAAATTTCCTGTCCAAATCTGCCCCTCTGAACAGGCCTGACCACCGTAATCAACTATCCTGATACTTTACCATTATATTTCGCCAAATACTCTTCCTCAGCCCCGATCTCTCTTGAACTGAAAGCCTCCGACACACACGCACACAGGAAGTGTCTTTGTCACTCACTCACTCCAGCTAATTTGCATAAACCCACAGCTCAACAGCCAACTTAACAAGAGGAATACATGTTTAAACCTTATCACATTATTGAATTATTTTCATTTTCTTTCTATACTAATCACTTACTTTGATAAATCAGTGCAAGAGCACTCCTGAGTCACTCTTATAGACACTTTTCTTTTGTTTTTGTTTGTTTTTTTTTTTCATAACTCACTCCCTTGTCATACAGCTTCGTTTGAGTTATTCCACAACAACTCTATTTTATCCAAGTGTGTTTTAAGTGTATTTTCTTCAACATTCACACCATTTTAACCCTCATGAAATTACCAGGCTGATTTAATTACATATGTTTGTGTTCTTAGCCAAGTTTTAATCACTATCTATGCATTACTCTTCATGAGCTTATCTCTGTATGGTTAGTGCATTTTCTGTTTGTATGTGTGATTTTTATAAATGTTTCTTTATGATCTTTGTGATCTTGTAAATGTTTCTTTTGCAGTGTTTCAAACTCCTTTGACAGGGTGTGTTTTCTCTCTCTGGTTCCTTGTTAATGACATTTCCCCTCGCCTGTGCCCAGTGGCCTTACCTGTTAAATCCCGTCTCCTCCAGTGACTCCACGGTCACTCCGGGACTTAGGTTCAAGCAATCGTGACTGCGCCTTGCCTTAGGTTGTCCCAGGGTTTCGAGGTGGGATCTTACCCGTCATGGGCTGTCCAGCCTTCCATGCCCGCCTACTACAGGGGCCAACTGGCAAGGGTGTTATCAGGCCTAGGGGACACACTGGTTCTGGAAATTAAAGGAGTGTAAACTGCTTTCTTTCTTAAACTTTCCAACCATAATTTCACATGTAACAGTTTGTGTACGTGCGTTTTCAATTCATTAATGTAATTGTTAGTTCATGTATTTATTTCTCTCAGTCTGTCTCTTTTCTAAAACCTGTAATTAATATAATTTTATTACTTTATTACTTTTTCTTAAAACATGCATCCGCTTCATCTTCTTAGAATTTAACTCTGTCTATTTCTCTGGGTGCTCCCCTGACATCATCAGTCACACACACCTTCCTCTCACACACACTTTTAAATATTCTAACCTCTTTCAGACGCCATGACTCGTCTCACACACACTGCCTTCTCTCTCTCAAACTTCCATTTTCCACTCACTCAGACAAATCATGCAGAGTCACTCAAATCACATACTGACAGCCTTCACACAGTTAAAATCACACAAAATACGCTTTCATACGAGTATTTTGGACATGCCTTCCATGATCAGAAAGAGCAAGTCAAAAGAAAAGAAAAAGAAAACTGAAACCTCTCATCGTCTCGCAGCTTCTCCCCACACACACATAACTGAAAAAATAAAACACACCAACATTTATGGCTCACGAAATATACATCTATCAAAATTCAGTCATTTACTATGCATCCACACTAATATATTCAAACTGTATTTACACTCTCATAATAAGCTCTTATATACAGGCATTTAGCAAAAAGCTCAATTCTGTCGAAATTGAAACCCCCCTCTCTGCGCGTCTCCGCGGCTCATTTGCATTTACACACCATCAGTGCACATCCGGCTGTGTATTACTGACACAGAGATTGATCCTACTCATAGATCTCATATTTTATATTACAGACGTCTTTAATTACAACTGCACAGATTTTTTAGGCCTTTTCAACTCCTATGTAATTTCGATAATAGAACATAACGGCTCCAACCGATCAGTCCCAGACTTTTTGTGCTCAATTCACCAGGGCGGTCCCAGACTGTCCTGTCCAGATCTCTAAACCTAACTTAATTTGCCAGCATACCCAATAAGCGCAAAAATAGGAGACTCTAACTCCTAGCAATTTCAGAGGTTCCCAAGTTCTCTCCCGCTGTCGACGGTACTATCCCTACTCTTCAGGGTAGGCCAAGGGTCAGCGTCCTGCCCAGGTGCAAGCGTTACCAAGGAGAAAATGCGCTTCTTAACAGGCGCCGCTGTCGTCCTAGAAAAATTTATAATAATTTGAAACAACAATCTACACCCGGATCAGGATTAAGATTGAGGCAGATCTCCCGTTGTGGACATAAAGGGACTTGAACCCACGAACTGACCATCACACGTAGATCAAATGACCAACGGGGCTTCACCCCACACAATGACCAAATTCCCTATCATTCTAAGTTCACTTCGCAGTCCAACTGCCTTAACTCTCTTCATTCCTTTATTCTCATTAACTCAGTACTGTCACTTATAAACTTCCATTTCATTATCATTACTTCAACCGGTAAACTTCATGAAAACTTCACCAAAATTAAAAAACAGACATTCACCAGTAATTTTCAGTGAGTAGACTTTAATTTGACATGTCCAATCTAGCACATTTTGGAAAATTCAACAGGTATGTGCCTTACCTTTGTTTAAGCCGGCTTATGTCCACTCACTTCAGACCACTGACTCCTATCTGCCCATCCAATCACCACCGACCCTGGATCTCTCCATCTACACCAAAATTAATTCCCTCTCTTCACCGGAACGAGCCCCCAAATGTTAAGGTTCAATGTTGAGAGAAGAATCCATAAATAACCACAGATCCAGGCGTGTGCAATTAGACAGTATTTTAATAAACACATGTGTGAGTCCGACCGCTGTGCAGATTTCAGCGTCGAACTGAACTTACAATCATGAGACAAGGTTTTATATGGGTACAATAACAAAGCCCCCTCTTTACCAAAATAGACAATAGTACAGCTTACGTCAATCCAAACCACAAAATGTTCCATGACCTTTAACATAGCTCTAAAGAACATTGTCTTGGTCGGTAAGCCCCTCTTCGCTGTCGCTCGTCTGGTGCACTTCCTCTAAGTACTTTGCACACTTCTGCATTTGCCCTACCAAAATAGATCTACCATGGTGTGTGTGTGTGTGTGTGCACACGTGCGTGAGGTGCGTGCATGCTGTGTACTGCGACGTGTCATGACCTCTCACTATTTGTCTGTCTGTACGTGCAGAGTTTGCATCTGCTTTTCTGAACCTTAGTTGACCTTAACTTAAGCAACTTGAACTTTCCCCTATCAGTGATTCCTCTAACTAAGTGTGTGTTAATCACCGATACATGCATAACACCCTGCTCTTTGGCTTGCACTCACTCTGCTTTCGGTTTCACTTCTGCAAAACATGCTCTGCAGACGCGTTTCATTTCCTGTCTCATTTTGGCACAGAGAGTATTTTCCTGTCTCTGCCCTCTACACAGAGATCATAAAAGCATTAATAACATTTAAATTATAGATTCAACAGAACCATTTAAAATGGTTCTTCTTTGGACCTGTAATAAAGACTAATATAACACCAATATATTTGAACATCTGAATGCATCTGAATGCAACATCACATGAAATGGTAATGATGATTATAAAATAGCAGCAAATAATAGCAGGAAAATATTTCTATTCCTCTCAGTACACAACTGTATACATGTAGAGCAGAGGTTGGCAACCAGCAGCTCACTGGACACATGTGGCTGTTTAGCCTCTCAGCTGTGGCTCCTGGAAACGCTAAAATTAAAAAAAAGCTAAGCTTACATCTGTCATCTGTCTGTGCCCCCACAGCATTTTAGCCCCCGTGTGTGTGTGCGTGTGTCAGTGTGTGTGTGTGTGTGTGTGTTTACATATATAAAATATGTGTGTGCATGTGCTCTCTTCTGTCTTACAGCAGCCTGTGTGAAACATTGTGGTTCTTACAGTACAGTTCTTCCCTGGATTGTTGCTGGTGTATCTCTCACTTTGAATGCCTTCTGCATAATCTACATATGGTTCCTTTGGTATGTTTCGCCACTTGTATTTTTATGTTTTTTTGACTCTTTGAATGCAATCAAGACTTTTAGACAATAATGGGCTTCTGTTTCTTCTCATCAAAGGAATTCAAGAAAAAAGGTGAACCTACCTCAGGAGGAGAGAACCTACATGTCACTGCAAAAAGTGGATGTGTCATCAGATTATGATGTTATTGCACAACATATAAACTGAAAAGTCAGGTTTCAGATAGCTGTGTGATTGTAATGGCAGCATGTTGTCAATACTTTGATGATGTAATTAATTTAGTTTCATTGTCTTTATTAAAGCAGATACTCTTGTAACCCAGTTCCTAAAATCATTTCAAACAAAAGAGAAGAAAAAGTAAAACATTTTATGTTCATTGTTCCTGTTCTTACTGTCCTTGTTTAATGAAAGTGAAACGAGATCAAAATATTTATTTAAACATAGAAGGGACGCAGATTATATATGATATGCTCTGGTCAAACAAGGGTTAAGTTTCTCCGAGGGTTGATGAGCTCTGATGAGAGCCTATTGTTTTACTCCACTCCTCTAATGTCAGCCAATCGGTGAAGCTCTAGGCAGCTCTTGTCCCTCCTTAGTGCCAGCGCCCAAGTTTTCAGTCTCTTGCTTCTACAGCCGAACAGAGCAGGCAGACTAAAACTTTGTTATCGGTAAGCTGGAGAAATTAATCTCTAACGAGTTAAAAAAATACCATCTAAACTGATATTGTTCACAAAGTATGGTTTTGCACTTGTTGTCGTAGAGGGCAGAGCGAAACCGGAAGGTTTACTGAGCTGTGGCTGCACGTAAACGCTGAGCATCCACTCGACGGCGGTAAGCTAAATGTGGCTAATCAGACACGTGATGTGCGGAGTGTGGGTACAGTTGTTGGGTGTCTCTGAAACGCACTGTTGTTATGCTAGTTATATCGTTAACCAAGTCATTAACATGTGAAAAGCTGTAAATGGTTAAAGCAGCTGAAAATAAGTTTATAAGAGATAATTGTAAGCAGACTTTATGCTGCTTCCTGTTTAATTTTTTGATGGCAATCAGTTGTTTTACAATACTCAGTATTGAATACTTGGAGGTAATTTTTAGTGTATTTCCATTTGTACTAGTAGACCTATGGTACAAGCGGGATTAGGCACGTCTATTTTAATGCTCCTATTTGTGGACTGAGTCCTTGTGTTTACGTGTTATTGAAATTGATTATTTGCACTTTGTTCATTTCTGATAAGCATTTGCATATTATTCCATTTCTTAAAAGGGGTAATATACTTATTTATTTGTGATTAGATATATATATGTACAGTGAGTTTATTTTGATGGATGTAATTAATGTTTACAATGGAAGTGAATTATATGGTGACTACAATTCCTGAATGTTTGAAACCTTGTAGATAATCTTTAATGTTACTGCAGGTTACAAACAAGTATTGAACCTTAATACTGTGAAATTTTGGATATTGATACTTTGAACTTTGAACCTTGATATTTTAATGTTGTACAACATGACTGAACTGATGATGATTGAATTGATGATAGCTGATCTGAATAGTAGTTACTGCAGTGTGACACTAGTTTAATTTGTGAAAGTTATTCTTAAAGTGGACATGACATATATTTGACCATTGTTTATAGGTCAGGTTTTTATATGGGACGAATCCAAAGACCAGGTCAGCGATTCCAGAACCCAGAGTGTTCCAGTGTTCACTGGATGGCGAGCCAACCCAAGATCCTAGGAGACGATATACATACACACGCACACTCATTTGCACATTGATGGACTACAATCCTCTACTGTACAAGTAGTACGGTAGGACAGACAATCACACACACACTCCTCATTGGACGGACTCTAATGCAATACACCCGTTTGTCATGGGCCCCACCGGTACCATTTGGACTTAAAAGACTAATTCTTTTACTTGTGCACAATTTTATTTTATTCTATTGTTTTGCTACTTTGGGGGAAATTTTTATACTTGAAGTTCTGTTAAAACCTGTTGTAATACTGTGTGGTTACAAAATTTCTTTTAAAAGGCTTAACCTCACTAAAGTACTTTTAAGCCACACAACTGTGTTTGTCTGGTTTCTCTACCATTCATGTACCAGAGCTCTAAGAGCCGTTCTTAATCTTCTGATACTAGCCCAAATTGCTCATTACCTTGGTAATTATCCATTGGTACTGTATATAACTCCACGTAAGTGCTACACTCTGGTATTAGAAATTTTAATTCAAATTATCTATTAAATTAAAGCTTAATATTTGTTAATTAGTTTTTACATTGCATTGTAAATAAATGAGATTTTTTTTACATGTAATATATTACACTTTCTATTTCAATTTATACATAGAGTTTAATAAAATTGTTCAACTGTCTACAGCTGCAAATCAAGCTTTTATTGTTCTTTTCTCTTATCTTTGGAAGTTTAGCAGGTTGTAGCTAACAAGCCTACAATTATTTTACCTTTTTATCGATCAGATCAATTCACTAACTCTCTGTGGTCAGCCAGTTACAGCAGTTTTTCTACTGTTCCTCTTTGCTATTGTTGTAAAATGTAGCATGGTGGACTAATTGACAGAATCTCCCATAAAACATTGGGTTAGGAATATTTTCCTGTTCAGTTATTGCATGCATTTGTTTTTGTTTTTGTTTGTGAAAGATATAAGCCACACGAATGTGGGAGTGGAGATTTCAGTCTAGTCCAGCTGCCAGCTATTTGGAGTTGAGTACTGGGAATAGTTGACTGGTGTAGATTGTGGCCCTTCTCTGCAAAAGGTAGAGAAAGGAGGAAGAAGAGACGTTGTACGACACAGTTGCAGCTGGTTGCAGCAGCAGACTCCAGTGAGAGAAACTGATAATAGATTTAACATGGCCTGAATGGTTTTGCTTTCATAATAATTACATTTTACCAGAAGGAGGATTCGTTTTAATTAGGATTTATGTGGATTTGTTTTCACAGGACTGAATAGGAACCTATTAGTTTGCTGGACCTGTGTATTATGGAAGTTTCAGGAGGAAACGGTTTTGAGGCCCACTTCTTAACACCATACTTGCAGTTTCAGCATGCTATTTTATAGTACTCATGAGTGAAACGTCAACAAAACTATTGAGTTTTTCAGAAGGATTGTTGCAAAAAAGAAATGATCAACTAAACACAAATTTCCTCTTTTTTTGCACGAAGTATCCAAACTTAGGTAGCTGATGGACACAGATCAACTAGCGTTTCATCGGATCCACACTTCAGACGTCTGCCAGCTGCAGTCTCTGTACAGCACTGCAGGTCTGATCCGGACAGCAACAGATTTGAGATTTCTCACAGGTAATCACAGTATTATTGCTTTTTATTATGATTCGATTGCATTTAAGTGTCAATTTGACACCATTCAAGTGAAGCAGACTGCCTCTAACTTTAAATATCAAAATATCCAACACCAAACTAAAGCTTACAGTAAGTCTGTTACTTACAAAGTGAGAACAGGAAGTTATCTGCTGTCACATGTGGTCATGTTTGAGTAACGTCATTTCATGTGATATGTTTTTGATATTAGTTGACAGAGTATTTATCAATAATAAAGATTTTCTTTTCTATTATTTACTTGGTTTAAATCCTCTTGAGAACTGTTACGTTTCCCTAAAAAGGTGCAGGGGATGAGGGAAAGTAACAAAAGGTGTCCAGGTTGAAAAAAGGAGACAGGGAAGCAAAATGGTTAAATTAACAGGTATTTATTAATGTTTCTATTAATAACTAAACAAAGAGAGATGGACGAGCTGCTATCACCTTTTAATGAAAGAAAACTCAGGTGTTGGTCAGTAAACTGAAAAGTAAGTACAAAAAGGATTAGTCACCAAACACACACTCCTCTCCACAGAGCAGGAGCAATCAATCACCATGTATACCTCATGTACAGTGGACACATGTGTGACTCTTGTGATTAAAGCATCTTTCTTTCAGCTTAACGAGTGAACCGTCAGCTCGTTCAAACACACGTTAAAGTCCGTTTGGCTCGACACCACCGAACAGAGGCAGCAATATAACATAGCTCAAGGGCGTAGATTTGGCATGGACGGAAGGGACATGTCCCCACCAATATCCTGTGCTGAGCACCCAGAGAGCTGGCCAGCCAGGCAAGATAAACTTTACTCATCACGATGAGACTTCTTCCCTGTCTCTGTCAGTCCCTGCATCCTTAAATGTCTCCAGTTGTCCCGAGTTCTCTATGACTGTCTCCTTGGTGCATTTAAACCCCTGTTCCTCCCTGTCCTCGTCGTCTGTTGTCTTCGTCTCCATTATCAGTCATCATAATTTTACCATCTCTGTGCAAGTCTGCAAATTTCTTTATTAAATCATAAGATTCTTAAATTCATCAAGTCTCTCTGTGCCTGAGTCCTCGTCACAAAACATGACATCACTGTTTTGTACATTTTAACACAATTTAATCCCCACATTTGTGAAAGAAAAACACCTTTTGAAAAGTCTGTAACAAAACCATCAAATCTGATAAAGGTTATTTAAATGCTGCAAAAGAAGAATGGATTGGAATAAAAAAAAATATATATTAACCTTAATTACTGGGGGAGAATAATGAATGATGCTCGTAGTGAGTAAAAAGTAAACTGAGTGCATTTTTTGAGATTCACTTTTAATGTGTATGTATAATATAATACCGATACATAAAAATACACTCCAAAAACAGAAGAGTCCTTGAAATGTACAAATGTACAAAATATTCACAAAAAAATTATAAAAATGGAGGCAACTTTGCCCATGGTACAATGTATACAATGTATGAAAAAATCTTTACTCCAGATACTACTATGGCTCTGGAGATTTTTTATTTTATTTTAACCTATGTGACTTTTCATTTTGGTAACAGATTGGAATTTTGTGTTGAAAGATTTATGAGTTTCATGCTTGGTACTTGGGAGAGCTTGACACTTTCTCAGGTGGTGCACACTGTAAAAAGTTTGAGGAACACTGATAAGGTAAGTGTATGTGTGCTTTTAGAAAACATTTAAAGCTGCTGTACAGAATCTTTGAAACAAGCTAGCTTAAAACATTTTTAGAATATAAACAGAGCACTCTGCTTCTCTTTACAGCTCCTCACTCCACCAGGGCACCGTTTGGCACTTTCTGATAGTGCGCAAATGTGGTGCACGTACTGCAGCAGTCACACAGACAACTAGATGATCCAAAAGTTGGCCTACCTATTACTGGCTGAGGTTTTAGTAGAGTTGTGGCTGAACAACATAAAAATATACCCTGTTTGTTTTGCAGATTCTGTATAGCAGCTTTAATATAGGGAGAACATAACTTCCAGATTGAGTAATGAGTAAAATTAGGTTTTTTGTCTTTGTCAGTTTAACAATTTCTGTTTTGCCTGTCACTATTCCCTGTCTGTTTTCTTACCTGGTTATTCCTGACCTTGTAATTTCTCCTCACGTTCCCCTCTTTCCTCTCTCCCTCTTTGGACTGACAATCATACACAAATAGATTGTATTCAATTAGATGAAAAAACTACATTAATATGAAAAAAAATACTATTATGATCACTAATAAAAAAGTCCTCTCTCAGTGTACTTTCAACCAAAACGCAAATAACCAAACCACATGAACATCTAATAAAAGATATAAATAGTGAAACACAGATCCAACATTATTCTTGATTGACGGATCATTTGATCTTACACTTTTACCTGAATGTGGCTCCTTTTTTTGAAAAACTTCCTTATATCCATTATGAACCTGGCTGTCTCTCTGTACACACACACACACACACACACACACACACAACAGGAGTTATAAGGTTAATGGGGTTCCAGTTAGCTAGCTACCTTGGGCACATGCACATATGACAAAATAAGCAGCTTCTCTCATTCCATTTCAAACAGGACAGAGGTAACAACAGTAGGCTACGGAAAATTTAAAATTTCGATTTTAAATAGGCTGTATAAATTTCAATGGGAGCAACAGGACGGTCAGATGTCGCTGATCTTACTACAGAGTAGGACAGATTGTAGGGTAGCGAACATCGTCGGAAAACACGTTTTCAACACTGCAGATTACCTGGGTGTAATGTTTTTCAGCTAAAAAGAAACATGGTCTGACTCCTACCTAACTATATAAAGAGTAACTGAAGGTTAAATGCAGCGATCATGTCCTGTTTTAAGCCAGGCAATCACACCTCCGCTCTGCTGCGTCTCAGACACCATCGCTCTGGCAGACAGGGAGCTAGAGCCAGAGTAGGGGAGAGGCGAGCTGGAACAAACCATTTTGGTGGGGAGGGAGCTAGCTATACCTTTGTTGTTAAACTATTACGTCTCAACCAGTGGCGGAGGGGGTGGCTTACTGGGCTTAAGCCCGGGTTGTTTTTTCAGAAGCCTGGGGTCTTTTGGACTGTAATTTTTTCATAGTTAGATGCCTGGCTGACAACTGTATAAAACAAAAAACTACACACAATATTCGAAGCACATAGTGCACACTGTGGGAATTTACGACTGTGCGTAAATCCCCCCTAATATTGGTATGATCCGAGCTCAGGCACTAAGCGGGGCGGGGCAGCTGCTGCCTGCGAGTGCGCTGTTGGAGAAACGGAGCCAGGCAGACGGACGAGAACTGAAGTTCGACCAGGTACCAAAGCAAATCATTCGTACTGTACAAATAATGTAAATATGATGGTGTATCATGAAAGATTGATATCAAACTGATCACTTGACCCATATTACGTTACTTGCTCTTCAAGTGAATCAACAAATGGCGAAATGAAAAGCTGAACAACAACAATGCTGTTTCTTTAGAGACTCTTAGCTTACATGTGTGTTTATTTCATATTTTCAGTTGTTACCCTCCACGGCTAAATAAATCGGTTTCAGTAATGTGCTGATATACAAGAATGGACACAAGGGGCTTCTTTCAAAGAAAAAACTCTGGTAGTATTTTATATATTATGCTTTGTATGTTGTTCAGTATATTTCTATGCAAAACGAATTTCAATACACAGCAGCAGAGGTGGGACCAAGTCATTGTTTTGCAAGTCTCAAGTAAGTCTCAAGTCTTTATCCTCAAGTCACAAGTCAAGTCTCAAGTAAAGTCAAGCAAGTCAGAGTCAAGTCGTAAGTCAAGACAGACAACTTTCAAGTCAAGTCCCAAGTCCGAAACTTTGAATTTCAAGTCCTTTCAAGTCTTTTTTTTAACCCTCTGGGGTCCCGGGTATAATTGGCCGTTCTTGACTACTTTTGATTTTACCTCTATATTTCACCTTTAAAATATGTTTTTCTTGCCTTGTTTGGTATCATTATTTACAGCACAACCTCAAATATCTGAAATTTGAGTTATTTTTTTCATTTTGGTATACTATATTAGCACAGTTGATCTAAATTCAGACAAAAAATTCAGAATCCGAGTAGAAAAAGTTATATTTTTTTACATGAATCAACATCACGAATCATTTTCATAACTTGAAATGCAAATAGAAATTGTACGTTTCTAAAAATTATGCACAAGTTTTGCAAACAAAGTTATATGGTACTATTTACCTAAAAATGCAGCCAAGGCCTCAGGCGTTTTTTATATAACCATTTAAATCTATTTACAGAACAATCAGGTGTGCTGCATCAAATAAGAAGGCACACAAATTATTTGTGCCAGTCCAAAAAATGTAGTTTGTGTTCATTATAATACAGAGGAGAACAGCACAGGCCTAAACCCTGCAGGTCTGACAGCAGGAGGTGCAACAGTCCAGTTTTCCATGTGGAGACAGCGTTTACACTGGAAGCTGCCTTTTATGTCTTTTTTAGAGCAAATATGAAATTCAGCAGTCTAACTGACACACAATACAAAACAATAACTACACAACAAACTAACTACAGCCTCCAAACACGCTAAACGTCACTAATGTCTCACATATGAAAACTCTCTCTCTCTCTTTCTTTCGCTCGCCCGCTTTCCGTCGCGGGTGTCACTCCTAAAAACTTCCCCTTCTCCCTAAACAACCAAATGTCACATGTTGCCTTATCGTTTTTTTGATTGGCTGACATGGTAAACTCTAACACCAATAGGAGCAATTTTTTCTTTTTCTTTTTTCACTCGCAAGTGGAGAGCGTATGCTAGGCTGTCTGTAGAAAACGCCGTTTTTGTCTAGCATCCCTGTTGAGAATAACCTTTGCAAATAAACAGCTAATAACAAGATCAAAGTATTTTATTTGATGTATTGACATAAATGACAGAAGAAAAAGGCCATGTATAGCAGGACTACTCAATTACACACTAAGGTGGGCCAGATTTTCTAACCAAAAAAAAATTATTTTCCCTGGCTCAGACATGCAAAAGTTAAACACGACCATACACTAATTGCAAATTAAACACAGTGATTTTGAATTGTGATGTGATGGTAAAATAAATATTTGTCAGTCTAAACTGGGTTAAATCTACGGGGTTAATGATGGGGAGGAGACGGAGAGAGACTGAGTATAGCTACAGAACCCACTTTCTGAAACGGACCCTGCTCACCATTCACCGACAACTCTGAGCTAACAAGTTGCATGTTATTCTTGGATGCGCTTGCAGGACCGGATTTAAAATAGCATGACAAACATATCATACCTGTTAAAGCCAAACAGTATCATCAACGTCGCCCGAAGAACATTTGCTAATAAGATGAAGTTAGCTAAGTCAGCTGTCTCATCGTAGCAAAAAAAAAAAAAAAAAGCACCACCTACCGTTCTTTATGCAACTTCAAATGTCGGACAAAGTTGGAAGTTGTTCCATCTCCGTCTGTGATTCTCTTCTTGCACGTTTTGCATATTGCATTTCGTTTTTTGTTGACTACTTCGTAGTTTATGTACCCGAAAGAAATTACTCTTGGGAGCATTTTTGGCTCGAGCGTTTTTGTTCTTGTTTTTTTCAAATCTGGTTAATTTGATTGGCTGTGCTACAGCCCACGCTCACATACATACGGAGTGTGGTAAGAATGAATGAATGAATAAAGTGAATTAATGGTCCGCAGTTTTTATATGTATGTTGTATGTTAAATTTTAGATTAGGATCAAGTCTTTTCAAGTAAACAGGTTCAAGTCCAATTCAAGTCCCAAGTCACTGGTGTAAAAGTCCAAGTCAAGTCACAAGTCTTACAACCTTTTTTCAAGTCAAGTCTAAAGTCATAAAATTAATGACTCGAGTCTGACTCGAGTCCAAGTCATGTGACTCGAGTCCACACCTCTGCACAGCAGTATATTCACAGTTTAAAGCAGATACTTATATACACTTTATGGAAAACACAAGAACATTTTTTTACTGTACAACATCAATTTAGAGTAAACTTGTTTTGTTTTGGATAAATAAATATTGAAATATCTTTTGAATTAGTTAAATGTCAGAATAAAGAGAGACAGAGCTGTCTATTTTTTATCACTTTCATCAAATTTAGGAGTACATATACACTAAGTTTATTGTTAATTAATAAGAAAACTCCAGACGATTCCATTCTGAGCTTAAGAAGCTTCTGATAGGTTAGTAGAGTCCATGTGAGTAAATTGGTGGCACACCTGTGGATGCATATAAGGCAAAACACAGAGCCTGTTTCTTTGAAATGGGAAAATCAAGAGATATCAACCAAAACACCAGGAAAAGAATTGTGGAGCTCCATAAGTGTGGCTCAATTTTGAATACAATTTGCTGCCATTTGCAATTAAGAAATACAGATAGTTTCTCTCTTTACTCTTAAAGTTAACAAATATGTTTTTATATTTATCAATCTAAAAAAATAAACATTTAGTCTGATTTGATGTTACAATTAAAAAAGTGTTTGTTTTTTGATCTGAAGAGTACGTAAATATCTGGTTTCAACTGTATATTTGATGATTGTCAGCACAAAGAGGGAGAGAGAGGAACAGAGAGGGAGATGGAGAATGAGGACAGAACAGAGATGGAACAAGAGCAGGTGAGACAGACATGTTAGTCAAATGGTTGTTTACCAAAAGTATCACCGTATCATAGGTACTCATGTATCTCGTAGCTAGTGTTTCTTTTTAGGTTTGTTATTTTTCAAGTTATATATTTATTAAGTTATGCAGGCTTGTTTGCACAACAAGGCTAAATAATTATATAAACTTTTCCGAATCTAAATACTGTACTTTGGTAGAATTAAAAAATAAGTGTAGTGTAGGTCTATGATGAATTTTAGTGCTATCATCTAGTTCTGATTCTGGTTCTGTCTTGGTTAAGTCCTAAGTAGTCCTGATTTTGAACTGTTGTAGTCCTGTTTTAATTCCGGATCAGTTCTGGGTCTGCTTGAATTGGGGTTTAGTCCCTGTGTCTTGATACAGCCCTGATTTTGTTCTGCCTTGCTGCTTAATTAAAAAAATAGTTTAAGGTGTCCTGCATAAGTGATATATATTTTTCCCTATATGAAGTCATTCTTTTTTGAATGACCCCCCCCCCACAAAAAAAAAAAAATCCCACATGCATACTACCCTTTAGGGCTAAGCCCCGGGTGTTTCAAATGTCTGGCTCCGCCTCTGGTCTCAACCAAGTACTGTATGGTTTTTATATTTTTAGTAGTGTGTCACACAAACAGCAAATATTGTCAAAAAGAGTAAGAAATCTCTGGGGGTGTTTTGATTCATTTTGGGGGTGCTTCAGCACCCCCAAAAATGGGCTAAAAACGCCCCTGTCCCCACCAATAATTTGATCTCTTCGAGTAAAGAAAGAGAAACCCGATAGAAAGAAAAAAAAACGATCTGTCAGCGTCTCATTCACCCAGTGGTGCAGAAAGAGTTAAATTACATTCTCTACTGGAGTTCTACCTCATGTGACAAATATGGCTAATGTGATTCGCTGTGCCTTTCAGGGAGCTCTGTTTAGTTTTAGCACACCCGAGCCTCAACTCCCGCGGCCCGGTACCAAATGACTCACGGACCGTGGCCTGGGGGTTGGGGACCGCTGCCTTACAGCATAGCAGCATAGGATCAATGGATCAGTCGTGGATTCAGCAAAAGGTTTAAGTTTCTTCTTCATATGGCTATTCTTCTGTAGTCTTTTTTAAATTAATTTATTTTCTTTGTTTTCTGATATTTATTTTTTTCAATGCATTTCTTAAATAAATTACTAAAATGTTTTTTACAGATAAAAGGAAGCCTCAGATCATTGGAAATACAACCGTTAAACTGGGAGATGTTCTGAATCTGACCTGCAGTGTTGAAAGTTTCCCCCCAGCTCTTATAGTCTGGAGAAGTACCACCACAATCCTTCTGACTAAAACTTATCCTGATCTGCACAATGACACTGGATCAGCTACACTTGTCATTCAGAATGTGATAGCAGAACATTCTGGACAGTACATCTGTGCAACCAAATATCTGCACACAACTGTGACTTCATATGTCAATGTGACCGTGACATGTAAGTAGACGGCACTGATCTCAAATCAGAACGTCATCTTTACACTAAAACCAATGCTTCACTTGTTTAATGATCCTAAACATGTGTTTACAGGGTTTTCAAAAATAGTGAATGGCTCTGGATGTGTGCTTCAGGCAGAGGTTTTGACCTGTGTGTGTCTCAGTGAAGGGTTTCCTTTACCGACTGTCAATTGGCCATTTCTGAAGAACCGCACTGATTACTCTGCCCTTACCACTGTGTCAAACCACACAGTAAACAGCACAGTCAGTTTAACTGTGAAAAACAATGGCAACACTACTTTTGAATGTATCAGCAACAATGGAATGGGGGAAGCAAAAGAAAGTCTCACAATCCAAAAAAACTTGCCAGACAATAATAGTAAGTATTTCCAACTACACACTTTTGAACACCAACTTAACCTCTTAGGACCACATTTGTTAATGCAATCTTTGTAAAAACACAATCTTCGAACACACATTTACATGTAATGTATGCATTTTAAGCAACACGGAACCAACTTTCTTCCTTTTTTAAATTCACTTCAATTCACAGTTTTTAGGCTGGAATACGTGAACGTCATCATTGTCTTTTTCACTGGGGCAGTTCTTGCAACAATCATTTGCTTTTTAGCTAAAAATTGCTACAGGTAAGGCTACAGGTGTCTAATTATTATTAGGTTTTTTCTGTAGAGGAATTTGAACATAAATTTGTCTCTCTGTCTTTTTCTTCAGAAAAAATCAGAACATTCAAAAATTGAGAAATTCAGATGAGATTTTGGAGATGGAGACACATCAAAATAAACTGGTATTAATTCATCAGACATTTTTTGATTTACTTGTCAAAATATGAGTTTCTGCACAAATTTTGATATCTTTGAAGCATCCATAGTTTACTTGTTTACATTTTACTGTAAGTTCCTACATAAAGGTTCTGAAAGAAAGTAGTTCAGATTAAGATTAGCCTTAATAATAAGATTATTTAGATTTTTTAATTAACTCCTTGTATACAGTGGTGTGAAAAAGTGGTTGCCCCATCCTAGTTTCCTATTTTATTTGTATGTTTGTCACACTTAAATATTTCAGATCATAAAACAACTTTAGATATTAGACAAAGAAAAAAGTCAACACAAAAGGCAGTTTACTTAGGCCACTCCTAAGTCTTCAGTTTGTTTTTCCTAAGCCATTCAGAGGTGGACTTGCTGGTGAGTTTTGGATCACTGGCAAAACAGTTTTTTTCCCCTTTATGCTCATTTACTCAACACTGGTTTTCATCTTGGAACTCTCCCATGGATGCCATTTTTGCCCATTTTTGCTTATGGTGGCGTCACGCACACTGGCCTTAACTGAGGCAAGTGAGGCCTGCAGTTCTTTGGATGTTGTTCTGGGGTCTTTTGTGACCTCTTGAATGAGTTTTCACAATGTTTTTAGGTTTTAGGGCAATTTTGGTTGGCGGGCCACTCCAGATCACCACTATTCCATGTTTTTGCCATTTGTGGATAATGCCTCTCACTGTGGTTCGCGTGGATTCCCACAGATTTAGAAATGTCTTTAGAACCTTTTCCAGACTGATACATCTCAATTACCTTGTTTCTTATTTGTTGTTGACTTTCTTTGTATTGCAACATGATTTTGAGGCCTACTCAACTTTGTCATGCAGGTCCTATTTAGAGTAAGTGATTTCTTGATTGAAAATGGGTGTGGCAGTAATCAGGCATGGGTGCGGCGAGAGAAATTAAACTCCGCTTTCCAAAGATGAGATACACCACCATAACTTTTTTACACAGGGCCATGCAGCTTCGGATTTTTTTTTTAAGCTTCAGTTCTTTCATCAAGCTGATTGATAAAAAGAAAAATAACCCAGAATGAAACAATGTAAATGTACAAGACAGACAAGATGAGTCTCTCTTCCTTTGTTTTTAACAGGTATATAATAGTCAAGCATTACAAGACACTCAGACCCTGAGCTCAAACAGTGGGCCAAAGGAGGTGGAGTATGCCAATATAGATTTTTCCCTGCTGAAAAGAAACAGTGGCAGGGAGGCAGCAAGGAAGCAAGAGAGCACAAAGACAGACTATGCTGAAATTAAGAAAGTGGTCAAAGAACAATGGGGAGATGATGCTGGGGAGGAAGGAGACATATTGGAGGGCCAAGAGAAGAATGTGATAATGGAGTTGAAACACTGTGAACCAGAAAGGGTAGAAGGGCGAAATGAGGCAGTGAATGAAACGTGAATGTTATAACTAGAGATGGACCGATCCGATATTACGTATCAGTATCGGTCCGATACTGACCTAAATTACTGGATCGGATATCGGCGAGAAATAAAAAATGTAATCCGATCCATTAAATATCAAAAAAACACCTCACAAAACTTGCGACAAGGCGTAACTCGGCTCATAACCGTAGCAAGTAGGAGCAGTATGCCTCACGTGATAGAGCGGCTGTGTGTATTTGGAGCCTCGCTACCAAACCAGCATTTCATCTCCGAGGAAGTTATCCCAGAGAGAAGTAAAGCAAGTGTGTAAGTTCATCTCTGAATGTTTGTAAAGCATTCCCGCGTTAAGCTTAACAACCGATATATGGAGCGACTGCCTCTCTCTCTCCTGCTGCTACTTCAATCGTGAAACTGCTTAATGATCAGCTGATCGGCTTTTCTGTGCGAGTCCATCTCTCTTTTTTTGTATTTGGCCCACTTTGCACCAGAACGAGGAAACCAGCGGCAGAACAACAGCAGCACGTTTAAACTTGATAAGCTGTTGTTAGAATTTATTTAATATTACTTTCTAGACCAGGATCTTTTTCTACGTAGCTGACGGCTGGTAACTGTGCAGGGGCGGATCTAGCAAAGTTTAGCCAGGGGGGCCGATAGGGCATGAACAGGGAAAAGGGGGCACAAAGACATACTTTTCTTCCTTATTCTCATTTGAAATGTCTAGCTTATAATAAATAATTATCTGAATCTTACACCCAAAGTTTTAATCTGATGTAAAATGTATAGAAGTCCATTACTGTATATAGTAACTGTTAAGTCTAATATACCCTAGTAAGCTAGTACTTTTTCCTTTGGGAAGGTACCATCTGTGCAGTCTGCAATTCTGTTGAAGAAAGATGTTGAATCTATTTAATTATTCTTGAAAAATAATTTATTTCTGTGCATTTTTTTTCACCCTGCATCAAATTAAAGTTGATTACATCGATTAAGCATCATGAGGTGGAGGGTGGGGGGTGGTTCCGTATTTTTTTTTGCTGGGAGTTTGCAACCCTATTAGTTAGGTTGCTTAATATTTCTGCTAAGTACTCTTTAAAATACCAGAATAGTGAGGATGGAGTAGGTTTAAGTTTATTAGATTGATCAGTGTTGCTGAACTATGAAATATTTTGGGCGTAGTGTATTTTTTACATACAGGTATAACAGAATAGCTTTAGTGTTGTTGTTTATTTAAACTTGAGTATGAACTTATACAAAATACAGCAAGATATTAAAAAAACAGTTTTATTGATAAAAAAAATACACTATATCGGATTCATATCGGTATCGGCAGATATACAAATTTATGATATCGGTATCAGACATAAAAAAGTGGTATCGTGCCATCTCTAGTTATAACCAATGGAATTTGAGGAATGTTTTGTTATGGAGTTAATGAAAACCATTATTAAGGTATCAGAATGTCCATTTAGGAGCCCGAGATGGAACCACCTCAGTGATTAATGCTCTCAGATTGGTTTTTGATGCTTTATTTGAGAAGGATAAATATATTGGCATATCGGTCAACCAAAAATATACTTCTTAAAGCCAATTATAGTTCCCATTTTGAGCAAATATTAATCAACTGAATTTTTAAGGAAAAGGACAGGTCAGCCTCTCGCTCTCTCAGCTGTTTATCACAGTCTAATAATATTAACCATTTGAATTGAGCAAAAAAGAGACAGTATAGATTAAAAGGCATTTAGAATGAGTGGGAAGACAAAGACAATATGTTAAAGTTAATATATATTAAAGCTAAGCTTAAATGTCTTTCTTGAAACAATCAAAACTTACCAGAAAAATGTAAGCTACCTATTGCATTTTTAATGATATATGCTCAACTTCTTTTTTTTTTTACTCTTTGATTTATTATAAATTGTTTTCCCCCCCCCCTGGCCATTTTTTACATGCACCAGTTGCAGGCAGAGTAAGCCACATGCCCACCAAGTCAACATCAAACACCCGGGGCATAATATTTGTTAGGCCCCAGGTAACTTTTTATCTTGGTCTGACCTTTTTTTCTTTCTTTGATAATTCAGTGTATCATACAGAAATATGCAAATTATATACATTTATATAGAATTATTGTATCTAGAGAACACTTTACCTTACTGAAACAATGAAAAGTAATATTTACAATACATAGTTTCACTAAGATCTTTAAAGTGTCTGATATGAAATCAAAAAAAAAGAAAAGAAACCAGTGTCTGTTGATAGCACACAGGTTTTCTTTTGATTCATTTGTTAAACTCATTTCTTTCCAGGATATTTTTGTTTGTGGTTGTCTTTTGTTTGATTGATATAGGAACATAGCCATCTTTTTGCGTTAAATCATTTTGTAATAAAGCTGAAAAAAATTGACAAATCTTCTCTGTTTGGTTTCTTTCTTTCTTCTGGATTTATTACCCCCCTCATCTATTAGCCATTTTCAAAACGAAGAACCTGACAGACACTTATTGCCAAATGTTGCAACCATAACTATTAACTCTGCAAGTCTCCAGACAACAATCTGGCTGTTTAGTATTCGCTGGGACTGCTGAGTCAGAGACTAGAATTCAAAACTAAAAATTAGGTGTAGATACATAAAAGTCTGAGCTTTCCAATGACTGAACAATAGACCTGGCCAGCCCACTAATAAAGGAGTAAAGGTTTGTTAGGGCTTCCTCACCCACCCTGTTGGGCCATGACTTATACAGCACAGCAAGGGCACATCCAGTAAATTATTTTAGTTACTTATTAATTTCCATTTTCATGTGCAACCTAGCATAGCTAATATGGAGGCACATTTAGCAGCACTTAGCTGGGAACTGGCAGGATCAGCCCAAGGCTAGCCTGGGTTCTTGCTTCTCCAGCTCTTCTGTGTAGCTGCCCACCATGACCCGCATCCATCGGTCCCTAGAGCACAGTCTTCTGGTGACCTCACATTGTTAGATGATGTAATTGCACATTTCATGGATGCTGAAGCATGTTTCAGAGCAATGTGTGTCCAGCAGAGGGCAGTGTTTGACTAATGACAACCATTGTGCTGTGCTGAAACTGATTCACAGCTTAACAAATTAATTTATCTACTTTGCCTTAAAGTTTAAGTTTATTTCAGTTTCAAAGGTGTTGGATTTTCAGTGGCTCTTTCTGTGTCTTTTAAAACACATCCTGTATTTGTGAAATGAAATGAATGTATAACTATAATCAGTGTTGGGACTAACGCGTTATTAAGTAACGCGTTACAGTAACTACGTTATAATTGTGGTAACGAGCACGGTAACTAGTTATTATGCCAAAACCAGGAACGCGTTACTCGTTACTGGGATTTAGATAGGCTCGTTACTCGTTACTTCGTGTGGTGGATATCGCGGAGCTTCCACAGATTCAATAACATTAGCAAGTGGTGGAGGCCAGCAGGTGGATGAAGGAAAAGAGGCAAGAGGAGAGACCCGAAGCGGCCGCCGGTCCGCGTGTCAGGTGAACTGAACTTCAGGTAAGAAGTTATGACCTGCAGTCTATCGGAGTCAGATATAAACCAAGTTTAGGTGGAGTTTATTTTCGGTATGCTGACATTTTCGTACTGCGTGCTAGCTAGCATGACGGAGTTTCTATACAGCTGTGTGGGTGCTATGTTACTGATGTTGAACTTTATTTTGTTCATACGGTTAATTATTAGAGTTGCCAACCGTCCCTAAAAACAGAATCATCTCGTATTCAGAGAAAATATTACGCGTTTCGTACTGAGGTGAAAAGGAACACAGTTTGTCCCGGACTTCAGCTACAATGAAAAAGATACAAAGCTGAAGCTGCACAGCTGCCTCTTCTTCTCTCATTCTCTCCTCTCCTGTTTCTACTTCAATCACGAAACTGATCAATGATCAGCTGATCGGCTTTTCTCTCTTGTTTGTTTATCGCTCACTTTGCGCCAGAAAGAGGAAACCAGCGGATGTCGCGTTAAACAACAGCAGCACGTTTAAGCTTGATCAGCTGTTGTTAGAATTTATTTAATATTAATTTCTAGTATCAGCTGATGTTGGAGCCACAGCTGTAAAGCTGCTGGTCATGATATCGGTTTGGTTATCTGGTGAGAGGAAACATGCAGATGAAACCAGGAGATGTCCTTACTGAATCATCAGAGCTGAACAGGTGATGGAGAAACAGGTTTACCTTTTAGGTGACATGAATGAGTTGAAGGGAAGTTATGAACTGTTTCTGAGAGACAAATAACACCAGGATCCTTTTCTAAGGTGCTGACAGCTGGTAACTGTGCAGGGGCGGATCTAGCCAAGTGTTGCCAGGGGCCAGGTAGGGCATTAACAGGGAGAGGGGGCACAAGGAAATACTTTTCTTTATTATTCTCATTTAAAATGTCTAGCTTTTAAAAAAAATAATTATCTGAGTCTTACAACAAACGATTGATAGATTGATACATATATACCATCAGAACAGTGTACATCACTGTCACAACAGTGTTTGTTTTCATTCAAAGGCTTTATGATTTTTCCTATAATGGTGGGCCGGTCTCTAGTCAAAATGCCGGGACGATTGTTTTGTCCCAGTCCAGCCCTGTATGCAGCTCATCTGCAGTCTGGTGTTACCTACATCTTCCTATTCAGAAGGCAGAATTTCCAAGTTCTGAGTACAATCGAAAGCACCACGACTGCAGTTTTTGTGTTGGATGTAAAAAGCAGGCTAGAATCATGGCGGCGGTCAACGACGGTCCAGGAAATGTGCACATTATTTTTTCCTTTCTATTGGTAGGTGGCACAGTGCACTTGTGGCAAGTAAGCAAGCTAGAAGACTGGCAGTCTGGCTGGGTATCCAGTTACGGAAGCAACACATTAACAAGAGAATTCTGAGTAAAACCAAAGTTACTTTCCCGAGTAACTAGTTACTCTGAAAGTAACGAGTAACTTGAAGTAACTGAGTTACTTTTTTAGAGAAGTAACTAGTAATGTAACTAAGTTACTAATTTAAAGTAACTTACCCAACACTGACTATAATAGAGTATAGCACATTCATATTGAATGTAGAAATTTCACTTCACCTGGCTAATATTGCAAATGGTGAAAGCCAAAGCAAACCTTAACCTGATATTTGGAGTGAATTGTTTCTTTACATTTGAACCCAAATATTGCCTTTTAATCTCAAATTAAGGTGAACTGTACTGTGTACATTACAGTGTACAACAGTAGGGATTGTTGGCATGCAAATATTTAACTCAGTGACTGGTTACAACATGGTTTTGCTCTCTGTTGCGTCATCAGTGAACATACAGGCTGGCAGTGATAGTCTGACCTTTACGTTAGAAGAGGAAGTACTTAATGAGTACAGTGATGCCATATAAGGTTATGTTTAAGTGATCACAGTGATAGAGGGAACAAGTATTTAAAGCAGGTTCATATTTATAAAAGGCAACATGTTTTCTCTCTGTGGTATGTTTTCTCATATTGAATTACCATAGAAAAATGTATTTACATATATACAGCGCCAAATCACAACAACAGTTTTCTCAAGGCACTTTATATTGTAAGGTGAAACCCTACAGTATTACATAGAAAGCCCCAATGATCAGATGACCCCCTGTGAGGAAGTACTTAGTGACAGTGGGAGGGAAAAAAATCCTGTTTAACACCAAGAAATTCTCAGAATCTTTTTATTGTCGTCGTCATCATCATCATCATCATCATCATCATCATCATCATCATCATCACCTTTATTTATAAAATACTTTTAAACAACCAAATAGGCCAGCACAGAGGTTATATGGTCTCTTTTACAAGTTCCTGTTAGCAGTTGTGCAGCGGTATTTTGAACCAGCTGAAACTGTGAGAGCAGCAACTGAATAACCCCCATATAAAGTTACAGTAGTCCAGATGGGAAGAAATAAAAGCATAGATCACTTTTTCAAGGTGCTGCCTAGAAAGAAAAGATTTCACTCTTGCCAGTCGCCTTAAATGATAAAAACTGGACTTCACCACTGCTCTAATTTGGCTGTCCAATTTAAAACCAAGGTCAGTAATAACAGGTTTAAAATAAACTTCCAAGGGTCCCAAATCAATAAAGGAGGACTCACAGGGACCACTGAGTCCAAACACTAACACCTCTGTTTTTGTTTCATTAAAATTGAAAAGGTTTAAAGCCAACCATGCTTTAATGTCATCTAGACATGCCAAAAGAGGTTTTATGGTGATGACATCCTTCTGCTTTAGTGGCAAATAAATTTGGCAGTCATTGGCATAACAATGAAAAGTGATCCCATGCCTTCTAAGGATGGAACCCAGGGGCAATAAATATAATAAAAACAGCAGTGGCCCTAAAATTGAGCCCTGTGGGACAACACACGACAGAGAAGCAGAAGATGATTCAGAACCGAGAAGGCATCAGATGTTCAGCTAAATTAGAAGCAACTTCCTGGTAGGAGAATAAATAGCAATAAACAAATAAATAAAAAAGCTAGCCATAAAAATAAATCTAAAAATACCAACTATTCAAGGTTGATACAGTGTGTGTGTGTGTGTGTGTGTGTGTGTGTGTGTGTGTGTTTGTGTGTGTGTGTGTGTGCTGTAGTGTGATGGTGTATGGAAAGAAACAGTTCCTGAGTCTGCTAGTCCTGGTTTGGATGCATCTGTAGCATCTACCTGAGGGCAGCAGGTCAAACAGGTGGGCTGCAGGATGGGTGGAGTCTCTTGTGATCTCCTCAACTCTGATGCATAGATGTGAAAGAGGGGAGGGGGCAGTCGATCTTCTACGCTGTGTTGACCACTGTGGAGTCTCTTCTGCTGAGTCTGGGTACAGCATGTGTGTGAACCATGCCTAAGTAAATTAGCGAATGGTATTTCTTGAAAATGAGATTTTTAATCTCAATGAGATTTTTTACCTGGATAAATAAAGGACTAATAATAAATACTTTATCAGCTCCCTTTTATCTCAGGGGACACTACAGCAAATTGATCAGCATATTTGGTGCAGCCTCCTCCATTTATATGAGTTCAGGACAAAGCTGTGCATGTGATCTGGGAAACTTTTGGATACAAAGAAGTATTAATAAGTGTTCCTGAAAAGGGTTGGTATAAAATGTTTACATTTACATTTTTGAAGTATAAGCTTCTGAGCAGCAGTTGAGCAATGTGAGAAAACTACTTGAAACTGACCACAACCACTGAACATCCAAGGTATGGACATCAAGGCTGTGGACAGCTACAGGTACCTTGGTGTTCATCTGAACAACAAACTGGACTGGACTCATAACTCAGACGCCCTCTACAGGAAAGGGCAGAGCAGGCTGTACCTGCTGCGGAGATTCAGGTCGTTTGGAGTGGATGGCCCACTCCTGAAGACCTTCTATGACTCTGTGGTGGCCAGACTGAACGTCTCGAGCATTGAACATGTTTGTTTTCATCTGGTCGGCTCTGTTTGTCTCTGTAAAAGGCAGCATTGCTGACACAGGTTTGTATCTTCTCCTTTACTGTAATTCTGCTATATTTGTATTTGTATTTTTTTTTATATTTGCATGTGAAATAGATGAATTCATCATAAATTTGTGCCTTCACTATCATCTGTTGGCTTGTGTACCATTGTAATTTAATCTTTTGTTAAACATGGCCCGAGATATTGTTAATCATTATCCAGAAATATTTCACAGCCTGGATATAACCATAGTAGCTGTGTAGACTACAGCACAAACAAGCAGCTTATGTAAAACATAAAAGTTACTGTAATATCTTAAATTAGATATCATGTTTATTGTTGTAAACTAAATATTTACTAAATATTTCTCACTATATTCTGACAACAACTCTGTAGAGACAGAGGTACTGTGTTACTCTGAGTGAGCGAGAACTAACAGCAGACGCTGGACTCTGTGTAAATGTCTCTGTTAAAGGTATGAAAAGCTACTCCAAGGACAATCATGTAGAAAAAAAGATATTCAGTCATGTACAATAACATATTTAGTATTTTTATGGTCTTAATAGAGTATTAATTCTATTAGGGGATTGTTGACTGCTAAGGTAACTGGGAGAAACTGCAGCAGTTTCTGATAAAACTTGTGTTTGCCATTTACCATTTTCATTAAATATCTCATTATTGTGGAGTGTGGAAACACACTCCCTACTAATGCAAGGCCTATTAAGGTGGGAGAAAAGTCTTTCTCTGGAAGATTCAAGACTGCTAAGCAATTAACTGCTTGTAGTGACCACTACCTCCTGTTTGCAACCATGCTGATAATTCTGACCCTAGTGGCTTTGGGCCTTGAACTACACCTTCAGGCACTCGTCTGCTTCGAAAGAAAAATAAACCTTGTGATGGAATAAACGTGATGAATTTCTATTGGTTTTCTACTGGTCACTGTTAGAACTTCTTCCTTTCTTCTACTGTGGCCGTTTTGTTGTGAGACCCACTTCTTAACTCCATATTTGCAGTTTCAGCATGCAAGTTTATAGTACTGATGAGCAAAACATCAGTTAAACTATTGAGTTCTTCAGGATTGTTACAAAGAAGAAATACTCAACTAAATACAAATTTCCTCATTTGTTTTGCAGCAAGTATCCAAACTTAAGTAGCTGATGGACACAGACACACAGATCAATTGGTGTTTCAACTGATCCACATTTCAGACGTCTGCCAGCTGTTAGTCTCTGTACAGCACTGCAGGTCTGATCCAGACAACAACAGATTTGAAATTTCTCACAGGTTATCGCAGTATTATTGCTTGAAATTATGATTCGATTTGCTTTTAAGTGTGTGTTTGACACCATTCAAAAGAGAACTTGTAGCAGACTGCCTCTAACTTTAAATATCAAAATATCGAACACCAAACTAAAGCTTATAGTAAGTCTGTTACTTACAAAGTGAGAACAGGAAGTTATCTGATGCCACATGTGGTCATGTTTGAGTCACGTCATTTCATGTAATATGTTTTTGATATTAGTTAAGAGAATATTGATCAATAAAGATGACACTTTTTTCTATTATATACTTAGTTTAAACTAACTTAATAACTAAACACAGAGACAGACAAGCTGATATCACCTTTTAAGGAAAGAAAACTCCAGTGTTGGTCAGTAAACTGAAAAGTAACTACAAAAGGATTAGTCACCAAACACACACTCCTCTCCACGGAGCAGGAGGAATCAATCACCACACACACAGCTCACTAGCTACAAACCAACAAGGCTCTCTGGCACTAGAGCTCACCTTTCTCTGGCCTTAAGTACTTCTCACTGCTGATGGGAGTTACCTGTACAAAAAAAATGGCACCTAAGGCAGGAGAGATGGCAGGACACACCCACACAAGGGCAATTTCAGGAAAAGGCCCTGCTAGGGCCATAACAAGAACAATAGAGCTCAACACTAAATGTTTTATTGCCCCCGCCCAGGGCGCATGGGACCCTGATGAGGATTAGGGTAAGAGAATGGATGGATGAATGAATGAATGTATGGTATTTATGAACATTTTGAAAAATAATAACTAGCTGCTTTTAAGAAATCCATTAAGTTGTTAAAATTTGATATCTGGGAAGTATCATTCATTTCTAATAAATATGACTGTCTGTCTCAGCTTAAATCTTAGACTTAGATCTTAGAATTCTGTGAAGGCAGGCATCAAATTCAGAAGAAAGTCAGTAAGCCAATCGTAATGTGAAAAAGACTGAAGAGAATTTTTTATGACATATATAATGTTGGTGATCACAATCCTCTGGGTCCAGCTATGTAGACTCACACATACAATAAACTGCTGCACTGATTTTATTTTAAATGGTTCAAAATAATTTTCACAAATACAAGTGCAGAGCAGTGCATTGTTAGAACAATGTTAAAATGAGTTACACAGCAATACTAAGAGCAGCAGAGATGTTGCAGAATATAAATGGATACATAAGAAGCTTAAATATGCAGAAGTGTTTGCAGAGAGGCAGCAAACACTTCTGCATATTTGGGCATGAAATATGACTAAATATGCAGAAATGGGGGGAATGAGAGAGGAGGAGTTTATTTTAAATTCTTAAGTTCTTTAATGTATTTAATCTGTCTCAAGGAACTTTTTTTTTTTACACTGAGTACAAAAGAAAGCACTTATATAGCAATAAAATTATGTTGTATCGGTGGTATGATGTTGAACTAATGTAAAGTTAAGCTAAATGTCATATAAAACTCATGTTTTCACTCTAATATTGTGGGATCTTTACCTCACAGTGTAAAGGGCCATGAGGTGAATGATGATGATTTGATGCTATATGAATATATAGAACTTGTTGGAGCACCATTACTGCAATCTTAAAATCTCAAGATAACAGCATGTTTTAAAAAGGTAAATTATTTAATAAACAATAAAAAAATTTATAATTATATATAGCATACAGAGGAACTTGAATGTCAGTCTGTAAAGTTGAGTGGTTTACTGAGAAACTTCCTGAAATCTTGTTGCAAGAAGGAGGAAGAAGGCAAAGAGAAGAGAGATGAGGATGAAAAGCTCCAGTTTAGAGAGTCAGCGAACATCAGTGAGAAGAGAAGTTTTGAAGAACAAAGCAAAACAGGTAAAAATAAAGTTTAATGAGTTTCAAAAAATCTTTTTAAAAGAATAAATGTAAAGACTTTTTCACATCTGTAGCAGTGATGGTGAATAAGATCATTATTTATTAATTAAATATTATCAGTGACCTAATGCTGTCCTCTTATTTGGCAGTTAATATACATTTATATTGTATTATATATATTATACATCTTTTATTGAGCTGTGTGATGTGAACTGTTGACTTTTTCTTTATTTTATTTTTTGTTGTTTGCTTCATCTGCTGGATAAGTTATTCTGTGGAGGGAGAGACTGAACATTTCGAGCATCGAACATGTTTGTTCTCATCTGGTCGGCTCTGTTTGTCTCTGTAAAAGGCAGCATTGCTGACACAGGTTTGTATCTTCTCCTTTACTGTAATTCTGCTATATTTGTATTTACATTTTTTTTATATTTGTATGTAACACTCTTTTTCTGAAATTTATCCAGATGATAAGAATTTATTATTACCCACAGTTCATCATAAATTTGTGCCTTTGCTATCATCTTTTGGCTTGTGTGCCATTTTAATTTAATCTTTTGTTAAACATGTCCTGAGATGTTGTTAATCAATATCCAGGAATATTTCATAGCCTGGATATAACAGGCTATGAAATGTGAAAACCATAGTAGCTGTGCAGACTACAGCACAAACATGCAAACTGTGAAAACATAAAAGTTACTGTAATATCTTTATTTCGATATCATGTTTATTGTTGTAATCTAAATATTTTTTCTCACTAATTTATCTTTCCCTTTGCATTAACAGGTGCCTCAGCCTGGGGACAACAACTCTGTGTTGGAAGATACTGTGTTACTCTGAGTGAGCGAGAACTAACAGCAGAGGCTGGACTCTGTGTTGTGATCCCGTGTTCTTTCACTAATGCTGATGAGTTTACACCCAACCATACAATTTGGTACAAATGTGAAGCATCTCAAAAATTTTGCACTGATGCTGACATAATATTTCACAGCAACAAAAACACAGACACAAAAGCTCAGTCTGGGTTTGAAGGACGAGTGTCAAGTTTGGAGCCTGATGTGAGTCAGAAAAACTGCAGCATCATCATTAATGATCTCAAAGAGTCTGATTCTGGATCATATCAGCTCAGAGTTCATGGTGTACTGAATGGAAAACAAGATGCATTCACATTCATTCCAAGAGTAAATGTTTCTGTTAAAGGTGAAAAAAGCTTTTTCAAGGACAATCATACAGACAAACAAGATATTTGTTCACGTACAATAACATATTTAGTATTTTTAAGGCCTTAATGAAGTTTTCATTCTTTTGGGGAATTGTTGACCTCTATGGTAGCTGGTAGGAACTGCAGCAGTTCCTGATAAAACTTGTGCTTCCCATTAACCATTTTCATTTCAAACCACTGTTCTTTCTTATTATTTGAAAAAACAGATTAATGTACTAGACAAACTTCAGATAGTTAATCTGTTTCTATAAATGCAATTTATTTCCATTAGGTCTTAGTCAGAAGCCCACAGTAATGATTCCCACACTGACAGAGGGACAGCAGGCCACACTGACCTGCACTGCTCCTGGTCTCTGCTCTGGATCTGTTCCTGAAATCACCTGGACATGGAGAGGAGCAGGAGGGACTGAATCTTACATTACAGGAAACAGCACTGATTTCAAGACTGAGAATCTGACTGATGTAACACAGAGACACAGCTCAACTTTCACCTTCAATCCTTCAGCTGAGCACCACGACACTAGTGTCACCTGCAATATCAACTTCACAGGTGGAGAAAGTACAGAGAAGACTTTGACTGTAAATGTGACCCGTGAGTACTTTGTAACCTCTGATTTTTTGTATTTATTTATTTCTTTTTTAAATCTATTGAATGATCAGCAGAGAGTCTCAAAAAGAAATCACATGATTGTAAAATGTATATTTTTATCTCACAGATAAGAAAGAAATTACAATCAGTGGTGTTACAATTGTTAAGGAGGGAGATGTTCTGAATCTGACCTGTAGTGTTGAAAGTTTCCCTCCATCTCTGATTGAGTGGTCTAAACTTAGTTCTGACACAAACCTGCACAGTTATTCTGGATCAGCCAGGCTTGTCATTGAGAATGTGAAACCAGAACATTCTGGACAGTACATCTGTGCAGTTACATATATGAACAATACCCTGAAGAAGGATGTCAATATCACAGTGATATGTAAGTACACAACTTTGTGCTTTTAAGCAGAACGTTTTTAGCAGTGGTCATATTCGTTTCATCTGGTACCTGAAATGGTGAGTTTAGATTAGAGTAATTCTTAGCATCTGTGTATATTGGCTTTGAAATATTTAGACAGTGATACCACTGACTACTTGTATTTTTCAAAAATGTCATTTAAAATAATTTTGAAAAGTTGAAGACGATGTACAAATGTATGTTCTTTATTTATAGATGTAGAGTAAAACTTTATTCAGAAAGAGGAACACTGTAGACTGCACTATACAGGGGAAGTAAGAGGAAATGTATTAAGAGCCTTTTGAAACCTGTGATGATGTTGTACAGTGACCAAATTGTAATTTGCATTTTATTGACATTTTTGGCATTTTACACTTTGGATTAATTAAACTCACATTGTTATCATTCTTATCCTTCATTTTTCTGGTTGAATGATTACATGTCAGTGTAACCTGCCCTCTCCATAAATATACCACTGAAATCACTGAATGTATTTTACAGATAACAGGGCTGCTCAGATCATTGGGAATACAACTGTGAGGAAGGGAGATGTTCTGAATCTGACCTGTAGTGTTGAAAGCTTTCCGCCATCTGTGATTGTGTGGTCTAAATGTGGTTCTAACACAAAGCTGCACAATGACAGTGGGTCAGCTACACTTGTCGTCCATAATGTGACATCAGAACATTCAGGGCAGTACATCTGTACAGTAAAACATCTGGACACAACTCTGACTTCATATGTTGATGTAACTGTGACTTGTAAGTCGATGGCATTTTAACCTGTAATTCATATTAATGTTATGGCTTGCAGCGTCCCCTGTTTTATGATTCTGGTTACATGTTTACAGGGCATACAAAGATACAGAATGGCTCAGGATGTGTGCTTCAGTCTGAGGGTTTGACCTGTGTGTGCATCAGTGAAGGGTTTCCTTTACCTAACATCAAATGGCCTCTGTTGAATCACCACACTGAGTACTCTGTCATTACCACTGTATTAAACCACACAGTCAACAGCACTGTCAGTGTAACTGTAAAAAACCATGGCAACAGCACTGTTGAATGTGTCAGCAACAATGGAAATGGAGAAGAAAGAGAAAACCTGCTGCTCAATAACAAGTTGTCCAAAAAAGATGATTTGTGCTTTTCATCTAAACACTTTCCACTTTAACATTTTCAGATTTTTAGTACTGTACTTTTAACACAACCTCTGTTTTTGCATGTACTACTTATAATTCAGAAACCACGGGTATTAACTTTTAACTTTTTCCTTTCCATTTTATTTCCCCCGAGTGCAGAGCAACCATCTAGTTTTAGGCTGGAATTCCTGAAAGTCATCAAAGTCATCATTGGTCAGAAATTGCTATAGGTGCAGCATTTACTTTAGTAATTATTATCAGGTTTTCTCCATAGATAAATTTTAATATATATTTGTAAACATGTTCTGTAAAAATTACCTTTTCTCCAGAAAAAAAGAGTTCCAGAAATTCAGATTAGACTGTGGAGATGGATTTTTTTGTTTGTTTCCATTTCTTATTGACTTGGGTAATTAATAATAACCACCATCTTTTTTTTTAATAGACCTTATAGTTTTTAAATATTGATCTCTACCAAATGGTTGAAATATAACTTAATGGTTTACTTATATGTTATGTAAATACAAGTACAGTAGATAATAAAGCTGCAATAAATAAAATAAAATGCCAAATTATACTTTAATTAACAACAAAAACTATCCAGAGCATTTGTTTCTAGTAGTTTGCCACAGAACATTGCAGATTTTTATTCCAGCAAAGGAAAATATTGTATCAAACAACAAAAAAGTGCATTTCAGAATTTTTTTAATCTTGACTGCATCTGCACTTTAACTGCAGCAGCAGAAAAGTCTCACATTCAGGACAATGGTGATTGTATCGCGCGCTGCAAAATAATTTGTACTTTCAAAAACAAAAATCTAAAAAACAAAAAATATCCAAAACAAAGGAAATATTTGCATTAAACATTTCTGAATCAGCATTTCTCAACAACATTCTACAGACTACGTATCAGTCAACGTGATGAAATATGTGCAGTATGTTCACAACTGTATAGATGTAGAGCAGAGGTTGGCAACCAGCAGCTCACTGGACACATGTGACTGTTTAGCCTCTCAGCTGTGGCTCCTGGAAACGCTAAAATTTAAAAAAAGCTAAGCTTACATCTGTCACCCACAGCATTTTAGCCCCCACGTGTGTGTGTGTGTGTGTGTGTGCGTGTCTGTGTGTGTGTGTGTGTACATATAAAAGATACATAAAATATGTGTGTTTGTGTGTGCTCTCTTGTGTCTTACAGCAGTTCATGTGAAACATTGTGGTTCTTACAGTACAGTTCTTCCCTGGATTGTTGCTGGTGTATCTCTCACTTTGAATGCCTTCTGCATAATCTACATATGGTTCCTTTGGTATGTTTCTCCACTTGTATTTTTATGTTTTTTGACTCTTTGAATGCAGTCAAGACTTTTAGACAATAATGAGCTTCTGTTTCTTCTTATTAAAGGAATTCAAGAAAAAAGGTGAACCTACATCAGGAGGAGAGAACCTACATGTCACTGCAAAAAGTGGATGCATCATCAGATTATGATGTTATTGCACAACATATAAACTGAAAAGTCAGGTTTCAGATAGCTGTGTGGTTGTAATGGCAGCCTGTTGTCAATACTGTGGTGATGTAATTAATTTAGTTTCATTGTCTTTATTAAAGCAGATACTCTGGTATTAGAAATTTTAATTTAAATTGTCTATTAAATTAAAGCTTAATATTTGTTAATTATTTTTTACATTGCATTGTAAATAAATGAGATTGTTTGTTTATGTAATAATTTACACTTTCTATTTCAATTTATACATAGAGTTTAATAAAATTGTTCACATGTCTACAGCTGCAAATTGAGCTTCTTTTGTTCTTTTCTTTTATCTTTGTAAGTTTAGCAAGTTGTAGCTAACAAGCCTACAATAATTCTACCTTTTTATCGATCAGATCAATTCACTAGCTCTCTGGGGTCAGTCAGTTACAGCACAGTTTTTCTACTGTTCATCTTTGCCATTGTTGTAAAATGTGGCATGGTGGAATAATTGACAGAATCTCCCATGAAACACTGGGTTAGGAATATTTTCCTGTTCAATTATTGGATGCATTTGTTTTTGTTTTTGTTTGTGAAAGATATAAGCCACACACATGTGGGAGTGGAGATTTCAGTCTAGTCCAGCAGCCAGGTATTTGGAGTTGAGTACTGGGAATTGCTGACTGGTGTAGATTTTGGCCCATCTCTGTAAAAGGTAGAGAAAGGAGGAAGGAGAGAGGTTGTACGGCACAGTTGCAGCTGGTTGCAGCAGCAGACTCCAGTGAGAGAAACTGATATTTTAAAGGAACATAGATTTAACATGGCCTGAATTATTTTGCTTTCATAATAATTACATTTTACCAGAAGGAGGATTTATTTTAATTAGGAGTTATGTGGATTTGTTTTCACAGGACTGAATAGGAACCTATTAGTTTGCTGCACCTGTGTATTATGGACAGCGATCGGAACAACGGCGTTACAAGTAACAGCGTTACAAGTAACAGCGTTACTAACGGCGTTACTTTATCAAGATGATAAAGGATTAGCGTAGGAGAATGGATTGATGTGTGTAATTTAAGCTCTGCGTTTATGAACATACTGAAAAATAATACATAGCTGATTTAAATAAATCCATTAACTTGTTAAAATTTGATATCTAGGAAGTATTATTTATTTCTAATAAATATGATTCAGTCAAAACAGTCTGTCTCATCTTAAATCTTAGACTGCTGTTTCATCTTGTCAATATTTAGTGTTTCACAGACTGATATAATTAAATATTCAGATTACTGCTATGTATATTTTACTCTTTACGAATGACAAAGCAGGAATCAAATTCAGAAGAAAGTCAGTAAGCCAATCTTAATGTGAAAAAGACTGAAGAGATTTTTTTAATGACATATATAATGTTGGTGATCACAATCCTCTGGGTCCAGCTTTGTAGAGGCACACAAACAACAAACTGCTGCACTGATCTTTTTTTAAATGGTTAAAAATAATTTTCACAAATACAAGTGCAGAGCAGTGCATTGTTATAACGATTTTAAAATAAGGTTTCAGAGCAATACTAAGAACAGCAGAGATGGTGCAGAATATAAATGGATACATAAGAAGCTTAAATATGCAGAAGTGTTTGCAGAGAGGCAGCAAACACTTCTGCTTATTTGGGCATGAAATATGACTAAATATGCAGAAATGGGGAAAATGAGAAAGTAGCATTTTTAAATTCTTAAGCTATCAAAATCTATTTACATCAAAATCTCAAGATAACAGTAGGTTTTAAAAAAGGTACATTATTAAATAAACAATGGAGATTTTGTAATTATATATAGCATACAGATGAACTTGAATGTCAGTCTGTAAAGTTGAGTGGTTTACTGAGAAACTTCCTGAAATCTTGTTGCAAGAAGGAGGAGGAAAAAAAATAGAGAAGAGAGGTGAGGATGAAAAACCCCAGTTTAGAGTCAGCAGTCATCAGTGCCTCAGCCTGGGGTCAGCAACACTGTTACGACAAAGGATACTGTGTTACTCCGAGTTAGCGAGAACTGGTGTTACCAAAAGACATAAATTAAAGGTAGACATTCATACATATTCATCATTTACCATTTATATTAAGGATGTGAAGAATTAGCTATCTCTGCAAGTAGTAGCTCTGAAGATGTGTTAGCCTACTTTCCAACATTCGTTCCAGTTTGGTATGATTTAATATATATCTCATGTGTGAGCCATACAGAGTAGTTAGCATTGCCAGAGTCATTGTTTCAATGTAGCTGCTTCTCACTGTTCAATACATGTCTATATATCTAGTTAATCAGAATGTTCTTCAATTCAAATGCAACCAACAAGAATGAATAAATTCATAAACATAAAAACAATGCATTTATATTAAGCAAGCATTTTTATAGTTAGCAAATCCAATATGACTTAGCTAAAAGTCTTGATACACTGAGCAACTTTATACAACAAATCATAAACCAGTCTTTTTCTTCACATAGGAGCTCAAATCAAATCAAAGACAGAACATACATGTCACTGCAGAAAACAGCTGATTGAATAAATATCACTCTTTAACACGTTGACTCCCATCTCATCCAACACTTTCACACTTGAGTGATTACTAATCACAAGTAGCTCAAACTCATTTTCATGCCAGTTTAATTAGAATGGGAGAAAGAAATAAGTAAAGTAAACATTTCTAAAAGGACGCTTTTCATTTACAAATGAGAAAAATAAGTGTTAAGGTCAATGTATGACCCACTCCCACTGTAAATACATGTGTAAATGTGCGTAAATACATTTACATAAATGTTGTGGAAATATTCTGTATGCAAGTTAGGTGTTGTCGCTCAAAGGTTAAAAGAGCCAGACAGTGGGGATATGAAATTATGTGTAGGCTGGTGGAAACAGGGAGAGCATGAGACAGATTGTTAAAATTAAGGTCAAAACAGGAAAGAGAATGAGACAAGTGTTGTGGATTTTATTATGACATATATACCTCTATACTGTAGATATGTAATCATAATTACTCACATAAATGCTGTGTAATCATATGTGCTCATCTATACTGTGCACACTTACAATGATGTGTCTTATATAGTGGAGTTGCTGTGTTAAGCTTTTAACCTGCATGTTCAAATAACATGACCCATATATTTAGATCAAATTTATCTACCATTATAGTAATGAAAACGTTTGTGCCACTTGTATGACCACATGCTGATCAATAGTGTTTGAAAATGTAATAATAAGGAACAATAAGTGACCATTGATTGCATTATGGCCAAGAGTGACTAGTCCAACATAGGGTTAATTCAGCTTGGCACTGCTGAAGTATGCACATAGGACCCTTTCTCGGTGTTGATCTGTGTTTATTTGTGCTGTCCCACATTGTGTCCAGTCCCTTCAATGCCTATACGGTAAACAAACCTGGCCTCGCTGGGCATGCACCTGAGATTCTGGTTCTTTCCTCAGTCGCCTGAAGGCGAGAAAAACCCTTTCTTAGCATAGATAGCAGTTTACGTCTGGCATGCGCACCCGACAAAACTGTCAAACTGATTAACTGTTAATTGCGTCTTGCAGACTTTTGGACTCAGTTTGGCCATAAAACTGACAAATGGACCCAATTCAATGATGGATGAAAGAGGGTTTTTAGAGAAGTTATGTGGTAGGGTCAGAAAGGATGTATCATAAGTGGAAGATGAAAAGAAAGAACAAAAGGATCATACTTTGAATCATACTCTCTGCGGCTGAGAGTTTGATGAGTGTGATCTCCAAATGCATATGCTTTGCTGAATAAAGAAAACCCTTGACCTTCTCTCAGTGGCTAAAGAAAATTATTTTACCTGGATATGATTGTCTCTGATGACCCTAAGATACAAAACATGCCGGTGAAGACGATAAAGTTTTTCTAGCTCCTTGAGAATAAAAAACGCACACAAAAACAGAGCGACATTTCTAGGTCCATTTTAAAGTTGTCGCGCTGTAGGGCTAGCGACCGGAAAAACGCGGAACTAAGTGTGGACTTGAGCAAAGGTTAGAAGACTGTCCAACTTCACAGCCACTCACTTCCGGCATACCCGGCCTTTGAAGGACCTGCCCTACGTAGACCGGGTAGGTCAGGTCCTTCAAAGCATGCTACCCCTGAATTTGGAGTTTTTGATTGTTTTACTCAAATGGATGAAAGAGTGCCCCCCTCTATGTGGTGATTAATGGTATTGCGCTGCTATAGAGGCTGTCAGTTAAGTTTGCTGAAAGAAGTAGATGCATTTAATATCCATGTCCAATATTATAGTCTTAGTATTCTGTACTAACTGGAAAATGTAGAGAAGGAAACCACTGGAATTGAAAAATAAATAAATAATGCAAGACAAAGTGTTAGTTGATTAACTAAGATAAATAGTATGATTAAAGGAACTACAGTATTAAACAAATTTGAACGTAGTAACAGTCTTTAATAATGGCAGTTAGTAATCATGCTAATATTCATGCTGTCAAGGACAGTTCATCTTCATAAGAAGATGAACTGTCCTTTACAGTCCTTGAACTGTTCTGGTAGGTCAAACAAAAAGTAACAGACAGGAAACTCTCTATGACAAAATGTTTTTTTCAGTGTTTTCACACTTGGTTTCTTTCAGCACTCACAACAAGCTTAGTCAGCAGTCTTCGGTCATTGATTAGTCTGCATTTTTTGTGCATATCTGAATGCTGCAAACAAACTCTGAGTTAAAGTGTTTAATAACATCAGATAGATAAGATTGCTGTATAAAAATAATTTGACAACATTTACTGATTTGCTGAATTTTGCAGGTTGTAATTAATTGAATATTATGATTCTTGACCAGAATAAAATAGAGCATTTCTGTAGTGCAGAAAATGTAAAATATGGGAAAAAAAACTTGAAGTAAGAGTCTGTCAAACATGAGCACAGTAAATGCTGCTTTTTTTAAGTTCAGTTGTTATGTTCATTATATCAGATCATTTATACCCAACCATCTGATTTTCACTAATGTATGTATCAGGGTCTCTGCATCTTTCTGTCTCTCTATTTGTTACTCTCTTTCTCTCTTCTATGTGTGTGTGTGTGTGTGTGTGTGTGCACTTGTAATTTTACTGTCAGATGTTTTTCAGAGATGAGAGCTGGTTCACCCTGAACACAGCTGACAGACATAAAAGGGTCTAGAAAAGCTGTAAAGAATGTTATATTGTACCTGTAACATTTTTCAGCATGTCCGGTTTGGCAGTGAGTCAGTGATGGTCTGGGGACAAATACCCATGATCTGCATGGGTCCTTGGACCCATTGTCAGTCCTGGGGTCCTCCTGGTACGTGACAATGCCAGGTTTCATGCAGTGAGAGTATGCAGGAGGATGAAGGAACTGATTCTACTTACGCGCCCACCAAGCTCTTCTAACCTAAATCCAACAGAACACAGTTGGGACATTATGTTTCCGTCCATCCAATGCCACCAAGTTGCACCTGAGACTGTCCAGGAAATCAGAGATGCCCTGCTCCAGATTTAGGAGGACACCCCCCTGCGTCATCTCATTAGGAGCATGCCCTGACATGGTCAGGCAAGCATACAAACATGTGAAGTCCATACAAACTACTAAGTACCATTTGAAGTTGCTCTAATGAAATTTTGTCAGAATGGATTAGCCTGTTGCATAATTTTTTCGCTTTGATTTTCAGGTGTTTGTGAAATTAACTCTCCATAAATTGAAAATTTTCATTTCCGTCAAATGATGTGACATCTTTTCATTCCTCACTTTCTAGAGGGCGTCATTCTATCCCCCCTTATCAAAGATATCAGATCATTTGTTACTCTGACAGACTGCCCAGTCTTAAGGAATCTGTCTCAACTTACTGAACTGGCCATAACCAGGAATCAGTAAATCCAGGTCTGAGGTTATTTGAATCATGCTTATAACACAGATATGCTGAAGAATGTTTCGGTGCCAGAATGTTTTAGGTGTTAATGTCGCCCTCAGACATTAGCATCTCTGTCTGATCTGTGGTAAATCAGTCAACCTTGTATACATTTGTTTTTTGATAGTTCCATTCAGTTATTATTGTATCTGGTTTACTTCCCTGTTACCTTCCTGCAATTCTTCCCACACTACCTTAGAAACCTGTGATCCCTTCTGGAATCTAAGGCCCAGAGTTGTACTAGCACATCAACACCATTCAGGTTTTGGGATTCTCTTTGTGAAAAAAAAAAAAAAAAAAAAAAAAAAAAAACTTATGGGAAACTCACCTGCCTGCCCACGTTTTTTATTCATTTTCACCATGGTAATGCGGGACTGGATGTTAATATTTTGCTAGATGTCTCATACACTACAAGGCCTCCTGTAGCCAAGAAAAAAAATCAGTTTTCTTAATCTATAACATTATTCTACATTATTTTCTTATATCGTTCTACTTATTGGACTCTATGTAGACCATTACAAATCTAAAAGTAGCTGAGTATTTAGTCAATTGAGATCAGACATGAGCATCGTATGGCCTGCAGGCCATCCTTTGGTTGTCCCTGACTGGCTGCATGAGGTTAATGGGAAATCACTGTCTTTTGCAATTTTTATGGAAAGTCAGAATACAGCATTGTTTTACAAACCTACATGTGTACGTGCATGTAGCTTACACACTGGCAGTGTTGTAAAGGTTACTTTTAAAATGTATTCCACTACAGATTACAGAATACATGCCCCAAAATGTATTTTGTAACGTATTCCGTTATGTTACTCAATGAGAGTAACTGTTGCACACTTGGACAAATGACACTTCCAGGCGTGCATGAGTTCAGAATCGTTCTCTTTACTTGCTCATTCGCAACTGCAAATACAAAACACAACCACTTCAGTTCAGCGTAGCTGCACTCTGCAGGCTATCTGTGCAGTAGAACACAGGACAACTTTTCACATAACTACTGAACCTGTGTTAACAAAGTACTCATTTACTCAGTATTTTCCTACCAATGTTCATCTTACAATATTCTGCACACTCGCATGCTCATCCAACTAGTATTGTAGCACCTGGAGACTACCCTCTCGATCCCCTTATTAATCATTTGCGATGTGATATTCCATTTAACACCAGTTCAGGTACATCATGTAAATCACAAACTCCGACATTAGCGTTGTGTTCCATTAATGACAGTACCTTACTCTAATACATTTCTCATACGTCATTCTGTTTATCAACACATTACTTGTGCTCACCTGCAAATACAAAACACAAGCACTTCAGTTCAGCGTAGCTGCACTCTGCAGGCTATCTGTGCAGTAGAACACATAGGACCCCAAAGCTGCCCGATTCAGTGCCTGCGTGAGCGCCACCCCGTGGGAATCATCATTGACCAGAATATTCTAGCTGGATTGCTAGTGAGCACAGTATGTGTCAGAAATAGTAATAAAGAACTGAATGAATAACATAACAATGATAAGAATGCATGAAATTATGGAGAGGGGGGGGGGGGGCAATATCTATTACAATACTTCCATCTGTGTCCATCCATTACATGAGTCCCACATAACATATTCTGAAAACTGATTACTGAATACTGATTACTTAATATAGTGTCTGGGTCAGTAGCCTTACATTAGTTTGTTAACTAATAACAAAACAAATAACACTGTGGATAACATTGTGGAAAGTAAAGACTCTAAAACTAAAAGTTTAAGGGGGTCATCTTTATACTGTCCCTGGCTGCAACAATGAGTTTTATCTTAAGAAACCAAGGATATAATGTCCACTTTCACTGTCTCTCTTTAGCAGTAATTGTAACTGAAGTGTAAATCTATGCAATATTAATTTCATGCATAAAGGGACACCATGAGTGTTAGCTGAGAATATGTAGTGTTTCAAATCCTTGGCATGTCTTCTTTAACAGTTAATTTTTTTTTGAAAGTACATTTTAAGCAATTGTGATAAATTAAGCTTCAGTTCTTTCATTCTTTCTTCTGGACTAATTACCCCCCTCATCTATTAGCCATTTTCAGGCGCATAACGTAAAAATGCACAAAGGAAATGAAGACCAAATAAACACATAGAAACATCTTTCTTACATCACTATTAAAACTGAGAACCTGACAGACACTTATTGCCAAATGTTGCAACCATAATTATTAACTCTGCAAGTCTCCAGACAACAATCTGGCTGTTTAGTATTCGCTGGGACTGCTGAGTCAGAGACTAGAATTCAAAACTAAAAATTAGGTGTAGATACATAAAAATCTGAGCTTTCCAATGACTGAACAATGGATCTAGCCAGCCCACTAATAAAGCAGTAAAGTTTTTGGTAGGGCTTCCTCACCCACCCTGTTGAGCCATGGCTTATACAGCAGCAGCAAGGGCACATCCAGTTAACCTTATTCATTTCCATTTTCATGTGCAACCTATAGCTAAAATGGAGGCACATTTAGCAGCACTTAGCTGGGAACTGGCAGGATCGGCCCAAGGCTAGCCTGGGGTCTTGCTTCTCCAGCACTTCTGCGTAGCTGTCAACCATGACCTGCATCCATCGGTCCCTAGAGCACAGTCCTCTGGTGACCTCACATTGTTGGATGATGATTTGTAGTCCTGTGTCCTAAAACCATTCCATATCTGCAGACCCCTGGCCCAAACGTCAACACAAGTGACCACTTAAACCAGTGTGTCAGCAACAATGGCATGCTTTCTTTCCCAACATGTGATACCTTGAAATTGAACGTTCATCTCTTCCAGTCAGACGACACAAGCACTCACACAGCTCTTAAAATCTGTTTGTTCTACCTGAATATTGCTGTCCTTTCTCTTTGAATAGAATAGAGAATACAATAGAAAAATACAAGTGGCTGTATTAAGTTAGAAAATATGTAGAGAACAGATATAACAAAATCTGTAACATTTTTGTGGTTACTAATAATTGAGGTTATTGCACATTTCGTCGATGCTGAAGGATGTTTCAGAGCAACATGTGTCCAGCAGAGGGCAGTGTTTGACTAATGACATAAATGTTAACCTATTTATTTTCAGGTTAGATGGTATTATCGGCTGGTATCCACAGATTTTGTCTTATAATTCCAATTGTAGTATTTTTGTGATTTCCTAAAGTGTGTGTAGTAACAGAGAGAAATGTCTCTTACTTCTAACTGGACAGTACTTTGTTTAGGCAGCACAACATCACTTTTAAGAGATGCTGGGAACAGCATAATTCACTAACACTGGTCTTTGGGATTTTCCTCACTTATAATACAACATGCACTTCAGTCAGATGTGCATGTTGTGTGGCTTTTTACAGTTGTGAAGGGATTTCTCAACCATTCTGCTGTGCTGAAACTGATTCACAGCTTAACAAATTCATTTAATCTACTTAGTTTAAGTTTATTTCAGTTTCAAAGGTGTTGGATTTTCAGTGGCTCTTTCTGTGTCCTTTAAAACACATCCTGCATGTCTGAAATGAATGTATAAGCATAATAGAGTATAGCACTTTCATATTGAGTGTAGAAATTTCCCTTCACCTGGCTAATATTGCAAATAGTGAAAGCCAAAGCAAACATTAACCTGATGTTTGGAGTGAATAGTTTCTTTCAGTTTGAACCCAAATATTGCCTCTAAATCATAAATTAAGATGAACAGCGCACTGTGTACATTACAGTGCACAACAGTAGTGATTGTTGACATGCAAATACTTAAGTCAGTGACTGGTTACAACATGTTTTGCTCTGTTGCATCATCAGTGAACATACAGGCTGCCAGTGATAGTCTGACCTCTACGTTAGAAGAGGAAGTACTTAATGAGCACAGTGATGCGATATGAGGTTATGTATATATGTGTGTATGTATATATGTGTATGTATATACCGCCAAATCACAACAACAGTTTCCTCAAGGCACTTTACATTGTAAGGTAAAACCCTACAGTATTACATAGAAAGCCCCAACAATCACATGACCCCTGTGAGGAAGCACTTAGTGACAGTGGGAAGGAAAAAAAATCCTGTTTAACACCAAGACATTCTCAGAATCTTTTTATTGTCGTCAACATCATCATCACCTTTATTTCTAAAGCACTTTAAAACAACCAGCCAGGCCAGCACAGAGGTTTTATGCTCTCTTTTACAAGTTCCTGTTAGCAGTCGTGCAGCGGTATTTTGAACCAGCTGAAGATGTGAGAGCAGCAACTGACTGACCCCCACATAAAGTTACAGTAGTCCAGATGGGAAGAAATAAAAGCATGGATCACTGTTTCGAGGTGCTGCCTAGAAAGAAAAGATTTCACTCTTGCCAGTCGCCTTAAATGATAAAAACTGGACTGGAGCCTGCTAGTCCTGGTTTGGATGGACCTGTAGCGTCTACCTGAGGCCACCAGGTCAAACAGGTGTGCTGCAGGATGGGTGGAGTCTCTTGTGATCACCTCAGCTCTGAGGCAGTAGGATGTATAGATGTGAAAGAGGGGAGGGGGCAGTCGATCTCCTACGCTGTGTTGACCACTGTGGAGTCTCTTCTGCTGAGTCTGGGTACAGCGTGTGTGTGAACCATCCCTAAGTAAATTAATTAATGGTATTTATATACTTTATCAGCTCCCTTTTATCTCAGGGCACACTAAAGCAGATTGATCAGCATATTTGGTGCAGCCTCCTCCATTTATATGAGCTCAGAACAAGGCTGTGCATGTGATCTGGGAAACTTTTGGATACAAAGAAGTATTAGTAAGTGTTCCTGAAAAGGGTTGGTATAAAATGTTTACATTTACATTTTTGAAGTATAAGCTTCTGAGCAAGGGTTGAGCAATGTGAGAAAACTACTTGAAACTGACCACAAAGATAGAGGAAGTACATTAGAGGTACTTAAGAAAGAGGAAGTGATAGTTGAAAGCAGAGACACTCTGTAACAAGACACAAGGATGCCCACACAAACACGCATCAACACGAGCACACTGAGAGGGAAGCAGAGGACAGAGACACAAGCGAACCTAATAAACAAGAAACTAAACAGGGAATAGAAGAAACTCAAAACCGACTAACTTTAAACTAATAAATAACCTAAAACATAAACCATACAAAATATCACTAAAACACATGAAACTCAAAAAGCTGGGTCAAAAGGATCCAGAACCATGACACATATCTCATCACCCATGAACTAACTTCACAGCTGGTCAGAGGTTTCTGTGCTGATATGCTTTTTGAGTCAGAAGTTGTTTGGCCTTGGTAGAGAAGATTTGGCAAGTTATTCATAGACGCAATCTATACACTCAACTCTGCTGCTCAGCCTACAAATGTGTGGGGAAATAAACAGGCTTTCTGACTATATAAGATTTACTGCCAAGAAGGATTGTTACAACAAAAAAGTAATCGACCAAACACAAATTTCCTCATTTTTTGTGCAACGTACCCAAATTTATATGGCTGATAAACACAAATACACAGCTCATTTAACAGTTATCATAATAGCATAACTCAGTACCACCTGTAAAATCAGCTTCACTTGTGAAACAAATAAAGAAAAAATGTATGTGAACTGTGACTGCTTTTACTATTTAATATTTTTTTCTATCTTGATGAAAAAATTAGAAAGTTATGGAAGTTATGTGATTGGTCAGTTTGTCCCTTTTTTCTCTCATAGATATAAAGATCACTGACAGTATAAGCCTGAGGAAGGGTGAGACTCTGAATCTGACCTGCTCTGTTAAAAGTTGTCCTCCACCTCAGATTGTGTGGTCTAAACTTAGTTACAACACAAACCACATTATTTTTAAGAGATAATTCTTAAGACTGAATCCTAATTTATCTGCTATGATAAAGGCTTTCTTTCTCCATTAATGATTTTTCCTTTTATTAACAGAGATTTGTAACTCTGACCATAACGAAAAAGAGCATCTTGTTCCATTTATAGATATCAAGATCAGATTTTCATTTTTTTCATAGTTTTACAGGATTTTACAATCCTCTGCCTTAACCCCTCTCTGAGTCGTCAGCTGTGCTGGAAATGGTCCCTGCTTCTTACTGGTCCTCTTGAACCCTTCTCTCCTGGTCTCAGTCTGCACCTTATGGATGATCTCCTTCCGCCACTTCACCTGTAATTTAAAACATTAAAATTTCCCTGGAAAACCCTCTTTTGCCACATGGTCCTTCCCATGTATCAGTTCAACACAATCAGAGATGCACAAGAAAAGATGTTCATCGTCTCTTAAAAATTCCAAGGCTTCTCCCCTGGAGTAGCTCCGCCTCAGGCCTGTAAACCTGTATTTGAAAAAAAAAAAAAAAAACATTAGCCAGTGGTGTGTCCTGCTGTAAATCATGTGATTAAATCACATGATTAACCATCTGCTGTGGAAAAAGTGATGTAGATGTTAGCACAGTCCATCTGTATGCACACTTTCTCATAGTGACCTTTGCATTGTAAGCAATACATGGTCACGAATAACACACTGCTGGTAAATACACACAGAAAGTGGCAACTAAAAGGTTAAGTCTGCATGGCCCACAAGCTTATGCAAACCCAGGATGTTGCTGTCATCTTTCTGCTCCTGTAAAAAACATACATACATCCACCCTTTTGTCACGTCTGGATGCAATCTTGCGTATTGGTGTCAAGTCAGTCAAGCTTTTGTCAGTCTAGTCAGTCCCCCATGTTTATTGCTGATAGTGCAACACGAGAGGTTCTGCTAAGTTTCTACTGCCAGCAATATGACGTCATTTAAAAAAAAGGAAAAGGTCCCAAATAAGTGCCTTTGTCCAGAGCCTTGTAATGTGGAGAAGCTCACTTTGCGATCGTTTCTGGCAAAAATGTTGTGTAGCGCTTCCAGTTCATCGTGCAGGCCTGCTTAAATGAGAGAGACAAACAAAACTCTCAGTGCACTGTGAAAGTAAAAAATAAGAAGGCCTAGTTAAGTCATGTCTAAGCATGCTCTTCATCTTAGGAGGGTAAATCAAACAAAAACTAAATTGCAGGTTCAACTTTGTAACGAAAGAAAATGCATCAGCCAGATAAATCCCCAAAACATCCATCCATCAGCTACACACCACACAACACTAATGTTCTATTAGATACTGAGTTTCTTTCCATGTAATCAGGTGTGTGCCTTGGTAAAACCTTCCCCACACATCAGAAACAGGAAACTCAATAATCTATTAGTTTCACTTATTCAAAACCTCTCTTCAGCATTCTGTTTACCGCTGCTATAATTCAATCATCTTTCCTAACATAATACTAGTCCACTAGTTTATATATCACTTCTCATCCCACTAAGTGAACCGAACAAGATGATATAACAGCTGGACCATCATCTGCAAAACCAATAAACTGTACGCTTAAGATTTCTTCAAACACGTTCATAGCAAGGTGTTCTAACTGCAGAATGCAAGACACGCAAAATTTATGTACTCAGCCGTCACTCCTGCCTGCCACACCGCGACTGATAGTGTCACGGTGTGGCAGGCAGGATGTGGACTGTTTTGGAAGTTTCCATTTAATAAAGCCTGCAGAAAAAAGTCACACTTCTGCTCTTGCACTTTAAAGCATTCAGTCTGTCTCAAGGAACTTTTTTTTTTTTTTTTTTTTTACACTGAGTACATAAAAAACACTTATATAGAAAAATAATGATGTTGTATCAGTTTTATGATGTTGAACTGATGTAAAGATAAGCTAAATGTCATATACAAGTTATGTTTTCACTTTAATATTGTGGGGTCTTTACCTCACAGTGTAAAGGGCCTTAAGTCAAATGATGATGATTTGACACTATATGAATATATAAAAGTTATTGGAGCACCATTACTGGAATCTTAAAATCTCAAGATAACATTATTACTTAATCAACAATGGACATTTTATAATTATACATAGCATACAGAGGAACTTGAATGTCAGTCTGTAAAGTTGAGTGGTTTACTGAGAAACTTCCTGAAATCTTGTTGCAAGAAGGAGGAGGAAGAAAACGAAAAGCGAGGCGAAAATGAAAAACCTCAGTTTAGAGAGTCAGCAGACATCAGTGAGAAGAGAAGCTTGAAGAATAAAGTAAAACAGGTAAAAACAAAGTTTAATGTGTTTCAAAATATCTTTTTAAAATAGGAAATGTAAAGACTTTTTCACATCTGTAGCAGTGATGGTGAATACGACCATTATTTATAAATCAAATAATATTAATGACCTAATGCTGTCCTCTTATTTGGCAGTTTATATACATTTATTTATTAGTAAAAATGATTATTATTGTATTGAATTAGTGTATTGGTGCTAATGCTGCACTGTGAGGATATTTTTTATTCATTAAATAATATCTAAGAAATAGATGTCACAAAGGTCTTTACCATAACAAATGCTGGAGTATTGGTATATTGGTGTCACAGTTGGTTAAGTACACATAACTATGACACAAAGCTAAGCATGCAATATCTTTTATTGAGCTGTGTGATGTGAGCTGTTGACTTTTTCTTTGTTTTAATTTCTGTTTTGATTTCTGCATGTTTGCTTCATCTGCTGGATAAGTTATTCTGTGGAGGGAGAGACTGAACGTCTCGAGCATCGATCATGTTTGTTCTCATCTGGTCGGCTCTGTTTGTCTCTGTAAAAGGCAGCATTGCTGACACAGGTTTGTATCTTCTCCTTTACTGTAATTCTGCTATATTTGTATTTGTATTTTTAAAAATGTTTGTATTTGAAACTTTTTTTCTGAAATTCATTCATATAAGAATTTAATATCACTCAAATTTGTGCATTTACTATCATCTGTTGGCTTGTGTGCCATTTTAATTTAATCTTTTGTTAAACATGTCCCGAGATATTGTTAACCAATATCCAGGCAGAGTTCATAACCTGGATATAACAGGTTATGAAATGTGAACATTATAGTTGGTGTGTAGACTACAGCACAAACAAGCAGCCTGTGTAAAAAAAAAAAAAAAATTACTGTAATATCTTTAATTAGGTATAATAGTTATTGCTGCAAACTAAATATTCCTTTCACTAATTTTATCTTTCCCTTTGCATTAACAGGTGCCTCAGCCTGGGGACAACAACACTGTGTTGGAAGATACTGTGTTACTCTGAGTGAGCAAGAACTAACAGCAGAGGCTGGACTCTGTGTTGTATTCCTGTGTTCTTTCACTACTGCTGATGAGTTTACACCCAAACATACAATTTGGTACAAATGTGAAGCATCTCAAACAAAATGTAGTGATTCTTACATAATATTTCACAGCAACAAAAACACAGACAAAAAAGCTCAGTCTGGGTTTGAAGGACGAGTGTCACGTTTGGAGCCTGATGTGAGTCAGAAAAACTGCAGCATCATCATTAATGATCTGAAAGAGTCTGATTCTGGATCATATCAGCTCAGAGTTACTGGTGTACGGAATGAACAACAAGATGGATTTACATTCATTCCAAGAGTAACTGTCTCTGTTAAAGGTATGAAAAGCTATTCCAAGAACAGTCATGTAGAAAAAAAGATATTCAGTCATGTACAATAACATATTTAGTATTTTGATTTTCTTAATGAAGTATTCGTTCTTTTAGGAAATTGTTGACCTGATTCCCACACTGACAGAGGGACAGCAGGCCACACGACCTGCACTGCTCCTGGTCTCGGCTCTGGATCTGTTCCTGAAATCACCTGGACATGGAGAGGAGCAGGAGGGACTGAATCTTACATTACAGGAAACAGCACTGATTTCAAAACTGAGAATCTCACGGCTTTCACACAGAGACACATCTCAACTTTGACCTTTAAATCTTCAGCTGAGCAACACAACACCACTGTTACCTGTAAAATCTGCTTCACAGGTGAAACAACTACAGAAGAGGCTTCAACTTTGAAAGTAAACTGTGAGTTCTTTTACAGTCTCAATGTTTGTATTTTTAAATCTACTGATGTTTACAGCAAGAAATTGTGAAATTTATATTTTTTGTCTCACAGATGTGAAGGAAGTTAACATCACTGGGGTGACAAGTGTGAGGGAGGGAAATGTTTTGAATCTGACCTGCAGTGTTGTAAGTTTCCCTCCAGCTCATATTGTATGGAAAAAAAAGTTCCTTCCAACACAAACCTTCAGACCAGAAACACTGACCTGCACAATGATACAGTTACACTCGTCACCCTGAATGTGACAGCAGAAAATTCTGGGCAGTACATCTGTATGGCAAAACATCTGGACAAAACACTGACTTCATATGTCAATGTGACTGTGACATGTAAGTGGATGATATGAATATTGAATCTGAGTTCATATTTGCATTAAAATCCTACCTTACCTTGTTTTATGATTCTGGTTACATGTTTACAGGGCATACAAAGATCCAGAATGGCTCTGGATGTGTGCTTCAGTCTGAGGTTTTGACCTGCGTGTGCATCAGTGAAGGATTTCCTTTACCTACCATCAAATGGCCGCTCCTAGAAAACCACACTCAGTACATTCTCATTACTACTGTGTCAAACCACACAGTCAACAGCACTGTCAGTCTCACTGTAAAAAACCATGGCAACAGCACTGTTGAATGTGTAAGCAACAATGGACATGTAGAAGAAAGAGAGATCCTGCTGGTCCAAGAAAACTTGTCTGAAAAACATGGTATGTGCTTTTCATCTAAACACTTTTTTAGTACTATCTTTAATACAACCTCTGTATAATTGTACTACATTTAATCAGAAACCACGGACATTAACTTTTGTCCTTTTCTTAATTTTTCCTTTCTACTTTATTTCTCTTGAGTTCAGAATAACCATCTAGTTTTATTTTAGGGCTCCTGAAAGTCTTCATTGCCTTTTTGACTGGGGAAATTTTTCAGTAATCGTGAGCTGTTTGGTCAAAAATTGCTACAGGTGCAGCATTAACTTTAATAATTATTATCAGGTTTTCTCCGTAGATACGTTTTAATATATATTTGTAAACATATTCTATAAAACTAACTACTTCTCCAGGGAAAAAAAAGAGCTCCAGAAATCCTGATGAGACTTTAGAGAAGGATTTTATTTGTTTGTTTGCATTTCTTATTGACTTGGATGAATAATAACCACAATCTTTTTTTTTTTTTTCAATAGATCCTGTAGTTTTTAAATATTGATCTCTACCAAATGGTTGAGAAATCTCTTAATGGTTTACTTATATGTTATGTAAATACAAGTACAGTAGATAATACAGTTGCAATAAATGAAATAAAATACCAAATAATAATGAAAGTAATAAAAAAAAAAACTATCCAGAGTATTTATTTCTGGGTAGGATGTCACAGAATATTGTTGATATTCATTCCAGCAAAGGAAAATATTATATCAAACAACAAAAAAGTGCATTTTGAAATTTTTTTTATCTTACATGCATCTGCATTGAACTGCAGCAACGCAGATGCAACTAAGTATCAGTTGACGTGACAGAAAAATGTGCAGTATGTTGACAACTGTATACATGTAGAGCAGAGGTTGGCAGGCAGCAGCTCACTGGACACATGTGACTGTTTAGCCTCTCAGCCGTGGCTCCTGGAAACGTTAAAATAAAAAAAAATAAAAAAGAAACTATTTGACAGTACATGGGGGAAAAATACAAAGCTAAGCTTATATCTGTCATCTGTCCCACAGCATTTTAGCCCCCCCCACCACCACCACCACCATGCGTGTGTCTGTGTGTATCCATATATAAAATATGCGCGTGCATCTGCTCTCTTCTGTCTTACAGCAGCTCGTGTGAAACATTGTGGTTCTTACAGTACAGTTCTTCCCTGGATTGTTGCTGGTGTATCTCTCACTTTGAATACCTTCTGCATAACCTACATATGGTTCCTTTGGTATGTTTCTCCACATGTATTTTTATGTTTTTTTGACTCTTTGAATGCAGTCAAGAGTTTTAGACAATAATGAACTTCTGTTTCTTCTTATCAAAGGAATTCAAGAAAAAAGTCGAACCTACATCAGGAGGACAGAACCTACATGTCACTGCAAAAAGTGGATGTGTCACCAGATTATGATGTTATTGCACAACGTATAAACTGAAAAGTCAGGTTTCAGATAGATGTGTGATTGTAATGGCAGCATGTTGTCAATACTGTGATGATGTAATTAATTTGTTTCATTGTCTTGATTAAAGCAGATACTCGTATATTTACCCCCTGCAGATACTCTGGTATTACAAATTTTAATTTAAATTATTCAATTAAAACTTACTATTTGTTAATTATTTTTTACATTGAATTGTAAACAATGAGATTATTTTAAATGTAATATATCACACTTTCTATTTCAATTTATACATAGAGTTTAATAAAATTGTTCACCTGTCTACAGCTGCAAATAGAGCTCTGTCCATACTCTTGTTTGTTCTTTTGTTTTATCTTTGTAAGTTTAGCAAGTTGTAGCTAAAAAGCCTACGATTATTCTACCTTTTTATCTATCAGATCAAATCATTAGCTCTCTGGGGTCAGTCAGTTACAGCGGTTTATTTACTGTTCCTCTTTGCCATTGTTGTAAAATGTGGCATGGTGGAATAATTGACAGAATCTCCCATAGGCATATTTTCTTGCTCGAGAGTTGAATTCCCAGGATCTAGTGTGGAAACACACTCCCCACCAGAGATGGGCAGTAACGCATTACTTGTAACTTGTGTTACTTGTACTTTTTTCAAGTAACGAGTAAAGTAAGGGATTACTATTGCAAAAACGGTAATTAGATTACTGTTACTTTCCTGTAAGCACGCTGCGTTACTAAAACCATGATTTTTTTTGCGAGAGTGTCTCATGAAAATGACGTAAGCGGGTGCGACGTTCGTGGCAACAGCTGTCTGCAGATCAACAATGTATAATATATCGAGTGCGGAGAGAGTATGAGCGTGCAGCGTTTAAAGCGTGGAAGTACTGACCTTACTTTGAGTTTGATTCCGTAAAAAGTGACAAAAACATTAGCGTCCGCTGTTCACTGCGTGGGAAGAAAGCTTCTTTTTACAGCGAAAAAAACCCTAAAGTTCCGAGCAAGCGCCAAGTACGCTACCACGGAATGAGAAATTCACAGACGAATTCGCGGATTCTTCCACTGACCAGGGCAAACATCCACCTGCTATACAGGTGAAAATAGAGCAACAGGGCCACTGAGTCTTTGATTTTATTTATTTTCTGCTGTGTTTCACTTGCATTTATTTGAAAGACTGAGTGTAAACACAAAAAATATTTTATTTTATGTGCTGGAATGTGCAGAAAATAGGTTTAAATGTTAAACAAATTTCTTCCAGTCAGAGAATGTTGCATATAATTTAATTTTTGCTTGATGCATAAAGTTAAAAGATTAAAACTAATAAAACAAGTTTTAAAAAGAGACTTTTCCATTTGATTACATTTTGTATGATGGATTATGCAGAAAAAGTAGAATTGGGCTGAAAGATCTATTGCTTTATCACCGGGTTGTAAATCGTGTTTTTAAAACGTAACTAAGTAACTAGGTAATTAATTACTTTTGAAAATAATTAATCAGTAAAGTAACGGGATTACTTTTTTGGGGAAGTAATCAGTAATTAGTCACTGATTACTTTTTTCAAGTAACTTGACCAACACTGCTCCCCACTAATGCAAGGCCTATTAAGGTGGGTGAAAATGTCATGTGAAGGCTGTGTGCAGGGAGGAGTGGTGGTAAGGAGGACCCGAAGTGCAGACACTTAGAGGCAAAATGTGAAATCAAAATCAGCTTTAATGCTGAACTAAAAAGTAACAAAACTGAAAATTACAAAATAAACTCACATAGGCAGACAGAACACACAGTACAAGATGAGGGTAAATCACAACACACACAAAAGAAAACACGGGACTAAAATACACAGAGGGAACAATCAGGGAATGGGAGACAGGAGGGAAACACAGCTGGGGCAAATCAGGGCTGACGAGACAAAGGAAGCAAAACCAGACACGCTTACATGAGACACGGACTTTCAAAGTAAAACAGGAAACACAGACTGAACTTACAGACAGACTCACAAGCAGACACTGCAACAGAGGGAAGGGAGACGTGGGACCAGGAAAGACACAGACACTGACTGGACAGAACAGAGGGACTATGGAAACCCAAACTTTAGAACTACAAAATCACAAAACAAGAAGAACCGGGGAAAATTGAAATGCAAAACAGAAACCAAAACGTTCACAGTAATAAACCAAGATGAGAACACAAATAAAGGTACAAAACTGAAAACACTGGGTCAACGACCTAGGTACCCTAACAGAAAAGTCTTCCTCTGAAAGATGCAAGACTGATAAGTAAATGACTGCTTGTTCTTATGAGTGACCACCTGTTCCTGTTTACAACCAGGCTGATAATTCTGACCCTGGTGGCCTTGGGCCTTGGATTGCAGGCCAGAACTACACCTTCATTCACTCGTCTGCTTTGAAAGAAAAATAAACCTTGTGTGCCCTATTAAGTGTGAGCGTGGTGGTTTTCTATTGGTCACTGTTAGAACTTCTTCCTTTCTTGTACTGTGGCTGTTTTGTTCTGAGGCCCACTTCTTAACACCATACTTGCACTTTCAGAAAGCAAGTTTATAGTACTCATGAGTAAAATGTTAACAAAACTATTGAGTTTTTCAGAAGGATTGTTACAAAGAAGAAATACTCAACTAAACAACTTTCCTCAGTTTTTTGCAACAAGTATCCAAACAAGTAGCTGATGGACACAGATACAAAGATCAGTTGGTGCTTCATCGGATCCACACTTCAGACGTCTGCCAGCATTTAGTCTCTGTACTGCAGGTCTGATCCGGACAGCAACAGATTTGAGATTTCTCACAGGTAATAACAGTATTATTGCTTTTTATTATGATTCAATTGCATTTAAGTGCCTATTTGACACCATTCAAGTGAAGCAGACTGCCTCTAACTTTAAATATCAAAATATCCAACATCAAACTAAAGCTTACAATAAGTCTGTTACTTACAAAGTGAGAACAGGAAGTTATCTGCTGCCACATGTGGTCATGTTTGAGTTATGTAATTTCATGTGATATGTTTTTTGTATTACTTGATGGAGTATTGATCAATAAAAATGATGCTTTTTTTCCCTATTATTTACTTGGTTTAAATCCTCTTGAGAACTGTTACATTCCCCTAAAAAGTTCCAGGGGATGAGGGAAAGTAACAAAAGGTGTCCAGGTTGAAAAACGGAGACAGGGAAGCAAAATGGTCAAATTAACAGGTATTAATGTTTCTATTAATAACTAAATACAGAGATGCACAAGCTGCTATCACCTTTTAATGAAAGAAAACTCAGGTGTTGGTCAGTAAACTGAAAAGTAAGTACAAAAGGATTAGTCACCAAACACACACTCCTCTCCACAGAGCAGGAGTAACCAATCACCACATACACAGCTCACAAGCTACAACCCAAAAAGGCTCTCTGTCACTAGAGCTCACCTTTCTCTGGCCTTAAGTACTTCTAATTGCTGATGGGAGTCAGCTGTACAAAACAGATGGGACCTTAGGCAGGAGAGATGTCAGGACACACCCACACAAGGGCAATTTCAGGAAGAGGCCCTGCTAAGGCCGTAACAGGAACAATAGAGGTCAACACAAAATGTTTTATCTTAGACTTAGATCTTAGAATTCTTTGAAGGCAGCCATCAAATTCAGAAGAAAGTCAGTAAGCCAATCTTAATGTGAACAAGACTGAAGAGATTTTTTTATGACATATATAATGTTGGTGATCACAATCCTCTGGGTCCAGCTATGTAGACGCACACAAACAACAAACTGCTGCACTGATCTTTTTTTAAGTGGTTAAAAATAATTTTCACAAATACACGTGCAGAGCAGTGCATTGTTATAACAATGTTAAAATAAGATTGCATAGCAATACTACGAGCAGCAGAGATGGTGCAGAATATAAATGGATACAAAATAAGATTAAATATGCAGAAGTGTTTGCAGAGAGTCAGCAAACACTTCAGCATATTTGGGCATGAAATATGACTAAATATGGAGAAATGGGGGGAATGAGAGAGGAGGAGTTTATTTTAAATTCTTAAGTTCTTTAAAGCACTCAATCTGTCTGAAGGAACTTTATTTTTTTTTAAACTGAGTACATAAGAAAGCACTTATATAGCAATATAATGATGTTGTATCGCTTGTATGATGTTGAACTGATGTAAAGATAAGCTAAATTTCCTATACAAGTTATGTTTTCACTCTAATATTGTGGGATCTTTACCTTACAGTGTAAAGGGCCATGAGGTGAATGATTATGATTTGATGCTATATGAATATAGAAAACTTGTTGGAGCGTCATTACTGCAATCTTAAAGTCTCAAGATAACATTATGTTTCAAAAAGGTAAATTACTTAATCAACAATGAACATATTATAATTATATATAGCATTCAGAGGAACTTGAATGTCACTCTGTAAAGTCAAGTGGTTTACTGAGAAACTTCCTGAAATCTTGTTGCAAGAAGGAGGAAGACAAAGAGAAGAGAGGCGAGGTGCGAATGAAATACTCTAGTTTAGAGAGTGAGCAGACATCAAGAGAAGACAAGCTTGAAGAGTATAATAAAACAGGTAAAAATAAAGTTTAATGTGTTTCAAAATATCTTTTTAAAATAAGAAATGTAAAGACTTTTTCACATCTGTAGCAATGATGGTGAATACGACCATTATTTATAAATTAAATAATATGAATGACCTAATGCTGTCCTCTTATTTAGCAGTTAATATACATTTATTTATTATTTCAAATGATTATTATTTCATTGTATTATTGTATTGGTGCTATTGCTGCACTGTGAGAATAATTTGTATTTATTGAATAATATTTAAGAAACAGATGTCACAAAGGTCTTTACCATGACAACTGTTAGATTATTGGTATATTTGTGTCACAGCTGGTAAAGTACACATCACTATGACACAAAGCTAAGCATGCAACATATTTTATTAAATTGTGTGATCTGAATTGTTGACTTTTTCTTTGTTTTAATTTGTGTTTTGATTTCTGCATGTTTGCTTCATCTGCTGGATAAGTTATTCTGTGGAGGGAGAGACTGAACGTCTCGAGCATCGAACATGTTTGTTCTCATCTGGTCGGCTCTGTTTGTCTCTGTAAAAGGCAGCATTGCTGACACAGGTTTGTATCTTCTCCTTTACTGTAATTCTGCTATATTTGTATTTTTAAAAATGTTTGTATTTGAAACTTTTTTTCTCAAATTCATCCAGATGATAAGGATTTATTATCACTCAAATTTGTGCCTTTACTATCATCTGTTGGCTTGTGTGCCATTTTAATTTAATCTTTTGTTAAACATGTCCCGAGATACTGTTAATCAATATCCAGGCAGATTCCATAGCCTGGATATAATAGTGAACATTATAGTAGTTGTGTAGACTACAGCACAAACAAGCAGCCTGTGTAAAAGATAAAAGTTACTGTAATATCTTTAATTAGATATCATGTTTATTGTTGTAAACTAAATATTTATTATCACTATGTTTATCTTTCCCTTTGCATTAACAGGTGCTTCAGCCTGGGGTCAACAACACTGTGATAGAGGATACTGTGTTACTCTCACTGAGCGAGAACTAACAGCAGAGGCTGGACTCTGTGTTGTGATCCCGTGTTCTTTCACTACTGCTGATGAGTTTACACCCAAACATACAATTTGGTACAAATGTGAAGCATCTCAACACAGTTGCAGTGATGCTGACATAATATTTCACAGCAACAAAAACACAGACAAAAAAGCTCAGTCTGGGTTTGAAGGACGAGTGTCACGTTTGGAGCCTGATGTGAGTCAGAAAAACTGCAGCATCATCATTAATGATCTCAAAGAGTCTGATTCTGGATCATATCAGCTCAGAGTTACTGGTGAACTGAATGGAAAACAAGATGGATTCACATTCATTCCAAGAGTAACTGTCTCTGTTAAAGGTATGAAAAGCTATTCCAAGAACAATCATGTAGAAAAAAAGATATTCAGTGATATACGATCACATATTTAGTATTTTTATGGCCTTAATGAAGTGTTCATTCTTTTGGGGAATTGTTGATCTCTATGGTGATAGGAACTGCAGCAGTTCCTGATAAAACTGGTGCTTGCCATTAAGCATTTTTATTAAATATCTTATTATTTGAACCCAGATTAATGATGTGCTAGATTAACTTTGGGTAGTTAATTTGGTTTCATTAATGCAATTTATTTCCATTAGGTCTTAATCAGAAGCCCACAGTAATGATTCCCACACTGACAGAGGGACAGCAGGCCACACTGACCTGCACTGCTCCTGGTCTCTGCTCTGGATCTGTTCCTGAAATCACCTGGACATGGAGAGGAGCAGGAGGGACTGAATCTTACATTACAGGAAACAGCACTGATTTCAAGACTGAGAATCTGACTACTTTCAGACAGAGACACAGCTCAACTTTAACCTTTAAATCTTCAGCTGAGCAGCACAACACCACTGTTACCTGTAAAATCCGCTTCACAGGTGAAACAACTACAGAAGAGGCTTCATCTTTGAAAGTAAACTGTGAGTTCTTTTACAGTCTCAATGTTTTTATTTTTTAAATCTACTGACGTTTACACCTTCATGCAAGTTTTTCAAGAAAGTCAGAAAGTTAAGGAAACTACATGATTGTGTACTTTATATTTTTTGTCTCACAGATGTGAAGGAAGTTAAAATCACTGGGGTGACAAGTGTGAGGGAGGGAAATGTTCTGAATCTGACCTGCAGTGTTGAAAGTTTCCCTCCAGCTCATATTGTGTGGAGAAAAGTTCCTTCCAACACAAACCTTCAGACCAGAAACACTGACCTGCACAATGATACAAGATCTGCTACACTTGTCACCCTGAATGTGACAGCAGAAAATTCTGGGCAGTACATCTGTATGGCAAAACATCTGGACAAAACACTGACTTCATATGTCAATGTGACTGTGACATGTAAGTGGATGATATGAATTCATATTTGTTCATAGTTCATAGTTCATATTTGTATTAAAATCATACCTGACCTTGTTTTATGATTCTGGTTACGTGTTTACAGGGCATACAAAGATACAGAATGGCTCTGGATGTGTGCTTCAGTCAGATGTTTTGACCTGTGTGTGTATCAGTGAAGGATTTCCTTTACCTACCATTAAATGGCCGCTCCTAGAAAACCACACTCAGTACACTCTCATTACTACTGTGTCAAACCACACAGTCAACAGCACTGTCAGTCTCACTGTAAAAAACCATGGCAACAGCACTGTTGAATGTGTTAGCAACAATGGAAATGGAGAAGAAAGAGAGAACCTGCTGGTCTATAAAAAACATGGTATGTGATTTTCATCTAAACACTTTGCTCTTTAACATTTCCAGATTTTTACTACTGTATTTTTAACACAACCTATTTTTATAATTGTACTACATTTAATCAGAAACCACGAACATTAACTTTTGTCCTTTTCTTTATTTTTCCTTTCCACTTTATTTCTCTCGAGTGCAGAACAACCATCTAGTTTTGGGCTGGAATTCCTGAAAGTCATCATTGCGTTTTTGACTGGGGTACTTCTTTCAGTAATTGTGTGCTGTTTGGTCAAAAATTGCTACAGGTACATTTACTTTAGTAGTTATGATTAGATTTTCTCTGTACATAAATTTTAATATATATTTGTAAACATGTCCTATAAAATTAACAGTTTCTCCAGAAAAAAAAAGAAGAGCTCCAGAAATTCTGATGAGACTTTGGAGATGGAGACACATCGAAATGATAAACTGGTATTTATTTTCTTTTGGCTTCTTTGATATGCTCCTGGCTTTGGCTCCTGTTGAAACATGATTTTCTGCACAAATTTTTAGAATACTGAAGTGTCCACAATTATCTTTTGGAATTTTACTATAAATGAGCATATCCTGATCCAAGGTTCTGCAATGTTAAGGAAATGGGGACAGATTTATGTCACAATTAGTTGGTTCCTTTTATATGCCCATACCTCAGCTTTCCACTGACTTTAATCTAGTTCAGCATAATCCATAATGTTGCTAAAAGACATACAAACTAATTGCAAACTGATGTGTTAGAAGAGGAATAAGTGGTTATGATGTAATTAATTTTAAAAATGAAAGAAAATCTGCAATTCAAGGTTTCTGGTGTAAATGTGTATGACTGAATTAAGACTGGCCAGCAGCACTGCAAGTCACTGAAAGTATTATAGTATCCAAAGTCTTACTTGAATAACTACAACTTTTATATAGCTCAGTCAGTTTTCAATATATGCTATACTCAAGAATATTTTGGATATTGCACTGTTGTAGATATTGTTAGTAGCTCAAAACTCACTGCGATATCAAAAAACGAATATATTTGCTCACACAAAAGTTCTGCTCTCATGAGAGACTTTTCTTTGACTCTGAGAAGCAATATCAATAACAATAACAAATATTCACAAAACACGGCCAATAATATGAAAAGAAAAACTGTCAGTTTGTTGCCAGAATTTGATGACCAGGTCATTGATGTTGAATGTAGCAGCTAAGCTGGGCAAATCATGGAAGTCCAAATTCATGCAACATTAATTTCATGTATACAATGAGTTAAAGCTTAGATCAGGGGTGTCGAACTTCAGGCCTCGAGGGCCGGTGTCCTGCAGGTTTTAGATCTCACCCTGCGTCTACACACCTGAATCAAATCATTAGTTCATTACCAGGCCTTTGGAGAACTTCAAGACACGTTGAGGAGGTCATTTAGCCATTTAAATCAGCTGTGTTGGATCAAGGACACATCTAAAACCTGCAGGACACCGGCCCTCGAAGCCTGGAGTTCGACACCTGTGTCTTAGATCATGTAGCATCTTGTTTCTGTCTCACTCTGCACCATCTTTTCAAGTGCATTGTAAAGGATAAAAGTAATTCAGGGTTCATTTTTTTCTTCAAGCTGATGCAAAAATAAGCAGAAACTAAAGAACTTTGTGTATGAAGCAGAATATAAATATACAAGAGGGGCATGAATAAGTCATATTATTTACTCTGTACTCAACAGATATATGATGGTCCAGCATTTCAAGACAATCACATGCTAAACTCAAACAGCGGGAGAAAAGAAGTGCAATATGCTACAATTAATTTTTCCCTGTTGAAAAGAAATGGAAGAAAGCAGGCGAGCACGAAGACAGAGTATGCTGAAATTAATAAAGCAGTCAAAGAACAACGTGAAGATGCTGAAGAGGAAGATGAATTGTTAGATGCCAAAGAAGATCAGATGGTGGTGGAGTTGGAGATGAAATACCGTGAACCAGAAAATGAGGAAGGTGGGGACGAAGCAGTGTACTCCATTGTGAATGACATAATCAGTGAAATTTGAGGAACGTTTTACTGTGGAGCTACCTGGGATAAAAGTTCCTTGATCTCATCAGATGTATGAATAATGATCTTTTGAACAATTTCCACAATGCTGTGAACCTCTACATGCTACAGCAGGGACCATGCAAATTAATTAAGTCAGCAAAGTGAACAAATGAAGTTGGACAGAATTGAATTGTTCCACTGTTATTTTGTGCCAATATAGTAGCACAACATGCATGCATGCATGTGTATATATTCGTCTTAGTCTATTTTACTCATGCTGTTCTGTTGCATCCTTTGGCCATTCTTTATACTCATAGCTGGACTGGCCATCCTGCATACCGGGCATTTGCCTGGTGGGCCGATGTTGATTTTTTGTTTTTATGGGCCAATGATTTTTTTTTGTTTGTTTGTTTGTTACTAACGGTATAAACAAAGAAAGATGGTGATTTGGCCAGATGTGTAAAAATAACTCAGTTGTTTGGTGGTGGCAATGGCGGAGCTTCCACAGAGGCCAGCAGGTGGATGAGGGAAAGGGGAGGCAGGAGGAGGAGAGACCTGAGGCGGCCGCCCGTCCGAGTGTCAGGTGAACTGAACTTCAGGTGAGGAGTTATGACCTGCAGTCTATCTGGGTCAGATATAAACCAAGTTTAGGTGGAGTTTATTTTCGTTGTGCTGACTTTTTACAGTCAGTTACAATAACTCATACTGCGTACTAGCTAGCATGACGGAGTTTCTATACAGCTGGGTGGGTGCTATGTTACTGATAGTGAACTTTATTTTATTCATAAGGTTAGTTAGTAGAGTTGCCAACCGCCCCTTAAAAAATGGAATGGTCCCTCATTCAGAGAAAATATTACGCGTTTCATGTTGAGCTGAGAAGGAACGCAGTTTGTCCCGTACTTCAGCTACAATGGAAAAAGACACAAAGCTGGAGTTATTCTGTCTTTACGCTGCACAGCTGTTTCTTCTTCTCTCATTCTCTCTCCTCCCTCTCCTGTTGCTACTTCAATCATGAAACTGATCAATGATCAGCTGATCGGCTTTTCTCTCTTGTTTTTCGCCCACTTTGCGCCAGAAAGAGGAAACCAGTGGATGTCGCGCTAAACAACAGCAGCACGTTTAAGCTTGATCAGCTGTTGTTAGAATTTATTTAATATTAATTTGTAGTATCAGCCGATGTTGGAGCCACAGCTGTAAAAGCTGCTGGTCATGATATCGGTTTGGATATGTGGTAAGAGGGAAACATGAAGATGAAACCAGGAGATGATCAGAGCTGAACAGGTGATGGAGAAACAGGTTTACCTTTTAGGTGACATGAATGAGTTGAAGGAAAGTTATGAACTGTTCCTGAGAGACAAATAACACCAGGATCCTTTTCTGTGTAGCTGACAGCTGGTAACTGTGCAGGGGCGCGTTTTGCCAGGGGGCAGGTAGGGCATTAACAGGGAGAGGGGGGCACAAGGAAATACTTTTCTTTCTTATTCTCATTTAAAATGTCTAGTTTTTAATAATTATCTGAATCTTACAACCAAAGTTTTTATATGATGTAAAATGTATAGAAATCATAAATATACCAACAAGACAGTCTACATCACTGTCACAACAGCGTTCATTTTCATTCAAACGCTTTATGGCTTTCCCTATAATACCTGGTGGGCTGGTCTCTAGTCAAAATGCCCGGGCCGATTTTTTGTCCCAGTCCAGCACTGTTTATACTCGCCTGTAGGGTGCAGAGTAAGCCATTTGTGTGAGTCTGCTGCTGCCATGCAGATGGATTTTTGCATGTTGTCTGATTATGCATGATGAATAAATAAAAATGAACATTTCATAAATATCTAATTCTGTTAGTCTGAATCATGTAACACGAGCAGGTTTCCTCAGATATTAAACTGTTCCATATTTTATGGACCTATTTCATGTCAAACAAAGCATTTTCTGTATCTTTTTGTTTGGCTGAATAAATTCCTTCTGCAAACCTGCATCTTTGACATAAATGTTTCTCTTTCATCTTTACTGCAGTAAAAAGATGGAGCAATGAGTACATTTCTTAATACAAAGACAAACATCTTTTTAAAGTAGTATTTTTCAAATAAAATATTATAATTGCATTTACAGCTTCAACTCATGGTTTATTTAGCACGTAAATCACGTAGAAGAAATGAGCTAGCAGGTGCAATAAGCTCAAAGAAACCTAATCTACAGCATTACTCAGTATGACCCAGTCAGATAAAGTGTGCAGTGTATTGAAGGAGTAGATTCGCCAGTTCATAAAAAAAAACACCACCAGGGGGCATCGGTTAGCATACAGTTCTTTTAATGAAAGTAAGTGCAGATTGCCCTTCTGGTCTTGTTTCTACTATTATGACGTAGTTCTATAACAAGGAATAAGTTACACAATAAAACAGATTATTTTGTGCTGTATAAACATGCAGTGTAACAGCAAGCCTTGACTTTACTTTTCATAAAGATATGAAAAGAGAGATTATATGATGGAGAGATTATATTGATTGATTGATTGATTGATTGATTGATTGATTGATTGATTGATTGATTGATTATACTTTATTCATCCCGAGGGAAATTGGGTTAAGGCTGCCAGCCATGCCAGCGCCATCTTACCCTCCGACCATACATACATTACACAAACATCACATGGGGAAGACAGGTCAGAGGGGTATAACATGGAAAAGCACAACATGAGGAAAGATAAGGAGAAAAAATAACTCCCCAGACTGAGCTCCAACAGGAGATCAGTTTGAGAACAGAAAAAAACACCTCTGCACATAGCACATGAAAAAAACTCTAATACACCAAAGAAACACATGACAATCCACAGGGATGGGTAAAGGGTGAGAGACATCCAATGTAGACAATACATCCGGGCCTGCAGCCTATGCGCTGGTCTCCATGCTCCACCGTCAGCATCGGAAGGGAATAAGCATCGAAGGCGTTTGGAGGGGGAGGGGGGATGAGTGTATATCTGCATGTGTATATATGTCTCTGTGTGCGTGTGTGTGTATGTCCAGAGTTCAGCTGAGACAGTGTCCTTCGCCCTGCCAGGCTAAGTAAACAGTCTTCCAGCCAACCCAGGTGGCCTTGCATAGAAAGGGAAGAACAGTCTAAACACAGTCCGTAATCAGGGTGTTGTTGTACAGCTCCAGCCTTGAGATCGCAGCTGGCGCCGAAGGGGTCTCTGCATGAAATGATGATGGTTTTTACTTTAGTGCGAACAACTCATAAGAATTTCAAAGCTGTTCTAACAGTCCAACACTGGTCTCTCAATCTCCCGTTGGAGAGCCGTGAGCTTTCTATGATGTTATCCAAACTTACGTTCCGTGGTGTTGTCATTCTTGTGGTCAAAGAGCCGATTCTGAGAACTCACGACCGCGGTGCGCTTCCCAAGATGTGATCAATTTGCGCCCAGAGGTGTTATTCCGAGCGAGTCCCTCCAGATGTAATCAGTTTACACTCAGAGGTCTTGTTCTGAGTATTCACGGCAGCCGTGCGGTTCTCCAAGATCTCGTGCTGCACTCAATAACCCATTTCGAGAAACTCATGCCTCGTCCCATCGTTTCAATCCCAGCGGGCAGCCTTGTGGGGGTTTGAACAGCCGGTTCCGCTTCCTTAATTCTTCGATAAGCCAGGGCCAAGCTAGCTCCGATCAGCAAGAACCCTGTTATCATGGTTCCGAATATCAATCAATATATCTCTCGGCTGGCCTGGGAACGCCTTGGTGTTCCCCCGGACAAGCTGGAGGAGGTGGCTGAGGAGAGGGAGGTCTGGGCTTCTCTGCTTGGGCTGCTGCCCCCGCGACCCGGCCACAGATAAGTGGAAGAAAATGAATGGATGGAAAAAGATATGAAAACAAAGCACCCAACCTAAGGAACAAATCAACATCACAGTCCTTCCACAATGATCCCTTTCCACTCTCCTTTCATTTACCAAAGCAGTCCCCACGTGCATTCTGATGTGTTATGTTTAGCCTATTGCAGGAGGTTGTCCTTTGTCACATACAGTGTTTCGTATTTGTAATAAAATCATAGAAATCAGTCCACCATTAACACAAGTGATACAGCTCTGTCACACCACATATGACTTGCATGTAGTTTGGGACTGGAAGTGCCTTAGATCAGTGTTCCCCAACCTTTTGGAGCCATGGCACATATTTCCCATTAGAAAAATCACAGGTAATTGAGCTGCCCTCTAGTGGAAGAGAATGTAATTGTTCTGCCCGTTACTCATGCCGGTCGCTTAAAGTACTAATCAGATGGAACCAGATAATCTTCCACGGCACACCGGCTGGGAAACACCGCCTTAGATTAATGTCTGACTCTTAAAGAAAAAAACAAAACAAAAAAGAAAACCTAAAACAAAACATGGTACATGAATGAGCTCACCTAATTCACTACAAACATCACTTATATAAGGTTAATAGCTAGTTTTACTCATGACTGGTGTTACCAAAAGACATAAATTAAAGGTAGACATTTATACATATTCATCATTTACCATTTACCATTTATATTAAGGATGCAAAGAATTAGCTATCTCTGCAAGTAGTGGCTCTGAAGATGTGTTAGCCTACTTTCCAACATTCGTTGCAGTATGATTTGATATATATATCTCATGTGCGAGCCATACAGAGTAGTTAGCATTGCCAGAGTCATTGTTTCAATGTAGTAACTTCTCACTGTTGAATACATGTCTATATATCTAGTTAATCAGAATGTTCTTCAATTCAAATGCAACCAACAAGAATGAATAATTTTCATAAACATAAAAACAATGCATTTATATTAAGCAAACATTTTTATAGTTAGCAAATCCAATATGACTTCGCTAAAACTTTCAAGTCTTGATACACTGAGCAACTTTAAGTGTTAAGGTCAATGTATGACCCACTCCCACTGTAAATACATGTGTGAATGTGTGTAAATACATTTACATAAATGTTGTGGAAATATTCTGTATGCAAGCTAGGTGTTGTTGCTCAAAGGTTAAAAGAGCCAGACAGTGGGGATATGAAAGTATGTGTAGGCTGGTGGAAACAGGGAGAGCATGAGACAGAGTGTTAAACGGGAAAGAGAATGAGACAAGTGTTGTGGATTTTATTATGACATATATACCTCTATACTGTAGATAAGTGTCTTATATAGTGGAGTTGCTGTGTTAAGCTTTTAACCTGCATGTTCAAATAACACGACCCATATCTTTAGATCAAATATATCTACCATTATAGTAATGAAAAAATTTGTGCCACTTGTTGTATGAACACATGCAGATCAATAGTGTTTGAAAATGTAATAATTAAGAACAATAAGTAACCTTTGATTGCATTATGGCCAACAGTGACTAGTCACTGGGGTTAATTCAGCTTGGCACTGCTGAAGTATGCACATAGGACCCTTTCTCGTCATTGGTCTGTGTTTATCTGTACTGCTCGATATTGTGTCCAGCCCCTTCAATGCCTATGCCAGGGGTCAGCAACCTTTAAGACCCAAAGAGCCATTTGGACCCGGTTTCCATGGAAAATAAAACACTGGGAGCCGCAAATACTTTTTGACATCTAAGTCGAAGATAACACTGCATACATTGTTTTTTACCGTTATGCTTTGTAAAAACAACTATAGTGTGTTGCTTATGAAATTGTATTTATGTAATGAACACATTTTGAATTCTTAAAAAATTATAACAAAGGAAAAACATCCAGTTGAAGGTCTCTTTTAAATGAATTAAAAAGCTGAACTTAAATTATCCATGTAGCAAACAAAAACTAAGCCGTCATCCTTATATCGCCTTTGGGCTTTCGGAGCATGTAGCAGAGCCTTGACCTGAATTTTAAAAATAATTGGAAAAAAGCACTATGCTCCTAAAAAATGAATAATAAATATTGGCAAAATATCTGCATAAATATTTATTTTACCTGGTTAATGTGTATGGGGGGACATGGCTTGCAGTGCCGCTGCAGGAGAGGTGGGCGCACCTGAGCGGCATTCGCAATCACGCCTCGCCACCTTAAAGTCTGTGCTCTCTCTACTGTTGTGTTACGTGTCGGGCTGTGTGCTGGAATGTTAGAGCCAGCTGCATGTGTGCACCAACCGTGTGTGAAAACTGGTCAATAAAGAGAAGCTGTAAAGCATGTTCATGCAAACATCGTCGGGTCTGCCGTGATATGTTTACAATGGGACTTCTGCTCCTTAACCTCTGCGCATAGCATCCGCAGACCGGGGCTGTACGAAGTGACTTTCATCTTTACGCAGGACTGTAACCTGTCGTCTGTGAGGCGTGAGCGGTTTTTGTTTTTATCATAGTTCATGGTTGGGAATAGCTGCTCAAATACGTATGCGGATCCGTAGATCGACAATCCACAAATTAGGCAAACTGGTAGGCCGCTCTCGTCAGAAGTAAATGCAAATAAATCTGCCCGGGCATCATTAAATGTTCTATATTCTTCAGATATTTTTTTCTTACATTTCTCCATACTTGGCCTACCTCGGGTTGAAAGTCTCGATAAATGCATGCCGTTTCGGCGGGTATACCGGCTTCCGCGAGTGTGACTCTTATTTTGAGAGACGAAAAATGATAAAATAATAAAATGCTAAATACTTCTACAATTTATTTTCCCAAACGATGGAGCCGCAGTACAAAGACTAAAGAGCCGCAGGTTGCCGACCCCTGGCCTATACGGTAAACAAACCTGGCCCCGCTGGGCTGCACCTGAGATTCTGGTTCTTGCCTCAGTCGCCTGAAGGCGAGAAAAACCCTTTCTTAGCATAGATAGCAGTTCACGTCTGGCATGCGCACCCCACAAAATTGTCAAACTGATTAACTGTTAACTGCCGTCTTGCAGACTTTCGGACTTGGTTTGCCTATAAAACTGACAAAGGGACCCAATTCAATGATGGATGAAAGAGTGGTGCTTGAGAAGTTATGGGGTAGGGTCAAAGTATGTATCATAAGTGGAAGATGAAAAGAAAGAACAAAAGGATGAACTAAAAGTAGTTCTATTGAGAGGAAATGTTTCAGATCATACTATGAATCATACTCTGTGCGGCTGAGAGTTTGATGAGTGTGATCTCCATATGCATATGCTTTGCTGAATAAACAGTTGAAGTTTGACTTCACGTCTCCGAGTGACTTCTTGCTATCAAAGAATCTGGTGAAGCCGGCGTGCTTCGATAATGTGTAACTAAGTATTTTCAAACTGAATTTCCACCTGCAGTACCTGATCTAGCTGATTACCCACAATCAATATAGATTATTAATATAATATATATGAAAATGTGGTATTATTGACAGGGGCAATAATGACTAGCAGTATTTAGAGTAATTTACCAGACAATGTTCACAAAGACAAAGGAAGCAAATAAGGAGGAAATGACATTTCAGTTTAAAGCAGAGACACTGGGATTGATCACTCATAATTATCTGACTCACTGAATAGTGAAAGTTAAATTTATTAAAAGCTACAGAACAGCTAGATTGTTACGTTCTTAATCTAGGCGTGCATTGAACGTAACAAGAAATTGGCCCCACTCACACACCACCCAAGAAAAAACACAAACAGTAGCATCTTTTAAAGTGCTAAGCAGCCATTTATTTGCTTCAGCAGTGAGCAATGCCAAAAATAACAAACAAAACTCCCTAATGGTCCCTATGCTTTCCTACACAAATGAAAACCAACCAAAAGACAATTCACTTACCTAACTTTCTAAACGAAAAACAGGAGAAAACTTAATTAAAAAAATGGCTTCTCACGCCTACTAGGCTGCTGCAGTGAACAATATATACAAGTTGAAAAAAAATACACAATTGCTACTTTACAAATCTATTTACAGCTATTTACAAGATTAAGGCTCTAATGCCAGACACACACACACACAAAAACATTGTACTTGGTCATACTCGTCAAATCACTGGGCAAAGACACTCTACGAAACAACAAATCAAAAACACATGCTCTTTGTTGGATGGTGGAGGCTAGGAGAAAGGGGGCCAGGTGGCTGTCATCTGGTGGTTAAATACTGGAGGTGATCAACCAATTATCCAATCCGAGGACAGAAAGAGACTCCACCCAACTACTCAGCAGGCACGCCCAGGTGTCCACCTCCTACTGATGCGCAAATCATGAACGAATCGTTCAATACTCGAGAATCACTTTACTGACTCATGAATCATTATTCACAAGCCCAACTGACTCACTGACTCATCCCTGTTGCTGTTAGCAGCAATATATCTAGCTTATAATTAAAATTGTGGAGAAAAACACAGCATCCAGTATCTTAACAAAAAATTTCTGCTCTGAACTGGAAGACAAAACCTTGAGTAGAAGCTCACATCAAGACAATAGCTCCTCGGTTCACAGTAGCATCGCTCTGCTAACATGCTAACAGCACATTTGAGCTACTCACCCCCTCCTTTCCTGTGCTGAATCGGAGGGTAAGCAAATCACTCAGGACTCGCTCACCCCCTCCCTCCTGTGCTGAATCATAGAGTAAGCGAATCACTCAGGACTCACTAACCCCCTCCCTCCTGTGCTGAATCATAGAGTAAGCCAGAGGTTCCCAAAGTGTGGGGCCCGCCCCATTGCAGGGGGGGCGCGGTATGAAAAGAAAAACAAAAAAAAAAAAGAGCGCTTGGACACTGTGGACAGGTTTTTGACGGGGCTCCCACATAAACGCAAAGCAGGAGATGAAGCATCGCCAAATATGTTTCCAAACCAACTTCATTCCAAGCCAAAGACTAGAAAATATGGTGAAGCATATCTTCCCTTTGGCTTCATCTGCACAAGTGCCAAGGTAGGTCTCCCCTGCAAAATTAGTTTCCCTGCGTCGGGAGCAGGCGCTGGGCTCTCCAAATCACGGACAAACAGTATCCCACATTCTTGATTTTTAGTTCACAAACACTTGTAATAACTAACTACTCCTGACATTTTGGACATGTTAGCTCTTTATGCAGTAAAGTTACAGTGGGATACAAATAATATCAGGCTGATCCTGCTGTAATTTGTTCCCCCTGTTCAAATCACGGACAAACAGTATCCCACAGCTGTTTATGTGTTTAAACCCATTTTGCACAGAGAGACATTTTTTGAAAAATGTATTGACAGCAATGTTGAATATTATTACACAGGAAAAAAAACTACACGTAAAATAATCACACCGTGACGCCTCTGCCTTTCTAAATGGAGGGACAGTAACTGCGTGTGTATGTAAGCGTGTAAAACCTGAAGATAGTCAGATTAACAGTAACAGTATTTTGTCTCTATCTGCCATTCTGCAGTTCATCTCATGTAAACAATTACGTGGTGCACAGCGTGACGTGAAAAGAGGCACATAGCTTTGACGTTGCGTGACGAACTCTGTATTCCTCGTCCACACATAAACGCAAAAAAGGAGTTTTAAATAATCTCCGTTTTCGGTGAATCGCAACGCCGTTTACGTGTTGACGAAAAGCCCAAACGCATAGAAACAGCTGAGTTTTCAAAAATACCCGTGTAGGTGTGGACGTAGTGTAAAAGAGTTAGAAGTATATTTTATTACTACCTGTAATTTATTCCCGTTTACTTGTATTTGCTTAATTGTTTACTAAATGTTTGAGGTGTGAAATAAACCGCAATGGAGTTTGTAAACAAAATATGGGTGTGTGTGTTTGGAGGATGTGTTTGTGGGGGGCCCCCCTTTTTTCTTGTAAAAAAGGGGGGCCTGGCAAAAAAAGTTTGGGAACCACTGGAGTAAGCGAATCACTCAGGACTCACTAACCCCCTCCCTCCTGTGCTGAATCGTAAGCGTAAGCGAATCACTCAGGACTCGCTCACCCCCTCCCTCCTGTGCTGAATCATAGAGCGAACGAATCACTCACTCACTCACTCACCCCCTCCCTCCTGGCTCACAGCTTCTTCTTCTTCTTGGTTGGCAACCAATGTTAAGGCGCATTACCGGCCCCTGGAGCACAGCTCAGTGGACATTGAGATGAGAAAATATATATTTGACACATTTAAGGAAAATACTAATAAAATAAAAATAAACAAAATAAATGTTCCCTTTAGACATTTTTTTTGCTCTTTTTTGCTCTTTAAAATAGTTGTTTTCTTTTAGAATCACTCATCTTAGCAGTAGGATATACATGAAAAGAGAAACAAATTAAGTTTGAGTGAAAATGTACATTTTTTTGCACTCTCTGGTCAACTGAGTCAGTGAATCAAATGACTCAGAAAACCCGATTCACTTTGGTGAGTGACTCATTAAAACTCGATTCAGTAAAAAGAATCAAATTTACCATCACTACCACCTCCTAAGAAAGAAAAGGGGAAAAAACCCACAGCCATCCTCTGGTGGGAGGAGTCACACATAAAACAAACACTGACAACATTGGATCATAACATGGATACATACTGAAGACACCAATAATATGAAGCAAGATATATGGAATTATGTAGCGAAGAAGAAATTGATAAATAACAGTAAATATGTTTTAGATTCATTTTAGAGTCTTCAAAGTAGCCACCCTTTGTTGACAGCGCTGCAAACCCTTGACCTTCTCTCAGTGGCTATGTCCAAATTCAGGGGTAGCATGCTTCGAAGCCACATTTGTAGATAATTATGTCACAGTGACACGACGAAGACTGTCCAAATTCGAAGAGTCCTCCAAATGGGGCAACAAATCGGAGAAGAAGTGGGAGTTAATGTGGGAGAGGAATACACTTTTAAATGTAAGTACATGAAAATCTGGTGGTACAAAAGTAAAATTTTTGTAGCGGTTGTGTTGTTAGGCTTTGGGTATTTGCTTATGGTTATTTTTTAATTAAAATAATCTTCGTAAAAACTGCCTGTAAACTAGCTTGTATGGTGGGTCCAGCGGTTTTTCATGTATTGCCGCTTACATAGAGCTAATTTTGATTTTTTTCGAATTAACCGTTTGGTGATATGTTTTAGGGAACAAAGACCAAACGGCTCAATTTATTAAAACGAGAGGAGAAAATGATCATCTCTTCACTGGGGTGAAGAATTCGGCCACTGGGGCATGGAGGCACAAGAATAAATCAATTTGCACATCATATTCATATGAGTACAGTTTTATTAACCCTCATGCTGTACAGAACCTGTGATATCCAGCCAGTATTCCTCTTGTGTTCTGCTGTGAAAACCTTTGGATTTAGGGATTAACATAGTTGCCATGGTTTTCTCTCTTCTCTTATTTTTTGTGTGTGATCAGGACAATTCTGGAGAAGATGAGCCTGCAGGGGAAAGTCACCCCCTTGCAGGCCAGAAAGAAATTGGATAACTTAAAAAAATACAAAGTATGTATGTGTGTTATCAAGAAGATAATTCTTAAGAACACAAGTTAATAAATGTAAAATTACTAAGAGTTGTTGTGTTGTTTTTATTTGTCTACTGTCATGTTTGATTTCCTCTGCCTTTAGGACTGCAAGTATCCAGGATCAGGAGAGGGAGTCAGTGGAAAGCCCACTGCTCCTACTTGGCCTTGGTTTGGCCTCATGGATGAGGTGACAGGACAGAGGCCTTCCATTAGGTGTCCTGTCCTAATTTCCTCTCTCCCTGAGGACACTCCAGGGCCAAGTCTACCACATGTAGTCTGCATTTTTTGTGCATATCTCAGAGTTAAAGTGTTTAATAACATCAGATAGATAAGATTGCTGTATAAAAATAATTTGACAACATTTACTGATTTGCTGAATCTTGCAGGTTGTAATTAACTGAATATTATGATTCTTGCCCGGAATAAAATAGTGCATTTCTGTAGTGCAGAAAATGTAAAACATGGGGAAAAAACTTGAAGTAAGAGTCTGTCAAACATGAGCACAGTAAATGCTGCTTATTTTTGAGTTCATTGGTTAGGTTAGACTTGTAGTCAAGACCACCTAAACCAAGACCAAGACAATACCAAGAGCAGAGGGTATCGAGACCAAGACAAGACCAAGACCAAAACAGACCGAGTCAAGACCAAGACAGAGTCGAGATGAGACCAAGTCCGAGACCGAGACAAAAAAAGTCTTTCGTTTACGGGTGTCAGGCATTTTTATGTGTTTTTGCGATACACTCGCACAGCCCTCCTCACCGCTGTCTACTGTCTCACTCACTTACTGAGTGGACAGACGCACGCTCCACTTGACTGTCGCGTCTCTCACCCTCTCTGTTTTTCACATAATGATATTATCCTATATCCTCGCATGTGATTGGCCACAATATGAAGGGATTGAAGCATAGCTGAGCCACTGTGTGAGAGCTGAGCAGCAAAAGGAAATTAAGTGAGGAGCCGGCTCTCGCTCAATGGGAGTCGACTCTTCCGATTCACCACAAAGCACTCTCTAAGCACGGCTCTTAGAGCTGATGTGTTTGCGCATGACACATTATCGAACGTTATGTGTCATGGATACTGTTGACTCCAAATCTCCCGACCACTATGTTGATCTGAGACAGCAAGACTGAGACCAAGACAAGACCAAGACCAAAGTCCATTGAGACCAAGACAAGACCGAGGGATCTGAGACCAAGACAAGACCAAGACCAAAGTCCGTTGAGACCAAGACAAGACCGAGGGATCTGAGACCAAGACAAGACCAAGACCAAAGTCCGTCGAGACCAAGACAAGATCTAGACCACGTAAAAGTGGTCTCGAGACATCCAACTCTAGGTTAGGTTCATTATGTCAGATTCATTTGTATATGAACAAAAGTCAGAAAGTCAAAACATAATTAGGTTCATGCTTTTGAAGAAAGAGAAAATGGACAAACATAAGTCAGGGGAAGCGTAGTAGGGAGAAAGTGTTTTTTATCCCTTACAGTTAAGGTGAATCTACTCTTAGAATTCTTAATTTCGGTCATGCTTTCTTTATCTGTTTTGGTGGGCATTTTGGTCACTTGTGGTTGTTGTCTCATTCCTTGTGCCAGAGGTTTGATAGAGAAGGTGATTACAAGGGCAGTGGACCCCGGAGCTGTGGCTCCGATGTCCATGATGCTATTGATGGACATGGAAGGAGGCATGTGGGTTGAGGAGTGACACAACAGCCAGTGTGGTGACCTCTGGATGTTATCCAGAGGTCATGGGAGGAATTGTAAGGAAGGAAGTATTATTTTTCTGTTATTTTTATTATTTCCATTTATTATTTCATTTTTATTAATTCTATTTTTATTATTTTGTTATTACTGTTGCATCATAATCATATAACAAGCATTTGCATTGACGCATTTATTGAAGTATTGATATTGTATTCATAGGTTTAAACATATTGGCACCCAATTAATTAGTCTTTATTACAGGTCCAGTAAGAACCACTTTAAACTGTGGAGTTGAATCTATAACCCGAAATGCTTTTGAATCTATAATCTTAAATGTTTATATGCAGACTGCATTGTGAAAGAAAGTATACTCTGTGGCAAAATAAGACAGGAAACTACATGTTTGCAGAGCATGCTTTCTGCAGAAGTGAAACCGAAAGCAGAGTCTGAGTGCAAGTTATTTTGAGCAGGTTATTTTGTATTATCTTTTATTCATTTATATCTTTTGATTAAGCTTTCAGTAGAGGTTCTTGATTAAAACATTTATTCAACATGTTACATTTATAGTTCCAGTTAGGTTATTACATGTAAGGATGAGCCTCTGTTCTGGTGAAAGGTCAGAAGTGCAACGGGTGAGATGAGAGAGCATTTAAGGACGAGACACACATACAGTTAGTGGGTTCATTTATAGGTAAGAGTTTAATCATGTTTTGCTTGCAACTGCAAAGTGTGCCTGCAAAAGTACCGTTTATTGCAGAACGTGGGCCTGATGTTCCAGAGAGATAAGCGAGCGTCCGGTGACAACAGGAAGACACCTGGGATGGACGAGGCGATGTTCTTTTAATTGTGTCACAAGTTGTCAAATAGAACATTTGTGGTTTTGAAACTGATGCATGTGACTGACGTTGAGAGGGCGTCAGTAAAAATATACCTTGACGGGATAAAACTAATGCTGTGTCGTTGTTGAGATGAGATTTTGATGCTGTCTGTGTACAGGGTCAGCTCATTCTCCCACGCTGCGTGTGTTTCATTAAAATCATTGTTTGACTCCACCTGACAGGGTCAGTGTGTTATTCCGATCTCCACCATCTCGCTCTCCTTAAAATGAACCTTAACACCAACCATATCTAGGAATCTGATTTTCACTATTGTTTGTATCAGGGTCTCCAGACCCCTCTATCTTTCTCTCTTCTATGTGTGTGTGTGTGCACACTTGTAATTTTACTGTCAGATGTTTTTCAGAGATGAGAGCTGGTTCACCCTGAACACATCTGACAGACATGAAAGGGTCTAGAAAAGCTGTAAAGAATGTTATATTGTACCTGTAACATTTTTCAGCATGTCCGGTTTGGCAGTGAGTCAGTGATGGTTTGGGGACAAATACCCATGATCTGCATGGGTCCTTGGACCCATTGTCACTCCTGGGGTCCTCCTGGTACGTGACAATGCCAGGTTTCATGCAGTGAGAGTATGCAGGAGGATGAAGGAACTGATTCTACTTACATGCCCCCAAGCTCTTCTAACATAAATACAACAGAACACAGTTGGGACATTGTGTTTCCGTCCATCCAGTGCCACCAAGTTGAACCTCACACTGTCCAGGAAATCAGAGATGCCCTGCTCCAGATTTAGGATGACACCCCCCTGCGTCATCTCATTAGGAGCATGCCCTGACATGGTCAGGCAAGCATACAAACATGTGAAGTCCATTCAAACTACTAAGTACCATCTGAAGTTGCTCTAATGAAATTTTGTCAGAATGGATTAGCCTGTTGCATAATTTTTCACTTTGATTTTCAGGTGTCTATGAAATTAACTCTCCATAAATTGAAAATTTTCATTTCCATCAAATGATGTGACATCTTTTCATTCCTAGATTGAGGGAGCCTTGTTGCATTCTTTTAAGACAGTTCTCACTTTCTAGAGGGCGTCATTTTCTATCCCCCCTTATCAAAGACAACAGATCATTTGTTACTCTGACAGACTGCCTAGTCTTAAGGAATCTGTCTCAACTTACTGAACTGGCCATAACCAGGAATCAGTAAATCCAGGTCTGAGGTTATTTGAATCATGCTTATAACACAGATATGCTGAAGAATGTTTTGGTGCCAGAATGTTTTAGGTGTTAATGTCGCCCTCAGACATGAGCATCTCTGTCTGATCTGTGGTAAATCAGTCAACCTTGTATACATTTGTTTTTTGATAGTTCCATTCAGTTATTATTGTATCTGGTTTACTTCCCTGTTACCTTCCTGCAATTCTTCCCACACTGCCTTAGAAACCTGTGATCCCTTCTGGAATCTAAGGCCCAGAGTTGTACTAGCACATCAACAACATTCAGGTTTTGGGATTCTCTTTGGGGAAAAAAAAAATACTTATGGGAAACTCACCTGCCTGCCCATGTTTTTGATTCATTTTTACCATGGTAATGCGGGACTGGCTGTTAATATTATGCTAGATGTTTCATACACTACAAGGCCTCCTGTAGCCAAGAAAAAAAAATCAGTTTTCTTAATCTATAACATTATTCTACATTATTTTCTTATATCGTTCTACTTATTGGACTCTATGTAGACCATTACAAATCTAAAAGTAGCTGAGTATTTAGTCAATTGAGATCAGACATGAGCATCGTATGGCCTGCAGGCCATCCTTTGGTTGTCCCTGACTGGCTGCATGAGGTTAATGGGAAATCACTGTCTTTTGCAATTTTTATGGAAAGTCAGAATACAGCATTGTTTTACAAACCTACATGTGTACGTGCATGTAGCTTACACACTGGCAGTGTTGGGAAGGTTACTTTTAAAATGTATTCCACTACAGATTACAGAATACATGCCCCAAAATGTATTTTGTAATGTATTCCGTTATGTTACTCAATGAGAGTAACGTATTCTGAATACTTTGGATTACTTAACATATTATCAATTTATTATCAATTTACCACTACATGAATGTACTATTGTTGTGTGATTTATTACTATTACTGAAAGATACTCGCCATACCAATACCAACTAGATTTTAAAATCTTAATATAAAATGAGTAACAGTCCGGTGGACATTAGGTAAGGCTGCACTTCTTGCAGCAATCTCAAAACTATTCCAAACCATAGTAAAGGGACCTCTGGCTAATACGTCGGGTTCGTGTCGGGCTCGTAACCGAAACTAGCTTTACTTTGTTGTCTGGGTCAGCTTTGGTAGCGAGAGACAGAGAGAGGCGTTGAAAGGCTGCTCCAACGGAACTTATTGTTTTGGAGGAAAACACAAACACATTAGGCTATACAGTCGAGTCTTAATAGCTTACTTACAACTAGGCTACACTGCCCATGAGGCTACATTCTTTAGGGCTATGCCTGTAACACTCTGGCTATAGACTTCATATTAAATAATTTTTTGAACAATAATTTAAAAAAATATTTTGTCACGTCATTATGTGGGCTGCAAGTAGGGGTGACATGGACCGCGAGATTGAGACACAGGCAATAGGCAGAGTGTTACAGGCATAGCCCTAAAGAATGTAGCCTCAGCCTTTCAACGCCTTTCTGTTTCTCCCCAACACTGCACACTGGTTGGAACCAATGTTTATGAGACATTTGAGACATGAGCATTTAAGTATTTATTCACTGAAATAAGAGGTAAAGGACTACACACCCTAGACAATGTTGCAACTCAAGTAGACTGCAAACAAGAAGTTTCCATAGAAACAGAAGGTGTAACAGTGCCTTAGTAAGAATAGTACAGATACCACAGAATATAAATAGATAAAGAAAAAAATCTAAATATGCAGAAGTGTTGCAGAGAGGCTGCATGTGGCTGAAAAACGGCAATGCTGTAAAAGTGTATTTTGAATCCTTTAAGTTGTTTAATGTCTTTAATGTGCCTCAAGAATCCTTTATAATGTGACTCTTTAATGGCTGCATGTATTAAAATTAACAAAGCTTGTTTATTGCTGTTCGTGTTGTACTATGTTGAAGTGATGTAAAAATGAGCAAAATGTCTCATGAAAACACTGAATTAAGTACTTCTGCTGGTGTGTTAAATTCTCAAGTTAAGACACGGGTTTTTACCAAAAATAAATAAATAAATAATAATAATGAACATATATAAGATATTTAGTGTAACAGAAGATGCTATATTTATGAAAGCCAGTTTTGAAAATCTTTTGAATCTGTACTGTCTGAGAAGAATTTAGTTGCAAAATGAGGAAGAAATGTAGATGAGGAAGTGAAACCTGAGATTAAAAAGTCAGCAGAGATCATTGTGGAGAGAAGACTGACAAACAGCAAAATCACTGAGATAAAAAAAAAATGTATAAAATATATTCAAAATATCTTAAAATTCTTAATTCTTTTAAAATTCTTAAAGTTTTCATGTCTTTCATTGCAAATAAAAGTAGGAGCCGATTCAGTGCTGGGAAATGAAGAAAAAAAGCCTGAATTTGATTTGATGATTAAAGATCATTATGCATTCATTATGCACTGTGAAATAAGTGAGCATGGAACATCCTTTAGAGACATTTCTGGACATTTACTTCATATACTGCATGTTTGTCTGTGGAGGGAGAAACTAAATGTGCCAAGGATCAAATCAAGATGTTGGTTCTGATCTGGTCAGCTGCGCTTTTCTCTGTGACGGGCAGTGATGCTGACACAGGTTTGTATCTTCTTTACAATTTTATAATTCTGCAAATATTAAATAATCTTCTAACATTTGTATGTAACACTGTTTTTTGGACATGCATCCAGATTATAAATATTGCTTCTCATCTGCTGACTCGTGGTGTCATTTAAAAAAAAAAATTGTAAACGCACAGTAAAGGGTAAAAAAATGTACAAAAAAAAAAGGTCAAATTGTCAATTTGATTACAAACAAAACATAAAAAACAGCAAAGGCAAATGCAGACTCAAGAAACAAACTCATTTTTTCTTGCCTGAAACTGAAGTCTGCTCAGGTGATTCAGAAATGAGAAATCCATACTGTGACAGAGAATACTGCGTCACTCCTAATTAGGGATGGGTATTGATAAGATTTTAACGATTCCGATTCCATTTTCGATTCTGTTTAACGATTCGATTCTTTATCGATTCTCTTATCGATTCTTGTTTTTAAAAAGGAGAACACTAAGGTCGATTAGCTTAGAACTGTTTTATATCTTCTCTTTCAACAAGATAGAAATTTAGGAGAAACATGGCCTTACAAACCCAACTGTGAGATCTTAAGAGATCCACAGCCTACGGCTCTTCAATGGGGTGTCACAGGGTCCCCGGGGAAAATTATAAACGTAAAATAATAAAATAAATATTCTTCTGTAGCAATAACAAAGTATAACATAAATTATTCTGTAGCAATTACACAAGAATATCCAGTAATGTCCCTGCCTACAATTAAACACATTCACTTACCATCTGCTGTGGCAAATGGCTGCAAGGTTTTGACCACAAACTAGTCACTGCTCGGTGACATTCGGGCCTGAAAAAAGAGACGCTACCGGTAGACTGCAGCGACAACTGCCAGCGGCGCCAGCCAGACTCTGTCTGTCTGTCTCATCATGGTCACCTAAATGCACAGTAATGGCAGGTTTTGTAATAAGGCAGATCGCGCTAACATAATATGCACTGTTAGTTGATTATTTACCTGCCGCATTAACGGAGATGACGTGCAAAGCGTTACCGCTGCTGCTGCTGGGTTGAGATTCACGAGTCCGGAGCGGTTTTGTGAGCGAATGCTTTTGCATATTCGTAGTGTTTCCTCCCTTAATGAAATATCTACTTTGCAAGTATTGCAAGTTGCCCTGTTGTCATTCGTTCTCGTAAAGTATAAACAAACTTTTAAGCGTTTGAGCCGCTTAGGCGCCGTGTTTCCTGCCAGGTACCCTCCGACTCTCCGCAACGTGGTGACGTCATTCGGGGCGACTGGAATCGATAAGGGAATCGTTTGCAAAAATGGCAAACGATTCCAAGGAATTGAAAGAGTGGGAACCGGTTCTCAACAAGAACCGGTTTTCGATACCCATCCCTACTCCTAATGTGAGAAAACTGACAGCAGAGGCTGGACTCTGTGTTGTGATCCCGTGTTCTTTCAAGACTCCTGAAGGCTTTGAAACCCAACATATAGTGTGGTATAAATGTGAAGCATCAGAAGCAGGATGTGAGCGTCCTGTCATGATATTTCACACCAACAAAAGAATAAGAATAAGAATAATAACTTTATTTATCCCGAGGGAAATTCTTTTGTCATGCACATTCTCAAAGCAGCAGGAGACAGAGGAACAGATGGATAAGATATAAGATATACAATATATACAATAAGAATAGTAGTGTACAGTAATGCACTAAAAGCACTGATGTTCAACCTGGGTTTGAAGGACGAGTGTCACTTATCGAGCATGTTATTCAGAACAACTGCAGCATCATCATCAGTGATCTCAAAGAGTCTGATTCTGGATCATATCACCTCAGAGTTATTGGTGAACTGAATAGGAAGACAGATGGATTTACATTTAATCCTACGCCATTAGTACATGGTACAGTACTGGAATGTTTGCTTTATCAGACTATGTGTGGGGAAAAGAGTGTGATTTAAAGCTCTTAGTAACAAACAACAGAAATGACTGTTTAGATTTTTGTTTATATTATTTTAGTTTATTCTGATTTTGGGCTTTGGGAATGTGAGACAGAGATGTTAAGAAGTTTTTGCAACTTGTTGTGAACACATGAATGTGTTTAAATAAAGATCTGGCAGAAGCGAGAGAGGAAACACACTACCTGTCGTCCATCTCATGATTTATCTGTTTTTTTCAGAATCAGACATAATCTGTCGGCCGCCCTCTTGCTTGGGGCGTGGTACATGAAGAAAATTAAAATCACTAAGGATACAAGTGTGAAGGAGGGTGAAGCTCTGAATCTGACCTGCAGTGTAGAAAGTTCAATTCAGTTCAATTCAATTTTATTTATATAGCGCCAAATCACAACAAAAGTCGCCTCAAGGCGCTTCATAGGTACAGAGAAAAGCCCAACAATCATATGACCCCCTATGAGCAAGCACTTCCTTTTAACAGGAAGAAACCTCCGGCAGAACCAGGCTCAGGGAGGGGCGGCCATCTGCTGCGACCGGTTGGGGTGAGAGAAGGAAAACAGGATGAAAGACATGCTGTGAAAGAGAGACAGAGATTAATAACAGATATGATTCGATGCAGAGAGGTCTATTAACACATACTGAGTGAGAAAGATGACTGGAGAGGAAAAACTCAATGCATCATGGGAATCCCCGGCAGCCTACGTCTATTGCAGCATAACTAAGGGAGGATTCAGGGTCACCTGGTCCAGCCCTAACTATATGCTTTAGCAAAAAGGAAAATTTTAAGCCTAATCTTGAAAGTAGAGATAGTGTCTGTCTCCCGAATCCAAACTGGAAGCTGGTTCCACAGAATAGGGGCCTGAAAACTGAAGACTCTCCCTCCCATTCTACTTTTGAATACTCTAGGAACAACAAGTAGGCCTGCAGAGCGAGAGCAAAGTGCTCTAATAGGGTGATATGGTACTACAAGGTCATTAAGATAAGATGGGGCCTGATTATTTAAGACCTTGTATGTGAGGAGCAGGATTTTGAATTCAATTCTGGATTTAACAGGAAGCCAATGAAGGGAAGCCAAAACAGGAGAAATATGCTCTCTCTTTCTAGTCCCTGTCAGTACCCTTGCTGCAGCATTTTGGATCAGCTGAAGGCTTTTCAGCGAGTTTTTAGGACAGCCTGATAATAAAGAATTACAGTAGTCCAGCCTGGAAGTAATAAATGCATGAACTAGTTTTTCAGCGTCACTAAGCGACAGGATATTTCTAATTTTAGAGATGTTGCACAAATGGAAGAAAGCAGTCTTACATATTTGTTTAATATGTGCGTTGAAGGACATGTCCTGGTCAAAAATGACTCCAAGGTTCCTCACAGCATTACTGGAGGCCAAGGTAATGCCATCCAGAGTAAGAATCTGGTTAGATACCATATTTCTAAGATTTTCAGGGCCAAGTAAAATAACTTCAGTTTTATCTGAATTAAGAAGCAGAAAGTTAGCGGCCATCCAGGTCTTTATGTCTTTAAGACATTCCTGCAGTTTAACTAATTGGTGTGTGTTACCTGGCTTCATGGATAGACAGAGCTGCGTGTCATCTGCATAGCAGTGAAAATTTATGCTATGTCTTCTAATGATGCTGCCTAAGGGAAGCATGTATAATGTAAATAGAATTGGTCCTAGCACGGAACCCTGTGGAACACCATAATTGACCTTAGTGTGTGAAGAGGACTCTCCATTTACTTGAACAAATTGGAGTCTATTAGATAGATATGATACAAACCACTGCAGTACAGTACCTGTAATACCTACAGCATGTTCTAATCGCTCTAATAGGATATTATGGTCAACAGTATCGAATGCTGCACTGAGGTCTAGCAGGACAAGCACAGAGATGAGTCCACTGTCAGAGGCCATAAGAAGATCATTTGTAACCTTCACTAAAGCTGTTTCTGTGCTGTGATGAGCTCTGAAACCTGACTGAAACTGTTTGACAACTACTCTTTCAAGGATTTTTGATATGAAAGGAAGGTTGGAGATTGGCCTATAATTAACTAAGACAGCCGGGTCTAGAGATGGCTTTTTGAGTAAAGGTTTAACTACAGCCAGCTTGAAGGCCTGTGGTACATAGCCGATTATTAGAGATAGGTTGATCATATGTAAGATTGAAGAATTAATTAATGGCAGGACTTCTTTGAGCAGTTTTGTAGGAATGGGGTCTAAAAGACACATTGATGGTTTGGAGGAAGTAATTATTGAAGTTAACTCAGAAAGATCAATTGGAGAAAAAGAGTGTAACGTAACATCAATGGTACTAAAAGTAGCTGTAGACGATATTACATCTGTGGGATGATTATTGGTAATTTTTTCTCTAATGATAAGAATTTTATTTGTGAAGAAGTTCATGAAGTCATTGCTAGTTAGCGTTAAAGGGATGGTTGGCTCAAAAGAGCTCTGACATTTTGTCAGCCTGGCTACAGTGCTGAAGAGAAACCTGGGGTTGTTCTTATATTCTTCAATCAGTGACGAATAGTAAGATGTTCTGGCTTTGTGGAGGGCTTTCTTATAAATCAGCAAACTATTTCTCCAGGCTAAATGATGATCCTCTAAATTTGTGACACGCCATTTCCTCTCCAGCTTACGAGTTATCTGCTTTAGGCTACGTGTTTGAGAATTATACCACGGACTCAGGTACTTCTGATTTGAGACCTTAGTTTTCACAGGAGCTACAGTATCCAGAGTCGTACGTAGTGAAGAGGTAAAATTATTAACAAGATAATCGACCTCTGTTGGGGTAGCGTTCAGATAGCTGCTCTGCTCTGTGTTGGTACAGGGCATTGAAGATGACAACAGTGGGTGGATTATATTCTTAAACTTAGTTACAGCACTTTCAGAAAGACATCTACTGTGATAAAGTCTACTCTCCGCTGCTGTGTAATCAATTATTGTAAATGTAAATGTTATCAGGAAATGATCAGACAGCAGAGGGTTTTCAGGAAATACTTTTAAATGTTCAGTTTCTATGCCATATGTTAAAACAAGATCTAGAGTGTGATTAAAGTGGTGGGTGGGTTCTTTTACATTTTGAGAGAAGCCAATTGAGTCTAATAACAGATTAAATGCAATGTTGCGGCTGTCATTGTTAGCATCTACATGGATGTTAAAATCACCCACAATAATTATTTTATCTGAGCTGAGCACTAAATCAGATAAAAAGTCTGAGAAATCAGAGAGAAACTCTGTGTAAGGCCCAGGTGGACGATAGATGATAACAAGTAAGACTGGTTTCTGAGTTTTACAGCTGGGGTGGACAAGGTTAAGCATCAGGCTTTCAAATGAATTAAAAGTCTGTCTTGGTCTTTCGTTGATTAATAGACTGGTGTGAAAAATTGCTGCCACACCGCCCCCTCGGCCTGTGCTTCGAGGTTTCTGGTAGTTAGAATGACTCGGGGGTGTTGATTCATTTAAACTAACATACTCATCCGACTGCAACCAGGTTTCTGTAAGGCAGAGTAAATCGATTTGTTGATCAATTATTAAGTCATGTACTAACAGAGACTTGGATGAGAGAGACCTAATATTTAATAATCCACATTTCACTGTTTTACTCTTTGGTTCAGATGTGGATACTGTATTGTTCTTTCTTTGTGATTTTTTATTTTTAAGTTGTTTATTGCTGGTTTTTAGTTTGTTTTTTGTCTGTTTGGGAGCTGACACAGTTTCAATGGAGATGGGTTTTTGGGGGGGTAGCAGGAGGAGAGAAGCTGCAGAGAGGCGTGTAAGACTGCAACTCTGCTTCCTGGTCCCAACTCTGGATAGTCATATTTTGGGGGGGTTTAATAAATTGGTCCATATTTCTAGAAATGAGAGCTGCTCCATCCAAAGTGGGATGGATGCCGTCTCTCCTAACAAGACCAGGTTTCCTCCAGAAGGTTTGCCAATTATCTATGAAGCCCACATCGTTTCTGGGACACCACTCAGACAGCCAGCAATTTAAGGAGAACATGCGGCTAAACATGTCACTCCTGGTCTGATTGGGGAGGGGACCAGAGAAAACTACAGAGTCCGACATTGTTTTGACAAAGTTACACACCGATTCAATATTGATTTTAGTGACCTCCGATTGGCGTAACCGGGTGTCATTACTGCCAACGTGAAGTATGATTTTACTGAATTTACAGCTACCCTTAGCCAGCAGTTTTAAATTTCCTTCAATGTCGCCTGCTCTGGCCCCTGGAAGACAATTGACTATGGTTGCTGGTGTCTCTAGCTTCACATGTCTGAGAACAGAATCACCAATTACCAGAGTTTGACCCCCGGCGGGTGCGTCGCCGAGTGGGGAAAAACGGTTAGACACATGAACAGGTTGGTGGTGTACCTGGGGCTTCTGTTTAGGACTATGCTTCCTCCTCACCGTCACCCAGCCGCCCTCTTTCCCCAGCTGCTTGGGGTCTGCCGGGGAACAGCTAACGGGGCCTATGCTATCTTCGGCTGCACCAGTTACAGGGGCCTGGCTAGCTACGGGTGAATGAAGGGTGCGAAGCTGAGTCTCCAATTCAGTAATCCTGGCCTCCAGAGCTGCAAATATGCTACATTTGTTACAGGTATCATTACTGCTAAAGGAGGCCGAGGAGTAACTAAACATCTGACACAATGAGCAGGAAAGTGCAGGAGGGACAGGTGAAGTAGCCATGGTGCTAACGAGTCGGCTACGAGCTAAGCTAAGCTAGCGAAACAGTACAGAGACAGTGAGTGAATACTTTGGCTATAAATTAGGTAGTGAGTAGACAGAAAGTGTGCTTCGGATGAAGCACGTGAAGATTATACTATGAAAAAAGAATGTATTTAAAAGTTTTTAATTAAATTGCTAAGCAGATAAGCTACTCAGAAACACCACTGTGTTTGAGCAGGAACAGGAAGTGATACTCTACCGCAGAGCGAGCGAACACCAAGTGGCAGCCAAGTGAAAGTTTTCCTCCATCTCTGATTATCTAGTCTAAACATAGTTCCAACACCAGCCTACACAGTGACACTGGATCAGCAACTCTCTCCATGCTGAATATGACAACGAAAGATTCTGGACAGTACATCTGTACAGCTAAATATATGAACAATATAGTCAACAATACAGACAACAAAGTCAATGTAACAGTCATATGTAAGTACAAACCTTTTTTTTTAAATTGATGTATTTACTGTAATTATTATTATTATTATTATTATTATTAATTCTATTATTATTAATGACAACCGAAAGATGAGTTTAGCATTAAAGCCCCAAGGATTCTAAACTACTTAGAACCACCAAGAAGTGTCATTTTGCTCCCTCCTGCAACAACAGCATTTGAAAAAGTTAAGTTTGTTCTTTTTCAATTTGACAAAATAAGAATTAAAAATAAGATCTGGCAAGCTCTGTTTCATGTTACAGCAGTTCTCATCAAAATGTGTGTAAACAGTCGTGTTGCTTGGCAAACCAAACTGGCATAGTTCGGCCCATAGTCCCACTTAGTAAATCATTTGAGTCCCACGCACCCAATCCTCAGTCTAATCAAAATATGAGTGAAAGTGAAGTATTTCCTTAAAATTTTTATTCAAAAAAACTTAAACAAAACATGCTATTGGCTATGAATTGCTAATGCTATCCAGCAAAGTGTTAAGTGTCACCCACCTGCCACTGAACTGTTTAGTATTCACTGGGACTGCTGAGTCAGAGACTAGAATTCAAAACTAAAAATTAGGTGTAAATACATAGGGCGTAGGGCTTCCTCACCCACCCTGTTGGGCCATGACTTATACAGCAGCAGCAAGGGCACATCCAGGTAACCTCAAGGCTCGCAAAATTTCAAAATCTCTGGTAGCCCTTCTGGCAGGCACTCTTCAGTGTTTGGTAGCCCAAAATAAATTTAAGTAGCCCGAATAAAAAAGAGAGCAATTTTTTAATGTTTTGTTTCCTTTACAATATTATACATTAAAGTATAATAAGACAAGGAAGACACGGAGACAAAAACCTAAAGGCTAGAAAACCACCAAGGTCCAAATTAATAACTAAGACACATGAAACATGAAAGCTAAAACCATAACAAAGAATAAAAAAAAAACCTGATACACAAACAACAAACTGTTACACTGATCTTAATTTAAATGGTTAAAAATAATTTTCACAGATACAAAGTACCCAGCAATGCATTAATATAGCAATGCTAAAATAAGATTGCATTACCAAGAAAAGCAGAAATGCACAATATAAATGGAAACAAAAGAAGCTTAAACATGCAGAAGTGTTTGCAGAGAGGCTGCAAACACTTCTGCTCTTGCTCTTTAAAGCTGTCAATCTATCTCAAGGAACTTTATTTTTTTTTCACACTGAGTACATAAGAAAGCACTCATGTAGCAAAATAATTATCTTGTATCAGTTGTATGATGTTGAACTGATGTAAAGATAAGCTAAATGTTATATACAAGTTATGTTTTCACTCTAATATTGTGGGATCTTTACCTCACAGTGTAAAGGACCTTGAAGCAAATGATGATGATTTGATGCTATATGAATATATAAACTTATTGGGGCACCATTGCTGGAAAATCAAAATCTCAAGATAACATTTTGTTTTAAAAACATAAATTATTTAATAAACAATGAACATTTTATAATTATACATAGCGTACAGTGGAAGTTAAATGTCAGTCTGTAAATTTAAGTGGTTAACTGAGAAACTTCCTGAAATCTTGTTGCAAGAAGGAGGAGGAAGAAAAAGAACAGAGGCGAGGATGAAAAACTTCAGTTTAGAGAGTCAGCAGACATCAGTGAGAAGACAGTGTTGAAGAATAAAGTAAAACAGGTAAAAATAAAGTTTAATGTGTTTCAAAATATATTTTTAAAATAAGAAATGTAAAGACGTTTTCACATCTGTAGCAGTGATGGGGAATAAGACCAGTAATTATTAATTAAATATTATGAATGACCAAATGCTGTACTCTTATTTGGCAGCTAATATACTGGTAAAGAACACATCGCTATGAGCATCGCTCAAAGCTAAGCGTGCAACATTTTTCATTGAGCTGTGTGATGTGAGCTGTTGACTTTTTGTTTTCATTTTTGTTTTGATTTCTGCATGTTTGCTTCATCTGCTGGATAATTTATTCTGTGAAGGGAGAGACTGAACATCTCGAGCATCGAACATGTTTGTTCTCACCTGGTCGGCTCTGTTTGTCTCTGTAAAAGGCAGCATTGCTGACACAGGTGTGTATCTTCTCCTTTATTGTAACTCTGCTATATTTGTAGTTTTTAAAAAAAATATTTGCATGTGAAAAAGATGATAAGAATGTATTATTATCGACAGTTCATCATAAATGTGTGCCTTTACTATTTACATCTTTACTATCATGTTGTGTGCCATTTTAAAATATTTTTTGTTAAAAATGTCCTGAGATATTGTTAATCAATATCCAGGCAGATTTCATAGTCTGGATTTAATAGGCTGTAAAATGTGAAAATTATAGTTTTTGTGTATAGCACAAACAAGCAACTTGTGTAAAACATAAAAGTTACTGTAATATCTTTAATTAGATATAATTGTTATTGCTACAAACTAAATATTCCTTTCACTATGTTTATCTTTCCCTTTGCATTAACAGGTGCCTCAGCCTGGGGACAACAACACTGTGTTGGAAGATACTGTGTTACTCTGAGTGAGCGAGAACTAACAGCAGAGGCTGGACTCTGTGTTGTGATCCCGTGTTCTTTCACTAATGCTGATGAGTTTAAACCCCAACATGTAGTTTGGTACAAATGTGAAGCAGCTAAACACAGTTGCAGCGAAACTGACATAATATTTCACAGCAACAAAAACACAGACAAAAAAGCTCAGGCTGCGTTTGAAGGACGAGTGTCACGTTTGGAGACTGATGTGAGTCAGAAAAACTGCAGCATCATCATTAATGATCTCAAAGAGTCTGATTCTGGATCATATCAGCTCAGAGTTACTGGTGTACGGGATGGACAACAAGATGGATTCACATTCAGTCAGAGAGTAACTGTCTCTGTTAAAGGTATGAAAAGCTATTCCAAGAACAATCGTGTAGAAAAAAATATTCATAACAATAACATATTTAGTATTTTTAAGGTCTTAATGAAGTATTCATTCTTTTGGGGAATTGTTGGCCTCTATGGTAGCTGGTAGGAACTGCAGCAGTTCCTGGTAAAACTATGATTTTCACTAAATATGGTATTATTTGAAAGTCAGATTGATGTAGTAGATGAACTTCGGGTAGTTAATCTGGCTTCATAAATGCAATTTATTTCCATTAGGTATTAAACAGAAGCCCACAGTAATGATTCCCACACTGACAGAGGGACAGCAGGCCACACTGACCTGCACTGCTCCTGGTCTCTGCTCTGGATCTGTTCCTGAAATCACCTGGACATGGAGAGGAGCAGGAGGGACTGAATCTTACATTACAGGAAACAGCACTGATTTCAAGACTGAGAATCTGACGGGTTTCACACAGAGACACATCTCAACTTTGACCTTTAAATCTTCAGCTGAACAGCACAACACCACTGTTACCTGTAAAATCCGCTTCACAGGTGAAACAACTACAGAAGAGACTTCAACTTTGAAAGTAAACTGTGAGTTTTTTTACAGTCTCAATGTTTTTGTTTTTTTAATCTACTGAAGTTTACAGCGCCATTAAAGCTTTTCATGAAAGTCCAAAAGTTAAGGAAACTACATGATTGTTTAATTTATATTTTTTGTCTCACAGATGTGAAGGAAGTTAAAATCACTGGGGTGACAAGTGTGAGGGAGGGAAATGTTCTGAATCTGACCTGCAGTGTTGAAAGTTTCCCTCCAGCTCATATTGTGTGGAAAAAAGTTCCTTCCAACACAAACCTTCAGACCAGAAACACTGACCTGCACAATAATACTGGATCTGCTACACTTGTCACCCTGAATGTGAAAGCAGAAAATTCTGGGCAGTACATCTGTATGGCAAAACATCTGGACAAAACACTGACTTCATATGTCAATGTGACTCTGACATGTAAGTGGATGATATGAATATTGAATCTGAGTTGTATTAAAATCATACCTGACCTTGTTTTATGATTCTGGTTACATGTTTACAGGGCATACAAAGATACAGAATGGCTCTGGATGTGTGCTTCAGTCAGATGCTTTGACCTGTGTGTGTATCAGTGAAGGGTTTCCCTTACCTACCATCAAATGGCCGCTCCTAGAAAACCACACTCAGTATACTCTCATTACTACTGTGTCAAACCACACAGTCAACAGCACTGTCAGTCTAACTGTAAAAAAACATGGCAACAGCACTGTTGAATGTGTCAGCAACAATGGAAATGGAGAAGAAAGAGAAAACCTGCTGGTCCAAAAAAAACATGGTATGTGATTTTCATCTAAACACTTTGCACTTTAACATTTTCAGATTTTTAGTACTGCATTTTCAACACAACAACTGGTGTATAATTGTACTACATATTGTAACAGCAGTCTGGCGAGGCGGGAGCGGCTAGCAGGTCCAGCAGGCATGTGGTGTGGAGGTTAGCTGAAATACCCGAAGCCAGTCGGTTAAATCCAATAACAGACCTTTATTTGGTGTCAGCAACAATACACCATACAAGCCAGGTCTCCACGGCTCCACTCTGTCCGTACATACATGTGCGGGGATCGGTAGTCGCAGGCGCCAGGCCGTTACAACGGTAAGGTTTCTTAGAGAGAAGGAACATGAGCAGCATGAAAATGGATGCCGCTAACAACACACACCCACTAGGAGACTCCCACAACTACTACAATAGTAGGGCAACCCCCCCTAGTGGTGCTATAACCCAAAAGGGTTGTTACAATATAATTCAGAAACCACGAACATTAACTTTTGTCCTTTTCTTGCAGAAGAACCATCTAGTTTCAGGTTGGGATTCCTGAAAGTCATCATTGTCTTTTTGACTGGGGTACTTTTTTCAGTAATCATGCACTGTTTGGTCAAAAATTGCTACAGGTACAACATTTACTTTAGTCGTTATGATAAGGTTTTCTCTGTACATACATTTTAATATATATTTGTAAACATGTCCTATAAAATTAACGTTTTTTCCAGAAAAAAAAAGAAGAGCTCCAGAAATTCTGATGAGACTTTGGAGATGGAGACACGTCGAAATGATAAAATGGTATTTATGTTCTTTTGGCTTCTTTGACATGCTCCTGGCTTTGGCTCCTATTGAAACATGATTTTCTGCACAAATGTTTAGAATACTGAAGTGTCCACATTTATCTTTTGGATGCATCTCTTACTTGAATAACTACAACATTTTATATAGCTCAGTCAGTTTTCAATATATGCTATACTCAAGAATATTTTGGATGTTGCACTGTTGTAGGTATGATAATGATGTTTTGTTTGTTTACCAATTCAGTTAGTAGCTGGAAACTCACTTCAATATCAAAAAATATATTATTTATATTATTATATATTTGCTCACACAAAAGTTCTGCTCTCATGAGAGACTTTTCCTTGATTCTGAGAAGCAATAACAATAATAATAACAAATATTCACAAAACACGCCCAATAATATGAAAAGAAGAACTGTCAGTTTGTTGCCAGAATTTGATGACCAGGTCACTGATATTGCATGTAGCAGCTAAGTTGGTCAAATCATCATGCAACATTAATTTCATATATACAAAGACTTAAAGCTTAGATCATGTAGCATCTTGTTTCTGTCACACTCTGCAGCATCTTTTCAAGTGCATTGTAAAGGATAAAAGTAATTCAGGGTTCATTTTTTTCTTCAAGCTGATGCAAAAATAAGCAGAAGCTAAAGAATTTTGTGTATGAAGCAGAATATAAATATACAAGAGGGGCATGACTAAGTCATATTATTTACTTTGTACTCAACAGATATGTGACGGTCCAGTATTTCAAGGCAGTCAGATGCTAAACTCAAACAGCGGAAGAAAAGAAGTGCAATATGCTACAATTAATTTTTCCCTGTTGAAAAGAAATGGAAGAAAGCAGGAGAGCACGAAGACAGAGTATGGTGAAATTAATAAAGCAGTCAAAGAACAACGTGAAGATGCTGAAGAGGAAGATGAATTGTTAGATGCCAAAGAAGATGAGATGGTGGTGGAGTTGGAGATGAAATACCGTGAACCAGAAAATGAGGAAGGGGGGGACGAAGCAGTGTACTCCATTGTGAATGACATAATCAGTGAAATTTGAGGAATGTTTTACTGTGGAGCTACCTGGGATAAAAGTTCCTTGATCTCATCAGATGTATGAATAATGATCTTTTGAACTATTTCCACAATGCTGTGAACCTCTACATGCTACAGCAGGGAACATGAAAATTCATTAAGTCAGCAAAGTGAACAAATGAAGTTGGACAGAATTGAATTGTTCCACTGTTATTTTGTGCCAATATAGTAGCCCAACATGCAACCACCGCTGTTATTTTTGCTATGCTTCAATTCAAGTTTTATGTTAGATATTTTGTTCATAGTGGTCAGCGAGACAGAAAAAATGCTTTTTAAGAACCAATATGGTTCCTATGGGCGAACATTAATCAGCAGAATAATTCAGGTGTCTTAATGTCAATTTTTCTGACTGCATGGCATAATCCTAATATTTATTTTATTTAGAACATTTACTTGTCTATTTTACATTCAAAAATAATGTCAGTACAGTCACAAGACAAAGACAGTAGTCTTTGCTTATTTAACCTATGCTATTTGGTTGCATCCTTTGGCCATTCATTACACTCGCCTGTAGGGGGCAGAGTAAGCCATTTGTGCCACAAGTCAAGTGGTTAAAATGGTCTGTTATGGAACTGTGAGTCTGCTGCTGCCTTGGAGATGGCTTTTTGCATGTTGTTTGATTATGCATGATGAATGAATAAAAATGAACATTTTTTAAACATCTAATTCTGTTAGCCTGAATCATGTAACACAAGCAGGTTTCCTCAGATATTAATAATAATAATAATAATAAATTTTATTTATGAGCGCCTTTCAAGTCACCCACGGACACTTTACAATAGGATAAAACACTTAGTAAAACAATGGCAGAATAAGAACAATAAAACAAAAGCACAAGCTAAAATTAACAAACAGTGGATTCACAGTGAATATGCAGATTTGAAGAGATGAGTTTTGAGTTGGGATTTAAACTGGGGGAGAGAACCAATGTTTCTTATTTCTGGGAGTAGAGAGTTCCACAGCCTGGGAGCAGAGCAGCTGAATGCTCTGCTTCCCATGGTGGTGGTATTAAACTGTTCCACACCTATTAAACTAGGAGCAGGTTTCTCCCTCTGGGGGCAAGAGTACCTGGACCTGGGGGATAGAGTATGTTTGGGGAGTGTGATTGTGTGTACAGTGTCCATTTGTGTTTGTCTCCACGTTGGGTGAATTCTGAGTATTTGTATATGTGTGCATGAGGGTGGAAATGCACCTTTGTGTCTGTGTGTACCTGTTCATCTGTGTCTATATATGTCAGGTTGCGTCTTAGACTCCACCCCTCTGGGAACATCTCAGGCCCTCAAAGGTATGGAGGCCTGTCTCCTCACCACACTCCCTGCCGGTGGCTGATGCCCTCAGATGTCAGTGCGTTGGTGGTCCGTGGTGTCTGGGGTTGGGTGCTCAGGTATGTACCGACACACTCCCGGTGGCTGCTTGGTGGGACCTGGTGCCTGTGGCTCGGTGGGCCCCTTCTGGGGGGTGGGGGACCCTCAGGCCTCTGGCCTCCGGCCTCCGGGCCTGTGGCTAGGTCCACTGTGGCGCAGCTGGCTGCTGACAGTGAAACTGTTGCCCCTCCGATGGTCATCCTTGGGCTCACACACTCTGGGAGCCTCTGGATGTCTGGAGCCTGGATCTCCTCCATGCATGCTTCATGTCCTGGGGTATGGGCTATGGCTCCCCACACCCCCTAGCAGATCATTACGAGGAGAACCCTTTTGAATAGAAGCGCGCTCATCCACACAGGTGTGCACACAGGTGTACACATGGGTGTACACAGACACAAACTACACCTTTCTTGGCTGCTGCCTCAAAGCACATTGTGTGCTGTCGGTCTTGTGTGCTGCACAATAACATTCAATATTTAGTATTTACTATTATTTACAATTAGCTAGATTATTGCGATGGTGATCTGTTTATTATGTTGCTCTCTTTTTTTGCTTGTTTTCTCTTCTTTTTTTCTCTAAAAAGTGATCCAGGTGATTTTTTAAGTGCCCTTTCTCTCTGTCCCTCTTCCCCTCTGTTTTTCTTTACTTCTGTCTCTTTATTTCTTACTTTCTCCCTTCCCTATTCCCCAGTCATGTCTGTCCCAGCTGTAACAACGGAAAATAAAATAAAATAAATAAATAAATAATAATAATAACAAATGTCAATCAAATGCACCAATACAGCAAGGCCGTGATGATGCACTTGGTAAAGTAAGTCCACTGGGCATCTTTCTTGGCCTTCAGACAATAATTCTGATGGCTAAAGAACCAAACAAAAAAAAGAAACAAACAAAAACTGTTCCATATTTTATGGACCTATTTCAGGTCAAACAAAGCATTTTCTGTATCTTTTTGTTTGGCTGAAGAGATCCTTCTCCAAACCTGCATCCTAGACATAAATGTTTCTCTTTCATCTTTGCAGCAGTAAAAAGATGGAGGAACGAGTACATTTCTTAATACAAAGACAAACATCTTTTAGTTGTAGTATTTTTCAAATAAAATATTTTAATCGTATTTAGAACTGTGATTGTTCAGCTAATGGTTCATTTAGCAAACTCTTATATCAAGCGGAAGAAATGAGCTAGCAGGCGTAATACAGTGGCTTGCAAAAGTATTTGGCCCCTTTGAACTTTTCCACATTTTGTCACATTACAGCCACAAACATGAATCAATTTTATTGGAATTCCACGTGAAAGACCAATACAAAGTGGTGTACATGTGAGAAGTGGAACGAAAATCATACATGATTCCAAACATTTTTTACAAATAAATAACTGCAAAGTGGGGTGTGCGTAATTATTCAGCCCCCTGAGTCAATACTTTGTAGAACCACCTTTTGCTGCAATTACAGCTGCCAGTCTTTTAGGGTATGTCTCTACCAGCTTTGCACATCTACAGACTGAAATTCTTGCCCATTCTTCTTTGCAAAACAGCTCCAGCTCAGTCAGATTAGATGGACAGCGTTTGTGAACAGCAGTTTTCAGATCTTGCCACAGATTCTCGATTGGATTTAGATCTGGACTTTGACTGGGCCATTCTAACACATGGATATGTTTTGTTTTAAACCATTCCATTGTTGCCCTGGCTTTATGTTTAGGGTCGTTGTCCTGCTGGAAGGTGAACCTCTGCCCCAGTCTCAAGTCTTTTGCAGACTCCAAGAGGTTTTCTTCCAAGATTGCCCTGTATTTGGCTCCATCCATCTTCCCATCAACTCTGACCAGCTTCCCTGTCCCTGCTGAAGAGATGCACCCCCAGAGCATAATGCTGCCACCACCATATTTGACAGTGGGGATGGTGTGTTCAGAGTGATGTGCAGTGTTAGTTTTCCGCCACACATAGCGTTTTGCATTTTGGCCAAAAGTTCCATTTTGGTCTCATCTGACCAGAGCACCTTCTTCCACATGTTTGCTGTGTCCCCACATGGCTTGTGGCAAACTGCAAACGGGACTTCTTATGGTTTTCTGTTAACAATGGCTTTCTTCTTGCCACTCTTCCATAAAGGCCAACTTTGTGCAGTGCACGACTAATAGTTGTCCTATGGACAGATTCCCCCACCTGAGCTGTAGATCTCTGCAGCTCGTCCAGAGTCACTATGGGGCTCTTGGCTGCATTTCTGATCAGCGCTCTCCTTGTTCGGCCTGTGAGTTTAGGTGGACGGCCTTGTCTTGGTAGGTTTACAGTTGTGCCATACTCCTTCCATTTCTGAATGATCACTTGAACAGTGCTCCGTGGGATGTTCAGGGCTTGGGAAATCTTTTTGTAGCCTGAGCCTGCTTTTAATTTCTCAATAACTCTATCCCTGACCTGTGTGGTGTCTAAATCCAATCGAGAATCTGTGGCAAGATCTGAAAACTGCTGTTCACAAACGCTGTCCATCTAATCTGACTGAGCTGGAGCTGTTTTGCAAAGAAGAATGGGCAAGAATTTCAGTCTGTAGATGTGCAAAGCTGGTAGAGACATACCCTAAAAGACTGGCAGCTGTAATTGCAGCAAAAGGTGGTTCTACAAAGTATTGACTCAGGGGGCTGAATAATTACGCACACCCCACTTTGCAGTTATTTATTTGTAAAAAATGTTTGGAATCATGTATGATTTTCGTTCCACTTCTCACGTGTACACCACTTTGTGTTGGTCTTTCACGTGGAATTCCAATAAAATTGATTCGTGTTTGTGGCTGTAATGTGACAAAATGTGGAAAAGTTCAAGGGGGCCGAATACTTTTGCAAGCCACTGTAAGGTGAAAAAAACCCTATCTACAACATTACTCAGCATGACTTGGTCAGATAAAGCGTTGCAGTGCATTTAAGGAGTAGATTTGCCAGTTTATTGAAAAAAGGACACTTTGGGAACCTCTGTTCTAAACCAACTTTGAATCACTAGAAGAACGATGGATAATAGCATTAGATTATCAAGGTTAGGCAGGGAAGTTTTTTCCTTTTCTGTCTCTTACAGAGGAGGGAGCGGATACCAGACAAGGTCACGAAGATATGAGGATGCTTCGGAGCAAACACCAAGACTGCCACGTCCGTGCGGGAGGAAGATAGCTGCTATAATTTATGTTTCTGTCTCACTATATAATGTTGTATAGCCCTTTTGAGGGTCATCCTTTTTGTGAAACATGCTGCTGGTTCACATAGATTTCCACAGCGCTGTGTAAACTTAATTTCAACTGCCAAAAGAGAACTAAATCCTTTTTTAAAAGACAAACCTTTCTCCTGAGAGTTCTTCCAAAAATTCTGAACACAACAGCTGTTAAACATGCAGTGTAACATGTGACAGCAAGCCTTGACTGTACTTACTGGTTGCCTGCACTCACACATTCTTCAAAACAGATATGAAAAGCACCCAATCTAAGAAACAAATCAACATCACAGTCCTTCCACAATGATTCCTTTCCACTTTCCTTTCATTTACCACCAGCAGTGTCCCTCATGCATTCTGAGGTGTTATCATTTAACAGATAATTTAGCCTATTGCAGGAGGCTGTCCTTTGTCAGATACAGTGTTTCATATTTGAAGTCAAATCATAAAAATCAGTGCATCTTAAAAACAAGTGCAGTCATACAGCTCTGTCACACCACATATGAGTTACATGTAGTTTGGGACTGGAAGTGCCTTAGATCAGTGTTTCCCAACCTTTTGGAGCCACGGCACATATTTCCCATTAGAAAAATCACATGGCACACCACCAAACAATTGATAATTTTTCCCCGTGCACCAGGCACAGCGGAATTGGTTTGTCCCGAGTTCACCTTTTATGCTTTCTTCTGACCCCTACTCATGCTAGGGCCTTCATCTGGGTCGGAATTTTCTCCAGGACTCAGGTGCTACTGACTACTTTTTCTTTTTTTTTCAAATGTTTATCTTTTGCTATTAGGCGTTGCGTCGTCTCATAGCATGACTATTATGTAATTTCTTCTTTGTGTTCTTCTATTTTACTGACAGTTGGCAACCCATTTAATTAGAGCAGGTAACTGCCCTCTAGAGAAAGAGAATGTAATTGTTCAGCCTGTTACTCATTCCGGTCGCTTAGAGTACTAATCAGGTGGAACCAGATAATCTTCCACGGCCACCTGATCATTTTTACGGCACACCTATGTGCCACGGCACAGTGGTTGGGAAACACTGCCTTAGATTAATGTCTAACTCTTAAAGACTTTCCAACATTTGTTCCAATTTGCTATGATTTAATATATATTTCATGTGCGAGCCATGTAGTTAGCACTGCCAGAGTCATTGTTTCAATGTAGCTGCTTCTCACTGTTGAATACATGTCTCTATATATCTAGTTAATCAGAATGTTCTTCAATTCAAATGCAACCAACATAATGAATAATTTCATAAACATAAAAACAATGCATTTATATTAAGCAAGCATTTTTATACTTAGCAAATCCAATATGACTTCGCTAAAACGTTTAAGTCTTGATACACTGAGCGATTGTATACAACAAATCTTAAATTAGTCTTTCTCTTCAAATAGGAGCTAAAAAAAAGTGTTAAACCAAATCAAGGACAGAACATGCATGTCACTGCAGAAAACAGCTAACTGAATAAATACCACCCTTTAACAATTTGACTCTCATCTCATCCTACACCTTCACACTTGTGTGATTACCAATCACAAGTAGCTCAAACTCATTTTTAGGCCAGCTTGATTGGGAGAAAGAAATAAAGTAAACATATGCAAAGTGTAAAGGTCAATGTATGACCCACTCACACTGTAAATATGTGTGTAAATACTTTTACATAAATGTGCACCTGTAAGTATTTTAAAACTGAATTTCCACCTTCAGTACCTTTGTACACAGCCCATACTTTGGGAATCATTGATCTAGCTGATTACACACAATGAATTTACTTACATGTGGAAATGCTTAAAATATAAGCTTGCAAATAAATAGGCTACCAATTACATTCACAGAACCTGCAACCTGTGGATAGGATGAAGATATGCATATATGAAAATGTGCTATTCTTGACAGGGGCAATAATGAGTAGCAGTATTTAGAGTAATTTACAAGACACTGATCACAAAAACAGAGGACGCAAATAAGGAGGAAATGACATAAATAACATTTCAGTTTAAAGCAGAGACACTGGGATTGATCCCTCATAATCATCTGACTCACTGAATAGTGAAAGTTACATTTATCAGCTCCAGAACAGCTAGATACATACTGAAGACATCAAAAATATGAAGCAAGATACATGGAATTATGTAGCAAAGATGAAAGTGATTGAAATTTGCTCTGCAAACCCTTGGCCTTCTCTGTCAATGAGCTTCATGATCACCTGAAATGGTTTTCAGTTCACAGGTGTGCCTTGTCACGATTCATTTGTGGAATTTCTTGCCTTCTTAATGGAGTTATGACCATTAGTTGTGCTGTGCAGAAGTCAGGTTGGTACACAGCTGACAGCCTTATTTGACAACTGTTAGAATTCAAATTATGGCAAGAACCAATCAACGAAGTAAGGAGAAACAACAGTCCATCATTAATTTATGAACTGAAGGTCAGTCAGTCTGGAAAATTGCTAAAACTTTGACTGTGTCCCCAAGTGCAGTCGCAAAAACCATCAAGCGCTACAATGAAACTGGCTCACATGAGGACCACTGCAGGAAGGAAGACCAAAAATCACCTTTGCTGGTGAGGATAAATTCATCCGAGTCACCAGCCGCAGCAATTGCAAGTTTATAGCACCTCAGATTAGAGTGCAGATAAATGCCACACAGAGTTCCAGTAGCATCATTGTGGAGCAAAGATATTTACAGATTACATGTTATGGATTCTGTCAGTTGTAGATATTGTTGAAGCTTTTCCAAGACCATTGCATTGACATGATAATAAGAATAAGCAGTTCATCTACGTATATTAATTTTATTCATCCATATAGTATCATTTGGAGATTATTCCACACTTTAATCTCATTATCCCAACTCATAACTTCACATCAAGAATGAAATACAAATCCCTGAGTAGGTTTTTTAAGTAACAATGTTACTTAAATTTTATAGGAAGGGAAACTTGCATGTGTGTCTTGCCAAAGCATTGAAGCACAGTTGGACAAAATATGTGACTTACAATCATTTTGCCAACATGAAAGCCAGTGGCAAGCTGTTTCTCTGAGCTACTTTGGTGGTTCAAAGAAACAGCTAAACACACACAACTGCCTATTAGGCTATTCAACACTTTTTCTCTTTCAGCTTAAAAGAGGATGTGAAAACACCCTTTGTCTTGACCATTAAATTTACTGTACATGTTACTACTTTTAGTTATTTTTGGCTTACTGAATATTGATATTAAAATAAAACAATAACAGACATTCTGAGATTTCCCTTTAAATACTACTTATTTTGATTCACGTAAAAATATTACTTATGAGAACTCTGCAATATGACTGCATGTATGAAACTTTGAAATCTGCTAAATCCCCAAAAATGTCAAAGTATGCAATGTGCCAGGCAGGATGAAGAACCTCAAAGCAGGACTCATACACAAAGGTATAAACTCAAAACGGCAGCTTTATTGCTGTAGAAAAACTTGAAAATAAAATACAAGAAAACTAAACTAGAAACTCAAAATGAGTAGCTCAAACTAGAGAACCAGGAAACAGAGAACCAGAACATTACCAGGAGCATGGAAGAAAAACACAGCACTGTGAGGGGACGACACAACAAAGAGCAAAGGAAGACACAGGGCTTAAATACACAAGGGATTAATGAGGGAAAGAGAAACAGGAGGGAAACATGTTTCTTATGTTTCTTGAATTTACACACCACTGTTGCTTGTGAAGCTTTCACTCACATGTGCTGTACCAGTGTGCCAGTAATGTGATTTCAGATCATTTGTGGCCTACAGTCGGGTAGTTGCCTTTGGATTTGTTGCTACTTATGTTTTTGATGTATACATACAGTGAGACATTAAATGCAAGTGACAGCAAAAGATCAGCAAGTATACGAAAAAGAAACTTTATGCCACAGCCAAAACTTGCGGCCACGACTGTGCATGTATCACACACTGTCAGTTACATGAGGTTTCTTCACCAGTTCCAATTCCTTAATCTTTACCAGCTTCAAGTTATTGAGAGAGAGAAAAAATACTCTTCCTGCAGAGATTCAGCAGTAGAGTCTTTTTAAGCAAATGAAACAGCTGTATTTCTCAGTGCTTATGTAGTGAGAAATACATTTACACAGTTTGATATAAGATGGTGCTTTTACAGAAGCCAGTCTTGCTCAGTAAAATTTAAATGTGTGCTGAGAAACTTCCTGAAATCTTGGTGCAAAAACAAGGAAGAAACAGAAAATAGAGACAACGAGGGCAGTCAGCTGAGATCACTGTGGAGAGAAGAGTGAACGAGAAAGACAGGAAAAAGGTAAAAAAAATAAATACAATTCCACCTTTTCTTCTATATGGCACTGCTGATAAAAGTTAATTGTGCTGGACAAAACAACTGGTCTGACTGGTGGACTGTTGTTTTGTTTCTGTTGTTACATTAGTGAAATGATACAGCTATGTTTTAAGACAGAGTTTATACATACAACTGCAAACAAATTATGTGACATCCTTTAAGATATATGATGTAAAATGTGGACAATCCCTTGTTCTAATTCTGCATGTTTACATTATCTGCATTAAAGTTTATCTGTGGAGGGAGAGACTGACCAATGTCAAGCATCAAACATCGAACATGTTTGTACTCATCTGGGCAATTCTGCTTTTCTCTGTGAGCAGCAATGCTAAAAAAAGTTTTGACTCTTCTCTTCTGTAATCTTGTAATTAGGTTAGAAAATCTGGTGGAAGAAAGCAGTCTCAAGAATACTGTGTTATTCTTAGTGAAATAAAACAACAGCAGAGGCTGCTCATCTGCTGGATAAGTTATTCTGTGGAGGGAGAGACTGAACGTCTCGGGCATCGAACATGTTTGTTCTCATCTGGTCGGCTCTGTTTGTCTCTGTAAAAGGCAACATTGCTGACACAGGTTTGTATCTTCTCCTTTATTGTAATTCTGCTATATTTGTAGTTTAAAAAAAAAATATTTACATGTTTAAAAAAAAAAAGATGATAAGAATTTATTATTATCTACAGTTGATCATAAATATGTGCCTTTAGTATTTACATCTCTACTATTATCATGTGTACCATTTTAATTTATTTTTTTCTTAAACATGTCCAGAGATATTGTTAATCAATATCCAGGCAAATTTCATAGCCTGTATATATAATAGGCTATTTAATGTGAAAATTATAGTTGTTGTGTAATACATAAAAGTTATTGTAATATCTTTAATTGTGTGGATGCTGTAGGCAGTTGAGTTCCTGTTTCTCTTTATTATTTATCCTTTATTATTCTTCTAGTTACATATAATTGTTATTGCTGCAAACTAAATATTACATTCACTGTTTATCTTTCCCTTTGCATTAACAGGCGCCTCAGCCTTGGCGCAACAACACTGTGACAGAGGATACTGTCTTAACCTCACTGAGCGAGAACTAACAGCACAGGCTGGACTCTGTGTTGTGATCCCGTGTTCTTTCACTACTGCTGATGAGTTTACACCCAAACATGTAGTTTGGTACAAATGTGAAGCATCTAAAAAATTTTGCACTGATGCTGACATAATATTTCACAGCAACAAAAACACAGACACAAAAGCTCAGCCTGCGTTTGAAGGACGAGTGTCACGTTTGGAGCCTGATGTGAGTCAGAAAAACTGCAGCATCATCATTAATGATCTGAAAAAGTCTGATTCTGGATCATATCAGCTCAGAGTTACTGGTGAACTGAATGGACAACAAGATGCATTCACATTCATTCAGAGAGTAACTGTCTCTGTTAAAGGTATGAAAAGCTATTCCAAGAACAATCATGTGGAAAAAAAATATTCAGTCATGTACAATAACATATTTAGTATTTTTATGGCCTTAATGAAGTATTCATTCTTTGGGAGAATTGTTGACCTCTATGGTAGCTGGTAGGAACTGCAGCAGTTCCTGTTAAAACTGTTTGCCTTGACAATATCTTACTATTTGAAAAACAGAATGATGTTCTAGACGAACTTCAGGTAGTTAATCTGTTTTTACAAATGCAATGTATTTACATTAGGTCTTAATCAGAAAACCAGAGTTAAGATTCCCACACTGACAGAGGGACAGCAGGCCACACTGACCTGCACTGCTCCTGGTCTCTGCTCTGGATCTGTTCCTGAAATCACCTGGACATGGAGAGGAGCAGGAGGGACTGAATCTTACATTACAGGAAACAGCACTGATTTCAAGACAGAGAATCTGACAGCTTTCAGACAGAGACACATCTCAACTTTGACCTTTAAATCTTCAGCTGAACAGCACAACACCACTGTTACCTGTAAAATCCGCTTCACAGGTGGAAAAAGTACACAGAAGACTTTCACTCTAAATGTGAACCGTGAGTTCTTTGCAACCCTTTTTTTTAATATTAATTTTTTAAATCTATTGAATGATCAGCAGAGTCTTAAAAGGAAATCACATTATTGTAAAATGTATATTTTTATCTCACAGATAAGAAAGAAATTACAATCAGTGGTGTTACAACTGTTGAGGAGGGAGATGTTCTGAATCTGACCTGTAGTGTTGAAAGTTTTCCTCCATCCATGATTGAGTGGTCTAAACTTGGTTCTGACACAAACTTGCACAATGACACTGGATCAGCTACACTTGTCGTCCCTAATGCAACAGCAGAACATTCTGGACACTACATTTGTGCAGTTACATATATGAACAATACCCTGAAGAAGGATATCAGTGTCACAGTGATATGTAAGTACACAACTTTGTGCTTTTAAGCTAAACATTTTTAGCAGTGGTCATATTCGTTTCATCTGGTACCTGAAATGGTGAGTTTAGACTAGTGTAATTCTTTTGAATAACTCTTACAGCCGCACCTCGTTAAATATGTGATATCATCAACATTTGTGTGTATTTGCTTTGAAATGTTTAGATCAGGGGTCCCCAATCCCAGTCCACGAGGGCCGGTGTCCCTGCAGGTTTTAGATGTGTCTGTGATCCATCACAGCTGATTTAAATGGAAAAATTACCTCCTCAACATGTCTTGGAGTTTTCCAGAGGCCTGGTAATGAACTAATCATGTGATTCAGGTGTGTTGACCCAGGGTGAGATCTAAAACCTGCAGGGACACCGGCCCTCGTGGACTGGGATTGGGGACCCCTGGTTACCAGTGACTACTTGTATTTTTTTTTTTTTTTAAATGTCAAAATTGTCACTTAAAATAATTTTGAAAAGTTGAAGATGATGTACAAATATGTTTTTTTATTTATAGATGTAGAGTAAAACTTTATTCAGAAAGAGGAACACTGTCGACTGCACTATACAGGGGAACTAAGAGGAAATGTATTAGGAGCCTTTTGAAACCTCTGATGTTGTACAGTGACCAATTGTAATTAGCATTTTAATGACATTTGTGGCATTTTACACTTTGCATTAATTAAACTCACGTATTTATTATTCTTATCCTTCAGGGGTTTTTTGTGTTGAATGATTACATGTCAGTGTAACTTGCACTCTCCTTAAATATACCACTGAAATCACTGAAATGTATTTTACAGATAACAGGGCTGCTCAGATCATTGGGAATACAACTGTTAAGGAGGGAGATGTTCTGAATCTGACCTGCAGTGTTGAAAGCTTTCCTCCATCTGTGATTGAGTGGTCTAAACTTGGTTCTGACACAAACCTGCACAATGACACTGGATCAGCTACACTTGTCGTCCATAATGTGACATCAGAACATTCAGGGCAGTACATCTGTAAAGTTAAATATATGAATAATACCCTAAAGAATAACGTCACCATAACAATAATATGTAAGTACCACACATTGTCACATTACTGGTTAACATAAAAAGTGATGTCATCAACAGCCTTACCATCTTGCAGGTTAATTTTGCAGTTTAAGCTGTGAAGAATGATTACATGCCAGTGTTGTTTCTGAACTCCTTAAATAAACCACTGAAATATCATCCACAGATAACAGGGCTGCTCAGATCATTGGAAATACAACTGTTAAGAAGGGAGATGTTCTGAATCTGACCTGCAGTGTTGAAAGTTTCCCTCCATCTCTGATTGTGTGGTCTAAACTCGGTTCTGACACAAACCTTCACAATGACACTGGGTCAGCTGCACTTGTCGTCCATAATGTGACATCAGAACATTCAGGGCAGTACATCTGTACAGTAAAACATCTGGACACAACTCTGACTTCATATGTTGATGTAACTGTGACTTGTAAGTAGATGGCATTTTAACCTGAAATTCATTAACATTATAGCTTGCAGCTTCCCCTGTTTTATGATTCTGGTTACATGTTTACAGGGCATACAAAGATACAGAATGGCTCAGGATGTGTGCTTCAGTCTGAGGGTTTGACCTGTGTGTGCATCAGTGAAGGGTTTCCTTTACCTAACATCACATGGCCTCTGTTGAATCACCACACTGAGTACTCTGTCATTACCAGTGTATTAAACCACACAGTCAACAGCACTGTCAGTGTAACTGTGAAAAACCATGGCAACAGCACTGTCGAATGTGTCAGCAACAATGGAAATGGAGAAGAAAGAGAAAACCTGTTGATCAACAACAACTTGTCCAAAACAGATGGTAAGTTTTGTTTGGTTTTTGTTGTTGTTGTTTTAAATTAAAACCCTTTCTTTAACACTTTTAACCACTTGACATTTTTACTACCATTTTTTTAACCCATGTAATCTATGACCTATGTAATTAAGACAATCATTAGACCAGCAATTAGGTGTACTGTATATAATTCAATATGTGAGTTAACAGGTTTTTCATGTTGTTTCCTTCGAATGCAGAGCCATCATCGGGTCTTAGGTGGCGATTTTTGGAAATTATCATTGCATTTTTGATTGGTGCAGTTCTTTCATCAGGTGTTTGCTTTTTGGCCAAAAAGTGCTACAGGTACAGAATTTATTTTTGTAGTTATTATTAAGGTTTCTCTGTAGATGCAATTTAACATTCATTTCAACGTTTTTTCTGTAAATATGCCCTTTTCTACAGGAAAGAAATGAAGAGTTCCGGACATTTGAATGACACTTTTGTGATGCTGACACGTCCAGATGATCCACTGGTATTTATGTTAATTCGTCTTTTTTGATATAGCTTAAAATAGTTCAAATGGGTTTCTGCACAAATATCTCGCATACATTTGGAGGAAGTCTCACTGCTGCTGGTAATCCACACCCAGTCCTATACAGCTAAAGAGAGGGGAGAAACAAAATTAAAAATCATTAAAATAATCATTAGCTGGATTCAGTGGATTAACAGCAGCTGGTAATTGCACATAACCAGATAAAACTCATCTTTTCAAGGCATCAAAATAAAAATCTTTCACATCTCTGTGCTACTTAAAGGCAGATGTATATGCATAGTATGTAGATAGGAATCTCTCTCTCACACACGCACACGCTCACACACACACACACACACACTGAACCATCTCTTATTATAAAACAAACCACCCCACCAAAAGAACCACTCACTGCACAGCGCTATCACGTGAAACAATAATAAGTCAGCTCAGTCTGCCAGTTCAACACTAAACAACAACACACAAGACAGCTTCAAGCAAGACAGTGTCGGAAAAGATGATTGTTTCCCAGAAATGAAAAGCCAATCCTTTAATGGACACTACACATTATACAACTTTAGACAGGTGCATCATTGAAAACCTGGGCTGACAACTCAGGCATAGCTGTGATGGTAGGCAGAGGCTTCAGGATAAATTGACGCAATTTACAGGTGCACCCCCTACACCAGCACAATGCAGGAAGGGACAGATGGAGAGAGAAACCAAAACAAATAGGATAGCTTGACTTAGAATATGGTGCAGAACTCACACCCCTTGGAAGCATGAAAGAATATACACGAGATACATAGATAGTACTCACAATGTTGGGGTGCCTGTAGCTGATAAATGACTCAAACTATTTACTTTATAACAGATATATGATGGTCAAGCATTACAAAACAACCAGACGCTGAACCCAAACAGTGGGACAAACGAAGTGGAATATGCCACCATTGATTTTTCCCTGTTAAAAACGAAGGCAGCAAGGAGGCGAGAAAGCACAAAGACGGAGTACGCTGAAATCAAGAGGATAATAAAAAAAGAACAAGTAGATGATGGTGGAGACGACGGTAAAATGTTGGAGGGGGAGATGAAACACTGTGAACAAGAAAAGAAGGAAGAGGAAGATGACGCAGTGTACTCCACTGTGAATGACATAATAGATGATAATTGAGGAATTCGTTTGTATAGTTGCTAAGGATAAATATTGATCTCATCAGATGTAATGGATGGATTGATGGATAGATGGATTTCCATTTTGTGTTTGAATGAAAACCTTTTGAAAAATCTTCTCTATGTTGTAAACTTCACAAATATTAACAAATCAAATCTTACAGGGATGAAAATGTTACCTCTGAATATAGTGCTCTGCAATAGTTTAATTACTACAAATATTAGAAAAATGTTTTGGTTAAGCAATTTTTAGATATCTATACTTCTTTACTATAAAATCTTGTCCAATGACATTTAGCTGTAGTAGTAAATATAGTCGCTTATCTTTTTCTTGACTTTATTCTTGATGTATTTTGGAGATTTTTAACGGTTTAAGTTTCCAGGTGGCAGATGGCCAACACTGACATTGTCTGGTCAAATATATTTGAAAGTGTGCAGCCAAAGTGTGCCAAATTACCTTTGGAGTTTCCTTTTAGTGCTTTCACAAAATGCCCTTTTACACCATGTTTTGTGCTTTGTATTCTTGCTGCAAAATGTATGTCTTTTTGCTTAGTAAATGTATTTTTTCCCTGTCTTGCAGTCTTGTCTTTTTCAGTTTTTATCCGACATGTTCATCAAGTCAGAATGTTTATTTTGACCAAATCATTTGTTCTATACCACACAATCCATTTCAAGCTAATGATATAACTACCTTCAGTGGTTCTAATGCTAATGTCAAAAGTCCCCAAACACTTCTTAAGTACACAATAACAATGCACGTGTAAGGGTTCCTAAAAACAACATAAAAAGTCAGCTTAAAATTACAAGCATGCTCACTTTCAGCAAGCACACTACAGTTCACATATTATTTGGGGCTGTTTTTGAGTTGCTTGCTCAGGCAACAGTTTTCTCATTCCAGCAGTCAAAATCAGGTTATGACAGTAACGATGAAATTTCCTTTTTTCAGTATGATAATGTATTTCCCTACAAAACAAAGCGTGCAAAGATTTTCTTCAGGAAAGGCATATCAACTCTAAGACATGGCCAACAAGTGCTTAAAGTGCAAAGAATATAAACAAATTTTGATTTTATGGCTACAAAATATCAACACTGTTTATATATTCATATACTATTTATTTTCATTTACTTGCCTCTAACAAGGTTTTGCATTCATCCTGAGCAGTATGCGCCATCTAGTGGCATCTTTGAGTAACATAAGTCAAGTACAACTGAACCCAGCATCTGCACTTAAAGACACAACAAAATTTAAAAAAGTCATCCCGCTTTTAACTTAATGATCTTGTACAAAATTATCTGTGATTTTTACATGATCATAACCATACCTTTTTTTTTTTAGCTATGTTTTTAATGTATCCGTCTTGTACACACATTTTTCAACCCTTAACACACTCTGTATGCATGTTTTTAACCCTTAGCATTGTATTCCTGGTGTGTCATGCCTCTTTTATACTTTGCAGATAAGGGGACCACCTCTGCATCCTCACAAAGGCTGGCTCTTTTATGCTTGTTTCAGTGTTCAGGTCCTGAAGTTGCTGCTTAATCTTTGCTTATAGCTCCTTCTGCAAAGGTCCTCATTCCCATCTCCTTCAGATGTATTTTAGGAACTGGGAATTCCTTTAAGGTGACACACTGAGATAAATTTCCAAATTACAGGCAGAAGGATGGAGAGCAAAGAAATGGAAGCATAAAATGTGAGAGAAATGAGAAAAGCCCACACTCTCAGTAACATCCATCTCCAGAGTTAAATGTCATGAAAATGTTATTCATGCTTTTGTTTTCTCTAAGCTACTGTAGATTACTTCAGCTCTGTTCAGCAGCACATTTTCTCATTGGTATTAGCAAATAGACCTACATACTGCAATCCTGGCTACTGACTTGGAATTGTCATTCTTTTTAAAGCATGTGGTGTCTTGGCTCCAAGTCAAAAGCAGCACACATGTTAACCCTATAGCAATCTTACATTCTCCCCTCAAGCGTTGTTTTTAGGGCTATTCCAAAATAAAGGCCTAAACAATGTTTTTGCCGTTAGGGCTCCTAACTTTGGAATAACCTGGACATAACATTGTGTCGCTACCCCAGTTTTCCCCTTATTAGTCCTTCTGTTTAGTTTTATTCTTTTTTTATTGTTTTATTTCTGTTTTACTTATCTTATTTTAATTGTACTTGTCAGTCAAAGCACTTTGACTAACAAGTAGCAATAACAATCTTCTGCATCAAACAAATATGACCCAGTTTCTGTAAAGTAGCTAACATTTATGAAAATTTACACTGCACACATCACTTTAAAAACAACAACAACATGTTGATTAATTTCCAAGTAGCAGTAGCACAACGCTGACATTTTTGTGCCCAAGCTAATAATATGCTGTTCCAGTAATTTTGTATTTTCTTCTTGTTCCTTTCTTACTTGCAGTTGTTAACATGATAACTGTGTATCATAAAGAGAATGCCTACTTTGTCAGTTTGAACTGCAGGTTATCATCGGACAAATACTGTCATTGTCTTGACCTACGACAGATGCAGGAAGACAGATACAAAAACTGTGCTATCTGTCCTGAACTGAATATAATCTTCATAATCTCCATTGTGTTTCTTTGGTGAGATATTACATCTTCATTTATTATTTTAAAGGCTCTTTTTCATGCAAGTGATATCATCCACTTTTCTACTTTCTTATACAAGAACTCAAGAAAAAAGTTAAACTCAATCAAGGAAAGGAAGGAAACGCTGGCCTTTCTGTTCCAGAAGGAGAGTTCATTTAAACCCTGAGTCAGTCACTGGGGTACTTTAGATCATCTGAAATTGTCCAATGATTCACATAAATTTCATCTGAGATTTTAGATGCTGCCTTCTGGAAAGAAGTACCAGAGCCCTCACTATGAGACTATGGACAAGTTTCTTCCCCCAAGCCGTCAGACTCCTGAACACTCAGGGACTGGAATGACATACACACACACACACACACACACACACCTTCATACAAGTCACTACCAAGCACTTATTTGCAGAATCTCACACACACACACACTCAAATTGTTACATTATTCTTACAATGTTGCACCTCAGGCTTAACAAGAGGTTTCCATAGATACAGCGAGCACATCAGTGCCTTATATGGTGTTAAAATACACAGTACAGCAGTTACAATACAAATACATTAAAAACAATCCAAAAATTGCTGAAGTATTTGCAGAGATGTTGTACGCAGCTGAAATGGGGAAATGCTGAGTGGTATTCTTTATTTTATTTTGGGCATTTTAGTCCATTTAATCTGACTCGGGGATTTTAATATGACCATTTTAATACATGCAGATGTTAGTTTTTGACAAAGCCCATCAATGACAATATAGTTGTTCTATTTGTGGGTTACTCTGTTGAAGTCATGTAAAAAAAAAAAAATTAATTAATTAAAAAAAAAAAAATCTCAATGATATGGTTTTACTGGTATTTAAATTCCTCAAAGAATATTTTTCCTACTCAACACTAATTATTCAATCAATGAAATGAAACATATGTATATCATACAGAGTGTGATATAATAATAACTTTGTGAAAGCCAGTCTGTAAAGTTCAGAGTTATGCTGATAAACATGTGGAAATCCTGTTGCAAAACGTAGGAAGAAATAGAAAAAAGTGAGGAACAGAAACTTTGAATTAAAACGCCAGCACAGATCAGTTCGGACAGAAGAGAACAAGACAAAAAGAGGTAAAGATGGGTTTCAAGTACATACTTTAAAACTGAAGATGAACCATACTTTGTTATATTATTTAACCTGTTTTTATCTTATTTATTTTATACTAAAATATTATAGATCTCACTGCTGTAATAACTATGAGTTAACTGTGTATAATACATTGATACAGATAACATAAAACTGTCCTGTTAAGTGCTTAACTATATAAAGATTAAGTCTTTGGAGCAGCTGTAGTCCTCCGTAAAGGATGTACACATCATAATTACAACATAAATAAGCATGTGACATGAGATGTGACTTTCATGAGATGTGTGACTGTAGCTGGAGTCTTTCCTTTGATGTAATTTCTGAATGTTTATTTTTAGCATTAATACAAGTTTGTCCAGTGGAGGAAGAGACTCAACGTGTCGAGCATCGAATATCAAGCATGTCTGTTTTCATCTGGGCAGCTCTGCTTTCCTCTGTGACATGTAGCAGTGCTGACATAAGTTTGTATCTTCTTCTAAGTAACCTCCTAATTCAGCTGATATTCAATAATCTTTTAACATTTGCATATAAAACTGTTTCATAACATGTATCCAGATTATAAATTATCTATTATCACCCAGAATTTATCATAATTTAGTATTACTACTGTCTCAAGTAGTAATTTATCAAGGATCAGACACGATCTTTTACTGTTTGAAACTAAAAACTGTCTATTTTTTATATTTCCCTTGCATTAATAGGTGCCTCAGCCTGGGGACGACAACACTGTGTCAGTGGATACTGTGTCACTCTCAATGAGGGAGAAGTAACAGTAGAGGCTGGACTCTGTGTTGTGATCCCATGTTCTTTTAGGACTGGTGATGGCTTTACACCTAAACATTTAGCTTGGTATAAATGTGAAGTATCTGAACCAAGATGTGGTAATCCTATCATGATATTTCACACCAACAACAGCATTAAAGTTCAGTCTGGGTTTAAAGGGCGAGTGTCCTTTTTGGAGCATGATCTGAGCCAAAACAACTGCAGCATCTTCATTAATAAGCTAAAACAGTCTGATTCTGGATCATATCACCTCAGAGTTATTGGTGAACTGAATGGAAAACCTGATGGATTTTCATTCTCTCCCAGAGTGACTGTTTATGTAAAAGGTATGAAAATGTAGACTAAAACACAAACATACTTGAAGTCTTAAACACCCAAAATGTTTAACCAAAAATGTCAAAGGAATTTGCAAAGAAAAGCATCTGGACTTCTTTGAGTTGCTTGAAGACGTTTCACCTCTCATCCGAGAAGCTTCTTCAGTTCTAAGGTCAAATGGCCGAGAGTCCCAGATTTAAACCCAGTGGGAGTATCCCCCCAAAGAGGGACAAAGGACCCCCTGGTGATCCTCTAATCACATGAGCCAAGGTGTGAAAGCGGGTGTGGTACCTAATCAGCCAGGGTTTCGGGTGAGCTCATTGTGAAACCTGGCCCCATCTTGTCATGTGAATTCCTGAGGTCAGATGGCCCAGGATGTGAGTGGGCGTTAAGGCGTCTGGGGAGGGAACTCAAAACTGGATTATAGATGGCAGACAGTTGGTGTCGTAAACCACCGCCTCTGTTCAAAGATGGTCGCTCACAGTGGACATAGATGGCCTCTTTCACTCCTCTTTCAAACCATCTGTCCTCTCTGTCCAAAATGTGAACATTGGCATCCTCGAAAGAGTGTCTCGGCCATTTGACCTTAGAACTGAAGAAGCTTCTCGGATGAGAGGTGAAACGTCTTCAAGCAACTCAAAGAAGTCCAGACGCTTTTCTTTGCAAATTCCTTTGACTACGATGACCTGGATGACTGAGAACCTTCACAGACATTTAACCAAAAATCAAAAATGTATTGTTTTCCCATTAGGTCTTAAGCTGAAGCCCACAGTAATGATTCCCACACTGACAGAGGGACAGCAGGCCACACTGACCTGCACTGCTCCTGGTCTCTGCTCTGGATCTGTTCCTCAAATCACCTGGACATGGAGAGGAGCAGGAGGGACTGAATCTTACATTACAGGAAACAGCACTGATTTCAAGACAGAGAATCTGACTGCTTTCACACAGAGACACATCTCAACTTTGACCTTTAACCCATCAGCTAAACACCACAACACGAACGTCACCTGTATGATCAGTTTTACAGGTGAAACAATTACAGAAGAGACTTCAACCTTAAATGTGAACTGTGAGTACTTTGCTATAAACACAAAATATTGTGAACCTTGTTGACTTGTACAACTTTGGGGGGAAATGTAAGGAAGTTATTTTTTGGTTTTTTTTGACTCATAGACTTGAAGGAAGTTAAAATAAGTGGTGTTACAAGGGTGAAGGAGCATGAATCACTGAATCTGACCTGCAGTGTTGAAAGTTTCCCTCCAGCTTTTATTGTTTGGAAATCATTGACTACCAATATAAATCCTGACAATGGAACTAACACTGATCTGTACAATGACACTGGATCAGCTACACTTGTTATCCAGAATGTGGCAGCAGAACATTCTGGACAATATGTCTGTGAAGCAAAACATCTGGATACATTTCTAACTGTAAATGTCAACGTAACTGTGACTTGTAAGTAGACGGTAATAATCTTCTCAAATCTGCAGTTCACTAATGCACATAAGTGTATAAACCTGACAGGTAGTCAGCTTCAGTATTGTTTCTGAGAGATGAAAGACCATTCTTCCAAAACATATTACCTCTTTTTGGTGTTTCAGTGACTATAGTGGAGAGCACTATAAGAGAAAAATAAAGCCAAAACATAACAAACAGAAAAATTCCCATAGTGTGAAAAATATTGGATACCATCACTGTATGGATCAAAGATTATTTTTTTTATGTTGTTTTAGTAATACATTCATTGTTTCATCCCACTTTACTTGTGTGTCCCACAGATAAAAGGAATCTTCAGATCACTGGCAATACAACTGTAGAAGAAGAACATGTTCTGAATCTAACCTGCAGTGTTGAAAGTTTCCCTCCAGCTCTTATTGTGTGGAAAAAATTGAGTACAAACCCAAACCTTCATAGTGGAACTTGCCTGTACACTGGATCAGCTACACTCAACATTCCAAATGTGACAGCACAGCATTCTGGACAGTACATCTGTTCAGCAGAACATCTGAATACCACCGTGACTTCTTATGTCAGTGTAACTGTGACTTGTAAGTAGACAGTACTAATCTTCTAGTAAAGTTTAGAATTGCACACAATTGTATAAATATGATAGGAAGCCTAAAACCTTGATCTGTATTGTTACAATAAACCTTTTTTAAATGTCATGACATAAAGATAAAGGTGGGTAAGAAAATAGAAATACATTTTCAAAAATAAAATAATAGTTATCAGGCCACAGTGCACTGCCAGAGCAGCTACTGTACAATTTGGCATTGTTTCTCTGGAAAACTACTGGACCAATGGAACAGGTTTTAAAAGACATTCCTCTTTTGTGTTTTGATGATGATGGTGGGAAAAAACTTAAACCATACCAACAAAATGGAGCCCAAAGTATAACAAGGACACTAGTGTCCCTCACTGCATCATCAAGGCAATAATAAACTCGAAACATCCATCCATCCATATTGTATAAAATCACTGTCTGGGTCAAAGGTTTTGTCATGCGTTAGAATATTAAAATATTTTTGTTTTAGCCATTTCATCCTTCCTTATCTTAAATAAATTACTAAAATCTGTTCCACAGATTTAAGGCAACCTCTGATCATTGGGAATACAACTGTTAAAGAGGGAGATGTTCTGAATTTGACCTGCAGTGTGGACAGTATCCTCCAGCTCTTATTGTGTGGAAAAACCTAGCTCCAACACAAACCTTCATCATATTGGAACTGACACTGATCTGCACAATGACACTGGATCAGCTACACTTGTCATCCAGAATGTGACAGCAGAACATTCTGGACGGTACATCTGTGCTGCAAAACATCTGGACACAACTCTGACTTCTTACGTCAATGTGACTGTGACTTGTAAGTAGACAGCACTAATATTTCAATATAATATATTGGAAAAGTAGCCATAATTTTGTTTAAAGGTATAATAAAGTGTTCCAAAATTTAGAGTGTGATTTCCCTTCAACTTTTGAATTGTTAAAAGAGAAATAGAGGTGAATTGGTAAATTGAAAGAGAGATAACATAGATTATCTTATTATGACCCTTCATCAATACAAAATGTCATATCATCAAAAGTCCACATTAATTAAAACACTTCCTAAAATCTTTAGACCAAATTATGACTACCTTACCAGTATATAAGTACTAAACACTACCCCAAGGAAACTTGTTATTGATTGATTTGCCACTGTATTAAAAAATGGATTTCAGTTGCATTAATGTTATTAATGCCATTACTAACTATTATTCCCAAGGATATTCCCTCTTTTAGTGTTTTGATGTGAATGATACTGAGCAGTATGAGGAACAAGGAAACTTAAACCATGCCAACAAAAACGTGTTCCCTATTATACTTGAGAATGGTCAGACATCATCTTATCAAAAGATATTCCCGCTTTCTGTGTTTAAGTTATCTTGAATAATTATTTTGTTTCCCTCCATACTGTAAATAACGGGGACACTGGTGTCCCTCACTGCATCATCAAGGCAAAACTAAACCCGAAACATGCTAGCCAAAATGCCCCCTACATGCAAAAAGTATTGTATAAAATCACTGTCTGGGTCAAAGGTTTTTGTCATCCATTAGAATATTAAAATGTTTTTGTTTCAGCTATTTCATCCTTCCTTATCTTGAATAAATTACTAAAATCTATTCCTCAGATTCAAGGCAACCTCTGATCATTGGGAATACAACTGTTAAAGAGGGAGATGTTCTGAATCTGACCTGCAGTGTTGAAAGTTTCCCACTATCTCTGATTAGGTGGTCCAGACTTAGTTCAGACACAAACCTGCACAGCAATTCGAGATCAGCAACATTTATCATCCTAAATGCAACAGCAAAACATGCTGGACAGTATGTTTGTACGGCTCAATATATGAACAATACTGTGAAGGAGAAAGTCACTGTAAGGGTGATGTGTAAGTTCACAACTTTGTGCTTTTAAAGAAAAATAGTTTTTTTTTTGAAGACTGTCTTCTGAAAGACAGACACCACTGCTTGACATCAGTGCTTGGCGTCATGGAAATGGAATTGGAAGCATTGTAAATATTGTGTGTATATTCAAGAGAAAACCTCCAGTGAGATTCAACAATGATCAAATTGTCCTTTAAATGCTGATTAGAAGAAAATAACTGTGCACAAGTAAAAGACACAGTTTAGTTTGTTGTTAACATTAGCATCTACAATTTAGAGCAAAAACTCATTGCATATTTTCATAGTAAACGGTTATATGTTATTGTCTCCTTCCTTAAATAAACCAAGTAAATGTGCTGCACAGATTACAGGAAACCTCAGATCACTGGGAGAACGGTCGTTAAAGAGGGAGATGTTCTGAATCTAACCTGCAGTGTTGAAAGTTTCCCTCCAGCTCTTATTGTGTGGAAAAAATTGAGTACAAACCCAAACCTTCATAGTGGAACTTACCTGTATAATGACACTGGATCAGCTACACTCACCATTCCAAATGTGACAGCACAGCATTCTGGACAGTACATCTGTACAGCAAAACATCTGAATACCACCGTGACTTCTTATGTCAGTGTAACTGTGACTTGTAAGTAGACAGTACTAATCTTCTAGTAAAGTTTAGAATTGCACACAATTGTATAAATATGATAGGTAGCCTAAAACCTTGATCTGTATTGTTACAATAAACCTTTTTTAAATGTCATGACATAAAGATAAAGGTGGGTAAGAAAATAGAAATACATTTTCAAAAATAAAATAATAGTTATCAGTCCACAGTGCACCGCCAGAGCAGCTACTGTACAATTTGGCATTGTTTCTCTGGAAAACTACTGGACCAATGGAACAGGTTTTTAAAAGACATTCCCTCTTTTTGTGTTTTGATGATGATGGTGGGAAAAAAACTTAAACCATACCAACAAAATGGAGCCCAAAGTATAACAAGGACACTGGTGTCCCTCACTGCATCATCAAGGCAATAATAAACCCGAAACATCCATCCATCCATATTGTATAAAATCACTGTCTGGGTCAAAGGTTTTATCATCCATTAGAATATTAAAATATTTTTGTTTTAGCTATTTCATTCTTCCTTATCTTAAATAAATTACTAAAATCTGTTCCACAGATTTAAGGCAGCCTCTGATCATTGGGAATACAACTGTTAAAGAGGGAGATGTTCTGAATTTGACCTGCAGTGTGGACAGTATCCCTCCAGCTCTTATTGTGTGGAAAAAACCTAGCTCCAACACAAACCTTCATATTGGAACTGACACTGATCTGCACAATGACACTGGATCAGCTACACTTGTCATCCAGAATGTGACAGCAGAACATTCTGGACGGTACATCTGTGCTGCAAAACATCTGGACACAACTCTGACCCTATATGTTGATGTGACTGTGACTTGTAAGTAGACAATACTAATCTTCTGCTATAATGATATATATTTAGTTCAGCTGTGTTCTCACCGGTTTCCATTCATCGTCAGTAACCAGTGTATTTAAGCCCTCAGTTTCCCTCAGTTTCTTGTCTTGTCATTGCCTTTTCATTATGTGTGTTTTCAGTTCAGTCCACTTAATCAGTTTAGTTCAACCTTTCATGTTCTGTTCATCCCGTCTTTATAATAAACACCATGCTCATAGTCAGTCAGTATGTGCATCCTGCATTTGGGTACTCTCTTTCCATTCCCAAACACCTGACCGTCAAAAAAGCCTTCCATAGCACAGAGTGTGGTTTGCCTTCAATGTTTGAATTGGGAAAAGAGAAATACAAGTGAATTGAAGGAAAATCTAATTATGGATGAGATACCAATATTTCTTCTATTCCCAAGGATATTCCCTCCTTTAGTGTTTGGATGTGAATCACAGAGAGCAGTATGAGGAATGAGGAAACTTAGTCTTTTATGATTCTTTAAAGGTTATCTTGAATAAATCTTTTTTCGCCCTCCATATTATAAATTGCTGAATTCTGTTCCACAGATAAAAGGAGACCACTGATAGCTGGGAATACAACTCTTAATGAGGGAAATGTTCTGAATTTGACCTGCAGTGTGGACAGTATCCCTCCAGCTCTTATTGTGTGGAAGAAAGTTAGTGACAACACAAATCTTCAGAGTGAAATTCACACTGATTTGCACAATGACACTGGATCAGCAACACTTTTCATCTCAAATGTGACAGCAAAAGATTCTGGACAGTACATCTGTGCTGCAAAACATCTGGACACAATTGTGACCATAAATGTCAGTGTGACTGTGACTTGTGAGTAGACAGCACTAATCTTGAATCTGAAATTCATATTCATACCAAACTCACAGTTTACTTTGTTTTATGATCTGGCATTTCTTTTTACAGGGCTATCAAATATTCAAAATGGTTCAGGATGTGTGCTTCAGTCACAGATCTTGACCTGTGTGTGTATCATTGAAGGGTTTCCTTTACCTACCATCCAGTGGTTGCCCCTCAAGAACAACACTGAGTACTCTGTCATTACTGCTGTGTCAAATGACACAGTCAACAGCACTTTCAGCCTAAATGTAGAAAACCATGGCAACATCACTTTTGAATGTGTCAGCAACAATGGAAATGAAGAAGCTAAAGAAAAATTCACAATCCACAACAACTCTAAAAAATATGGTATATGTTTTCAAATAAACACTTTTTGACCACTACAATTAGTTTTTTAGTAACACATAAGAAAACATTTAACTTGTGCAAAATATAATAAAGTAAAAATATGCTTTTTTTCCATGTTGTTCCTTTGAGTGCAGAGCAACCATTAGATTTAAGCAAGGGATACCTAAAAGTCATCATTGCCTTTTTGATTGGGACACTTCTTACAGCAGTTGTTTGCTTTTTGGCCAAAAAGTATTACAGGTACAGCATTTACTTTTCTAATTATTATTAGGTTTTCTCTGTAAATAAGGTTGAACATGAATTTGGTTCTGAAAAAATATAATTCTCAGAAAAAACAGAAGAGCTCTGGAAACCTTCATGAGACTTTGGAGATGGACAGACGTCAAGATGATCCACAGGTAGTAATGTCCATCTGGCATTTTTTTTTTTTATATAACTGGTAAAATATGATTTTTTGCTCACATGTCTAGAATGCTGAAGTGGCCATATTTACACTTTATTAATTAATATTTCGTAATGGTTTTTTGTACTACTAAAAGTCTGCAAAGTTGCAAAGATCCAAAGCTTTTGAAATTAAAAGATTAAAACCAACTATTTTTAAGCATTGAAAGAAGTTTCATTTAAACTGTAAAACAGGTTCTACAGTTTGAATGAAAATGGGTCATTTTCATTCCACAATTAACTGATTTCTTTTACATACCCACCATTTGTCTGTCCACCAAGTTTAGTTCAAATTGAGAAAGTTGTGCATAATTTCAGTAACAGATAAACTGAAAACATATGTGTTAGAAGAGAAACAACTGCTCATAATGCCAGTTATTTTGCAAGTGTTAAACCCTGCAAACATTTTTATGAATTGTGTTGGGATTCAGTTTGAAATGTGTATGGTCAAACTATAACGTTTTGTTACCCATACTCATAGAGTCATGACTACAGATACAGTACAATCAAGATTGTGTGCCAACCAAACAAATTCACTAATCATAGCAGACTGGACTTGCAGACTGAGCAGGAAAAGAGATGCTTTATAGCATTGAAACCTGCAGACTTATTCTGGTGAACCAAAATCTAATCATGAACCTATAAATATTGCAAATGGTGAAAGCCAAAGCAAACCTTAACCTGATGTTTGGAGCAAATTGCTTCTTTCAGTTTGAACCCAAATATTGCCTTTAAATCACAAATTAAGGTGAACAGTGTACTGTGTACATTACAGTGTACAATAGTGGGAATTGTTGACATACAAATATTTAAGTCTGTGACCGGTTACAACATGGTTTTGCTGTTGTGTCATTAGTAAACATGCAGGCTGGCAGTGATAGTCTGACCTTTATGTTAGAAGAGGAAGTACTTAGTAAGTACAGTGATGCCATATAAGGTTATGTTTAAGTGATCAGAGTGATAGAGGGAACAAGTATTTAAAGCAGGTTCATGTTTATAAAAGGCAACATGTTTTCTCTCTGTGGTATGTTTTCTCCTTGAATTACCATAAAAACATTTATTCATATATATGTACATTGCCGAATCACAACAACAGTTTTCTCAAGGCACTGTATATTGTAAGGTAAAACCCTACAGTATTACATAGAAAGCCCCAATGATCAGATGAGCCCCTGTGAGGAAGTACTTGGAGACAGTGGGATGGAAAAAAATCCTGTTTAACATCAAAAAATTCTCAGAATCTTTTTATTATTGTCATCATCATCATCACCATCATCACCTTTGTTTATAAAACAACCAAACAGGCCAGCACAGAGGTTATATGGTCTCTTTTACAAGTTCCCTTTAGCAGTTGTGCAGCGGTATTTTGAACCAGCTGAAATTGTGAGAGCAGCAACTGAATGACCCTCACATAAAGTTACAGTAGTCCAGATGGGAAGAAATAAAAGCATGGATCACTATTTCGAGGTACTGCCCAGAAAGAAAAGATTTCACTCTTGCCAGTCGCCTTAAATGATAAAAACTGGACTTCACCACAGCTCTAATTTGGCTGTCCAATTTAAAACCAAGGTCAGTAATAACAGGTTTAAAATAAACTTCCAAGGATCCCATATCAATAAAGGAGGACTCACAGGGACCACTGAGTCCAAACACTAACACCTCTGTTTTCGATTCATTAAAATTGAAAAGGTTTAAAGCCAACCATGCTTTAATGTCGTCTAGAGCAGCGGTCCCCAACCTTTTTTGCGCCACGGACCGGTTTATGACGGACAATATTTTCACGGACCGGCCTTTAAGGTGTCGCGGATAAATACAACAAAATAAAACTAGTACCGGTACCGAAAAAAAGACGATTTATTCATAACACACATGAAAAGACCCAGGAAAACCGAGTTAACGATAAAAACGATAACAAAATAACGCTGAAAACCGATAAAAACCCTGAAAACCATACATTTCACACCTGAGCCTCAACTCTCGCGGCCCGGTACCAAACAACTCACGGACCGGTACCGGTCCAAGGCCCGGGGGTTGGGGACCGCTGGTCTAGAGGTTTTATGGTGATGACATCCTTCAGGATGGGTGGAATCTCTTGTGATCTCCTCAGCTCTGAGGCAGTGGGATGTATAGATGTGAAAGAGGGAAGGGGGCAGTAGATCTTCTGCGCTGTGTTGACCGCTGTGGAGTCTCTTCTGCTGAGTCTGGGTACAGCGTGTGTGTGTGAACCATGCCTAAGTAAATTAATCAATGGTATTTAAATACTTTATCAGCTCCCTTTTATCTCAGGGCACACTAAAGCAGATTGATCAGTATATTTGGTGCAGCCTCCTCCATATATATGAGCTCAGAACAAGGCTGTGCATGTGATCTGGGAAACTTGCATACAAAGATGTATTAATAAGTGTTCCTGAAAAGGATTGGTATAAAATGTTTACATGAAGTATAAGCTTCTGAACAGCAGTTGATCAATGTGATAAAACTACTTGAAACTGACCACAAAGACAGAGGAAGTACATTAGAGGTACTTAAGAAAGAGGAAGTGTTAGTTGAAAGCAGAGACACTCTATAACAAGACACAAGGATGCCCACACAAACACGCATTAACACGGACACACTGAGAGGGAAGCAGAGGACAGAGACACAAGCGAACCTAATAAACAAGAAACTAAACAGGGAATAGAAGAAACTCAAAACCTACTAACTTTAAACTACTAAACCATTATACAAAATATCACTAAAACTCAAAAAGCTGGGTCAAAAGGATCCAGAACCATGACACATATATTATCACCCATGAACTAACTTCCCAGCTGGTCAGAGGTTTGCTTTTTGAGTCAGAATAAGTTGTTTGGCCTTGGTGGAGAAGATTTGGCAAGTTTTTCATAGATACAATCTATACACTCAATTCTACTGCTCAGCATACAAATGTGTGGGGAACAAAACAAAACAGGCTTTCTGACTGTATAAAATTTCCCGCCAAAAAGGATTGTTACAACAAAGAAATAACCGACCAAACACAATATATGAAAAGCTATTCCAACGACAATCATGTAGAAAAAAAGACATTCGGTCATGTACAATAACATATTTAGTATTTTCATGGTCTTAATGGAGTATTCATTCTATAAGGGGATTGTTGACTGCTAAGGTAGCTGGTAGGATCTGCAGAAGTTTCTGATAAAACTTGTGTTTGCTGTTTACCATTTTCATCATATATCTTATTATTTGACAAAAAAGAAAGAGAGAGAAACCTCTGGTCCATAAAAAAGATGGTATGTGCTTCTCATCTAAATACTTTCCACTTCAACATTTTCAGATTTTTAGGAATGTACTTTTAGCACAACTCCTGCCATTGCATGTAGTACTTATAATTCAGAAACTATGGATATTAACTTTTTTCTTTTTCCTTTCCATTTTATTTCCCTCGAGTGCAGAGCAACCATCTAGTTTTAGGCTGAAATTCCTGAAAGTCATCATTGGTCAGAAATTGCTATAGGTGCAGCATTAACTTTACTAATAATTATCAGGTGTTCTCCATAGATAAATTTTAATATATATTTTTAAACATATTCTGTAAAAATGACCTTTTCTCCAGAAAAAACAGCTCCAGAAATCCTGATGAGACTTTAGAGATGTATTCTTTTGTTTGTATTTGTATAGCGCTTTTTACTAGTTCCTGAGGACCCCAAAGTGCTTTACACATTCAGTCATCCACCCATTCACACACACATTCACACACTAATATATAAAATATAACTTAATGGCTTACTTATATGTTATTTAAATACAATTACAGTTGCAATAAATCAAATGAAATACTAAATTATTATTCAATTAATAACAAAAACTATCAGGAGCATTTATTTCATGTACAGGGTGGGTCATTTATATGGATACACCGTAATAACATGGGAATGGTTGGTGATATTAAAGTCCTGTTTGTGGCACATTAGTATATGTGAGGGGGCAAACTCCTCAAGATGGGTGGTGACCATGGTGGCCATTTAGAAGTCGGCCATCTTGGATACAACTTTTGTTTTTTCAATAGGAAGAGGGCCATGTGACACATCAAACTTATTGGTAATGTCACAAGAAAAACAATGGTGTGGTTGAAGAAAAAGACTGATTTTTTTATGACATATATAATGTTGGTTATCACAATCCTCTGGGTCCAGCTATGTAGACTCACACATACAACAAACTGCTGCACTGATCTTATTTGAAATGGTTAAAAATAATTTTCACAAATACAAGTGCAGAGCAGTGCATTGCTATAACAATGTTTAAATGAGTTACATAGCAATACTAAGAGCAGTAGAGATGGTGCAGAATATAAATGAATACATAAGAAGGCTAAATATGCAGAAGTGTTTGCAGAGAGGCAGCAAACACTTCTGCATATTTGGGCATGAAATATGACTAAATATGCAGAAATGGGGGAAATGAGAGAGGGTAAGTTTATTTTAAAGTCTTAAGTTGTTTAATGCACTCAATCTGTCTCAAGGAACTTTTTTTTAATGAGTACATAAGAAAACACTTAAATAGCAATAAAATGATGTTGTATCGGTGGTATGATGTTGAAGTAATGTAAAGATAAGCTAAATGTCATATACAAGTTATGTTTTCACTCTAATATTGTGCGGACTTCACCTCACAGTGTAAAGGGCCATGAGGTGAATGATGATGATTGATGCTATATGAACTTGTTGAGCACCATTACTGCAATCTTAAAATCTCAAGATAGCATTATGTTTAAAAAGGTAAATTATTTAATAAACAATAAACAATTTTATAATTACATATAGCATACAGAGGAACTTGAATGTCAGTCTGTAAAGTAGAGTGGTTTACTGAGAAACTTCCTGAAATCATTTTGCAAGGAGGAAGAGAAAAGAAAAGAGAGATGAGGATGAAAACTTCAGTTTAGAGAGTCAGCAGTCATCAGTGAGAAGAGAAGTTTTGAAGAACAAAGCAAAACAGGTAAAAATAAATTTTAATCAGTTTCAAAAGTCTTTTTAAAAGAAGAAATGTAAAGACTTTTTCACATCTGTAGCAGTGATGGTGAATAAGACCATTATTTATTAATAAAAGATTATGAGTGACCTAATGCTGTCCTCTTATTTGGCAGTTAATATACATTTAAATTATATTATATATATTATACATCTTTTATTGAGCTGTGTGATGTGAACTGTTGGCTTTTTCTTTATTTTATTTTTTGTTTTGATTTCTTTTTGCTTCATCTGCTGGATAAGTTATTCTGTGGAGGGAGAGACTGAACATCTCGAGCATCGAACATGTTTGTTCTCATCTGGTCGGCTCTGTTTGTCTCTGTAAAAGGCAGCATTGCTGACACAGGTTTGTATCTTCTCCTTTACTGTAATTCTGCTATATTTGTATTTGAAATTATTTTATTTATATTTGTATGTAACACTCTTTTTATGAAATTTGTCCAGATAATAAGAATGTATTATTACCCACAGTTCATCATAAATTTGTGACTTTGCTCTCATGTTTTGGCTTGTGTGACATTTTAATGTAATCTTTTGTTAAACATGTCCTGAGAGATTGTTAATCAACATCCAGGAATATATTATTGCCTGGATATAATAGGCTATGAAATGTGAAAACCATAGTAGTTGTGTAGGCTACAGCACAAACAAGCAGATTGTGAAAACATAAAAGTTACTGTGGTATCTTTAATTAGATATCATGTTTATTGTTGTAAACTAAAAATTCTTTATAACTATATTTATGTTTCCCTTTGCATTAACAGGTGCCTCAGCCTTGGTGCAAAAACACTGTGACAGAGGATACTGTCTTAATCTCACTGAGCAAGAACTAACAGCAGAGGCTGGACTCTGTGTTGTGATCCCGTGTTCTTTCACTACTGCTGATGAGTTTACACCCAAACATACAGTTTGGTACAAATGTGAAGCATCTCAAACAAGATGTGGTGATGGTGACATAATATTTCATAGCAACAAAAAAAACAAAAAAGCTAAGTCTGGGTTTAAAGGACGAGTGTCACGTTTGGAGCCCGATGTGAGTCAGAAAAACTGCAGCATCATCATCAATGATCTGAAAGAGTCTGATTCTGGATCTTATCAGCTCAGAGTTACTGGTGTACTGAATGGAAAACATGATGGATTCACATTCATTCCAAGAGTAAATATCTCAGTTAAAGGTGAAAAAAGCTATTTCAAGGACAATCATGTTGAAAAACAAGATATTTGTTCATGTACAATAACATATTTAGTATTTTTATGGCCTTAATGAAGTACTCATTATTTGGGGAATTATTGACCTCTATGGTAGCTCGTAGGAACTGCAGCAGTTCCTGTTAAAACTTGTGATTGCCATTAACCATTTTCATTAAATATCTTATTTGAAAAAACAGATTGATGTACTGGATGAACTTCAGATAGTTGATGTGTTTCTATAAATGCAATTTGTTTTCCCTTTAGGTCTTAATCTGAAGCCCACAGTAATGATTCCCACACTGACAGAGGGACAGCAGGCCACACTGACCTGCACTGCTCCTGGTCTCGGCTCGAGATCTGTTCCTAAAACCACCTGGACATGGAGAGGAGCAGGAGGGACTGAATCTTACATTATGGGAAACAGCACTGATTTCAAGACTGAGAATCTGACGGCTTTCACACAGAGACACATCTCAACTTTGACCTTTAACGCTTCATCTGAACACCACAACACCAGTATCACTTGCAAGATCAACTTCACATGTGGAAAAACTACACAGGAGACTTTGACAGTAAATGTAAACTGTGGGTACTTCGTAACCTATTGTTATTGTTTATATCTATTTATTTATTTGAAATATATTGGATGATCAGTAGAGTCTGAAAAGGAAACAACATGACTGTAAAATGTATATTTTTATCTAACAGATAAGAAAGAAATTACAATCAGTGGTATTACAACTGTTAAGGAGGGAGATGTTCTGAATCTGACCTGCAGTATTAAAAGTTTCCCTCCATCTGTGATTGTTTGGTATAAATTTGGTTCTGACACAAACCTGCACAATGACAATGGATCAGCTACACTTGTCATCCCTAATGCAACAGCAGAACATTCTGGACAGCACATCTGTGCAGTTACATATATGAACAATTCCCTGAAGAAGGATATCAATATCACAGTGATATGTAAGTACACTTTTTGTTTTTTGTTTTTTTGTTGTTGTTTTTTTTCTTTTAAGCAGACCATTTTTAGCAGTGGCCATTTTCATTCATCTGGTACCTGACATGGTGCATTTAGATTAGTTTAATTCTTTTGAATAAGTCTTACAGCCACACCTTGTTAAATATGTGATATCATCAACATCTGTGTATACTGGCTTTGAGGTGTTGAGACACTGATACCGTTGACTACTTGTATTTTTTAAAGAAAAGTCAAAAATGTCACTTAAAATAATTTTGAAAAGCTGAATAAGATGTACAAATGTGTATCTTTTATTTATTGATGTAGAGTAAAACTGTATTCAGAAAGAGAGACACTGTAGACTGCACTATACATATGAAGTAAGAGGAAATGTATTAAGAGCCTTTTGAAACCTATTATGATGTTTTACGGTGACCAAATTGTAATTAGCATTTTAATGACATTTGTGGCATTTTACACTTCGCATTAATTAAACTCGCGTTGTTATCATTCTTATCCTTCATTTTTCTGGTTGAATGATTACATGTCAGTGTAACTTGCCCTCTCCATAAATATACCACTGAAATCACTGAAATGTATTTTACAGATAACAGGGATGCTCAGATCATTGGGAATACAACTGTTAAGGAGGGAGATGTTCTGAATCTGACCTGCAGTGTTGAAAGTTTCCCTCCATCTGTGATCGTGTGGTCTAAACTCAGTTCTGACACAAAACTGCACAATGACACTGGATCAGCTACACTTGTCGTCCACAATGTGACATCAGAACATTCAGGGCAGTACATCTGTACAGTAAAACATCTGGACACAACTCTGACTTCACATGTTAATGTAACTGTGACTTGTAAGTAGATGGCATTTTAACCTGAAATTCATTAACATTATAGCTTGCAGCTTCCCCTGTTTTATGATTCTGATTACATGTTTACAGGGCATACAAAGATACAGAATGGCTCAGGATGTGTGCTTCAGTCTGAGGGTTTGACCTGTGTGTGCATCAGTGAAGGCTTTCCTTTACCTACCATCAAATGGCCTCTGTTGAATCAACACACTGAGTACTCTGTCATTACCACTGTATTAAATCACACAGTCAACAGCACTGTCAGTGTAACTGTAAAAAACCATGGCAACAGCACTGTTGAATGTGTCAGCAACAATGGAAATGGAGAAGAAAGAGAAAACCTGCTGATCAATAACAACTTGTCCAAAAAAGATGGTAAGTTTTGTTTGGTTGCTGCTGTTGTTTTGAATTAAAACCCTTTCTGTAACACTTTTAACCACTTGACATTTTTACTACCATTTCTTGACCCATGTAATCTATGACATATGTAATTAAGACAATCATTTGATAGCCATTAGGTGTACTGTATATAATTCAATGCCATATGTGAGTTAACAGGTTTTTCATGTTATTTTCTTTGATTGCAGAGCCATCATCGGGTCTTAGGTGGCAATTTCTGGAAATTATCATTGCATTTTTGATTGGTGCAGTTCTTTCATCAGGTGTTTGCTTTTTGGCCAAAAAGTGTTACAGGTACAAAATTATTTTTGTACTTATTATTAAGGTTTCTCTGTAGATGCAATTTAACATTCATTCCAACATCGTTTCTGTAAATATGCCCTTTTCTACAGGACTGAAATGACGAGTTCCGGACATTTGAATGACACTTTTGTGATGCTGACATGTCCAGATGATCCACTGGTATTTATGTTAATTTGTCTTTTTTGATATAAATCTTTAAATAGTTCAAATGAGTTTCAGCACAAATATCTCACATACATATGGTGGAAGTCTCATTGCTGCTGGTAATCCAGCAGTGACGCCATCTTTATCCTGCTAGGCGGTGTTGAACACAGCCTGGCAATTCTCAGGTGTACTCCAGTGCAATGCAGTAAGGGACAGATGGAGAGAGAAACCATGCAAATAGGATGGTTTGACTTAAAATATGACACATCTCAACTTTCTGTCACAGTAAAACTTTGATCTTTAATATTCATGATAAAACAACCATAAAATAAATAAACAAATGGAAACCAGAATTACAGTAATGCAAGGTTCATTTCTTGTGTAAAGCTAATTTTCAGGCCACCCAATGAAAACTCAAACCCTTTGAAGCATGAAAGACTTTATACAAGATACATGGATAGTATTCACAATGTTGGTCTGCCTGTAGCTGATAAATGACTCAAACTATTTACTTTGTACCCAACAGATATATGATGGTCAAGCATTACAAAACAACCAGACCGTGAACTCAAACCGTGGGACAAATGAAGTGAAATATGCCACCATTGATTTTTCCCGGTTAAAAACAAACAGCAGCAGAAAGGCAGCAAGGACGCGAGAAAGCACAAAGACCGAGTACGCTGAAATTAAGAAGGTAATAAAAAAAGAACAAGAAGATGATGATGGAGAGGAAGGTAAAATGTTGGAGGGGGAGATGAAACACTGTGAACCAGAAAAGAAGAAAGAGGAAGATGAGCCAGTGTACTCCACGGTGAATGACATAATAGATATTTGAGGAATTCTTTTGTATAGTTGCTAAGGATAAATATTGATCTCATCATATGTAATGGATGGATTGATGGATGGATGGATTTCCATTTTGTGTTTGAATAACAATTTTCTCTATACTGTAAACTTCACAAATATTAACAAATCAAATGTTACAGAATGTAAGCTCTGAATATAGTGCTCTGCAATAGTTTAATGATTACAAATATTAGAAAAATGTTATGGTTTAGCAAATTTTAGATACCTATACTGCTTTACTATAAAATCTTGCCCAATGACATTTAGCTGTAGTAGTAAATATAGTGGTTTATCTTTTTCTTGACTTTATTCTTGATGTATTTTGCAGATTTTTAACGGTTTAAGATTCCAGGTGGCATATGGCCAACACTGATATTGTCTGGTCAAACATATTTGAAAGTGTGCAGCCAAAGTGTGCCAAATGACCTTTGGAATTTTCTTTTTGTGCTTTCACAAAATGCCCTTTTACACCATGTTTTGTGTTTTGTATTCTTCCAGAAAAACTTGTCTTTTTGTTAATTAAATGCATTTTTTTCCTCTTTTGCATAAGATCAATTATTTTATTTTTCAGTTTTTATCCGGCACCATCATCAGGTTGACCAATCTATTTGTTCTATACCAATAATCCATTTAAAGCTATTGATATAACTAGCTTCAGTAGTTCTAATGCTAATGACAAAAGTCCCCAAACTCTTCTTAATTATACAATAACAATACCAGAGTATTGATCAGTAAAAATGACAATTTTTTTTCCCATTATTTACTTGGTTTAAAACCTCTTGAGAACAATAGAGTTCAACACTAAATATGTTTTATTGCCACCCCCCACAGGGCGCCTGGGACCCTGATAGGGATTAGCGTAAGAGAATGGATGGATGAATGAATATGTGTATTTTAAGTTCGGTGTTTATGAACATTTTGAAAAATAATGACTACCTGCTTTTAATAAATCCATTAAGTTGATAAAATTTTATATTTAGGAAGTATCATTCATTTCTAATATATATGACTCAGTCAAAACAGTCTGTCTCAGCTTAAATCTTAGACTGCTTGAGCTCCACAGCTGTTTCACCTTGTCAATATTCAGTTTTTCACAAATGATATAATTTAATATTCAGATTACTGCTATGTATATGTATGTGTATATGCATATAGAGTATCCCATAAAACACTGGGTTCCTGTTCACTTATTGCATGCTCTTGTTTTCATTTATGTTTGTGTAAGATATCAGCCACACGCATGTGGGAAGGAGAACTCAGTCTAGTTCAGCTGCCAACTATTTGGAGTTGACAGTATTTGACTGGTGTAGATTTTGGCCCTTCTCTGTTAAAGGGGGAGAAAGGATGAATTTGGAAGAGAAAGCAGGAAAGTGAGCGGCTGCACGACACAGTTGCAGCTGGTTGCAGCAGCATACTCCAGTGACAGAAAGGGATATTTTAAAGGAAAATGGATATAACATGGCCCGAATGGTTTTGCTTTTATAATAACTCAATTTTACCAGAAGAAGGATTCAGTTTAATTAGGATTATTGTTGATTTGTTTTAATAAAACAGGAGGAACCTGTTAGTTTGCTGGACCTGTATGTTATGGAAGTTTAAGGAGGAAAGCTTACTCTGTAATTAGGAGTTGACCAACCAGATAACATTCTTCAAGACCTAGAGAGGAAGAGCTTGAGAGTTAAATTCCCAGGATCTAGTGTGGAAACACACTCCCTACTAATGCACCTATTAAGGTGGGGGAAAAGTCTTTCTCTGGAAGATGAAAGAACTACACCTTCAGGCACTTGTCTGCTTCGAAAGAAAAATAAACCTTGTGATGGAATAAACGTGATGAATTTCTATTGGTTCTCTATTGGTCACTGTTAGAACTTCTTCCTTTCTTGTACTGTGGCCGTTTTGTTCTGAGACCCACTTCTTCACACCATATTTGCAGTTTCAGCATGCAGTTCTGATAAGTAAAACATCAATTAAACTATTGAGTTCTTCAGGATTGTTACAAACAAGAAATACTCAACTAAACAGAAATGTCCTCATTTTTTGCAGCAAATTTCCAAACTTAAGTAGCTGATGGACACAGATACACAGATCAATTGGTGTTTGAACTGATCCACACTTCAGACGTCTGCCAGCTGTTAGTTTTTGTACAGCACTGCAGGTCTGATCCAGAAAGCTTTCACTCTCTTAATAACTGTTACTGTTAACAGTAACCAGTAACAGAGTATTGATGATGATGATGATGATGATGATGATGATGCTTTTTTCTATTATATACTTAGTTTAAACTAACTTAATAACTACACACAGAGACAGACAAGCTGCTATCACCTTTTAAGGAAAGAAAACAACAAAACTCAGGTGTTGGTCGTCAAAGGAGCTTTCAAAGAAAAGCGTCTGGACTTCTTTAAGTTGCTTGAAGACGTTTCACCTCTCATCCGAGAAGCTTCTTCAGTTCAAAACTGAAGAAGCTTCTCGGATGAGAGGTGAAATTTAAAGAAGTCCAGACGCTTTTCTTTGAAAGCTCCTTTGACTATGATGACCTGGATGACTGAGAACCTTCACAGTCAGGTGTTGGTCAGTAAACTGAAAAGTAAGTACAAAAGGATTAGTCACGAAACACACACTCCTCTCCACAGAGCAGGGACAATCAATCACCATACACACAGCTCACTAGCTACAAACCAACAAGGCTCTCTGGCACTAGAGCTCACTTTTCTCTGGCCTTAAGTACTTCTTACTGCTGATGGGAGTCAGCTGTACAAAAAAGATGGGACCTAAGGCAAGAGAGCTGGCAGGACACAACCACACAAGGGCAATCTCAGGAGGATGCCCTGCTAGGGCCATAACAAGAACAATAGCGCTCAACACTAAATGTTTTATTGCCCCCTGGGTAAGAGAATAGATTGATCGATGAATGAATGTGTGGTATTGTGTGGTATTTATGAACATTTTGAAAAATAATAACTAGCTGCTTTTAACAAATAAATGAAGTTGTTGAAATTTGATATCTGGGAAGTATCATTCATTTCTAATAAATATGACTCAGTGTTTAAGGTCAAAACAGTCTGTCTCAATCCTCTGGGTCCAGCTATGTAGACTCACACATACAACAAACTGTTGCACTGATCTTATTTTAAATGGTTAAAAATAATTTTCACAAATACAAGTGCAGAGCAGTGCATTGTTATAACAATGTTAAAAGGAGTTTCATAGCAATACTAAGAGCAGCAGAGATGGTGCAGAATATAAATGGATACATAAGAAGGCTAAATATGCAGAAGTGTTTGCAGAGAGGCAGCAAACACTTCTGCATATTTGGGCATGAAATATGACTAAATATGCAGAAATGGGGGAAATGAGAGAGGGTAAGTTTATTTTAAAGTCTTAAGTTCTTTAATGCACTCAATCTGTCTCAAGGAACTTTTTTTTAATGAGTACATAAGAAAACACTTAAATAGCAATAAAATGATGTTGTATCGGTGGTATGATGTTGAAGTAATGTAAAGATAAGCTAAATGTCATATACAAGTTATGTTTTCACTCTAATATTGTGCGGACTTCACCTCACAGTGTAAAGGGCCATGAGGTGAATGATGATGATTTGATGCTATATGAACTTGTTGGAGCACCATTACTGCAATCTTAAAATCTCAAGATAGCATTATGTTTTAAAAAGGTAAATTATTTAATAAACAATAAACAATTTTATAATTACATATAGCATACAGAGGAACTTGAATGTCAGTCTGTAAAGTAGAGTGGTTTACTGAGAAACTTCCTGAAATCATTTTGCAAGGAGGAAGAAAAAGAAAAGAGAGATGTGGATGAAAAACTTCAGTTTAGAGAGTCAGCAGTCATCAGTGAGAAGAGAAGTTTTGAAGAACAAAGCAAAACAGGTAAAAATAAATTTTAATCAGTTTCAAAAAGTCTTTTTAAAAGAAGAAATGTAAAGACTTTTTCACATCTGTAGCAGTGATGGTGAATAAGACCATTATTTATTAATAAAAGATTATGAGTGACCTAATGCTGTCCTCTTATTTGGCAGTTAATATACATTTAAATTATATTATATATATTATACATCTTTTATTGAGCTGTGTGATGTGAACTGTTGGCTTTTTCTTTATTTTATTTTTTGTTTTGATTTCTTTTTGCTTCATCTGCTGGATAAGTTATTCTGTGGAGGGAGAGACTGAACGTCTCGAGCATCGAACATGTTTGTTCTCATCTGGTCGGCTCTGTTTGTCTCTGTAAAAGGCAGCATTGCTGACACAGGTTTGTATCTTCTCCTTTACTGTAATTCTGCTATATTTGTATTTGACTTTTTAAAATATTTGCATGTAACACCCTTTTTCTGAAATGTATCCAGATGATAAGAATTTATTATTACCCGCAGTTCATCATAAATTTGTGCCTTTGCTATCATCTATTGGCTTGTGTGACATTTTCATTTAATCTTTTGTTAAACGTGTTCCGAAATATTGTTGATGCACATCCAGGGAGATTCCATAGCCTGGATATAATAAGCTGTGAAATGAGAACATTATAGTAGTTGTGTAGAGTACAGCACAAACAAGCAGCCTGTGTAAAAGATAAAAATTACTTCAATATCTTTAATTAGACATCATGTTTATCGTTGTAAAGTAAATATTCTTTATCACTATATTTATCTTTCCCTTTGCATTAACAGGTGTCTCAGCCTGGGGTCAACAACACTGTGTTGGAAGATACTGTGTTACTCTGAGTGAGCGAGAACTAACAGCAGAGGCTGGACTCTGTGTTGTGATCCCGTGTTCTTTCACTACTGCTGATGAGTTTAAAACCAACCATGCAGTTTGGTACAAATGTGAAGCATCTCAAACAAGATGTGGTGATGGTGACATAATATTTCATAGCAACAAAAACACAGACAGAAAAGCTCAGTCTGGGTTTGAAGGACGAGTGTCACGTTTGGAGCCTGATGTGAGTCAGAAAAACTGCAGCATCATCATTAATGATCTCAAAGAGTCTGATTCTGGATCATATCAGCTCAGAGTTACTGGTGAACTGAATGGACAACAAGATGGATTCACGTTCATTCCGAGAGTAACTGTCTCTGTTAAAGGTATGAAAAGGTATTCCAAGAACAATTATGTTGAAAAGATATTCAGTCATGTACAATAACATATTTAGTATTTTATGGTCTTAATGAGGTATTCATTATTTTGGGGAATTATTGACCTCTATGGTAGCTGGTAGGAACTGCAGCAGTTCCTGATAAAACTTGTGCTTCCCATTAACCATTTTCATTGAATATTTTAATATTTGAGCCCAGATTAATGTGATAAATTAACCACAGGTAGTTAATCTTGTTTCATAAATTCAGTTTATTTCCATTAGGTCTTAATCAGAAGCCCACAGTAAATGTATAAGTTAATGGTTTACTTATACATTTCTCAAAAACATTCTACACACTAAGTATCAGTTAATGCGACAGAAATATGTGCAGTATGTACACAACCATATACATGTAGAGCGGAGGTTGGCAACCAGCAGCTCACTGGACACATGTGGCTGTTAAGTCTCTCAGCTGTGGCTCCTGGAAACACTCAAATAAAAAAATTAATTAAAAAAAATGTGTGTGTGTTTACATATATAAAATATGCCTGTGCATGTGCTCTCTTCTGTCTTACAGCAGCTCGTGTGAAACATTGTGGTTCTTGCAGTACAGTTCTTCCCTGGATTGTTGCTGGTGTATCTCTCACTTTGAATACCTTCTGCATATGGTTCCTTTGGTATGTTTCTCCACATGTGTTTTTATGTTTTTTTGACTCTTTGAATGCAGTCAAGACTTTTAGACCATAATGGGCTTCTGTTTCTTCTTATTAAATGAATTCAAGAAACAAGGTGAACCTACATCAGAAGGAGAGAACCTACATGTCACTGCAAAAAGCGGATGTGTCATCAGATTATGATGTTATTGCACAACATACAAACTGAAAAGTCAGGTTTCAGATAGATGTGTAATTGTAATGGCAGCCTGTTGTCAATACTTTGGTGATGTACTTAGTTTTATTGTCTTTATTAAAGACCGATACTCTGGCATTACAAATTTTAATTTAAATTATTCAATTAAAACTTAGTATTTGTTAATTATTTTTTACATTGCATTGTAAACATTGAGATTGTTTTAAATGTAATATATTACACTTTCTATTTCAATTTATACATAGAGTTTAATAAAATCCCCATTGGGGGGATAGGTTAATTGATTAAACTAAATTGCCCATAGGTGTGAATGCAGGAGTGAATGTGAGTGCGGTTGGTTTTCTGTCTCTGTGTGTTAGCCCTGCGATAGACTGGCGACCTGTCCAGGGTGTACCCCGCCTCTCGCCCTATGACAGCCGGGATAGGCTCCATCGCCCCCCGCGACCCTGAAAAAGGATAAGCAGAAGCGAATGGATGGATGGATGGATGGATGGATGGATGGATGGATGGATGGATGGATGGATGGATGGATGGATGGAGTTCAATAAAATTGTTCACCTGTCTACAGCTGCAAATAGAGCTCTGTCCATACTCATTTTTTAGTAGTTTCTTTTTAATATTTGGAAGTTTAGGAGGTTGTAGCTAACAAGGCTACAACTATTCTGCCTCTTTATCAATCAGATCAATTCACTGGCTCTCTTGGGTTGGTCAGTTACATCACAGTTTTTCTACTGTTCCTCTTTTCCATTGTTGTAAAATGTGGAATGGTGGAATAACTGACAGAATCCCCCATGAAACATTAGGTGAGGAATATTTCCCTGTTCAATTATTGCATGCATTTGTTTGTGTTTGTGTAAGATATAAGCCACACGAATGTGGGAGTGAAGATTTCAGTCTAGTCCATCTGCCAGCTATTTTGAGTTGAGTACTGGGAATAGTTGATTGGTGTAGCTTGTGGCCCTTCTCTATAAAAGGGAGAAAAAGAGGAGTTTGGAAGAGAAAGCAGGAAGGAGAGAGGTGGTACAACACAGTTGCAGCTGGTTGCATCTGGTTGCAGCAGCAGACTCCAGTGAGAGAAAGGGATATTTTAAAGGAAAATAGATTTAACATGGCCTAAATGGCTTTGCTTTCATAATTACATTTTTCCAGAAGGGGTATTCATTTTAAGTATGATTTATGTGGATTTGTTTTGATAGGACAGAATAGGAACTTGTTAGTTTGCTGGACCTGTGTATTATGGAAGTTTAAGGAGGAAACACTTACTCTGTAATTAGGAGTTAACCAACCAGATGACACAATTCAAGACCTATCGAAACGTTAACAAAACTATTGAGTTTTTCAGAAGGATTGTTACAAAGAAAAAATACTCAACTAAATACAAATTTCCTAATTTTTTGCACCAAGTATCCAAACTTAAGTAGCTGATGGACACAGATACACAGATCAATTAGAGCTTCATCGGATCCACACTTCAGACGTCTGCCAGCGGTTAGTCTCTGTACAGCACTGCAGGTCTGATCCAGACAGCAATGGATTTGAGATTTCTCACAGGTATTCACAGTATTATTGCTTTTTAATATGATTAGATTGCATTTAAGTGCCAATTTGGCACTATTCAAGTGAACCAGACTGCCTCTAACTCAATTCAGTTCAATTTTATTTATACAGCGCCAAATCACAACAAAAGTCGCCTCAAGGCGCTTTATATTGTACAGTAGATCGCACAATAATAAATACAGAGAAAAACCCAACAATCATATGACCCCCTATGAGCAAGCACTTTGGCGACAGTGGGAAGGAAAACTCCCTTTAACAGGAAGAAACCTCCGGCAGAACCAGGCTCAGGGAGGGGCGGGGCCATCTGCTGCGACCGGTTGGGGTGAAAGAAGGAAAACAGGATGAAAGACATGCTGTGGAAGAGAGACAGAGATTAATAACAGATATGATTCAATGCAGAGAGGTCTATTAACACATACTGAGTGAGAAAGGTGACTGGAAAGGAAAAACTCAATGCATCATGGGAATCCCCGGCAGCCTACGTCTATTGCAGCATAACTAAGGGAGGATTCAGGGTCACCTGGTCCAGCCCTAACTATATGCTTTAGCAAAAAGGAAAGATTTAAGCCTAATCTTGAAAATAGAGATAGTGTCTGTCTCCCGAATCCAAACTGGAAGCTGGTTCCACAGAAGAGGGGCCTGAAAGCTGAAGGCTCTCCCTCCCATTCTACTTTTAAATACTCTAGGAACAACAAGTAGGCCTGCAGAGCGAGAGCGAAGTGCTCTAATAGGGTGATATGGTACTACAAGGTCAAGAAGATAAGATGGGGCCTGATTATTTAAGACCTTGTATGTGAGGAGCAGGATTTTGAATTCAATTCTGGATTTAACAGGAAGCCAATGAAGGGAAGCCAAAACAGGAGAAATATGCTCTCTCTTTCTAGTCCCTGTCAGTACTCTTGCTGCATCATTTTGGATTAGCTGAAGACTTTTCAGCGAGTTTTTAGGACATCCTGATAATAAAGAATTACAGTAGTCCAGCCTGGAAGTTGAATGCATGAACTAGTTTTTCAGCGTCACTCTGAGACAGGATATTTCTAATTTTAGAGATGTTGCGCAAATGGAAGAAAGCAGTCTTACATATTTGTTTAATATGTGCATTGAAGGACATGTCCTGGTCAAAAATGACTCCAAGGTTCCTCACAGCATTACTGGAGGCCAAGGTAATGCCATCCAGAGTAAGAATCTGGTTAGATACCATATTTCTAAGATTTTCAGGGCCGAGTACAATAACCTCAGTTTGATCTGAATTAAGAAGCAGAAAGTTAGCGGCCATCCAGGTCTTTATGTCTTTAAGACATTCCTGCAGTTTAACTAATCGGTGTGTGTTACCTGGCTTCATGGATAGATAGAGCTGCGTGTCATCTGCATAGCAGTGAAAATTTATGCTATGTCTTCTAATGATGCTGCCTAAGGGAAGCATGTATAATGTAAATAGAATTGGTCCTAGCACTGAACCCTGTGGAACACCATAATTGACCTTAGTGTGTGAAGAGGACTCTCCATTTACTTGAACAAATTGGAGTCTATTAGATAGATATGATACAAACCACTGCAGCACAGTACCTGTAATACCTACAGCATGTTCTAATCGCTCTAATAGGATATTATGGTCGACAGTATCGAATGCAGCACTGAGGTCTAGCAGGACAAGCACAGAGATGAGTCCACTGTCAGAGGCCATAAGAAGATCATTTGTAACCTTCACTAAAGCTGTTTCTGTGCTGTGATGAGCTCTGAAACCTGACTGAAACTCTTCAAATAAGCCATTCCTCTGCAGATGATCTGTTAGCTGTTTGACAACTACTCTTTCAAGGATTTTTGATATGAAAGGAAGGTTGGAGATTGGCCTATAATTAGCTAAGACAGCTGGGTCTAGAGATGGCTTTTTGAGTAAAGGTTTAACTACAGCCAGCTTGAAGGCCTGTGGTACATAGCCGATTATTAGAGATAGGTTGATCATATTTAGGATTGAAGAATTAATTAATGGCAGGACTTCTTTGAGCAGTTTTGTAGGAATGGGGTCTAAAAGACACGTTGATGGTTTGGAGGAATTAATTATTGAAGTTAACTCAGAAAGATCAATTGGAGAAAAGAGTCTAACTTAACATCGATGGTACTAAAAGTAGCTGTAGATAATATTACATCTGTGGGATGATTATTGGTAATTTTTCTCTAATGATAAAAATTTTATTTGTGAAGAAGTTCATGAAGTCATTACTAGTTAACGTTAAAGGGATTGTTGGCTCAGTAGAGCTCTGACTTTTTGTCAGCCTGGCTACAGTGCTGAAGAGAAACCTGGGGTTGTTCTTATTTTCTTCAATCAGTGACGAATAGTAAGATGTTCTGGCTTTATGGAGGGCTTTCTTATAAAGCAGCAAACTATTTCTCCAGGCTAAATGATGATCCTCTAAATTTGTGACACGCCATTTCCTCTCCAGCTTACGAGTCATCTGCTTTAGGCTACGTGTTTGAGAATTATACCACGGACTCAGGTACTTCTGATTTGAGACCTTAGTTTTCACAGGAGCTACAGTATCCAGAGTCGTACGTAGTGAGGAGGTAAAATTATTAACAAGATAATCGACCTCTGCTGGAGTAGCGTTCAGATAGCTGCTCTGCTCTATGTTGGTACAGGGCATTGAAGATGATAACAGTGGGTGGATTATATTCTTAAACTTAGTTACAGCACTTTCAGAAAGACATCTACTGTGATAAAGTCTACTCTCCACTGCTGTGTAATCAATTATTGTAAATGTAAATGTTATCAGGAAATGATCAGACAGCAGAGGGTTTTCAGGAAATACTGTTAAATGTTCAGTTTCTATGCCATATGTTAAAACAAGATCTAGAGTGTGATTAAAGTGGTGGGTGGGTTCTTTTACATTTTGAGAGAAGCCAATTGAGTCTAATAACAGATTAAATGCAATGTTGCGGCTGTCATTGTTAGCATCTACATGGATGTTAAAATCACCCACAATAATTATTTTATCTGAGCTGAGCACTAAATCAGATAAAAAGTCTGAGAAATCAGACAGAAACTCTGTGTAAGGCCCAGGTGGACGATATATGATAACAAATAAGACTGATTTCTGAGTTTTTGTCACGGCGAGTGAGATGAGCCGTGTGGAGATGATAAAGGAGGATCCAATTGCAGGCACTTGTAAAGGTGTGAAGGTGGTTTATTGAATAAATGGCAAAGGGAAAATGGCAAACGAAGACAAACTAAACTATACTGGAAAACAACTAAACTACAGCGCAGAAACCAGAACACAAACATGAAAGAGGGCGAGCAGAGGCAGACGATGGTAGACAGCAGGGAAACACACAGATGAAGCAGGGTGGATACACAGACGGACCAGCAACTACAATGACAGAAGACGCGACTTAAATACACACAGAGAAACACAAGGAGATTACACACAGGTGGTGGACACAGCTGGGAGTAATTAATGAGACGAGACAAGGGAGGTAAACTGACCACACTTACATGAGACGAAGACCTTCACAATAAAACAGGAAACAAGAATCACTACACAAAGACGCAGACTCGACACTGAGAGACAGACAGAATAAAACACATGGAACCTGAACTAAACATGAGGGCGAGATAACAAAACCTAAACCAGAAGTAATCATCATCATCATTATCATTATTAACAGCACTACAAGAGAATACGAGAACAAACCATCATTCAAAAAATAAACCAAAACACAATAAACTCAAAATACTGGGTCCAACGGACCCAGAACCGTGACAGTTTGACAGCTGGGTTGGACAAGGCTAAGCATCAGGCTTTCAAATGAATTAAAAGTCTGTCTTGGTCTTTTGTTAATTAATAGACTGGTGTGAAAAATTGCTGCCACACCGCCCCCTCGGCCTGTGCTTCGAGATTTCTGGTAGTTAGAATGACTCGGGGGTGTTGATTCATTAAAACTAACATAATCATCCGGCTGCAACCAGGTTTCTTTAACCTTAAACATCAAAATATCCAACACCAAGCTAAAGCTTACAGTAAGTCTTTTACTTACAAAGTGAGAACAGGAAGTTTTCTGATGCCACATGTGGTCATGTTTGAGTTATGTAATTTCATGTGATATGTTTTTGATATTAGCTGACAGAGTATTGAGCAATAAAAATGATGCTTTTTTTCTATTATATACTTAGTTTAAATCCTCTTGAGAACTGTTACCTTACCCTAAAAAGTTCCAGGGGAGGAAGGAAAGTAACAAAAGATGTCAAGGTTGAAAAAAGGAGAAAGGGAAGCAAAATGGTTAAGTTAACACATATGTATTAATATTTCTATTAATAACTAAACACAGAGATGGGCAAGCTGCTATCACCTTTTAAGGAAAAAAAACTCAGGTGTTGGTCATTAAACTGAAAAGTAAGTTAAAAAAGGATTAGTCACCAAACACACACTCCTCTTCACAGAGCAGGAGCAATCAATCACCATACACAGCTCACTAGCTTCAAGCCAACAAGCCTCTCTGTCACAAGAGCTCACCTTTCTCTAGCCTTAAGTACTTCTAGCTGCTGATGGGAGTCAGCTTTACAAAAAAGATGGAACCTTAGGCAGGAGAGATGGCAGGACACACTACACAAGGGCAATCTCAGGAAGAGGCCCTGCTAGGGCCCTAACAGGAACAATAGAGGTCAACACTAAATGCTTTATCTTAGACTTAGATCTTAGAATTCTGTAAAAGCACAACACTGTTATCTTGAGATCACCTTTCTTTAAAAGGTGATAGCAGTTTGTCCATCTCTGTGTTTATTACAAGTGATTATTATTGTAATGTATTATTGTATTCTTGCTATTGCTCCACTGTAATGATTTTCTTTTTATTCATTAAATAACATTTTAGAAACAGATATCACAAAGGTCTTTACCATGACAACAGTTAGAGTATTGGTGTAGTGGTGTCACATTTGGTAAAGTATACATCACTATGATTCAAAGCTTAGTATGCAATATCTTTTATTGAGCTGTGATTTGAATTGTTGACTTTTTCTTTTTCTTTGTTTTAATTTTTGTAAAATGCTGCACCATTGTAAAATTTTTGTTTTACAATGGTGCATCGAACCACCCAAGGGGCTCTTCAACTGGTGGGGAAGGCTGTTACATCTTCCAGGAGGTCTCCTCTCTTCAGGAACTCACTCTGCAGAAGGGGGAGATATAGGAGAGGTGGAAGTGGTGGAAGATCTCAGCGTGGGGGTCCATTGTCTTGTGTAGTCTGGAAGATGAGTGGATGGCGGGGTGGGTGCAGTTTTCTCTGTGGTGGGGCCGGGCGGCGCTGCTGTACTGAGCCCCGGTCCGGATGGGCCTGGGCCCCCTTTCCCTGGTGGGTTGCAGAGTATGGGGGTGCCTACTGGGGTCAGCGGGGGCTGGCCCCAGGGAGGGGTCACTTGCCCCTCCCTTCCTTCCCTCCCCATCTCCAGCTGCCTCCCTTTTCCCGCTCCACCACAATCACCCACACATGCAGGGCCTTGGGGTAAAGGTGTGTCACCAGGGTGCAGGGGAGGCATACTTCTGTCTCTTTCTTTCTTGCTTTCTCCCTTTCTTATCCCCCAGTCATGTCTGTCCTATCTGTAACAACGGAAAAAAACCCAAATGTCAATCAAATGCACCAACACAGCAAAGCCGTGATGAGCTAAAAAAACAAAACCTAATCTACAACATTACTCAGTATGACCTGGTCAGATAAATCATTGCAGTGCATTTAAGGAGTAGATTTGCCAGTTCATTAAAAGAATGACACCAGGGGGCGTCGGTTAGCATGCAGTTCCTTTACTGAAAGTAAGTGCAGATTGGCCTTCTGGTTTTGTTTTATTAGAGTGGTGTAGTTCTGTAACAACGAATAAGTTACGTAATAAAAGACTGTTATGTGCTGTGTTGGGATTGAAAATGTTTGATTTCTCTTACTAAAATAAGCGGTTATAATCATTTCATACATTTACTATAGATGAGCGCACACTGAAAAAAATGCAATAGGGTGGTTGTTGAATTTGCATAGAATTACTTCATATATCCAGCATGACTAATTTAAATTTCACATCTAAACATATTTTTGTCTTTTAATTTTCACATATTCTTTAAGAATATTCATTCTTTTAGAATAAATCATGTTGAAAAGAAACAAGTTAGTCGTGTTTTATGCTCAAGCTCCGCCCCCTGGAAAGGAAAAATCGGCTGCACTGTCCGCCATTTTTGTCTCTCGCTTTGGAAAATCTACTACCATCTGGAGTTTTACACTTGAAGGTAAATAAGATTTTAAAGCTAACACACCAGTGAGAAAGAGTGTAGATCCTTTATATATGTGGACTTTTACTGGAGTGTTGTTATTTTACAGGTATGTGGGCTGTTTATCGAAAACCAGGAAAGGCCAATGTTAGGCTCCAGTTAGCTAATGGTAACCGAAATTATGCGATAAGCAAATTAGTAATTAACATATATAATGTGAGTTAATATTGTTTATATATTCTTTCAGTCTAAATTAACAGACTATTACAAACTTGCATTGGTGTCTGTAGTAAGTGGTGGTACCTGCAGTGTCTTAACCATTAAACAAGGTAATGTAGGGCCGGGATATGACTAGTTTGTTGAAACATGTCTGCTGCCAATGTGACTGCGCACACATGGTAACATTACCAGCACATAGCCACAGCCGCTATAAACATGCTAAAAGGTCAATCTAGCTTCTGTAGTCAGCAGCTGGAAGACTCAACACAGACCCAAGATTCAGTGTAACGGTTATCTAAATGTTGTGTGTCCTGTTTGTAAGCCCAGAAAAAGAAATTAAATAAAATGACGACCTTGAGCTTCAAGCTAATGTAAGCGTAATGCTGTAGCATAAAGCTAATGCAATGATGAGGTTGTTAAATTAGTAAAAATACAGTAAATATATCCAACATGAATAATTTATATTTTTGGTCTAAACATAATTAAGTCTCACGCCTTTCACTTGTTTTAGAAGGATGTTCAGTCTTTTAAAACCAGTCATATCAAAATAACAGAAAATAGTTATGCTTTCTGTTAAAACTCCACCCCCAGGGTGTGTTCTGCGAGGAAAATTCACTGTGGCGGTCCGCCATTTTTGTCTTCGCCGTTTACCTTTGGTGCTGAGCTTTACTTTGTCGAGGTAAACTGAAAACTACATGTTTGAGAGGAAACGAAGAGAACATCCATTAGATGGGGAAGTTTTTCTCATGAATTGCCGTTGAGCAACATAATAGAAAAACAAGTCATTCCTTAAGTTAACTAACGATAATGCTAGCTTAAGCTGCGGGACAATATTATGTGCATTAGCTTTTTTTCAGTGTGTGCCCAGTCACATTCGCTTGTTTTTTTCTCAGTGAATACAGACTAACAAACTTGTGTCCATTTAGTTAACTGGTTGTACCTAAAATGTTTTAGTTAAACAAGCTAGTTTGCCATGGGTGGGCTCTGTGTGTGTGTGTGTGTGTGTGTTCGGGGGGGGGGTGGGGGTCTTCACTAAAGTCGGTTTATTTAGGGCATGACACCTATGCAGTACTCATTAGGAGAGGAAGTGCATGACTTGGGGCTTTATTTCATGTTCTGGGGCAGTGAATGTAATGTACTGATAACATGTTAAAGACAAACAAAACCCAACAAATTATTTTAACTGATTTATAGAGAGACTGAGAGGAGGGCTTAAAGAGATAAGAAAAATGACAATATAAATATGTTTAATTTATTTTTTCTGTATCGATATATGGTGCTTATCCCTGCTGAAGGGCAGATTGGTGTTGCTTCAGAACAATTCTCTAGCGTTGTTACGTAGAGGTGTTACAGTTAAGGTTTTAATAACATTATTTTATTTACTAGTGAAGCTTTGCATATGTTATCTCACATTCTGTAAGGTAAATTTTCTGGAAAGGTCAAATTAATTAATTTAACTAAGTATTAATGAAAGACCTTGATGTGTATATGACAATAATAGATGTAGTTTCTGGGTCATTTGGCAGAACTGCAAAATGGCCAGAAGGAGGCAACTGCTGTGGTTGCAAACAGGCTTTGGGTGGTATGGAAGTAAGGGCAACTATGGAACTGCTCAGCAACATGGGACCCATAGCTAATAAATAGTAATATGACAAAAATAACAACTTTGTGTGGATGTAACCTTGTGAGATCTGAGATTTTGACAGCATTTTATGTGACAACTTCTCTTTTTAGATAAATGCAGAGTTTAAGCGATTACCACCATGCCACTGCAGTCCAGATTACTCTCGCAGATAGATGTGCTATCTGACAAACTAATAAAGGTCTTCAAAAGGCGAGGAGGACAAAGAGGAAGAAGACTTCAGAACATTCTGGAGCCCACGGCCCAGGTAAGAAAAAAAAATAATTTGTGTATACACTTTAGGGAAAATAATAATTTTAACCAAATGCTGCTTGTCACTCTATGCCAGGAGTATGTTGAAAATCACCTGGGATTTTCACAATTTACCATGGGTGCGGTTTTTTTTTTCTTTTACCTGCATTAGAACTATGTGTGGAGTTCATAGTTGAACACCTCTCTATGCTCTGACAGTATTCTGCTTCTTTGCATAGAGATTTCACTTCAGAAATGCATTACCTTTTTAAGCATTCTGAGGACTCAAATCACATGCTGTAATGAATCCATTTTTGTTCACCTAATGTGTTAATGTTAACATTTTTTGGAATAGTGACACAGATTAAAATAAGATTTGGTATAATGTTCTTTGACCTGTGTTCTGTTTAATTAAATTTTGGATTTCTGCATTTTCTAGGCCGCAGATGAAGCCATTATCCAACGATCTAATAAGGAAACAACCATGGAATTTACATCATAAAGTCAAGAGATACCAATGGCAGCCCTGAGGACATCGGGATAGTCCTTGAAGGCCAGAGAGTCTGGCAGGATTTGGATAACTATACCCTAGCAGCTGCAGTGCTGTTTGGACTAATGTACACTTTGAACCTCACCTACCCACTGGAAAAGTATACCTTGGAGGTATTATAGAAACTGTTTATGGAGCTCAAAAGGAACAGCCTTTCAAAGAAGGCCCAGGTTTTCAGGACCAGACTGTACGATTGAATAGTTTTCCAGTTATGATGTGGGAACAACATGTTTACCTCTTGAATATGTACCATCCTTTCTTTTAAGCCAGCACTGGTAAAGTTGCAGTACATAGTGAAACTTATTTTTCTGGCACTTTTCAATTTGGGGCCTTTATTACTGCAGTGTTCAGTGTTCACTTTTCAAGCCATGGCTCTTTTGAAAAAAAATTCAAACTTTGAATGTCCATTTTTTCTCAATGGAAATGGTGCCTTGCACCAATTTCACCAGTTAGCAATTTTTTTCCCAAGGTGCACCACTACAAACAGATTGCATGGTCTAGTATTAGTGATTGTGATGTTTAGTGATAGAAGCAAGCCAATACTAATCAGTTTAGGTCTCTTGGTTTTGTGCCTGTGGATTATAATGTTATTTTAAGTCTCCTTTTTGTGTCATTTTAATAATTACACCCCTTTTGCCATATTACCTTATGGCTCTTACATTTAAAAACTATTTTTACATAAGCGTGATGTCATAAGGCCCCACAATGTTGAATCCAGGTTACAGCAGATAACTTTGAGGAATGTTGTGGAATGTTTTTAAAGAGATGCATTGTGCAAATGTGACTCATGTATATTTTGGAAGCCTGAATTGAAAGTCCATTGTTACAACTGTGTAGTATTTTCAAAAATACAGGTCATTGTTCAAAAATGTTTTGCTTATTTCTTTGATTGAAGAGAAAGTGTACAGTACATACAGTAAGATCAGCCTTAATTTAGTTTTATTTATTGAACACTCAATTATATATTAGATTATATATTATATATTAGAAATTTGTTATAAAATAAAATAAGCTTACCATAAAATAATCTTGTCAATATAACACATAGTAGTCCAATACAATTAACACAAAAAGTTCATGTCTGATAAACAAGTGGTTTCTATAAATATTTGACCAGAATGAAAAACGTAACAACAACATAAAAAAGTCATGTTCATGTTACCAGATAAATGTGTGCAGGTATAACATGAAAAACTCAGGTTAACCAAACATAACTTAATTTCGTGCAACCGCTTACAATAATTTTTTTATGTTTATCCCACTGATTATTTTTTTCAGTGCATAATGAGTTGGCACTCAGTCTTCTGAAGGTCATATGCTTCGTTCGATGTGACTATCCAGACGGATATATTGTAGGAAATGACTTAGAGTCCAGAGGGGTAACTGCAAACACGCTTACACACATAGATTATGATTACAATAAATCTCGGGGTCAGAGAGTTCCAAATATGATATTCTAAACAAACACTGAATCACTAGAAGAATGATGGATAATAGCATTAGATTATCAAGGTTAGGCAGGAAAGCGTTTTCCTTTTCTGTCTCTTACAGAGGAGGGAGCGGATACCAGACAAGGTCACGAAGATATGAGGATGCTTCGGAGCAAACACCAAGACTGCCACGTCTGTGCGGGAGGAAGATAGCTGCTATAATTTATGTTTCTGTCTCACTATATAATGTTGTACAGCCCGCTTGCTGGTCATCCTTTTTGTGAAACATGCTGCTGGTTCACATAGAGGTCCACAGCGCTGTGTAAACTTAATTTCAATGCCAAAAGCAAAGTAAATCCTTTTTAAAAAGACAAACCTTTCTCCTGAGAGTCCTTCCAAAAATTCTGAACACAACAGCTGTTAAACATGCAGTGTAACATGTGACAGCAAGCCTTGACTGTACTTACTGGTTGCCTGCACTCACACATTCTTCAAAACAGATATGAAAACAAAGCACCCAATCTAAGAAACAAATCAACATCACAGTCGTTCCACAATGATCCCTTTCCACTTTCCTTTCATTTACCACCAGCAGTGTCCCTCATGCATTCTGATGTGTTATCATTTAACAGCTAATTTAGCCTATTGCAGGAGGTTGTCCTTTGTCACATACAGTGTTTCACATTTGAAGTCAAATCATAAAAATCAGTCCATCATCAACACAAGTGCAGTCATACAGCTCTGTCACACCACATATGAGTTACATGTAGTTTGGGACTGGAAGTCCCTTAGATCAGTGTTTCCCAACCTTTTGGAGCCACGGCACATATTTCACATTAGAAAAATCACATGGCACACCACCAAACAATTGATAATTTTTCCCCGTGCACCAGGCACAGCGGAATTGGTTTGTCCCGAGTTCACCTTTTATGCTTTCTTCTGACCCCTACTCATGCTAGGGCCTTCATCTGGGTTAAAAGAGGATGTCAAAACCCCCTTTGTCTTGACCATTAAATTTACTGTACATGTTACTAATTTTAGTTAATTTTGGCTTACTGAATATTGATATTAAAAGAAAATGGTAACACAGACATTCTGAGATTTCCTTTTAAATACTACTTATTTTGATGCACCTAAAAATATTACTTATGTGAACTCTGCAATATGACTGCATGTATGAAACTTTGAAATCTGCTAAATCCCCAAGAATGTCAAAGTATGTGATGTGCCAGGCAGGATGAATAACACCAAAGCAGGACTCATACACAAAGGAATAAAATCAAGACGGCAGCGTTATTGCTGTCGAAAAACTTGAAAATGAAATACAAGAAAACTAAACTAGAAACTCAAAATGTGAAGCTCAAACTAGAAAACCAGGAAACAGAGAACCAGAACATTACCAGGAGCATGGAAGAAAAACACAGCACTGTGAGGGGACGACGCAACATAGAGCAAAGGAAGACACATTAAATACACAAAGGATTAACAAGGGAAAGAGAAACAGGAGGGAAACATGTTTCTTATGTTTCTTGAATTTACACACCACTGCTGCTTGTGAAGCTTTCACTCACATGTGCTGTACCAGTGTGCCAGTAATGTGATTTCAGATAATTTGTGGCCTACAGTCGGGTAGTTGGCTTTGGATTTGTTGCTACTTATGTTTTTAATGTATACATACAGTGAGACATTAAATGCAAGTGACAGCAAAAGATCAGCAAGTATACGAAAAAGAAACTTTATGCCACAGCCAAAACTTGCGGCCACGACTATGCATGTATCACACACTGTCAGTTACATGAGGTTTCTTCACCAGTTCCAATTCCTTAATCTTTACCAGCTTCAAGTTATCGAGAGAGAAAAAATACTCTTCCTGCAGAGATTCAGCAGTAGAGGGTCTTTTTTAAGCAAATAAAACAGCTGTATTTCTCATTGCTTATGTAGTGAGAAATACATTTACACAGTTTGATATAAGATGGTGCTTTTACAGAAGCCAGTCTTGCTCAGTAACATTTAAATGTGTGCTGAGAAACTTCCTGAAATCTTGGTGCAAAACAAGGAAGAAACAGAAAATAGAGACGACGAGGGCAGTCAGCTGAGATCACTGTGGAGAGAAGAGTGAACGAGAAAGACAGGAAAAAGGTAAAAAAAATAAATACAATTCCACCTTTTCTTCTATATGGCACTGCTGATAAAAGTTACTTGTGCTGGACAAAAAAACTGGGCTGACTGGTGGACTGTTGTTTTGTGTCTGTTGTTACATTAGTGAAATGATACAGCTATGTTTTAAGACAGATTTTATACATACAACTGCTAAAAATTTTGTGACATCCTTTAAAATATATGATGCAAAATGTGGACAATCCCTTGTTTTAATTCTGCATGTTTACATTAGCTGCATTAAAGTTTCTCTGTGGAGGGAGAGACTGACCAATGTCAAGCATCAAACATCAAACATGTTTGTTCTCAGTTGGGGAATTCTGCTTTTCTCTATGAGCAGCAATGCTAAAAAAAGGTTTGACTCTTTTCTTCTGCAATCTTGTAATTAGGTTACAAATCTGGTGGAAGAAAGCAGTCTCAAGAATACTGTGTTATTCTTAGTGAACAAAACTAACAGCAGAGGCTGCTCATCTGCTGGATAAGTTATTCTGTGGAGGGAGAGACTGAACGTCTCGAGCATTGAACATGTTTGTTCTCATCTGGTCGGCTCTGTTTGTCTCTGTAAAAGGCAGCATTGCTGACACAGGTTTGTATCTTCTCCTTTACTGTAATTCTGCTATATTTGTAGTTTAAAGAAAAAAAAATATTTGCATGTAAAAAAAAGATGATAAGAATTTATTATTATCTACAGTTCATAAATTTGTGACTTTACTATTTACATCTCTACTATCATTCTGTGTGCCATTTTAATTTATTTTTTTGTTAAATATGTCCCGAGATATTGTTAATCAATATCCAGGCAGAGTTCATAACCTGGATATAATAGGCTGTAAAATCTGAAAATTATAGTTGTTGTGTATAGCACAAACAAGCAACTTGTGTAAAACATAAAAGTTACTGTAATATGTTTAATTAGATATAATTGTTATTGCTACAAATTAAATGTTCCTTTCACTATGTTTATCTTTCCCTTTGCATTAACAGGTGCCTCAGCCTGGGGACGACAACAACTCTGTAGAGACAAAGGATACTGTGTTACTCTGAGTAAGAGAAAACTAACAGCAGAGGCTGGACTCTGTGTTGTGATCCCGTGTTCTTTCACTACTGCTGATGAGTTTACTCCCAAACATATAATTTGGTACAAATGTGATGCATCTCCAACAAAATGTAGTGATGATGAAATAATATTTCACAGCAACAAAACCACAGACAAAAAAGTTCAGTCTGGGTTTGAAGGACGAGTGTCACGTTTGGAGCCTGATGTGAGTCAGAAAAACTGCAGCATCATCATTAATGATCTCAAAGAGTCTGATTCTGGATTTTATCAGCTCAGAGTTACTGGTGTACGGAATGGACAACAAGATGGATTCACATTCATTCCAAGAGTAACTGTCTCTGTTAAAGGTATGAAAAGCTATTCCAAGAACAATCATGTGGAAAAAAAAATTCAGTCATGTACAATAACATATTTAGTATTTTTATGGCCTTAATGAAGTATTCATTCTTTTGGGAAATTATTGACCTCTATGATAGCTGGTAGGAACTGCAACAGTTCCTGTTAAAACTGTTTGCCTTTTTTTATTAAATATCTTACTATTTGAAAAACAGAATGATGTACTGGATGAACTTCAGGTAGTTAATCTGTTTTTACAAATGCAATGTATTTCCATTAGGTCTTAATCAGAAGCCCACAGTAATGATTCCCACACTGACAGAGGGACAACAGGCCACACTGACCTGCACTGCTCCTGGTCTCTGCTCTGGATCTGTTCCTGAAATCACCTGGACATAGAGAGGAGCAGGAGGGACTGAATCTTACATTACAGGAAACAGCACTGATTTCAAGACTGAGAATCTGACTGATGTAACACAGAGACACATCTCAACTTTGACCTTTAATCCTTCAGCTGAACAGCACAACACTCGTGTCACTTGCAATATCAACTTCACAGGTGGAAAAAGTAAACAGAAGACTTTCACTGTAAATGTGAACCGTGAGTACTTTGCAACCTCTGATTTTTTTTATATTAATTTTTTAAAATCTATTGAATGATCAGCAGAGTCTTAAAAGGAAATCACATTATTGTAAAATGTATATTTTTATCTCACAGATAAGAAAGAAATTACAATCAGTGGTGTTACAACTGTGAAGAAGGGAGATGTTCTGAATCTGACCTGCAGTGTTGAAAGTTTCCCTCCATCTCTGATTGTGTGGTCTAAACTTAGTTCTAACACAAAGCTGCACAATGACACTGGATCAGCTACACTTGTCGTCCATAATGTGACATCAGAACATTCTGGGCAGTACATCTGTACAGTAAAACATCTGGACACAACTCTGACTTCATATGTTGATGTAACTGTGACTTGTGAGTCAATGGTATTTTAACCTGAAATTCATATTAACGTTATAGCTTGCAGCTTCCCCTGTTTTATGATTCTGGTTACATGTTTACAGGGCATACAAAGATACAGAATGGCTCAGGATGTGTGCTTCAGTCTGAGGGTTTGACCTGTGTGTGCATCAGTGAAGGGTTTCCTTTACCTACCATCAAATGGCCTCTGTTGAATCACCACACTGACTACTCTGTCATTACCACTGTATTAAATCACACAGTCAAGAGTACTATCAGTGTAACTGTAAAAAACCATGGCAACAGCACTGTTGAATGTGTCAGCAACAATGGAAATGGAGAAGAAAGAGAAAACCTGCTGATCAATAACAAGTTGTCTAAAAAAGATGGTAAGTTTTGTTTGGTTGTTGTTGTTTTAAATTAAAACCCTTTCTGTAACACTTCTAACCACTTGATCTGCAGTCAGCTGAGACTGAAGAAGTCACTTGGATGAGTGACGAAACGTTTCTCCCACAAAACGCTACGTCCAGATGAACAGATTCAACTTTTGGAGACTTCTAACCACTTGACATTTTTACTACCATTTTTTTAACCCATGTAATCTACGACCTATGTAATTAATACAATCATTAGACTAGCCATTAGGTGTACTGTATATAATTCAATGCCTTGTGTGAGTTAACAGGTTTTTCATGTTGTTTACTTTGAGTGCAGAGCCATCATCAGGTTTTAGGTGGCGATTTCTGGAAATTATCATTGCATTTTTGATTGGTGCAGTTCTTTCATCAGGTGTTTGCTTTTTGGCAAAAAAGTGCTTCAGGTACAGAATTTATTTTTGTAGTTATTATTAAGGTTTCTCTGTAGATGCAATTTAAGATTCATTTCAACATTGTTTCTGTAAATATGCCCTTTTCTACAGGAAAGAAATGAAGAGTTCCGGACATTTGAATGATACTTTTGTGATGCTGACACGTCCAGATGATCCGCTGGTATTTATGTTAATTCGTCTTTTTTGATATAGCTTAAAGTAGTTCAAATGGGTTTCTGCACAAATATCTCCCATACATATGGAGGAAGTCTCACTGCTGCTGGTAATCCACACCCAGTCCTATAGAGCTAAAGAGAGGGGAGAAACAAAATTAAAAATCATTGAAATAATAATTAGCTGGATTCAGTGGATTAACAGCAGCTGGTAATTGCACATAACCTGATAAAACTCATCTTTTCAAGGCATCAAAATAAAAATCTTTCACATCTCTGTGCTACATAAAGGCAGATGTATATGCATAGTATGTAGATAGGAATCTCTCTCACACACACACTGAACCATCTCTTATATTAAAACAAATCACCCCACCAAAGGAGCCACTCACTGCACAGCGCTATCAGGTGAAACAATAATAAGTCAGCTCAGTCTGCCAGGACAACACTAAACAACAACACACAAGACAGTGTCAAGCAAGACAGTGTCAGGAAAGATGATTGTTTTCCAGAAATGAAAAGCCAATCCTTTAATGGACACTACACATTATACAACTTTAGACAGGTGCATCATTGAAAACCTGGGCTGACAACTCAGGCATAGCTGTGATGGTAGGCAGAGGCTTCAGAATAAAGTGACGCAATTTACAGGTGCACCCCTACACCAGCACAATGCAGGAAGGGACAGATGGAGAGAGAAACCAAACAAATAGTATAGCTTGACTTAGAATATGGTGCAGAACTCACACGCTTTGAAGCATGAAAGAATATACACGAGATACATAGATAGTACTCACAATGTTGGGGTGCCTGTAGCTGATAAATGACTCAAACTATTTACTTTGTAACAGATATATGATGGTCAAGCATTACAAAACAACCAGACCCTGAACTCAAACAGTGGGACAAACGAAGTGGAATATGCCACCATTGATTTTTCCCTGTTAAAAACGAAGGCAGCAAGGACGCGAGAAAGCACAAAGACGGAGTACGCTGAAATCAAGAGGATAATAAAAAAAGAACAAGTAGATGATGGTGGAGACGACGGTAAAATGTTGGAGGGGGAGATGAAACACTGTGAACCAAAAAAGAAGGAAGAGGAAGATGGCACAGTGTACTCCACTGTGAATGACATAATAGATGATAATTGAGGAATTCGTTTGTATAGTTGCTAAGGATAAATATTGATCTCATCAGATGTAATGGATGGATTGATGGATAGATGGATTTTCATTTTGTGTTTGAATGAAAACCTTTTGAAAAATCTTCTCTATGTTGTAAACTTCACAAATATTAACAAATCAAATCTTACAGGGATGAAAATGTTACCTCTGAATATAGTGCTCTGCAATAGTTTAATGACTACAAATATTAGAAAAATGTTATGGTTAAGCAATTTTTAGATATCTATACTTCTTTACTATAAAATCTTGTCCAATGACATTTAGCTGTAGTAGTAAATATAGTGGCTTATCTTTTACTTGACTTTATTCTTGATGTATTTTGCAGATTTTTAACGGTTTAAGTTTCCAGGTGGCAGATGGCCAACACTGACCTTGTCTGGTCAAATATATTTGACAGTGTGCAGCCAAAGTGTGCCAAATTACCTTTGGAGTTTCCTTTTAGTGCTTTCACAAAATGCCCTTTTACACCATGTTTTGTGCTTTGTATTCTCGCTGCAAAATGTATGTCTTTTTGCTTAGTAAATGCATTTTTTTCCCTGTCTTGCATAAGATCATTTATTTTCTTTTTCAGTTTTTATCCGATACGTTCATCAAGTCAGAATGTTTATTTTGACCAAATCATTTGTTCTATACCACACAATCCATTTCAAGCTAATGATATAACTACCTTCAGTGGTTCTAATGCTAATGTCAAAAGTCCCCAAACACTTCTTAAGTACACAATGACAATGCACGTGTAAAGGTTCCTAAAAACAACATACAAAAGTCTTTACAGCTTAAAATTGCAAGCAGTGTGCTTGCTCACTTTCAGCAAGAACACTACAGTTCACATATTATTTGGGGCTGTTTTTAAGTTGCTTGCTCAGGCAACAGTTTTCTCATTCCAGCAGTCAAAATCAGGTTATGACAGAAATGATGAAATTTCCTTTTTTCAGTATGATAATGTATTTCCCTACAAAACAAAGTGTGCAAAGGTTTTCTTCAGGAAAGGCATATCAACTCTAAGACATGGCCAACAAGTGCTTAAAGTGCAAAGAATATAAACACTTTATGATTTTATGGCTACAAAATATCAACACTCTTTATACATTCATATACAATTTATTTTCATTTACTTGCCTCTAACAAGGTTTTGCATTCATCCTGAGCAGTATGCGCCATCTAGTGGCATCTTTGAGTAACATAAGTCAAGTACAACTGAACCCAGCATCTGCACTTAAAGACACAACAAAATTTTTAAAAAGTCATCCCGCTTTTAACTTAATGATCTTGTACAAAATTAACTATGATTTTTACATGATCATAACCATACCTTTTTTTTAGCTATGTTTTTAATGTATCCATCTTGTACACACATTTTTCAACCCTTAACACACTCTGTATGCATGTTTTTAACCCTTAGCGTTATATTCCTGGTGTGTCATGCCTCTTTTATACTTTACAGATAAGGGGAACAGCTCTGCATCCTCACCAAGGCTGGCTCTTTTATGTTTGTTTCAATTTTCAGCCCCTGAAGTTGCTGCTTAATCTTTGCTTATAGCTCCTTCTGCAAAGGTCCTTATTCCCATCTCCTTCAGATGTATTTTAGGAACTGAACTGAAAAATTGCTGAAGTATTTGCAGAGATGTTGTACGCAGCTGAAATGGGGAAATGCTGAGTGGCATTCTTTGTTTTATTTTGGGCATTTTAGTCCATTTAATCTGACTCGGGGATTTTAATATGACCATTTTAATACATGCAGATGTTAGTTTTTGACAAAGCCCATCAATGGCAATATAGTTGTTCTATTTGTGGGTTACTCTGTTGAAGTAAAAAGAAAAAAATAAATGAAAAAAAAAACACACAAAAATCTCAATGATATGGTTTTACTGGTATTTAAATTCCTCAAAGAACATTTTTCCTACTCAACACTAATTATTCAATCAATGAAATGAAACATATGTATATCATACAGAGTGTGATATAATAATAACTTTGTGAAAGCCAGTCTGTAAAGTTCAGAGTTATGCTGGTAAACATGTGGAAATCCTGTTGCAAAACGTAGGAAGAAATAGAAAAAAGTGAGGAACAGAAACTTTGAATTAAAACGCCAGCACAGATCAGTTTGGACAGAAGAGAACAAGACAAAAAGAGGTAAAGATGGGTTTCAAGTATATACTTTAAAACTAAAGATGAACCATACTTTGTTATATTATTTAACCTGTTTTTATCTTATTTATTTTATACTAAAATGTTATAGATCTCACTGCTGTAATAACTATGAGTTAACTGTGTATAATACATTGATACAGATAACATAAAACTGTCCTGTTAAGTGCTTAACTATATAAAGATTAAGTCTTTGGAGCAGCTGTAGTCCTCCGTAAAGGATGTACACATCATAATTACAACATAAATAAGCATGTGACATGAGATGTGACTTTCATGAGATGTGTGACTGTAGCTGGAGTCTTTTCTTTGATGTAATTTCTGAATGTTTATTTTTAGCATTAATACAAATTTGTCCAGTGGAGGAAGAGACTCAACGTGTCGAGCATCGAATATCAAGCATGTCTGTTCTCATCTGGGCAGCTCTGCTTTCCTCTGTGACATGTAGCAGTGCTGACATAAGTTTGTATCTTCTTCTAAGTAACCTCCTAATTCAGCTGATATTCAATAATCTTTTAACATTTGCATATAAAACTGTTTCATAACATGTATCCAGATTATAAATTATCTATTATCACCCAGAATTTATCATAATTTAGTATTACTACTGTCTCAAGTAGTAATTTATCAAGGATCAGACACGATCTTTTACTGTTTGAAACTAAAAACTGTCTATTTTTTATATTTCCCTTGCATTAATAGGTGCCTCAGCCTGGGGACGACAACACTGTGTCAGTGGATACTGTGTCACTCTCAATGAGGGAGAAGTAACAGTAGAGGCTGGACTCTGTGTTGTGATCCCATGTTCTTTTAGGACTGGTGATGGCTTTACACCTAAACATTTAGCTTGGTATAAATGTGAAGTATCTGAACCAAGATGTGGTAATCCTATCATGATATTTCACACCAACAACAGCATTAAAGTTCAGTCTGGGTTTAAAGGGCGAGTGTCCTTTTTGGAGCCTGATCTGAGCCAGAACAACTGCAGCATCTTCATTAATAAGCTAAAACAGTCTGATTCTGGATCATATCACCTCAGAGTTATTGGTGAACTGAATGGAAAACCTGATGGATTTTCATTCTCTCCCAGAGTGACTGTTTATGTAAAAGGTATGAAAATGTAGACTAAAACACAAACATACTTGAAGTCTTAAACACTCAAAATGTTTAACCAAAAATCAAAAATGTATTGTTTTCCCATTAGGTCTTAAGCTGAAGCCCACAGTAATGATTCCCACACTGACAGAGGGACAGCAGGCCACACTGACCTGCACTGCTCCTGGTCTCTGCTCTGGATCTGTTCCTGAAATCACCTGGACATGGAGAGGAGCAGGAGGGACTGAATCTTACATTACAGGAAACAGCACTGATTTCAAGACTGAGAATCTGACTGCTTTCACACAGAGTCCTGTCTCAACTTTGATCTTTAACCCATCAGCTAAACACCACAACACGAACGTCACCTGTATGATCAGTTTTACAGGTGAAACAATTACAGAAGAGACTTCAACCTTAAATGTGAACTGTGAGTACTTTGCTATAAACACAAAATATTGTGAACCTTGTTGAATTGTACAACTTTTTGGGGGAAATGTAAGGAAGTTATTTTTTGTTTTTTTGACTCATAGACTTGAAGGAAGTTAAAATAAGTGGTGTTACAAGGGTGAAGGAGCATGAATCACTGAATCTGACCTGCAGTGTTGAAAGTTTCCCTCTATCTCTGATTAGGTGGTCCAGACTTAGTTCAGACACAAACCTGCACAGCGATTCGAGATCAGCAACATTTATCATCCTAAATGCAACAGCAAAACATGCTGGACAGTATGTTTGTACGGCTCAATATATTAACAATACTCTGAAGGAGAAAGTCACTGTAAGGGTGATGTGTAAGTTCACAACTTTGTGCTTTTAAAGAAAAATACTTTTTTTTTTGAAGACTGTCTTCTGAAAGACAGACAGCACTGCTTGACATCAGTGCTTGGTGTCATGGAAATGGAATTGGAAGCATTGTAAATATTGTGTGTATATTCAAGAGAAAACCTCCAGTGAGATTCTACAATGATCAAATTGTCCTTTAAATGCTGATTAGAAGAAAATAACTGTGCACAAGTTAAAGACACAGTTTACTTTGTTGTTAACATTAGCATCTACAATTTAGAGCAAAAACTCATTGCATATTTTCATAGTAAACGGTTATATGTTATTGTCTCCTTCCTTAAATAAACCAAGTAAATGTGCTGCACAGATTACAGGAAACCTCAGATCACTGGGAGAACGGTCATTAAAGAGGGAGATGTTCTGAATCTAACCTGCAGTGTTGAAAGTTTCCCTCCAGCTCTTATTGTGTGGAAAAAATTGAGTACAAACCCAAACCTTCATAGTGGAACTTACCTGTATAATGACACTGGATCAGCTACACTCACTATTCCAAATGTGACAGCACAGCATTCTGGACAGTACATCTGTACAGCAAAACATCTGAATACCACCGTGACTTCTTATGTCAGTGTAACTGTGACTTGTAAGTAGACAGTACTAATCTTCTAGTAAAGTTTAGAATTGCACACAATTGTATAAATATGATAGGTAGCCAAAAACATTGATCTGTATTGTTACAATAAACCTTTTTTAAATGTCATGACATAAAGATAAAGGTGGGTAAGAAAATAGAAATACATTTTCAAAAATAAAATAATAGTTATCAGTCCACAGTGCACCGCCAGAGCAGCTACTGTACAATTTGGCATTGTTTCTCTGGAAAACTACTGGACCAATGGAACAGGTTTTTGAAAGATATTCCCTCTTTTGTGTTTTGATGATGATGGTGGGAAATAAACTTAAACCATACCAACAAAATGGAGCCCAAAGTATAACAAGGACACTGGTGTCCCTCACTGCATCATCAAGGCAATAATAAACCCGAAACATACATCCATCCATATTATACAAAATCACTGTCTGGGTCAAAGGTTTTTGTCATGCGTTAGAATATTAAAATATTTTTGTTTTAGCCATTTCATCCTTCCTTATCTTAAATAAATTACTAAAATCTGTTCCACAGATTTAAGGCAACCTCTGATCATTGGGAATACAACTGTTAAAGAGGGAGATGTTCTGAATTTGACCTGCAGTGTGGACAGTATCCTCCAGCTCTTATTGTGTGGAAAAACCTAGCTCCAACACAAACCTTCATATTGGAACTGACACTGATCTGCACAATGACACTGGATCAGCTGCACTTGTCATCCAGAATGTGACAGCAGAACATTCTGGACGGTACATCTGTGCTGCAAAACATCTGGACGCAACTCTGACCCTATATGTTGATGTGACTGTGACTTGTAAGTAGACAATACTAATCTTCTGCTATAATGATATATATTTAGTTCAGCTGTGTTCTCACCGGTTTCCATTCATCGTCAGTATCCAGTATATTTAAGCCCTCAGTTTCCCTCAGTTTCTTGTCTCGTCATTGCCTTTTCATTATGTGTGTTTTCAGTTCAGTCCACTTAATCAGTTTAGTTCAACCTTTCATGTTCTGTTCATCCCGTCTTTATAATAAACACCATGCTCATAGTCAGTCAGTATGTGCGTCCTGCATTTGGGTACTCTCTTTCCATTCCCAAACACCTGACCGTCAAAAAAGCCTTCCATAGCACAGAGTGTGGTTTGCCTTCAATGTTTGAATTGGGAAAAGAGAAATACAAGTGAATTGAAGGAAAATCTAATTATGGATGAGATACCAATATTACTTCTATTCCCAAGGATATTCCCTCTTTTAGTGTTTGGATGTGAATCACAGAGAGGAGTATGTAGAACGAGGAAACTTAGTCTTTCATGATTCTTTAAAGGTTATCTTGAATAATTCTTTTTTCGCCCTCCATATTATAAATTGCTGAATTCTGTTCCACAGATAAAAGGAGACCACTGATAGCTGGGAATACAACTCTTAATGAGGGAAATGTTCTGAATTTGACCTGCAGTGTGGACAGTATCCTCCAGCTCTTATTGTGTGGAAAAACCTAGCTCCAACACAAACCTTCATATTGGAACTGACACTGATCTGCACAATGACACTGGATCAGCTACACTTGTCATCCAGAATGTGACAGCAGAACATTCTGGACGGTACATCTGTGCAGCAAAACATCTGGACACAACTCTGACTTCTTACGTCAATGTGACTGTGACTTGTAAGTAGACAGCACTAATATTTCACTATAATATATTGGAAAAGTAGCCATAATTTTGTTTAAAGGTATAATAAAGTGTTCCAAAATTTAGAGTGTGATTTCCCTTCAACTTTTGAATTGTTAAAAGAGAAATAGAGGTGAATTGGTAAATTGAAAGACAGATAACATAGATTATCTTATTATGACCCTTCATCAATACAAAATGTCATATTATCAAAAGTCCACATTAATTAAAACACTTCCTAAAATCTTTAGACCAAATTATGACTACCTTACCAGTATATAAGTACTAAACACTACCCCAAGGAAACTTGTTATTGATTGATTTGCCACTGTATTAAAAAATGGATTTCAGTTGCATTAATGTTATTAATGCCAATACTAACTACTATTCCCAAGGATATTCCCTCTTTTAGTGTTTTGATGTGAATGATACTGAGCAGTATGAGGAACAAGGAAACTTAAACCATGCCAACAAAAACGTGCTCCATATTATACTTGAGAATGGTCAGACATCATCTTATCAAAAGATATTCCCACTTTCTGTGTTTAAGTTATCTTGAATAATTATTTTGTTTCCCTCCATACTGTAAATAACGGGGACACTGGTGTCCCTCACTGCATCATCAAGGCAAAAATAAACCTGAAACATGCTAGCCAAAATGCCCCCTACATGCAAAAAGTATTGTACAAAATCACTGTCTGGGTCAAAGGTTTTGTCATCCGTTACAATATCAAAATATTTTTTTTCAGCTATTTCATCCTTCCTTATCTTGAATAAATTACTAAAATCTGTTCCACAGATTCAAGGAAACCTCTGATCATTGGGAATACAACTGTTAAAGAGGGAGATGTTCTGAATTTGACCTGCAGTGTTGAAAGTTTCCCTCCAGCTCTTATTGTGTGGAAAAAATTGAGTACAAACCCAAACCTTCATAGTGGAACTTACCTGTATAATGACACTGGATCAGCTACACTCACCATTCCAAATGTGACAGCACAGCATTCTGGACAGTACATCTGTACAGCAAAACATCTGAATACCACCGTGACTTCTTATGTCAGTGTAACTGTGACTTGTAAGTAGACACTACTAATCTTCTAGTAAAGTTTAGAATTGCACACAATTGTATAAATATGATAGGAAGCCTAAAACCTTGATCTGTATTGTTACAGTAAACCTTTTTTAAATGTCATGACATAAAGATAAAGGTGGGTAAGAAAATAGAAATACATTTTCGAAAATAAAATAATAGTTATCAGTCCACAGTGCACTGCCAGAGCAGCTACTGTACAATTTGGCACTGTTTCTCTGGAAAACTACTGGACCAATGGAACAGATTTTTGAAAGATATTCCCTCTTTTGTGTTTTGATGATGATGGTGGGAAAAAAACTTAAACCATACCAACAAAATGGAGCCCAAAAGTATAACAAGGACACTGGTGTCCCTCACTGCATCATCAAGGCAATAATAAACCCGAAACATACATCCATCCATATTGTACAAAATCACTGTCTGGGTCAAAGGTTTTGTCATGAGTTAGAATATTAAAAAATATTTTTGTTTTAGCCATTTCATCCTTCCTTATCTTGAATAAATTAGTAAAATCTGTTCCACAGATTTAAGGCAACCTCTGATCATTGGGAATACAACTGTTAAAGAGGGAGATGTTCTGAATTTGACCTGCAGTGTGGACAGTATCCCTCCAGCTCTTATTGTGTGGAAAAAACCTAGCTCCAACACAAACCTTCATATTGGAACTGACACTGATCTGCACAATGACACTGGATCAGCTGCACTTGTCATCCAGAATGTGACAGCAGAACATTCTGGACGGTACATCTGTGCTGCAAAACATCTGGACGCAACTCTGACTTCTTACGTCAGTGTGACTGTGACTTGTAAGTAGACAGCACTAATATTTCACTATAATATATTGGAAAAGTAGCCATAATTTTGTTTAAAGGTATAATAAAGTGTTCCAAAATTTAGAGTGTGATTTCCCTTCAACTTTTGAATTGTTAAAAGAGAAATAGAGGTGAATTGGTAAATTGAAAGACAGATAACATAGATTATCTTATTATGACCCTTCATCAATACAAAATGTCATATTATCAAAAGTCCACATTAATTAAAACACTTCCTAAAATCTTTAGACCAAATTATGACTACCTTACCAGTATATAAGTACTAAACACTACCCCAAGGAAACTTGTTATTGATTGATTTGCCACTGTATTAAAAAATGGATTTCAGTTGCATTAATGTTATTAATGCCAATACAAACTATTATTCCCAAGGATATTCCCTCTTTTAGTGTTTTGATGTGAATGATACTGAGCAGTATGAGGAACAAGGAAACTTAAACCATACCAACAAAAACGTGCTCCATATTATACTTGAGAATGGTCAGACATCATCTTATCAAAAGATATTCCCACTTTCTGTGTTTAAGTTATCTTGAATAATTATTTTGTTTCCCTCCATACTGTAAATAACGGGGACACTGGTGTCCCTCACTGCATCATCAAGGCAAAAATAAACCCGAAACATGCTAGCCAAAATGCCCCCTACATGGAAAAGTATTGTACAAAATCACTGTCTGGGTCAAAGGATTTGTCATCCGTTACAATATCAAAATATTTTTTTCAGCTATTTCATCCTTCCTTATCTTGAATAAATTACTAAAATCTGTTCCACAGATTCAAGGAAACCTCTGATCATTGGGAATACAACTGTTAAAGAGGAGATGTTCTGAATCTAACCTGCAGTGTTGAAAGTTTCCTCCAGCTCTTATTGTGTGGAAAAAATTGAGTACAAACCCAAACCTTCATAGTGGAACTTACCTGTATAATGACACTGGATCAGCTACACTCACTATTCCAAATGTGACAGCACAGCATTCTGGACAGTACATCTGTACAGCAAAACATCTGAATACCACCGTGACTTCTTATGTCCGTGTAACTGTGACTTGTAAGTAGACACTACTAATCTTCTAGTAAAGTTTAGAATTGCACACAATTGTATAAATATGATAGGTAGCCAAAAACATTGATCTGTATTGTTACAATAAACCTTTTTTAAATGTCATGACATAAAGATAAAGGTGGGTAAGAAAATAGAAATACATTTTCAAAAATAAAATAATAGTTATCAGTCCACAGTGCACCGCCAGAGCAGCTACTGTACAATTTGGCATTGTTTCTCTGGAAAACTACTGGACCAATGGAACAGGTTTTTGAAAGATATTCCCTCTTTTTGTGTTTTGATGATGATGGTGGGAAATAAACTTAAACCATACCAACAAAATGGAGCCCAAAGTATAACAAGGACACTGGTGTCCCTCACTGCATCATCAAGGCAATAATAAACCCGAAACATACATCCATCCATATTATACAAAATCACTGTCTGGGTCAAAGGTTTTGTCATGCGTTAGAATATTAAAATATTTTTGTTTTAGCCATTTCATCCTTCCTTATCTTAAATAAATTACTAAAATCTGTTCCACAGATTTAAGGCAACCTCTGATCATTGGGAATACAACTGTTAAAGAGGGAGATGTTCTGAATTTGACCTGCAGTGTGGACAGTATCCCTCCAGCTCTTATTGTGTGGAAAAAACCTAGCTCCAACACAAACCTTCATATTGTAACTGACACTGATCTGCACAATGACACTGGATCAGCTGCACTTGTCATCCAGAATGTGACAGCAGAACATTCTGGACGGTACATCTGTGCTGCAAAACATCTGGACGCAACTCTGACCCTATATGTTGATGTGACTGTGACTTGTAAGTAGACAATACTAATCTTCTGCTATAATGATATATATTTAGTTCAGCTGTGTTCTCACCGGTTTCCATTCATCGTCAGTATCCAGTATATTTAAGCCCTCAGTTTCCCTCAGTTTCTTGTCTCGTCATTGCCTTTTCATTATGTGTGTTTTCAGTTCAGTCCACTTAATCAGTTTAGTTCAACCTTTCATGTTCTGTTCATCCCGTCTTTATAATAAACACCATGCTCATAGTCAGTCAGTATGTGCGTCCTGCATTTGGGTACTCTCTTTCCATTCCCAAACACCTGACCGTCAAAAAGCCTTCCATAGCACAGAATGTGATTTGCCTTCAATGTTTGAATTGGGAAAAGAGAAATACAAGTGAATTGAAGGAAAATCTAATTATGGATGAGATACCAATATTACTTCTATTCCCAAGGATATTCCCTCTTTTAGTGTTTGGATGTGAATCACAGAGAGGAGTATGTAGAACGAGGAAACTTAGTCTTTCATGATTCTTTAAAGGTTATCTTGAATAATTCTTTTTTCGCCCTCCATATTATAAATTGCTGAATTCTGTTCCACAGATAAAAGGAGACCACTGATAGCTGGGAATACAACTCTTAATGAGGGAAATGTTCTGAATTTGACCTGCAGTGTGGACAGTATCCCTCCAGCTCTTATTGTGTGGAAAAAACCTAGCTCCAACACAAACCTTCATATTGTAACTGACACTGATCTGCACAATGACACTGGATCAGCTGCACTTGTCATCCAGAATGTGACAGCAGAACATTCTGGACGGTACATCTGTGCTGCAAAACATCTGGACGCAACTCTGACTTCTTACGTCAGTGTGACTGTGACTTGTAAGTAGACAGCACTAATATTTCACTATAATATATTGGAAAAGTAGCCATAATTTTGTTTAAAGGTATAATAAAGTGTTCCAAAATTTAGAGTGTGATTTCCTTCAACTTTTGAATTGTTAAAAGAGAAATAGAGGTGAATTGGTAAATTGAAGAGAGATAACATAGATTATCTTATTATGACCCTTCATCAATACAAAATGTCATATTATCAAAAGTCCACATTAATTAAAACACTTCCTAAAATCTTTAGACCAAATTATGACTACCTTACCAGTATATAAGTACTAAACACTACCCCAAGGAAACTTGTTATTGATTGATTTGCCACTGTATTAAAAATGGATTTCAGTTGCATTAATGTTATTAATGCCAATACTAACTACTATTCCCAAGGATATTCCCTCTTTTAGTGTTTTGATGTGAATGATACTGAGCAGTATGAGGAACAAGGAAACTTAAACCATGGCAACAAAAACGTGCTCCATATTATACTTGAGAATGGTCAGACATCATCTTATCAAAAGATATTCCCACTTTCTGTGTTTAAGTTATCTTGAATAATTATTTTGTTTCCTCCATACTGTAAATAACGGGGACACTGGTGTCCCTCACTGCATCATCAAGGCAAAATAAACCTGAAACATGCTAGCCAAAATGCCCCCTACATGCAAAAAGTATTGTACAAAATCACTGTCTGGGTCAAAGGTTTTGTCATCCGTTACAATATCAAAATATTTTTTTCAGCTATTTCATCCTTCCTTATCTTGAATAAATTACTAAAATCTGTTCCACAGATTCAAGGAAACCTCTGATCATTGGGAATACAACTGTTAAAGAGGGAGATGTTCTGAATCTAACCTGCAGTGTTGAAAGTTTCCCTCCAGCTCTTATTGTGTGGAAAAAATTGAGTACAAACCCAAACCTTCATAGTGGAACTTACCTGTATAATGACACTGGATCAGCTACACTCACCATTCCAAATGTGACAGCACAGCATTCTGGACAGTACATCTGTACAGCAAAACATCTGAATACCACCGTGACTTCTTATGTCAGTGTAACTGTGACTTGTAAGTAGACAGTACTAATCTTCTAGTAAAGTTTAGAATTGCACACAATTGTATAAATATGATAGGAAGCCTAAAACCTTGATCTGTATTGTTACAGTAAACCTTTTTTAAATGTCATGACATAAAGATAAAGGTGGGTAAGAAAATAGAAATACATTTTCGAAAATAAAATAATAGTTATCAGTCCACAGTGCACTGCCAGAGCAGCTACTGTACAATTTGGCACTGTTTCTCTGGAAAACTACTGGACCAATGGAACAGATTTTTGAAAGATATTCCCTCTTTTTGTGTTTTGATGATGATGGTGGGAAAAAAAACTTAAACCATACCAACAAAATGGAGCCCAAAGTATAACAAGGACACTGGTGTCCCTCACTGCATCATCAAGGCAATAATAAACCCGAAACATCCATCCATCCATATTGTACAAAATCACTGTCTGGGTCAAAGGTTTTGTCATGAGTTAGAATATTAAAATATTTTTGTTTTAGCCATTTCATCCTTCCTTATCTTGAATAAATTAGTAAAATCTGTTCCACAGATTTAAGGCAACCTCTGATCATTGGGAATACAACTGTTAAAGAGGGAGATGTTCTGAATTTGACCTGCAGTGTGGACAGTATCCCTCCAGCTCTTATTGTGTGGAAAAAACCTAGCTCCAACACAAACCTTCATATTGTAACTGACACTGATCTGCACAATGACACTGGATCAGCTGCACTTGTCATCCAGAATGTGACAGCAGAACATTCTGGACGGTACATCTGTGCTGCAAAACATCTGGACGCAACTCTGACTTCTTACGTCAGTGTGACTGTGACTTGTAAGTAGACAGCACTAATATTTCACTATAATATATTGGAAAAGTAGCCATAATTTTGTTTAAAGGTATAATAAAGTGTTCCAAAATTTAGAGTGTGATTTCCCTTCAACTTTTGAATTGTTAAAAGAGAAATAGAGGTGAATTGGTAAATTGAAAGACAGATAACATAGATTATCTTATTATGACCCTTCATCAATACAAAATGTCATATTATCAAAAGTCCACATTAATTAAAACACTTCCTAAAATCTTTAGACCAAATTATGACTACCTTACCAGTATATAAGTACTAAACACTACCCCAAGGAAACTTGTTATTGATTGATTTGCCACTGTATTAAAAATGGATTTCAGTTGCATTAATGTTATTAATGCCAATACAAACTATTATTCCCAAGGATATTCCCTCTTTTAGTGTTTTGATGTGAATGATACTGAGCAGTATGAGGAACAAGGAAACTTAAACCATGGCAACAAAAACGTGCTCCATATTATACTTGAGAATGGTCAGACATCATCTTATCAAAAGATATTCCCACTTTCTGTGTTTAAGTTATCTTGAATAATTATTTTGTTTCCCTCCATACTGTAAATAACGGGGACACTGGTGTCCCTCACTGCATCATCAAGGCAAAAATAAACCCGAAACATGCTAGCCAAAATGCCCCCTACATGGAAAAAGTATTGTACAAAATCACTGTCTGGGTCAAAGGATTTGTCATCCGTTACAATATCAAAATATTTTTTTTCAGCTATTTCATCCTTCCTTATCTTGAATAAATTACTAAAATCTGTTCCACAGATTCAAGGAAACCTCTGATCATTGGGAATACAACTGTTAAAGAGGGAGATGTTCTGAATCTAACCTGCAGTGTTGAAAGTTTCCTCCAGCTCTTATTGTGTGGAAAAATTGAGTACAAACCCAAACCTTCATAGTGGAACTTACCTGTATAATGACACTGGATCAGCTACACTCACCATTCCAAATGTGACAGCACAGCATTCTGGACAGTACATCTGTACAGCAAAACATCTGAATACCACCGTGACTTCTTATGTCAGTGTAACTGTGACTTGTAAGTAGACACTACTAATCTTCTAGTAAAGTTTAGAATTGCACACAATTGTATAAATATGATAGGAAGCCTAAAACCTTGATCTGTATTGTTACAGTAAACCTTTTTTAAATGTCATGACATAAAGATAAAGGTGGGTAAGAAAATAGAAATACATTTTCAAAAATAAAATAATAGTTATCAGTCCACAGTGCACCGCCAGAGCAGCTACTGTACAATTTGGCATTGTTTCTCTGGAAAACTACTGGACCAATGGAACAGGTTTTTGAAAGATATTCCCTCTTTTTGTGTTTTGATGATGATGGTGGTGTGGAGAAGGAAGTAGTATGTTTTGTCATTTTGATTTATTATTTTGTTATTATTGGTATTACTGTCATTACTGTTGCATCATAAACATATAGCAACCATATGTATACGAGAAGTATTGATACAAGAGGTATTGATATTGCATTCAAATGTTCAAATATATTGGTATCATATTAGTCTTTATTACAGGTTCAGAAAGAACCACTTTAAACTGTGGAGTTGAATCTATAATGTTAATGTTTATGCAGACTGCAGGGTGAAAGAGTAACTCTGTGCTAAAAGAAGACAGGAAGTTATATGTCTTTGAAGTTGCAGGCTTTTGCAGAAGTGAAACTGAAAGCAAAGAGAGCATTTAAGGGCGAGACACACATACAGACACAAATAGTGAGAGGTCATGACACGTACGCAGTACACAGCATGCACGCGCCCTCGCACGTGTACGCACACACAGATAGACTCATTTAGTAGGTAAGAGTTTATGACTGCAAAGTTGTGCATGAGTGACATTTTGTACAGGAAGTGCACCTGATGTTCCAGGAAGATAAGCCTGGGAAGGATGGAGACAGGAAGCGCTTGGCGTCGACCCGAAGAAGATGTTCTGTTTTAGACTATGTTAAGAGTCATTGTGGTTTTGGAGTGGCGTATGCTTTGTTCAAATCTGCCTAGCAACAGAAAAGGGGGCTGTACTATTGTAACCCTATAAAACCGTTGTCTGAATATGGTAAAGACAGTTCAATACTGATTGGGTTGTTGGACTCACACATGTGTTCATTAAAATGTCGTCTAATTGCACACTGGACCTGATCTGTGGTTATTTATGGATTCCTCTCTCAACATTGAACCCTAACAGTGGGAAAAAAACTTAAACCATACCAACAAAATGGAGCCCAAAGTATAACAAGGACACTGGTGTCCCTCACTGCATCATCAAGGCAATAATAAACCCGAAACATCCATCCATCCATATTGTACAAAATCACTGTCTGGGTCAAAGGTTTTGTCATGCGTTAGAATATTAAAATATTTTTGTTTTAGCCATTTCATCCTTCCTTATCTTGAATAAATTAGTAAAATCTGTTCCACAGATTTAAGGCAGCCTCTGATCATTGGGAATACAACTGTTAAAGAGGGAGATGTTCTGAATTTGACCTGCAGTGTGGACAGTATCCCTCCAGCTCTTATTGTGTGGAAAAAACCTAGCTCCAACACAAACCTTCATATTGGAACTGACACTGATCTGCACAATGACACTGGATCAGCTACACTTGTCATCCAGAATGTGACAGCAGAACATTCTGGAGGGTACATCTGTGCAGCAAAACATCTGGACACAACTCTGACTTCTTACGTCAATGTGACTGTGACTTGTAAGTAGACAGCACTAATATTCCACTATAATATATTGGAAAAGTAGCCATAATTTTGTTTAAAGGTATAATAAAGTGTTCCAAAATTTAGAGTGTGATTTCCCTTCAACTTTTGAATTGTTAAAAGAGAAATAGAGGTGAATTGGTAAATTGAAAGAGAGATAACATAGATTATCTTATTATGACCCTTCATCAATACAAAATGTCATATCATCAAAAGTCCACATTAATTAAAACACTTCCTAAAATCTTCAGACCAAATTATGACTACCTTACCAGCATATGTAAGTACTAAACACTACCCCAAGGAAACTTGTTATTGATTGATTTGCCACTGTATTAAAAATGGATTTCAGTTGCATTAATGTTATTAATGCCATTACTAACTATTATTCCCAAAGATATTCCCTCTTTTAGTGTTTTGATGTGAATGATACTGAGCAGTATGAAGAACAAGGAAACTTAAACCATGGCAACAAAAACGTGCTCCATATTATACTTGAGAATGGTCAGACATCATCTTATCAAAAGATATTCCCCTTTCTGTGTTTAAGTTATCTTGAATAATTATTTTGTTTCCCTCCATACTGTAAATAACGGGGACACTGGTGTCCCTCACTGCATCATCAAGGCAAAACTAAACCCGAAACATGCTAGCCAAAATGCCCCCTACATGGAAAAGTATTGTACAAAATCACTGTCTGGGTCAAAGGTTTTGTCATGCGTTAGAATATTAAAATATTTTTGTTTTAGCTATTTCATTCTTCCTTATCTTAAATAAATTACTAAAATGTGTTCCACAGATTTAAGGCAACCTCTGATCATTGGGAATACAACTGTTAAAGAGGGAGATGTTCTGAATTTGACCTGCAGTGTGGACAGTATCCCTCCAGCTCATATTGTGTGGAAAAAACCTAGCTCCAACACAAACCTTCATATTGGAACTGACACTGATCTGCACAATGACACTGGATCAGCTGCACTTGTCATCCAGAATGTGACAGCAGAACATTCTGGACGGTACATCTGTGCTGCAAAACATCTGGACACAACTCTGACCCCATATGTTGATGTGACTGTGACTTGTAAGTAGACAATACTAATCTTCTGCTATAATGATATATATTTAGTTCAACTGTGTTCTCCCCGGTTTCCATTCATCGTCAGTATCCAGTATATTTAAGCCCTCAGTTTCCCTCAGTTTCTTGTCTCGTCATTGCCTTTTCCTTATGTGTGTTTTCAGTTCAGTCCACTTAATCAGTTTAGTTCAACCTTTCATGTTCTGTTCATCCCGTCTCTATAATAAACACCATGCTCATAGTCAGTCTGTATGTGCGTCCTGCATTTGGGTACTCTCTTTCCATTCCCAAACACCTGACCGTCAAAAAAGTGTTCCATAGCACAGAGTGTGGTTTGCCTTCAATGTTTGAATTGGGAAAAGAGAAATACAGGTGAATTGAAGAAAAATCTAATTATGGATGAGATACCAATATTTCTTCTATTCCCAAGGATATTCCCTCTTTTAGTGTTTGGATGTGAATCACAGAGAGCAGTATGAGGAATGAGGAAACTTAGTCTTTCATGATTCTTTAAAGGTTATCTTGAATAATTCTTTTTTCGCCCTCCATATTATAAATTGCTGAATTCTGTCCCACAGATAAAAGGAGACCACTGATAGCTGGGAATACAACTCTTAATGAGGGAAATGTTCTGAATTTGACCTGCAGTGTTGAAAGTATCCCTCCAGCTCTTATTGTGTGGAAGAAAGTTAGTGACAACACAAATCTTCAGAGTGGAATTCACACTGATCTGCACAATGACACTGGATCAGCAACACTTTTCATCTCAAATGTGACAGCAAAAGATTCTGGACAGTACATCTGTGCTGCAAAACATCTGGACACAATTGTGACCATAAATGTCAGTGTGACTGTGACTTGTGAGTAGACAGCACTAATCTTGAATCTGAAATTCATATTCATACCAAACTCACAGTTTACTTTGTTTTATGATCTGGCATTTCTTTTTACAGGGCTATCAAATATTCAAAATGGTTCAGGATGTGTGCTTCAGTCACAGATCTTGACCTGTGTGTGTATCATTGAAGGGTTTCCTTTACCTACCATCCAGTGGTTGCCCCTCAAGAACAACACTGAGTACTCTGTCATTACTGCTGTGTCAAATGACACAGTCAACAGCACTGTCAGCCTAAATGTAGAAAACCATGGCAACATCACTTTTGAATGTGTCAGCAACAATGGAAATGAAGAAGCTAAAGAAAAATTCACAATCCACAACAACTCTAAAAAATATGGTATATGTTTTCAAATAAACACTTTTTGACCACTACAATTAGTTTTTTAGTAACACATAAGAAAACATTTAACTTGTGCAAAATATAATAAAGTAAAAATATCCTTTTTTCCATGTTGTTCCTTTGAGTGCAGAGCAACCATTAGATTTAAGCAAGGGATACCTAAAAGTCATCATTGCCTTTTTGATTGGGACACTTCTTACAGCAGTTGTTTGCTTTTTGGCCAAAAAGTATTACAGGTACAGCATTTACTTTTCTAATTATTATTAGGTTTTCTCTGTAAATAAGGTTGAACATGAATTTGGTTCTGAAAAAATATAATTCTCAGAAAAAAACAGAAGAGCTCTGGAAACCTTCATGAGACTTTGGAGATGGACAGACGTCAAGATGATCCACAGGTAGTAATGTCCATCTGGCATTTTTTTTTATATATATAACTGGTAAAATATGAGTTTTTGCTCACATGTCTAGAATGCTGAAGTGGCCATATTTACACTTTATTAATTAATATTTCGTAATGGTTTTTTGTACTACTAAAAGTCTGCAAAGTTGCAAAGATCCAAAGCTTTTGAAATTAAAAAGATTAAAACCAACTATTTTTAAGCATTGAAAGAAGTTTCATTTAAACTGTAAAACAGGTTCTACAGTTTGAATGAAAATGGGTCATTTTCATTCCACAATTAACTGATTTCTTTTACATACCCACCATTTGTCTGTCCGCCAAGTTTAGTTCAAATTGAGAAAGTTGTGCATAATTTCACTAACAGATAAACTGAAAACATATGTGTTAGAAGAGAAACAACTGCTCATAATGCCAGTTATTTTGCAAGTGTTAAACCCTGCAAACATTTTTATGAATTGTGTTGGGATTCAGTTTGAAATGTGTATGGTCAAACTATAACGTTTTGTTACCCATACTCATAGAGTCATGACTACAGATACAGTACAATCAAGATTGTGTGCCAACCAAACAAATTCACTAATCATAGCAGACTGGACTTGCAGACTGAGCAGGAAAAGAGATGCTTTATAGCACTGAAACCTGCAGACTTATTCTGGTGAACCAAAATCTAATCATGAACCTATAAATGAGCAAACATGCATCTTTAACAGCCATGATCAAAAACAACAAATACAAAAACTGCAAAGCATGACAGTAATTCAAGGTTCAACGTTGCGATTGTCAGGCCAAAAAAAAGTCACAACAATTTAATAACAAAAGAATGTAAAGATTCCAGATAGAAATGAACAACTAATATTATTTACTTTCTATCTAACAGGTATATGATTGTTCCCTATTAGAAGAAAATCAGACTCTCAACCTAAACCGTGGACCAAAAGAAGTGGAGTATGCTGACACTAATTTATCCTTTTGAAAAGAAATAGTGCCAGGGAAGCATCAAGGAGGAAAGCAATAAATGATGCTCAAATTAAGAAAGTAGTACAAGAAGAAGGGGGAGATGATGGTGGAGAAGAAGGTGAAAGAGGAGGAGGTGGTGGTACTGGAGATAAAAGACTGTTTTCCAGAAAAGGAGGACGGACATAAGGATAAGTATTTGTTTTAAATGTCCATCTGATCAGAAAAAAGTGCTTGTGGCCAATATGGTTCTCAGTTTCAGAAAATATTAAATAATCAAATGTTCCAGTGTCAGCTTGTCTCTCAAATTATCTGAAAAAGCATGATATTTTAGAAAAATGTCACGGTTGATACAAATTTTAGATATATCTTTATTATATTAAAATCTCCAGTTTAATCTTAGTCTTAAGTCTATGTGTTGTGGAATGATTTTTTCCTGTTTTATTGTTGAGATGGCAAATGCCCACCCTGAGATTGTCTTGTTAGAAACATTGAAAAGATGTAATTAAAAGTGTGTCAATTTATTTACCAATAAAAGTTGGTCTTTTTTACCATACATCTCAGTATTTTGTTCTCAGTAATGTTTTTTTCCCAGTTACCAAAATTCACATCTATGTTAATGTATTTTCTTTTCTCTGAAAACCTCCAGCTTGTAAGAAATTTCCTTATGTTATGTTGGCATGGGTATCCACCATATTGTTCCAGTGGCATTTAAAATTGAATGGCATAAATGTAATGTAATTTATATAGAGCCAAATCACAGTTGCATCAAGGCACTTAATATTGTAGGGTAAAAAACCTAACATATAAAACTGAAGAAAAAAAAACAACCAACATTCAGATGCCCACTGTCAGATTTTACTGAAATTGACACTTTTGTTTAGTGAGTTTTTTTCTCCTCTACCCTTCACACAATTCACCAATAGGGGGCAGTGTAAACCAGCAGCGGCACATGACAACTCGGATACTGTGGAGTTGTGATCCTGCTGCTGCTGCACCATGTCTGATGATTTAATCAAAGTCAGAACACCTATTAATGCTGTAGCAGTCTGAATTGTGTAACACAAGCAAATACAGAGAATCACATGTCATAGGTATGTAGTGGAGAGGAGGACCCAAATGTTGTCTCACAGATAGACTGAGTGAAACAAACAAGCCGTTTATTTAGGCTAATGACCAAAATACAAAAAAGGTGAAACACAAAATACAAAAGGGAACTGAAAACCTGTACTTACAGAAATCTGAGAATAAACACTATGGAAAGAGAGCACTAGAGCTGGAGAAAGCGAACTGACAAAGGACAAAGTGAAAGATAGCAGACTTACCAAAATAAAACAGGAAGTGAGATAACTGAAGGGGGAAAACAGTCACATGAAAAGACGAAGTACACGGGGCTTGAGACAAAGGGAGGAATGAAACTATGGCAGCTGCTAAGAGGATGACTACATTGAGTAAGAGGGACAAATACAAGAGTCAACATAAACACTAGGCAAGCCAGGAATCTATAATACTTAAATAAACTAAACTGGAAAACAAACCCAGGACCATGTCATTGCAGTCAGTTTCTGATTTTATGCTTGTTTGCACTGCAGACTGTTTCAACATGCAGGTCTAAAAATCGGGGGGAAAATAAAATAATTTAGCAGAAAGCAGGGACATGCAAACTGACTCTGACTGAAACCTAAAACTATATATAAAAAAAAAAAAGACAAATAATTTCCAGAGAAATAATGAAACTCTGAACCGCTTGCTAAGGATTCAAAACCACACACCCATAGAGACATAACCAAACACAGAATATTTAATAATAAACATGAATTCAAAGTTGAAAAACTGTTTCAGTCATGGATGATATTTCTGTTGTTTTTAAAAAGAAAATAAAAGTTTGGGGGGGTTTTGTAATTATGAGTTGATGATGACTATTTTATTATATAATATAGAGCATATAAGATAACTTCATAAAAGTGAATGTGTCATACACTTCCTGAAATCTTGCTGTAAAAATACGGAAGAAAGGAAAAAGAGAAGCTTGAAGATTAAAAGTCAGCAGAGATCACTGTGGATAGAAGAGTGAAGAAGAAATAGGCAAAAGAGGTAAAAAAAAAAAAAAAAACCCATTCATTTAATGTTTTTTTCACAATATCTTTAAAACACTAAATGAAAAACAATATTGTATAAAAGTGTTGACTGTGCTGGTCAAAAATGTGTTAGTTTGAGAATCCACTGTTCACAGTTCTCCAATTCATTAAATCATACAGATGATCTAAAGTTAGATAAAATACAGTAGTAACAGTTTTTTATTGTATTAGTGCTCTTGTTGAGCTGTAAAAAATATTTTTGCTTTAGTCATTTATCTTTTGAGAGCAGATCTTTGTTTACGAGAAAAACTTTAGGGTAATGATGTAGGCATACATAACTACGGAATAACCAAGCATGCGACATCCTGTATTGCCATGTGTGATGTAAAATGTTGAATTCCCTTAATCTATCTTTACTTCATTTGCTCCAGTAAAGCTTCTCTCTGGAGGGAGAGACTGAACGTGCCGAGAATTAAATCAGGATGTTTGTTCTGATCTGGGCAACTTTCCTTTTGTGTGTGAGAGTCAGCAATGCTGAAACAGGTTTGATTCTTCTTCTTTATAATCTTGAAATTCTGCTTTATTGCTTTATCATTGCTTTGTTTTATACGGTTATGTGTGCAGTGTGTGTGTGTGTGTGTGTGTGTGTGTGTGTGTGTGTGTGTGTGTGTGTGTGTGTGTGTGTGTGTGTGTGCATGCATACTGAAAGTGTTTTTTGAAATGCATTCAGATTATAAGTATTAATGAACCAAATATTCTTTTCCTCTTTTTTTACCTCCTTTGTATTAACAGGCACATCACAACAATGTAATGGAGAATACTGCATCACACTTAGTGAGAGACTAACAGCAGAGGCTGGACTCTGTGTTGTGATCCCATGTTCTTTCACTACTGGTTCTGGATTTACACCCAAACATATAGTTTGGTACAAATGTGGACCATATTCAAGATGTGAATATGATGATGAAATAATATTTCACAGCAAAAACAATATCCACATTCAGAATGGCTTTGAAGGACGTGTGTCACTCTTAGAGCCTGATATAAGACAGAAGAACTGCAGCATCATCATTAATGATCTCAAAGAGTCTGATTCTGGATCGTATCGGATCAGAGTTAATGGTGAACGGAATTGGAGAGAAGATGGATTTGCATCTATTCAAAGGATAACTGTCTCAGTTGAAGGTGTTTTTTTTTTTTTTTTTTTTTTTTGCTACTTCATTTAATTAATTTTTGTCTCAAGTATGAAATGATTTTGCACATTTATTTACCCCTGTGTGCTGTTAGAACGAAATACAAAGCCTTATGTTCCACATCTACCTGTTTAACATAATTTCCTATTATTTAAGCCAAAATGTAAGTAATTGATGAACTTCAGGTAGTTAACCAGATTATGCTAATGTTGTGTGTTTCCACTAGGTCTTAGTCAGAAACCCAGAGTTAAGATTCCCACACTGACAGAGGGACAGCAGGCCACACTGACCTGTGTTGCTCCTGGTCTCTGCTCTGGATCTGTTCCTGAAATCACCTGGACATGGAGAGGAGCAGGAGGGACTGAATCTTACATTACAGGAAACAGCACTTCTTTCAGGACTAAAAATCTAACTCCTTTCACACAAAAACACATTTCAACTCTGACTTTCAACTCCTCTGCTGAACACCACAACACCAATGTCACCTGTAAAATCCGCTTCACTGGGGGAAAAACTACAGAGGGGGATTCAACTTTAAAAGTAAACTGTGAGTATTTTCACTATTTAATTGTGTATGATGAAATCTTTTGAAAGCAGTGTGCTCTCTTAGTCAGATGGTCTTGCAGGAAAGAGAAAAAGAGAAGCTTCATTATTGTGTAATTTGTATTTTTGTGTAACAGATGTGAAGGAAGTTAACGTCAGTGGGGGCACAAATGTGAAGGAGGGTGAAACTCTGAATCTGACCTGCAGTGTTGAAAGTTTCCCTCCATCTCCTATTATGTGGTCTAAACTTGCTTCTTATATAACCCTGCACAATGACACTGGATCAGCCACACTCTCCATAATTAATGCTACAACTGGAGATTCTGGACAGTACGTCTGTACAGCAAAACATATGAACAATACCCTGCAGGAAAACATCAATATAACAGTAATATGTGAGTAAACAACTTTGTGCTTTTTTCAGTCAGGTAAGCAGCAACGCTGACATCCGCTAATGGTGGATGGCATTTTCTGTCCTAATACCTAACTGATCTTACAGATTAATAAAGTACAAATAATTAGTAAAACTGGGTAATATTTCTGGAGCCAACTAGCAAGGGCAACATTCATTTATAGAGTTGACAAATAGACATTTGTAACATAGCCAAGAGTCTGTGTACCTACCTCTCAGATGTTTGGTTAACATGGAGCCAAACATCCTGATCAACTTACTGTATGTGTCAGGCTTTCAGGTTTTATTTTAATTTCACACCAGGCTGTTTTCTTTTTTTTCTTTTCTTTTCTTTGTATATATATACACTAAGTATTTAAAATATTTTTCCTCCTTAATAAACCGAATGTGTGTCACAGATAAAAGGAAACTTTAGATCACTGGGAATATAAGTGTTAATGAGGGCAAAACACTATCTCAACTACACTTGTCATCCAGAATGTGACAGTAGATAGTACCAATGTTGAATGTGAAGTTAATGCTTTCACTAAAATTATATCTTACTTTGTTTATGACGTTGTTTATATTTCTGATCATGTGTTTTCAGAGTTTTCAAAGATCCAAACTGTGCAAATCAAAGGAAACATTTGCATTAAACAAAATATCTCAACAACATTCTGCACACTACGCATCAGTCAGCGTGACAGAGATATCTACAGTAGCTACACAACAGTATAAATTTAGAGCAGAGGTTGGCAACCTGCAGGGAGATGTTTAGCCTCTCAGCTGTGGCTCCAGGAAACATATTTTTATTATATATATCTGTGTGTGCATGTACTCTCTTCTGTCTTACAGCAGCTCGTGTGAAACATTGTGGTTCTTACAGTACAGTTCTTCCCTGGATTGTTGCTGGTGTATCTCTCACTTTGAATGCCTTCTGCATAATCTACATATGGTTCCTTTGGTATGTTTCTCCACATGTATTTTTATGGGTTTTTTTGACTCTTTGAATGCAGTCAAGACTTTTAGACAATAATGAGCTTCTGTTTCTTCTCATCAAAGGAATTCAAGAAAAAAGGTGAATCTACATAAGGAGGAGAGAACCTACATGTCACTGCAAAAAGCGGATGCATCTCCAGATTATGATGTTATTGCACAACATATAAACTGAAAAGTCAGGCATCAGATTTCCAGTCACAAGTTTCAGAAAGCTGTGCTGTTGTAATGGCAGTCTGTTATTATTTTGTTAATTATTTTTTACGTTGCATTGTAGGGAATGTTTTATATGTAATAAACTACACTTTTTATTTCAATTTATACATAGAGTCCATTCAAATTGTTCACAAAGGAGTCTGAAAGGCAGAACAACAGAAGACCACTAAGATTCATAGCACACAAAATGGATGCTGATTGGCTCAGAGAAGGCCGGCATGATAATGCAATGATTTCAGCACTGAGTTTGACAACATGGCAAGGTAGCAATTATGAAGAGAAAAGACTAGCAGCCAAACATCCAGGATGTCAGGCAGAGGAATAATTACAGAGATGAATATATCACCTAGAAAATGACACAAAAAAGTTTATTACTCTACCTTAAACTTTTCCTAAGAAATCATCCACAGGTACAAATTAGAGGCAACAATCTTTTTAAATCAGGGGTCTCAAACTTGAGCTGTGGGCCACTGCTGGCACTCATTGGATGGCCACTTTAGTGTTCAAGTAATACAAAAAAAACCCCAAACAAACAAACAAACAAGAAAACACCCGCCAAACTTTTTGAAAATGTGGTGTTTTATTTGCTTTTCTAAATTTTTTAAATAGTTTTATTTAAAAAGCAAAAATAGTTTTTTGCTTTTTAAATAACTTATTTTAACATTGCACTCAACAACCAACAAATCCTTCCCCCAAAAAATGTAACTTCATGGGCCAAATTGCATCATATTTCTTCAGGCCAAGTAAAGGTGATGTGGGCCACAAGTGGCCCCCACTCCGCACGTTTGAGACCCCTGGTTTACATGGACTAATCACAGAGCATGCCTGTTTTATGATTATGCTATGCTGCATACACAGTTTGTTATTAATATCAAGGGAAAACAGTCATTACACATTAAATAAATCTCTTTGCACTATGTGGCCAGTATGTTAAAGTGGAGCTAAAAGCAGACTCAGAGGAGAGAATAATAAAGATTTTAGTGAAGGTAGCTGGGTGAGCATCTGGCTGAATAGCAGGGTGTGTAAAGGAAAGGTTCCGACCTTATATTTCCAGTGATCCAGAGGAGAGCAGGGGCATAGGCATGTGAGAGCGGTGAGTTTGCAGGCTGACTTGGTGAATTTTGACAGCAGCGACCAGCATCTTGGTGATTGTACTGCAGGTGAGTTGAATCAGAGTCTTTGGCAAGAGAACTGAGGCACAAAGAGACGAAGGTAAGCACGAGGCAAAAAACATGAACAACAAGTAGCATGAAAGCCTGGTTACCACCGTGAGGTAGCTGACAAACTGGGAGAGTGAAGGGCTGAGCTTGTCTTAAATGTCATTCTGCTGATTGCCATTGATGGATCACTGGCTGCAGAAGACCACTGAGAAAGGCTGCAGCAACTGCTGCGACCCCACTCCAGTTCTGCCGGAGGTTTCTTCCTGTTAAAAGGAAGTTTTTCCTTCCCACTGTCGCCAAAGTGCTTGCTCATAGGGGGTCAGATGATTGTTTTTTTTTTTTTCTCTGTATGTATTATTGTAGGGGCTACTATACAATATAAAGCGCCTTGAGGCGACTGTTGTTGGGATTTGGCGCTGTATAAATAAAATTGAATTGAACTGAATTGAATTGGTGGGAGAAGCAGGTGAGAAAATAGGGCTACACCCTCATAGGTGGGCACAGGAAAACACAGTGCCCAAGTCAAAAAGACACCAGACACTCAGTTTTCTCTTGTTCCTTCCTTACCATTGCTAACTAACATATTAAATGTATTGCCAAGCAAACACTTGCAAATTAATGTCAGAGTTTCACCTCTGATACTGCTGGATAAACAGAAACTCACTCAGGAACGAGGTCACACAGAGCTCTGGTTTACACTCGCCGCGAGGGAAGCAGTTGTCTCCAGCCCACTTCAACTTGCTTCCCCCTGCAGGTTGCTGTTATTGTTTAAACACAGGAATATTCATAAAGCTTGTTGCTGTGTTAGCTAAGACAAATTACTATATATGTTTACAAAGTGTGCTGTGCAAGCGTGGTTATACGATGTGAGTGGTTATACGATGTGAGTGGTTATATGATGTGAGTGCAGCCCTCCCAGGATGTTGTTGTTATCTTGTCCTGCCAGGTGGTCGTGCACATACTCATATGCGTGGGTTACACAGGGAGCAAACAAAAGCATTCTAGCTTTTTAAATGGCAACACATTAACCCTAACATTTATAGTCTTCTATTCTTACTACAGCTTATCATTTGTCAGTGCTTCTCTTTACATTTCTGTCCTCATAATTGTGCTTATTTTTATTTATGTTGTGTTTGTCTCGTAAGTTTGTATGTTTATTACATATAACTGATGTGTAATTTCTTTTTAACACCCTTTAAATTGAAAAGCTAGATTAAAAATGAGCACATAGAAAGTATATTGTTACAGTTGTTTTTATGTTTAATGGGGTTTTTGCACATTTGTCGACCTCTGTGGGCAGCTAGAAAAATTGCATTTCTTTACAATGTTGTGAAACCTGTTGAACTTTACAGCTTTTTTGGACAAGTGTCAGGCAGTTATGTGCTATTCCTTAAGATATGTGCAAAAACAGACTCGCAGACTCTCACATTTAGAAGGGGTTTCTTCAGGGGGCGTATGTGATGTTTGATTTGGCAGATTTTTACACCAGATACCCTTTCTGACACAACCCTAAAGGGATTTGTGTTTTCTCTTTCAAAGCAAACACTGCTCCTGAACAACATGCTTGTAGTACGGGCTATTCTTTTGTAAAAAAAAAAAAAAAAAAATCTGTGTTATTCAAACACATCAAAACCATCAGATTCATGTGGTCACAGAGCAAGGTCATGATAAAAAAAAAGTAATGCTGATGGAAAATCAGAAACGGAAACAGTAAACAGGGACTAGATTACAGTTGCAGTATTTTCATGTTGTCCTACAATAAAGTGTTTTTATATATGTGACAATCACCATGTTATGCATGTAACCTATTGTATAAGATAAGATTGTGCCACTTGCTGTGTAAGATACAATAATTAGGATTAATGTGCGATGTTTGACCGTGTCATGACCTATTGTGATAAGAAAAAGCCAAAGGGTCCTGACTGGCCACTGGCCAGGACCTTGGCTGCTACCTGACCCTGCAGCTGTGTTTGGCTGGAGGACGGGTGGGAAAGTTACCCAGCAGCAGGGGGCGGGGATACTGGTACCTATATATAAGGACACCCTTTCTTCCTGCTGCTTCTTTCTGTCCATCTCTGTGTTGCTCTGCTGTCTGTGCTTAAGGCTGTACACCCCAGGGTTTTGCTTTGCTTGCTTTCTGCTATGTAATTCTCTTGCTAAATGTCTGTATGTATTTTTCCTGCTGTTCATGTGATTCAATGTATTAAACTCTGTTTCTTGAATTCTACTTTTTTCCAGATCATCTTTTTGAGTGCTTGATTTTAATTGGATCTAAAAAAAAGTTGGATCTCCACATCGTTGGTGGGATAAGGTTATCAGGATAGCTTCAAAATTTGCAACCACAGCTTGTCTGATTAGGTAGAGGATCAATAGGGTTCCCATAAAACAGGGGGACACTCCCATAGGGTTTAAAATCTTGGACTCTCCACCATTTGGTCTTAGAGCTGAAAAAGCTTCTCGGATGAGAGGTGAAACGTCTTCAGAAACCTAAAGAAGTCCAGACGCCTTTCTTTCCAAACTCCTTAGAGAATGCCCTGGATGACTGAGAGCCTTCACAGACAAAATAAACAGAAGGCAAATCAAAAGAAAACATCAACCCAAAACCATTAAAATAGTTATTGTTATATAAGTATTGAAGACATAAACAATCGCACTGGCGACCAAACCAACGAAACCAAAATCTAAGGAACATAACCAAACTGAGAGTATTTCATGAATTTAACATTCAAAAATACTTCTGTCATGGTCTCCGAGACTCTCACATATCCTGCCTTTTTCTCTCTCTTGTTTTTTTCAGTTTTTCTCTTGCACCTGTTTTTGTGGGCATTGTGTTTGTATTCATTGTATCTAACAAACCTGAAAATAAACCTACTTAACTTTTCCCAGTGATCAGCAACAACTTATCTTTATAAAGTTTCAGTCATTTTTGTTGTTTTTACAAAGGTTTGTTTTTTTTCAGTACTTGATGAGTATTTTATTTGAGCATATATAGTGTGATATAAAATAATAACTTCATAAAAATGGGTCTGCCCTAATTCAGTTTGAACATGTACTCACAGTTCCTGAAATCCTGTTGTAAAAAGAAGGAAGAAAGAAAAAAGAGAAGTGAGGAAGAGAAACTTTAAGGATAAAGGTCAGCTGAGACCATGGTGGAGAGAAGAGTGGTGAAAGACCACACAAAAGAGGTAAAAAAACAAACATTTAATGCTTTTTGTGGAAAATATATTTTAAAACACTAAATGAACAGCAGGATTATATAAACGTGTGAACTGTGTGAACTGGTCAAAAAACTTGATAGATGGAAGCCACTTTTTGAATTCATTAAATGATACAGATGACCTAAAGTTACATGGAATATGACAGAGAATATGCAGTAGTAACAGTTTGTGTGTGTTTACCATAAAAACTTTAGGGTAATGGTGTTGGCACAGTCGGTAAAATGAGTACATAACTATGGAATAACCAAGCACGCAACATCCTGTATTGCGATGTGTGATGTAAAATGTTGCATTTCCTTTGTTCTAATCTCTCTTTACTTCATTTGCTGCAATAAAGTTTGTCTCTGGAGGGACAGACTGAACGTGCTGATAATCAAGTCAGGATGTTTGTTCTGATCTGGGCAACTTTCCTTTTGCGTGTGTGTGCTGAAACAGGTTTGATTCTTCTTCTTTATATTCTTCTAATTCTGCTTTATTAGTGTTTTGTTTTATGCGGTTATGTGTGTGTGTGTGTGTGTGTGTGTGTGTGTGTGTGTGTGTGTGTGTGTGTGTGTGTGTGTGTAGAGTAAAAGTGTTTTTTTGACATGTAATCAGATTATAAGTATAAATTCATGTAACAGAATTTAGAGATCACATAAATTAATAAGATCACTGTCACCTGTTGACTTGTGCATTATACAACTATTCAGATGAACCAAATATTCTTTTCCTCTTTTTTTATCTCCTCCTTTGTATTAACAGGCACATCACAACAATGTAATGGAGAATACTGCATCACACTTAGTGAGAGACTAACAGCAGAGGCTGGACTCTGTGTTGTGATCCCATGTTCTTTCACTACTGGTTTTGGATTTACACCCAAACATATAGTTTGGTACAAATGTGGACCATATACAAGATGTGACTATGATTATGAAATAATATTTCACAGCAAAAACAATATCCCCGTTCGGTATGGCTTTGAAGGACGTGTGTCACTCTTAGAGCCTGATATAAGACAGAAGAACTGCAGCATCATCATTAATGATCTCAAAGAGTCTGATTCTGGATCGTATCGGATCAGAGTTAATGGTGAACTTTATCGGAGAGAAGATGGATTTGCATCTATTCAAAAGACAACTGTCTTAGTTGAAGGTACAAAAAACTGCATCAAAAAAGGATGTTGAGAATAAATCTTGGTTTTTGTGTTACTTTATTTATTAGTTTTTTTGTCTCAAGTATGAACTGATTTTGCACATTTATTTACCCCTGTGTGCTGTTAGAACAAAATACAAAGCTTTATGTTCCACATCTACCTGTTTAACATAATTTCCTATAATTTAAGCCAAAATATAAGTAGTTGATGAACTTCAGGCAGTTAACCAGATTATGCTAACGTTCTGTGTTTCCACTAGGTCTTAGTCAGAAACCCAGAGTTAAGATTCCCACACTGACAGAGGGACAGCAGGCGTCACTGACCTGTGTTGCTCCTGGTCTCTGCTCTGGATCTGTTCCTGAAATCACCTGGACATGGAGAGGAGCAGGAGGGACTGAATCTTACATTACAGGAAACAGCACTGCTTTCAGGACTAAAAATCTAACTGCTTTCACACAAAGACACATTTCAACTCTGACTTTCAACTCCTCTGCTGAACACCACAACACCAATGTCACCTGTAAAATCCGCTTCACTGGGGGAAAAACTACAGAGGGGGATTCAACTTTAAAAGTAAACTGTGAGTATTTTCACTATTTAATTGTGTATGATGAAATCTTTTGAAAGCAGTGTGCTCTCTTAGTCAACTGGTCTTGCAGGAAAGAGAAAAAGAGAAGCTTCATTATTGTGTAATTTGTATTTTTGTGTAACAGATGTGAAGGAAGTTAACGTCACTGGGGGCACAAATGTGAAGGAGGGTGAAACTCTGAATCTGACCTGCAGTGTTGAAAGTTTTCCTCCATCTCTGATTATGTGGTCTAAACTTGGTTCTGATATAACCCTGCACAATGACACTGGATCAGCCACACTCTCCATAATTAATGCTACAACTGAACATTCTGGACAGTACGTCTGTACAGCAAAACATATGAACAATACCCTGCAGGAAAATATCAATATAACAGTAATATGTAAGTAAACAACTTTGTGCTTTTAAACAGAGATTTTTTTTTCACTCAGGTATCTGAAAATATGAGTTCAGAGAAATTAAACAACTGTATTCAGACACTTTTAAATATGAAGCTGCCTCACATCTATGTGTTAAAGAGCCATTGGAAACCATTTCTTATATTTTAAAATAACAGGCACATTGTGCTTTGGATATAATGCTTGGCATTGCTGTCATAAGCTTCCAGCATCTATCTTAATGTCTTTCTTCATTGCTCATAACTTCCTGTCACAGACAGCAACACTGACATCTGCTAATGGTGGATGGTTTTGTCTGTCCTAACATTTAACTGACCTTGCACATAATAGAGTACAAATAATTAGTAAAACTGGCTAATATTTCTGAAGCCAACTAGCAAGGGCAACAACATTTATTATAGAGTCGACAAACAGAGATTTGTCACCTCGCCAACCGTCTGTGTACCTACATCCCAGATGTTTGGTTAACATGGCGCCAAATATCCCAATCAACTCGTTGTATGTGTCAGGGTTTCAGGTTTTCTTTTAATTTACCACCAGGCTGTTTTCTTTTCTTTTTTAAAAAAAATCTACAATAATTCTTTGTGATTTTTTTACCTCCTTAATAAACCGAATCTGTAGACAAGTACACTACTTTCCAGGGCGCACTGTGGAACACTTTATTATATGTTATGTGTAGGTCCTGTCTTGTTATATCCTGTATGTACCTAAATGTTGTGCATCTGCACTTTATTGTTGTCTATGTCTACGCATGGGACAGTGTGAAACGTAATTTCAATTCCTTTGTATGGCAAGTACATCTGAAGAAATTGACAAATAAAACTGACTTTGATACTTGATACTGTGCCACAGATAAAATAAAACTCGAGATCACTGGGAATATAACTGTTAATGAGGGAATCACAGACCTTTACAGTGAAAATTACACTGACCTGCACAACACTGCATCAGCTACATTTGTCATCCAGAATGTGATAAGAATATTGTGGACTGTACATTTGTACATCTGTACAGCAAAACATTTGAAGACAAATTTGTCTTTACCTGTTTGAATGGTTTTATGATGGTGGTTAGGATTACCATGGGGAACAACTAAACTATGTATTACTTTTTCCCTATTTATTTCAATTTGTTTCTTCCTTCTAAAAAAAACTACTGTAATGTGCCCCACAGATATAAGGACACCTCAAATCATTGGGAATACAATCATAAAGGAGGGAGATGTTCTGAATCTGACCTGCAGTGTTGAAAGTTTCCCTCCATCTCTGATTATGTGGTCTAAACTTGGTTCTGATATAACCCTGCACAATGACACTGGATCAGCCACACTCTCCATAATTAATGCTACAACTGGACATTCTGGACAGTACGTCTGTACGGCAAAACATATGAACAATACCCTGCAAGAAAACATCAACATAACAGTGATGTGTGAGTAAGCAATTTTATCCTTTAGACAGAGCTTTTATCCAGTCAGGTAAATAAAAATATCAGTTTAAAGAAATTAAACAACTGTATTCAGACACTTTTAAATATGCCAAGCTGCCTCAACATCTATGTATTAAATAGCCATTGGGAACCATTTCTTATTACTTAAAGAATAGTTGAAAGTAGTTGAAAGTAAAGAATACTGAAAGTTGTGGCACATTGTGCTTTGGATATAATGCTTAGCATTGCTGTCATCAGCATCTGCCATCTCCTGTCAAAGACAGCAACGCTGACATTTGCTAATGGTGGATGGCTTTGTCAGTCCTAACACTTAACTGACAGCACAGACCTTTACAATGAAACTGACCTGCACAATGACGCTGGATCAGCTACACTTGTCATCCCAAATATGATAAGAATATACTGGACAGTACATCTATACATCTGTACAGCAAAACATCTGGAGAAAAATTTGACTTTACCTGTTTGAATGGTTTTATGATGGTGGTTACCACGGGGAACAACTAAGCTGTGTATTATTTTTTCCCATTTTATTTCAATTATTTTCTTCATTCTGAAAAAAAAACTACTGTAATGTGCTCCACAGATATAAGGACACCTCAAATCACTGGGAACACAATCATAAAGGAGGGAGATGTTCTGAATCTGACCTGCAGTGTTGAAAGTTTTCCTCCAGCCCTTATCATGTGGAGAGATCTTAGCTCTAAAGCAAACAACAAACATAGTGGAGCTTACACTAACCTGCATAATGACACTGGCTCAGCTACACTTGTCATCCAGAATGTGACAGCAGAAGATTCTGGACAGTACATCTGCACAGCAACACATCCGGACACAACTGTAACATCATCTGTCAGTGTGATTGTGTCTTGTAAGTAGATAGCACTAGTGTTTAATGTGAAGTTCATATTTACACTTAAAATCATACCTTACATTGTTTATCTTTCTGATCATGTGTTTTCAGGGTTTTCAAAGATACAGAATGGCTCTGGATGTGTGCTTCAGGCAGAGGTTTTGACCTGTGTGTGTATCAGTGAAGGGTTTCCTTTACCTACCATCAAATGGCCGCTCCTAAAGAACCACAAAGAGTACTCTATCAAAACGACTGTGTCAAACCACACAGTCAACAGCACTGTCAGTCTAAATGTAAAAAACTATGGTAACAGCACTGTTGAATGTGTGAGCAACAATGAAAAGGGAGAAGCAAAAAAAAATCTCATGATTCAAAGTGTGTCCAATACAGTGGGTATGTATTTTCATTTTCATAAATGAGACCTTTGCATTTCTAAAATCATTAGAAAATTGACTGTATATAATTGAAAGCATCTGTTTCATGTTGTTCCATTTGAGTACAGCTCACTCACCAGTTTTGATCCTGGGATATCTGGAAATCATCATTGCCTTTTTGATTGGAGTAGTTCTTTCTGCAGTTGTTTGCTGTTTGATTAAAAAATGTTCAAGGTACGACACTTATTTTTTTATATTTTCCGTTTTTTTAAATAGATGTATTTACACTTGACTTTAATAATGTAAAACCCTTTTATTCAGAAAAAAAACAAAGAATTCTGGAAATTTGGATGAGACTTTGGAGATGGTAACAAGTCAAGACGATCCACAGGTATTTATGTTCATTTGGCTTTTTTTAAACATAATCATAAAGTATTTAATTGTGCACAAATTTCCTCAATACTGAAATATACATATTTAGTCTTTTGGTTTTCTATATAGTTTTAACGTACTAAAAGAGCTGCAAGGATAAACAAGTACTGGAGGTAGGTTACTGTGTATTCATGATGCCTTTGAACTACAGTCCAACCTCTATCAGTCTGTTTCATCAGCATTTGCTTAAGGAAAATATATCCAATAAAAGAGGACAGAGAAAAAGAAAACTCATCTTGCTTCAAAGTTTTGCAATTTTAAAGAAACAGGGAGAGGTCAGTACCAAAATTTAATTGGTTCTTTTCATAAGCCCACCCTTCATTTCTCCACCAAGTTTCATGATACCCAAAAGGGTAAGTTTTGCATAATCCTCCTAAATCACTGAAAACAGATAAATCAACATAATCCCAGTTATTCTGATTAAGATTATTTCATGAAAACACTGTGGACTATAACATAGGAATGCTGAACCACATATAGGTCCATAATTTGTTGGATAAAGACAGAATTTCTGTAGTTTTGCCTCCGTACACAGCCACATCGGATTGCTGCTATTTCAAACACCACCACTTAAACTTAATGGAAAAATGTAAGGAATGTGTAAGCATTGTGAAAAAGTAATTTAAGTTTGAATCCACCTGATTTTCAACCCACAGAAAAAAGAACTGCATGATTGCATGATTTTGACATAGCAGTATTGCAGATTTCCCAGATAGACACAATCTAATGTGCAATACTGGGTTTTTGGAGGCTGGTAATTGACTTGTATCATTTACGTTGTACCTAGCACATATATGATGGTCAAGAAACACAAGACAATCAGTCCGACCCACAAGAAGAAGTTGAAGATGAAGGTGTGGCAGCAGAGAAAGGCGTGCCTGAACTCAGCAGTGCTCCGCAAGAAGTGGAGTATGCAGACATTGATTTTTCCCTGTTGAAAAGAAACAGCAAGTCAGAGAGAAAGCAAGAAAGCACAAAGACGGAGTATGCTGAAATTAAGAAAGCAATAAAAGGCAAATGGGAAGATGAAATGGTGACGGGCGAGGAGGAGGAGATGATGACAGAGATGGACTTGAAACAGTCTGAACCAGAAAAGGAGAAAGAGGAAGACGAGCCAGTGTACTCCACTGTGAATGATATAATCGAAAAAATTTCCCTCGGATGAATGTTCTTTGATCTGATGGTTTTGTGTATGAATAATTCCACTTTGAACCATTTTCATCACACTGTGATCACCACACCTCTACATCTTAAAGTAGGGGCTATGCAAAATAAGGACTGGAGCTGGGACATCATTTTCTTAATCCCTCTGCTATTTTGCTGCCATGTTTTTGGTTTAATAACCTTTTCAGGTAACATTTTAAATGTTTTATAATGCAAGGGTAAGTGTGCCTCTTTGAACTGAACACATTTGCCTAACATGTAAAAGGTCCCCAGTCAGGACCAAGAGAAGATAGCAGGCACAAACCAAGCCTCAGGGCATCACAAGCTAGTGTACTCCTAGTTTACGTCCCAATCCCCATTAAATAGGAGTGTTATGCCTTAAAAATCATCAGGCATAAAATCTGAGCCAAATCATATCAGGTGTGGCAATACTAACTTACCTAGATTGTATAAGGATAAATACTTGCTTTAAACCTCCATCAGGTGAGCACTTTTTAATGGCCAATATTTTTCTCATTCTGGGAAAATGTTATTCAACAAATTCTTCCCGGGATGCTTTTCTCTCTGGACATTCTGTCATAGCTTAATGAGATTAATAATTTTGAGTATGAAACATACTCATCTACTGTAGGTTAAATGCAAATTTTAGATGTTTGATGTTGGAACAAATTTGTGTTTTCAACAGCGCCCTCACAGAATACTCATTGATAGTTTCAGCATGTAGACCTTGCTTTTTACTTTCTTTGATAGCAAAGTTTCTCCAGGGGAATTTAAGAGTGGTCAGAAGAATATTAGTTAACTTCATAAACTATAAATCAAAAAAGCAGCATTATTCTATGCATGCACACAGGTATGGCACCAATACGTTTTAAACAGTATCTGCTTATTTTTCTGTTTGTTTATATCGCTTTTTTCCCCCCTCTGCACATTTGCTACACTCACCAGCAGAGGGCAGAGTTAACCCTTAAGTCAAAGTGTATCTTGTGGTTGTGAGACTGTGAACCTGGTGCTTCTGCACTGACAGCTTGTATATTTTGTCTGGTCCTGCTTGGTGAGGTAAAAAAAAAAAAAAAAAAAAAAAAAGGTTAGATTTTCTACACCTCTGTTTCTCTATTTAAATTGTGTAAAACAAGCACATTTTAAACTGTTAAAATTCGGCCATATTTTACTCACCTGTTTTATATCATTTGTATTTTTTTCTGTGTGTCATTGTGTGGTGTAAATGTCTTCAACTTTTTTAATTTAAATAATTAATATCTAATTTAATTAGTAAATAATTAGTAAGCATGCACAAATCACACTTTGTATTTGTTTGATTCCTTATGTTGAGTTATGCTGGACTAATTCCTGACAGTGTCTGCAGAACACTCCACCAAGGTCCAACTGTCCAACTGTCATTGTGATCCACTGATCTAAGCAAAAGTAGTAAAGACACAAATACCATTGCAAATTCTAATACTACAAATTATTGCAATCATATTGCCTGCTGACTGTGGGTTAGTGGTAGTGATGGGCAAAGTGAGGCTTTGTGGAACACTGAATCAGTTGAAGCATTTAAGCAGGATTTGTATTGAGGATTAAAGATAATCTGACACCCATCTCCACAGTGACACACCACCCACTCTTTTGCTAATCATCACATTTTGGTAAAAGCTATCTGTGGCACAGACAAGCCCTGCACACACACACACACACACACAACGGCGCATACTCATTATTACCACATGTTTGGGTGGATGGATTTTTTTCCGTTCTGTTCCGTTCATTCACAGTAGCAATACTCCGGCACATGGGAGTTAGAGCTGAAAATTTGTGCCTGTTTAAGTTTTCTCCTTGAAAGCAGAGGCAGTTTCTCTTGAGATAATTTAATACATTTTCAGCACAATGCATTACTCTCTCTTTCTGTGCTTGTGGAAGTCATTGGAGTCAGCGGGGGAGCTGGTCCCAGGTAGGGACTACTTGCATGTCCCCACCCCAGGGAAAAGGGTAACATCTCCTGGGTCTAGGAGCCGATTGTCCCTCTGGGGGCGAGGGTACCTGGACCTGGGGTATAGAGTATGTTTGGGGTGTGTAAGGTGTCCATTTCTGTTTGTCTCCACGTTGGGTGAGTGCTGAGTATTTGCATATGTGTTCATTAGGGTGGGAATGCATGTTTGTGTCTGTGTGTGCCTGTTTGTCTGTGTCTATATCTATGTCTAAATCCTGTGGTAAATCATGTTGCTTCATTTTTTTTTTTTTTTTTTTTTGTGGAAATCAGGTCCTGTTTGATTATGGAATGATATGAGGCCTGAGTGAGGCAGGAAGATATTTTACTCAGAATTATGGAAGTTGAGTCATACTTAGAGCTGTCAGCAAATGACCACCAGATATTACAGCAAGAAGATGAAAGTTCAGGCAAAGGACAAAGCAGGTTTTGAGGAGCCTGAGAAGTCCATTATGGATAAAAGGAATTGTGTAAGCTAGCGCTCTGAAGTTATGGGATTTGGTTTGTAAAGCCCATACAGGACACCGGCCTGCGAAGGGAATCTTTCCATGGCAGCTTTGTTGAAATCTATTTAAGAGAGCTCTCACTTTCCAGAGGGCTTTATTATTTCCCCCCTTATCAGAGACATCAAGGTCATTTGTTACTTTGACAGGCTGCCAAATGCTGAAGAATCTGTCTCAACTTATTGACCTGCTACAACCAGGAACCATTAAATTTTAATCTACTGATGAATGTTTCAGTTCTACAATGTTTTCAGTTTTAATGTTGCTTTCAGAAATGAGCATCTCCCTCTTGTTTGTGTGCTCATTAGTTTTTTTTCTAAAACCTTGTTGCTTGTTTTATGTTTGAGATCAGAGGTCCACTTATTTGGTGGCTGTGGGCTGCATTTCCTGTTTTCATGTTTTATAAAATGAATAAATAAATAAATAAAATTTCAGGCCATTTGAAGAGTGGCATTAATGCTACTTTCCCCTCAGAAATGAGCACCACCCTCTGGTTTGTGTGCTCTGATATTTTTTTTCTAAAACCTGGTTGCCTGTTTTCTGTGTGGTGTAATCAGACGACTACATGTTTGGTGGTTGTGGTTGTGGGCAGCGTTGTCCTCTTTTCATTTTTCAACTAAAACAAATCAATAAAAACTCAACCCAATTTCAGTATGTTGAAATTGAATTCATAAAGACAGGACAAGCAGAATTTAACGTACTTTAGCATAGATATTTTGTGTGTGTGTGCATGTGTGTAAACTCAACTGAAAATTTGTGTGTTTCTTCTAAATATTGTAATGCCTAAAAATTTCAGCGCCTATAAAACAACAACGTGAAGTATGGACACTGTGAACATGTGAGGAAAAGTCCCACTTTTCACTACAACAGATGCTGAGTAAATGTTTTGTTTTGGAAGAGGTAAAATAACTGTACATTTATGAGATCCCACTAAATGAAAATTAAGACTCTTTTTGAAAAGAAAGCCCACGTGCTCTGGTACAAATGTGACCTCAATAGAAAAAGAAATGGTGGTTGACGTAGCGTTCTCAGACTCATGTCTCTGACAGAGAGGAAAAATGTATTGCTTGTTATTAAGAGGAAATAGGGCGACGTTAATAAAGTTATTGATACTCCAACAACTCGAATTAAAGTTTCACATAATGACATAATGTGACAAGAAGTTTTAGCTCTGCATCTAGTACCAAACCAAGAAAAAATAATCTCCAAGAGAGTACAAAAAAAACTTCCTGGGAACATGTTGAAGTGCAAAGAGAGGTAACAAAGGAGGAGGAGGAGGAAGAGAAGAAGAGTCAGTTCAAAGCAGACACGCTGCAGAGATCAGTGTGTGGACACAAGAGCTGGAGATTCACACAGAATGAGGGTAAAACACTTTTATCCCATTTTAAATTTCATTTCTTCTTAGTATTCTCTCTTCAGTACTATCATAAAAAAGTATTTCAGAATGAGCGGTGGATACTTAACTTAAGAAGTCCAGAGCTGGCAGCTTTTATTTAGTTATTTTTAACCTCTCCACACTCCAGATATGAAGAAGTGCTTTAAATTTTGATATTTCAAGATCCCAGTCAAGGTTATTGATTATATGTAACTACAGAAATAATACATATATCATTGTAATAACTTGGATTTATTTTATCATCCAGTGAACTTTCTGTGTGTTTGTGCTTTGGAAAGAGAGACTGTATCCTGTGGAGAGAAGCCGTGCTGTCTAAAGTGTCAAATCAGAATGTTAACTCTCATCTGGGTGATTCTGCTGTTCGCTGATAAAGGTATAGAAGGAAATTTTATTTAAATCTAAATTTACAAAGTGTAAAAAAAAAGGAAAGTAATGGTAATATGTCTTTTAACTTCTTTTTCATTGCATTGGTTATCTAAATAATACTGGCCATATATTACTCCAAATATCATTAACAATGGCAGCGAACTGCAGGCATTTGATTTTTCACAAACTCAGCAGACTCTCTCCTTGTTCGTCTCTTTTATTTTTGCATTTTCAGGTTTGACTAGGAGCACTCCTCCAGTCTGTACAAAGAGCAAAGACAATGTCACGTTAAGTCAAATAAATATAACAGCAGAGGCTGGACTATATGCAGTGTTACCATGTTCTTTTACTACAGACGATGGGTTTGATGCCAAAAGTATAACTTTGTACAAACATGGTAAAACAATATTTGACTCCAGTGATGATCAAAAAAACAACTCTGAGTTTCAAAGGCGAGTCTCACTACTGGAGTCTGACCTGAAGATGAAGAACTGCAGCGTCATCATTAATGACCTCACCGAGACAGACTCTGGATCATATCAAGTCAGAGTGTCTGATAACAAGACGGAGCATGGCTGCACATTGAAGTTCACAGTCACAGTTACAGGTATCAAATCTTACAGCAAATACCTTCAAATTCCTAATAGTGATAGCTTCACTAAATTATAGAAAGGTTTATTAACCACATCTGTGTCACGTCATGAGGACATTTTTGTTTTATAGTAGATGCTTCTATATTTAAATATGAAACTGAAACGGTTCTTAAATCATTACCACACAAAAAATGTTTTTTGTGAAAAAGATGCAGATTAAACAAATCTCACATAAATGATAGCTGTTGAATCTGCTTTTGTCAGGTATGAACTGATGTCTTAGTATACCTCAGTGGGGAGAGAGCTTATATTTGTCACAGAAAATCTTGTACTTAATACAGCCACTTTTATTCCAAATCCCAGGGGCCTCTTACATGCTGTGCTAGAATCCCATCTAGGAACCCTACATCAGATTCTGACTTGTTTAAGTCATCATTCATTTGTTTCTTCATTTTTCTGGCACATTTTTTCTTAGATCTTCAGGAACTAAAGATCAGTGGAAGTACAGTTGTGAAGAAGGGTGCTACCCTTAATCTAACTTGCAGTGCTGACAGTTTCATTGCATCTTCTATCAACTGGATTAAATCTGACTCCAACAAAAACTTGAACAGAAAAAATGAAAATAAAAACACAAAAGGCAATGGGTCAGCCTCGCTTACCATTTTTAATATGACACCAGAACTTTCTGGACAGTACAAGTGTATAGCAACACACAAGAACAAAAACATTACGAAAACCATTGATGTAAAATGTGAGTACATTTTTTCATATTTATTAATAATAAATAAAATCCTGTCCTACGCCATCAAGCTGAAGCCACATATGGAGGACATTTCTGTTCATGTGAGTTTACTGTGGATTTGACCTAATGTTGAGATTCTTTTTCAGTATTTGCAGCTGGTCCAAGAATTTTGAATAGCTCTGGGTGTGAGGTTCAATCAGAGGTCCTGAGCTGTATGTGCATCAGTGAGGAGTTTCCTCCACCCACCATAAAATGGCCACATTTAAAGAGCCACACTGAGTACTCTGTAACAACCAACGTGTCAAACGCCAGAGTCACCAGCACCATCACTGTGTTTCTAAAACACTATCACTACACCACTATTGAGTGTGTCACCAGTAAAGATAATGAGCATATAAAGAATGAAGGTAAGCAGTTAGAACTAAAGCAAACCACTTTTAAGACATTTCACTCCCTTTTTTAGGTTTTAGGCAATGTCTTGAACAAGAAACATAAGTGAGCACGTTTCACTCTTTTGATTTCAGATGTATTCAAACAAAGAAATGAAGAACCAAAAGTTAAGACTGCAGCATTGAGGGGGTTTCTGATTGGGGTCATTGTTTTAGCAATCATTGGTTTTTTGGTAACACGATGCTACAGGTACAATAACATTTTTAAATATACGTTTTTTATACTCTAACACTTTTTTGGTGTTAATCAGTGGATTTCTTTTTGTTTGTTTTTCAAGGATTCATGCTAATTCTAACATTAATCAATTAACCTGAACTTTTGTACATATCTTATAATATATCCCAGTATCCAGTTTTGCCTTCACTATTGTTAGCACCATTGTTACAAGCTCATCTTTACTTGCTCAATTTTTTCATAAAGTTTTAACTCATGTAAAAGCTTATAAAGGCAAGTTAATAATTGTCAATAAATTGTGATTCTTAACTAATCAGGACAATATACAAAAATAAAGCATTTTAAAAAATTACATGTAGGAATCAATATATTTTTTGTCTTTGAGGAACCAAAGTTATCACAGAAAACACTCAAATTATGTGAACTTCTTGGCTTTGGTGGGGTCTTCAGTAATTTTCATTTCTATTAATTAATTTCACTCCAGAAAAAATCAGAGTTCTGAAAACCTGTCTGAAGACCTGGACGTGGTGACCACTGACGCTGTTCCACTGGTAATGTAAATTCTTAGTCTGACATTATGTGAATATTACACTAGTATTGTATTAATTAAATGTTCGGTAAAATATAAAGCTATACTCTTTCTGTCATCTAATTACATTTTACAGTTCTCTGGTTTTTACTAGCTAACAAAGGGCCTGTGATTTCTGCAATTGTCTGACAGATGGATGCTGATAAAGCAGCAACAAATAATAGGATCCATGAACCAGGCAAAGTTAAAAGAGAAGCTGAGTCTACTGCATAATCAGTGCCCGTTAGTGATGTGGGACCAAAAGAGGTTGAGTACTCTGACACTGACTTCTCTGTGATAAAGAGGCATAGAAGATACAGGATACCAGAGAAATGGAGTATGCTAAAATTAAGACAAAGAAGAGAAAATGATGGGGTGTCTGCCTTTTTGTTTGATTATAGTTTTCTCTTGTTTTTCTTCGTTACCAACTCCTTTTTAGTGTCAAATAACTCAACGAACTAACGCATTAATGTTGTGGTTTGGCCACCCCTAGATGGGCCATAACAGGTGGACAGTGCCAGAAGGCTGATTGGTGTGATCAGTCCTCATATTTCAGTTGCCAGCTGGGACCAGAGAAAGGAAAGCTGCACTAGCAACAAGTCAGCTGAACAGCTGCACAGTGCAATTTTAAAAAGTTGCAGATGAAACGTAACCAGCCCTTTAACAGCCTGTACATGTGGGTCCTTTGTGTCACAGATTATTATTATTTTATTTTGGTTTTGCTTTGCTGCTGGTAAATTGCTTTAATAAAATATTCTGTTTAAGTTGTGGACATTCTCTTTTTAACCGTTTGTGAAACATTAAAGGTAAAATCCTGAGTATTAATCCATTCTACTGTGAATAGCTCTTACAGGTTACTTTAGCCCTTTAGAAATAACAGACTGTTGAGACCCTCTGTCCAGGCCCCTAAATTTAACCCAGTTAATTACCAGCTAAGTACACCGATCTAGAAGAGACCTGCCATTAACGGATGTGGCTGACGGCGGTTGGGCCTACAAGGCTATTCCTGTCCCTGGTTTTTCGAGACAAGCGGGGTAGAAAGTCTGATGATTTTGAGGCAGTTAGAACTGGGCGAATCGCCTCATCCACATTCGTTCTATCTAAGCTCTGTATCGACCGTTGGGTAACACTCATAGGTCAGACTGTAGGACTCTTTTAGCAGAGAGACAATTCAGGCTTCCTGTATTGGGTGCTGGTCCCACCAGATCGACGTCACCTCTTATGTTTCACTATATCTGTACTATGTCTGTAAAGTCTCATTGTTCGGTTTTGCATTTTTAAAAATACACTCACAATATACTCAGGAACAGAACTTTCTTTGTCAGCCAAGTCTTTTAGATAGCATTTGAGAGTGGGCAGAAGTCGTATCAGGTAACCTCATAAAGCTATAAAGCAGGAAAAGCAGCCTTATTCTATACATGCGCACAGGGATGAAATCTTTACTACTGATGAAGACAAACTGTATTTAGATTGAAACAAATGTGACCTTAAAATAATACAGTGTAAACAGGAACTTAGAGTGACTAAAATGATACTATATGGGGCAACACAGTAATCTTAATAATTGTCCAGAAACTTTTGAGAACACAGTGTAAATCCCCAAAATTTTGCAACCCAGCAACCTTAAAATCCCTCCCTAGCAAAGACAGAAGTTCTTTCAAATATCTGTGGCAGTTTCTCTTTTCATATTAATAAAACTCATAATTAAATATGTGGCTATTATTTTCTTTATTTAAGTGGCACCAAAAACAGAGCATTCACATAGATGCATGTATCACAGTGATATTAGATGATTGGGTCTAACTGAATCTGCAGAACTCCCAGAATCTTCCAAATATTTCAAAGCTTCACACTTGATACTAAAAATAATCCCTGACTTCATTGCTGTTAAAATGTCACATTAATGGTGGTTTTAGCTCTAAGTGTGGTGGCAGTGTAAGAGGAAATAATGGCGGGCAGAGTATAGAACAACTTCCTGGAAACACGTTAAAGATGCAAAGAGAAGTAAATTAAATAAATAACAGCAAAGGCTGGACTGCGTTGCTTTGTCACGTTCTATTATTACAGAAGATGGTTCTGATGTCATTTGACACAAAGATCATGGAAGCTCTAAGAAAGACCAACTCTGGATCATATCGAGTTATTATTGTTAGTAAGATGAAGAATGTCTGCATGTTGATTTCTGATGCAAACGTCACAGTTACAGAAATCAAAAACTTACTGCAATACTCCCAAAAAGTTGATTCTGAGAAACGTTTCATCGCCCATCCAAGTGACTTCTTTAGTCTCAGCTGACTGCAGTGTGGACCGCTGGTCATGACAATTTCCATATTAATGATCAAGAAACTGACCTCATATTTAGCAATGAGACGCTAAATGTTTTCTCTTATGTCTGTGTCATTCTGACTCGCTCTCTTCACGCCCAGATGATTTCAGGAGAATATCCAGAGCAGTGACCAGGAGCAGTTGAGGTATTGTTTCAAACTGTTTAAATATCTGTAGATTTAAAGACAAAGCTTCTACATAAATGCAGTTTCATGTTTGATCTGTATATTGTGGTATGAATTAGTATAATCTGCAGTTACTGTTCTCATGAGAACTAAAGTATATATTTATGTACTTCCTAAATAGACATCAGTATAGTTTCAGTCTGGCCAAACGTGTTCTCAGAGTTTACCACAGTAAGACACTATAACAGTCATCTGTAAATTCACACAATTTTTCTGTAGGTTGCAAAAGAAAACTTAAAGAAACTAAAACTACTGCAAGCACCTCTCCAGTGTTCTGTTTTTGTGGAGATGAGAAATAGCCTGAAGGCCTGAGCTGGACTTGTGCAATAGCAGGATTTCCAGGTGTCCAGCAGAACACTGGCATCCCTCAACAGAGAGGCACCAAATCTAGAAATAGCTGAAATTTTCTGTGGCCTCAAAGTACACAGCATGTTTACTAGGGTGGACAGAACACGGAGAAGGGAAACAGTGTTAAGAGGTGAACAACACTCAACATATGGACCAAGTCCTGAGCCTTGACCTTGACAGCTTCTGAAACTTGAAAACAAAAACAGTGAAGGTGTTCTCGTCCACTGTGGCACAATCAGAGGTGGCAAAAGTACAGAAATTCTTTAATTTGTAATATTACAGAATATAATATTAGTAAATGAGAAAATAAATGAATCTAAATTCTAATTAAAATTCTAATAAATGTACTCAGAATTAATCTGTTATTTAAAATATACATTTTCTGTTGCCTACATGCTGTTGGGTGACTTTGCCTCCACACCAAAAAGCTGAAAAAAACAGTCAGGGGTTAAAGTGAAATTTGGCAAGTGGGGGAACAGTACGATCTGTTGTAGTGGCTCAGTGTGGGTAAAATACTCACAACTCACAATAATTTCTAATGTGAGCTCGAGTAGATTTTCTAAATCTCCTGTTCTCACAGTTTACCACAGTAACAGACTATAGCAGTCATCTGTGAATTCACAAGATTTTAAAACTGAAGAATAGCTATTACAAGTATAATAATTATCACATTTACTTTGAACTTAGGATTTTATTGAAGTGATAAAACAAAAACTGTTACATGAAGCTACTGATTTTGCCTGATACAGTATACAGACATATGTGAAATGTACAGATGCTTTTTTTGCATACAAGAACGTCTCCACAAAGATTCACACAGTTTCACTTTGGTTATGCTTTTGTTGAAATTGGAGTTAATATGTAGATTTGTTACATTTATTACACAGTATAGTTGACAACTCAAAGTTTCCTTGTATTAAATGAAGTGGAGTAGCATAGCATTACATTAAGATTGCATGTCTTGATATCTTTAGCTAATCCCCACTAAGGACTGCCACTTACAAGGAGCCATCACATGAGAGTGTGTTTTATGAAAACCTCTTTGCCAGGATCTACATCTATATTAGAAACCCTGTTATTGTTTTATTTAGACTGCATTATACAGCACAGCCTAATATCTGAATAATTTTCCTTTTTTGTAAGTGCTGCAACAACACATGATCATCATTGTCCCTTTTTTCTGTCTTTATTTCAGCATATTCTGTTTCTCCTCTCCTTCCTGGTTTTTACTGCAAGACGTCATTGTCAACGTTCTCCACCTCTTTGGTGCCATGTCATCATCGGCACCAGCGATGCATTCTCACATGACCACGTTTCTTCTTCAGCTGCCTCTCGCTCATGGGTCCCATCTTATACTGTTGTTTGATCAGCATCCAGCTATCAGACACATTACAGGATAATTTGTCAGCTAATAAAAGTCAAGCATCTGTATAATTAAGCTACATGACAGAAGGCTAACTAATGATATGCATTACCATTGGTACTGCTTCAGTGGTCACAGTCTCCAGCTTTTCAGACCTCCTCCAGTTTTTTCTGAGAACAAATCAATTAATATGAATCCTTCTTGCAGAAGGTCCCAGAGCAGCTCACAGCAACAGCAGGTCATTCACATAAACTGAATGTTTTCTGTGATCACTCTGTTTTTGTTTTTTTCATTTTTCGGGGGAACAAATTATATCTTGAATCATAAATTCCAATTTATCCTTATATGTACATATGATATGTGCATTACTTATGTATACTGGTCCCATTAGGTAGGAATTACAGCATATTGGAAATGACAGATTGCCAAACTAACTATACATGATTAGCCCAAACATTATGACCAAATGAAGCATATAAACATTATGCTAACAATGGTGAAATCAAAAATCGGCATATATTAGAAAACGTGTGACTGACAGATGTCGTCCATAACTGGTGGAACATGGTGTGATATTTTAAAACCTGTTTCTTGTGGCTGCAAGCAAAGAACAGCATATAAAGCACACACACACACGCACACAGACATATACACATGCTGATATACACTCATCCCCCCTCCCCCTCCAAACGCGTTCGACGCTTATTCCCTTCCAATGCTGACGGTGGAGCATGGAGACCAGCACATAGGCTGCAGGCCCGGATGTACTGTCTACATTGGATGTCTCTCACCCTTTACCCATCCCTGTTGATTGTCATGTGTTTCTTTGGTGTATTAAGAGTTTTTTTTTTCATGTGCTATGTGCAGAGGTGTTTTTTTCTGTTCTCAAACTGATCTCCCTGTTGGAGCTCAGTCTGGGGGGAGTTATTTTTTTCTCCTTATCTTTCCTCATGTTGTGCTTTTCCATGTATACCTCTCTGACCTGTCTTCCCCATGTGATGTTTGTGTAATGTATGTATGGTCGGAGGGTAAGATGGCACCGCCATTGCGTGCAATAGGTCGGCAGCCTTAACATGAAATTTCCCCTTGTGGGACTAATAAAGGTATATCAAATCAATCAAATCAATCAAATCAAATCAAAAAGCAGCAACTGTCAAAATGTTTTGGTTCATCAGTTTTGTTATTATATTGTATTAAAATAAACCAATGTGTGGATGTTTATCGCTAAAAAAACTGCATTGTGATACAATGAAAGTGATCATTTGCATCAAATATATAGGAACATTTCTTTTTTGTAATATAATAGGATTGATGTTAGAACTAGATTAAATTCTTAGATTAAAATAATCTATATATTTAAAAAATAAAAAAAATAATCTTCGCATTCCAAAATTAAACTCTGAAATGTACCTGTTGGATTTTGTTACCAAAAAAGCAACGACTGCTGAAAGAATGATCCCAATAAAACAAATCAGAAAGCCCCTCAATGTTGCAGCGATAACTTTCGGGTCTTGTTTGTAAAGATCTGAAATCACAAGGTTGAAAAATGTTTTTTGCTTATGTTATATAAAACATGTAAAAACAGGAAGTGAATGTCTTACATTTTTTGATAGCTCTAGGATAGCAGATTTATAAATACTTACTAACTCCGTTTAACTTCTTTACTGTAATGCTGTGATTTAATTGTCCAATACTGTTACCGCTGACACATTCAATAGTGGAGTTGTCTTAAATTTGAGTATAGGGGAGATATTTCACTCGTAGATACTTACCGTTATTTTTTTCTTCAGGTGATGATGAATTAACATTGCACTCCTTTATTATAAGGCTGACATTTAATGAGGTATTTCTAATACTATTACTGCTGACACATTCAATAGTGGTGTTCTGACAGTGATCGTGGGACACAGTGATGGTGCTGGTGACTCTGGTGTTTGACACATTGGTTGTTACACAGTACTCAGTGTGGCTCTCCAAGTGTGGCCATTTGATGGTGGGTGAAGGAAACCCCTCACTGATACACACACAGGTCAAAACCTTTGACTGAGCACTACAATTAGAGTCATTCAAGATTCTTGGTGCATCTGCAAAAACAGAAGAAGAATCTCAGCATCAAACTTACAGTAAACTCATAGGAACATAAATAGTCTTAACACATCGCTTCAATATGAGAATATCTGATACTGAAGACACAACAATGCAATTAATATTACATTTACTTTCCACATTTTAATGAAAACTGTTTTTTCTTTTAAGTAAAAATGCAAATAATAGAGAGGATAAAATATAATGTCAGTTATGAAAGTTTTACACTTACAGTAATAACAACAATATTACTATAATTACTGCTACTACTACTAATACTGTAATAATGATAAAATATATTTTTGCTAAGAGTAATACTCACACTTGACATTAAGAGTTTTTGTCTCATTTGTTGTGACACTTTTGAAGGTGACCTTACAGGTGACCTGACCACCGTTGTGTTTAGCTTGAGCGTTAAAGGTCAGAGTTGACTTGAAATCAGTCTGATTCTTAGACTTGAATTCACTGTTGTTTTCTTTGATTTCAGATGGGTTTTGTCCTGATCCACTCCATATCCAGGTGATTGTGGATCCAGGGCAAAGAAGAGGAGTGCTGCACGTCAGTGTAGTCTGCTCTCCCTCTGTTATTTCAGGAATCTCTAGTGTGGGCCTTTCACTCAGCTCTAATAAGAGAGTATATGAAACAAGAAATTATAATCAGCATACAGAGCACTGCTAATTTAAAGTAGACATATGATACTTTGTTAGGTGTCTTAAATTGTAAAAAGTACAAGATAAGGCTGAAAAGTTCCAAGACAGATACAAGCTCTGTCCCCAGAGAGGTATACCCAAACATCAGTTTATGTCTGACCAAAGGAAAAGACTAAAGGACATTGAGCAGTTTCTGTTTTTTGTTTTCACTTTAGCTGACAAATCTGATGAATGGAAGACACAGGACCTTCATTACAGGAAGATGTTGTGCCTTTGTGTTAATCTGAGCATCATGTTTATTCACAAAAATCTTTGGAGTGGTAATGATTTAATAACCCTTAAACTCATGTTAAACAAACATGTACTAGTGCCATAATGCAGCTGTAGTTAATACATCTCATTGTAATTTAGTCAAGCTAACTCATTTAAATCAAACATGATAACATAGTGACTGTGCATGGAGTATCAGTGGTAGGTTTTGATACCTGTAACTGTGACTGTGACGTTTGCATCAGAAATCAATGTGCAGTGAGTCTCTGTCTTAACAACAACGTGATATGATCCAGAGTCCGACTTGGTGAGATTATTGATGATGATGCTGCAGTTCTTATTTTTCTGGTTAGGCTCCAACAGTGACACCCTCCCTTGAAACTCAGAGTCAGCTTCAGTATTGTTACTGAAGTCAAATATTGTTTTAGTTATGTTTCCATCATGTTTATACCAAGTTATATTTTCAACATCACCATCGTCTGTAGTAAAGAACATGGTAAAACAACACACAGTCCAGCCTGTGCTGATACATTTCTTTCACTTTGTGGGGTTCTGCTGTTGCTGTTTGGACACTGAGGAGTCCCAGAACCTGAACATGCAAAAAGAAAAGAGACAAACCAGAAGAGAAGATGCTGAGTTCATGAAAATAAAAATGATGGTAACCAACACCATCAGTTTACATCATTTACAATGTTTGTATTTAAAGATGCCTCTTTTACTTTACTTCTGCTGTTAACTGATATGACTTAGATAAGCGATGCAGTACACAGCTGTTGCTTCCCATTTTAATTTAGTAAATGACAATTTCAAACACCGCTGTCTTTGAAACTGCAGTTTTCCTTCTTTTGTAGTTTCCTTAAACTCATATATTGATGAAGATTGAAATAAAGTTTCCTTCTATACCTTTGTCAGCGAGGAGCAGAATCACCCAGATGAGAGTTAACATTCTGATTTGACAATTTAGACAGCACGGCTTCTCTCCACAGGATAGACGCTTTCTTTTCAAAGCACAAACACACAAAAGGTGCAGTAAAAATATAGAAAGTTCAGTGGCTGATAGAATCACATACAGGATATTACACTTACATATTTACTGCTTTAATATATTTCATGTGACCAATAAACTTGGCTGAGATCTTGAAATATCACAGTTTAAAGCATTTCTTGATATCTGTGCCATCGAGAGGCTAAAAATTATTAATGGAAATCTCCCAGCCTCAGACTTCTTCAGTTAAGTATACACCAATCATTTAAAACCATTTTTATGAAATTACTGAAGCAAGAATACTACAGAGAAAAATGGATGAAAGTGTTTTACCCTCACTCTGTGTGAATCTCCAGCTCTTGTTTCCACACACTGATCTCTGCAGACTGTCTGCTTTCAACTGACTCTTCTTCCTCCTCCTCCTCCTCCTCCTCCTCCTCCTTTGTTACTTCTCTTTGCACTTCAGCAAGTTTACAGGAAGTTTCGCTTTACTCTGCTGGCCATTATTTCCTCTTAGACTGCCACCACACTTACAGCTAAAACCTCCTATCACATTATGATGTTAATGTGAAACTTTAACAGCAGTGAAATCAGAGATAATCTTGAACCTGAGGTGCTAAGCTTTCAAATATTTGGATGTTCAAAATGGTTCAATTGTTTTACAAACAATCGCCTGACAATCATATATTGTAATGCATTGTAATATATAGATGCATGTTAATGCTCCGCTTTTTGGGGCCACTTTGATCTTTGAAATAACTTCTGTATTTGCAAGAGGAAGATTTGCTGTTTTTCAAAATGTTTGTACAAAAGAAGTCATTTAGATGAGTGATGAAATGTTTCTCTTACTGAAAACTGAAGGAGAAGCTGAACAGACTAAACTCTCTGGGATTTACACATTCTTATTAACATTATTAATAATGTTAATAATGATCACTTTATTCTCTCTAAGTTCCTGTTTAGACTTTACTGCTTTAAGATTACAATAATTTCTGTATAAATACAATTTGTCCTTGTCAGTTACTGACAGCACGAACTAATGAAACCTTCAGACAGTCCCACAGTGTGGGACTGTCTGAAGGTGCCAAAACCTTGCAGCACGGTGCCAAAACCTTGCAGCAGGCTCTGGATGCTGAGATGTAGACAGAGCGGGGCTCACAAGGGGGCCCTAGCCACCCTCAAAACTGGAACGAATGCAGGGGAATGCAGGGTCTGAACCGCCCTGGGAGCAGGAGCAGGAAGAGAGACATGTTCTCGGATGATCACAAGAGGAGAAAAACGATCATTTTCAGGAACATAAAAGTCCTTGATGAGAACCTCAGAGTACAATTGTTATGGAAGCAGGCTGATAATGAGCATTCTTCTGATAGTCCAGCACGGGTTCACAATAAACAGTATTAGATTTTTCTGGGCTGCGAACAGCAGTCTTTGCGTTCCACGGAGACGGTGGAAGCATGCATTGAACAATACAACTCTTATTTAAATTTGTTTGATGATCTGAATCATTTAAGTGTGACAAAAATACAGATAAAATTGGAAACCAGGAAAGCAGCAAACACTTTTTCACACCACTATACTTGAACGTTCACCTGAACGATGGACTGGAGGAGCAACAATGATGCTGTGTGTAAGCAGGGGATGAGCAGATTCTACTTTCTAATGAAGCCCAGATGCTTTAATGTGCCCAGAGAGTTGTTGGAGCTCTTCCATGCCATCTTCCTCTGCTTGTCCACCACTACCATGTCTGATTGGTTGATGTCATCCATGCAGAGGAGGTGGTTGATGATTGCTCTGTTCCGTTATTGCTGTGAAATATGTTTCCTTTCCGTTCCTGTTATAAACAGCTTTATGTTTTCCACTATTTACATACAGTATACTCATTAATTGTGCACAATATTTGACTTTTTTGTCAAATGGCATTTAAGAGTGGTCAGAAGCCATATTAGTTAACCACAAAGTGAAAAAGCTGCAACAGCTTTTTTGTTAAATACATTCGCACAGGTATGGCACCTATGTTTTTAAAATGGTATCTTCTTTATTTTCCTGTATATTACTCTTTGTTTATATTACTTATTAGCTGCTATTTTGTTTCCTATGTAAATTCTTCCACTCACCTGTAGGGGGCAGAGTAAACCATCTACAGCACAGTAGTCATATGGTGTGGTCCGAGCCTGGAGCCTCTGCACAGACAGGTGCTGTATACTATTATACAACCTTATGTAATACTATTACAAAAGTTAATACTATGCATAAATGAACCCATGCACCCATATTGGCACTGAGTGAGAAAAATTATACTTGTGTGTTAAAATAGACAATTTATCGTTGTCAAAATGTTCGCTTAATTTTCAATATAAGAGGCTGACAAATTCTACCCAATTAAACGTGATGACACCAGCTCATATATTACATTAAGCTATTCACACATTTATTAGAGGTTGCAAAACTTCACCACTGCATAGGTCAAAGGTAGCTGCTTGCACGAATGATCTGTGGGGTTATTTTTTTCGGTGCAGGCTTGTACAACCTGCCAAAGCTAATACATGAGCTGGAGAAGCTGAGGGACTATATTTTTCAAAGTTAGGCTTTCCGTCTTCCTATTTTTTTCTTTATTACAGTGGAAAGATGAGGCGATATGCAAATTTAATGATGAAAAAAAACACTTCAGGTACAATAGTTTATAGTATTTAGTGATATTTCTTTTGCATATTAAATGTTTTAGGTTGAGTTTCCCTTTATGATTCTGTTGAAGTTGTTCTATATGTCAGGGGTTACTTCCCCTTTTAGAAATGTACTGCATGAATACTCTTGACTTACAGTATCGCAGTGAGCAATATGTCACCCTTTGAAACAGAAAGCATGTTTGAAGGATATGTTAGTTACATCTTTCTTACCTCTGTCACACTGTGGGACTGTCTGAAGGTTTCATTAGTTCATGCTGTCAGTAACTGACAAGGACAAATTGTATTTATACAGAAATTATTGTAATCTTAAAGCAGTAAAGTCTAAACAGGAACTTAGAGAGAATAAAGTGATCATTATTAACATTATTAATAATGTTAATAAGAATGTGTAAATCCCAGAGAGTTTAGTCTGTTCAGCTTCTCCTTCAGTTTTCAGTAAGAGAAACATTTCATCACTCATCTAAATGACTTCTTTTGTACAAACATTTTGAAAAACAGCAAATCTTCCTCTTGCAAATACAGAAGTTATTTCAAAGATCAAAGTGGCCCCAAAAAGCGGATCATTAACATGCATCTATATATTACAATGCATTACAATATATGATTGTCAGGCGATTGTTTTTAAAACAATTGAACCATTTTGAACATCCAAATATTTGAAAGCTTAGCACCTCAGGTTCAAGATTATCTCTGATTTCACTGCTGTTAAAGTTTCACATTAACATCATAATGTGATAGGAGGTTTTAGCTGTAAGTGTGGTGGCAGTCTAAGAGGAAATAATGGCCAGCAGAGTAAAGCGAAACTTCCTGTAAACTTGCTGAAGTGCAAAGAGAAGTAACAAAGGAGGAGGAGGAGGAGGAAGAAGAGTCAGTTGAAAGCAGACAGTCTGCAGAGATCAGTGTGTGGAAACAAGAGCTGGAGATTCACACAGAGTGAGGGTAAAACACTTTCATCCATTTTTCTCTGTGGTATTCTTGCTTCAGTAATTTCATAAAAATGATTGTAAATGATTGGTGTATACTTACTGAAGAAGTCTGAGGCTGGGAGATTTCCATTAATAATTTTTAGCCTCTCGATGGCACAGATATCAAGAAATGCTTTAAACTGTGATATTTCAAGATCTCAGCCAAGTTTATTGGTCACATGAAATATATTAAAGCAGTAAATATGTAAGTGTAATATCCTGTATGTGATTCTATCAGCCACTGAACTTTCTATATTTTTACTGCATCTTTTGTGTGTTTGTGCTTTGAAAAGAAAGCGTCTATCCTGTGGAGAGAAGCCGTGCTGTCTGAATTGTCAAATCAGAATGTTAACTCTCATCTGGGTGATTCTGCTCCTCGCTGACAAAGGTATAGAAGGAAACTTTATTTCAATCTTCATCAATATATGAGTTTAAGGAAACTACAAAAAGAAGGAAAACTGCAGTTTCAAAGACAGCGGTGTTTGAAATTGTCATTTACTAAATTAAAAATGGGAAGCAACAGCTGTGTACTGCATCGCTTATCTAAGTCATATCAGTTAACAGCAGAAGTAAAGTAAAAGAGGCATCTTTAAATACAAACATTGTAAATGATGTAAACTGATGGTGTTGGTTACCATCATTTTTTATTTTCATGAACTCAGCATCTTCTCTTCTGGTTTGTCTCTTTTCTTTTTGCATGTTCAGGTTCTGGGACTCCTCAGTGTCCAAACAGCAACAGCAGAACCCCACAAAGTGAAAGAAATGTATCAGCACAGGCTGGACTGTGTGTTGTTTTACCATGTTCTTTTACTACAGACGATGGTGATGTTGAAAATATAACTTGGTATAAACATGATGGAAACATAACTAAAACAATATTTGACTTCAGTAACAATACGAAAGCTGACTCTGAGTTTCAAGGGAGGGTGTCACTGTTGGAGCCTAACCAGAAAAATAAGAACTGCAGCATCATCATCAATAATCTCACCAAGTCGGACTCTGGATCATATCACGTTGTTGTTAAGACAGAGACTCACTGCACATTGATTTCTGATGCAAACGTCACAGTCACAGTTACAGGTATCAAAACCTACCACTGATACTCCATGCACAGTCACTATGTTATCATGTTTGATTTAAATGAGTTAGCTTGACTAAATTACAATGAGATGTATTAACTACAGCTGCATTATGGCACTAGTACATGTTTGTTTAACATGAGTTTAAGGGTTATTAAATCATTACCACTCCAAAGATTTTTGTGAATAAACATGATGCTCAGATTAACACAAAGGCACAACATCTTCCTGTAATGAAGGTCCTGTGTCTTCCATTCATCAGATTTGTCAGCTAAAGTGAAAAACAAAAACAGAAACTGCTCAATGTCCTTTAGTCTTTTCCTTTGGTCAGACATAAACTGATGTTTGGGTATACCTCTCTGGGGACAGAGCTTGTATCTGTCTTGGAACTTTTCAGCCTTATCTTGTACTTTTTACAATTTAAGACACCTAACAAAGTATCATATGTCTACTTTAAATTAGCAGTGCTCTGTATGCTGATTATAATTTCTTGTTTCATATACTCTCTTATTAGAGCTGAGTGAAAGGCCCACACTGGAGATTCCTGAAATAACAGAGGGAGAGCAGACTACACTGACGTGCAGCACTCCTCTTCTTTGCCCTGGATCCACAATCACCTGGATATGGAGTGGATCAGGACAAAACCCATCTGAAATCAAAGAAAACAACAGTGAATTCAAGTCTAAGAATCAGACTGATTTCAAGTCAACTCTGACCTTTAACGCTTCGGCTAAACACAACGGTGGTCAGGTCACCTGTAAGGTCACCTTCAAAAGTGTCACAACAAATGAGACAAAAACTCTTAATGTCAAGTGTGAGTATTACTCTTAGCAAAAATATATTTTATCATTATTACAGTATTAGTAGTAGTAGCAGTAATTATAGTAATATTGTTGTTATTACTGTAAGTGTAAAACTTTCATAACTGACATTATATTTTATCCTCTCTTATTATTTGCATTTTTTACTTAAAAGAAAAACAGTTTTCATTAAAATGTGGAAAGTAAATGTAATATTAATTGCATTGTTGTGTCTTCAGTATCAGATATTCTCATATTGAAGCGATGTGTTAAGACTATTTATGTTCCTATGAGTTTACTGTAAGTTTGATGCTGAGATTCTTCTTCTGTTTTTGCAGATGCACCAAGAATCTTGAATGACTCTAATTGTAGTGCTCAGTCAAAGGTTTTGACCTGTGTGTGTATCAGTGAGGGGTTTCCTTCACCCACCATCAAATGGCCACACTTGGAGAGCCACACTGAGTACTGTGTAACAACCAATGTGTCAAACACCAGAGTCACCAGCACCATCACTGTGTCCCACGATCACTGTCAGAACACCACTATTGAATGTGTCAGCAGTAATAGTATTAGAAATACCTCATTAAATGTCAGCCTTATAATAAAGGAGTGCAATGTTAATTCATCATCACCTGAAGAAAAAAATAACGGTAAGTATCTACGAGTGAAATATCTCCCCTATACTCAAATTTAAGAAATTTCAATACCTGTTTTCAGCTTTAGGTAATCAGCGCGGTTTATCTCCTTTGATTTCAGACATATTCAAACAGTTTTTAACAATTATTCAAGAGCTGAAAGTCATCATTGCAGTGTTGACGGGGTTTGTGATTGGGATAATCCTTTCAACAATCATTGCTTGTTTGGTAACAAAATCTCGCAGGTAATATTACATCTATATGTTATTTTCTATTTTTAACATCAGTGTTTTTGTATATTTTATTTTATAAAAAGCAATATTATATTTTCTGAAATTTACATATTAATGCTCACCATTTTCCTGGTATAATCGAACGATTTCTGTTTGCACACATGTAAATTTCTATTAGCTCATTTTTATATAAAGTTTATTATATACTGTTAGAGGTCCTAAATGGTGACTTAAATTTTTATACCAGAACTTTCCACACATAAATCCCATTATATATGGGAAAGAACTGAAACACATATTGTAAAATATCAAAATTTTCAGATATTGTATTGTCACCATTATCATGCTGCAATCATTATTTACTTTTTGTGAGTTTTCATAAAGTTTTGGCTTATCTTACGTCATCAGCTTCTGAAAATTAAAACTGAGACACATGCCATTATATTTATATGTAAAGATAAAGTGCATTTTTTGATTCAAGACATTTTTTGGGCTTTTAACCTGAGAAAAACAATTTCTTCCCAGAAAAAAGTGGAAGAGGTCGGAAAATCCTTCTGAAAACCTGGAGATGGGGACTTCTGAAGCTGGTCCAACGGTAACTTAAATAACTAGTTAGCCTTTGGTAACATATCTGAATATCATATTTGTTTTATGATATTAGTTTGATTTTAATTATATTTTTGCTAAAATATTAAGCTTATTTGTTTTCTGTCATGTAACTACATTATTAAATTTTCAGTTTTTTATAAGCTGTTAAATTACCTGTAATTGCTGCCTTGTGCTTGGTAGATGGATGCTGATCAAGCAGCAACATATGATAGGATCCGTGAGCCAGAGGACGCTGAAGGAGAACCTGAGTCTGTTGCGCAATTGCCATCCAATGGAAACTGCAGAACAGAGGTGGAGTACTCTGACATTAACTTCTCTGCACTAAGACCCAAGAATCCTGAAGAGGCAGAAAACACGCAGGATGCCAGAGACACCGAGTATGCTGAAATTAAAAGAGAAGGACTGAGACAAGAAGACGCCCAAGAGGACAGTGAACTGTTGGAGGGCAATGAGGAGAATGAGTTGATGAGTAAAAAGGACAATGAGGAAGGTGAGGATGTGGCGCTGTATTCCAGTGTGGAGGAATTAATGGGTTAATTATGAGAGGTGTGAAATTTGGAGAGATTAACTGTGAAGCATCACACAACCATTACAAACAGAAGATACATGCATACTGCAATCAACGTATGCACTGAGAATTGTGTGTGCTGTGTTAGATGAGATGGCATTTCTGGGATTTTTCAATTACCAAAAATATAAGAATGTATGTAATATAAAAGGACAAACGCGTTTCCACAGGACTTACAAAAATGGTAAAAATATCAGGCTATGGTGTTTAATGTGGTCTAAACAGAATAATAGTGGGTCGACTAATCAGATCCAGGTGCTGACAAAAAGGTTTTCATGAAATATCCTCTCATGTGACAACTTCTATCTTTGGTATGTAAGTGGCAGTCGTTAGTGGAGACCTATGGTGGCTATGCAACTGTACTTATTTAATACAAGGAAATCTTCAGGTGTCAGCCATACTATGTAAATATTGTAATAAATCTTCATATTTACTTCACCTGTTCCACAAAAACATAACAAGGTGAAACTATTTAAATCATGGGTGTCAAACTCCAGTCCTCGAGGGCCGGCGTCCTGAAACGTTTCCATGTGTCCCTGCTGCAACACACCTGGATAACATTAGTAGGTCATTTGCGAGACTCTGTAGCGCTTGACTGCATGCTGAGATGGCAACCCCTAACCCAAGTCAAGTAAATGTAAATAAATGAAGTGAAAAATGTACGTGTAAAAGTTCTTTTATTGCACTGTGTTCATTCACTTATGAGCTGCTGTAACATGAATCAAATAGCTGAATTCCCACCTCAGCATGCTAATGACCTACTAATGTTATTCAGGAGTGTTGCAGCAGGAACACATAGAAAAGTTTCAGGACGCCGGCCCTCAAGGACTGGAGTTTGACACCTGTGGTTTAAATCATGAATATAAATCTTAAATCTTTGTGAAAAAGTTTTTGTATGCAAACAATATTCTTTACATTTTGCATATCTCTGTATGATACAATTAGCAGCTTCATGTAACAGTCAAACATTTCATCACATTAATAAAATTCAGTCATAAATAAGGTGAATGCAACTGAAATCACATTCAAGCTCAGAGTGAGAATTTATTCAGTTACATTATGAAGTTTGCCACAGTGGAGGAGGGGAGAGATCACCTTTGCTTTGTTTTAAACCATAAAAAGCTAAAGGAAAGCTCACCCTGGTAAAGCTTTTGTACAAATTCAGACCACGCATGGCATTTTCTAGTTTGACGCCTCTCAGTCTAAGGTTGTCTGTGTTCTGCTTCACTGCTGTAAATACTGCAATTGCAAAAGTCCAGCTCCACCCTTCAGGCTACTTCTCTACTCCACAAACACTGGACTAAGGGGGTCATAATATTTAGATTTCAGGTTTCTTTTACAGCTTAAAATTGTGTGACTTGACAATTGACTGTTATAGTCTCTTACAGTGTCAAAATGTGAGAACAGGAAGATTAGACCCAGTGAAAACAGAGTGATGCCTAATAAGGAAGGATATAAATGTATTCGCCTGTAACTGTTGTGAGAACAATAACTAGTTCATGAGTACTGTACATAGGTGACAGATGTAAGTAGATGAATGCTCAATCTTTGTGTTTGAATCTGCTGGTATTTAAAGCATGTGTTAAATAATATTGTTTTAATCATATATTTTTTAATATGGTTTTTATATATCAATAATCTCACACCATCGTACTTTAAACAGTATGCACTGTGTTGCACAAAGTAAAAAAAACAAGCCAGCTATTTCACAGTTTAAAGTGCTGATGCAAAGTGAAGATACGGTTGTTGTTGGTTGATTGGTTTCTCAGCATGACAACAATTTGTTTCTCCTGTTTTTAGCAACTGTTGCGTACTTCCCTTTTTTTTGAAAAAAAAAAGGTTTATGTCACTTATAGTCAGTGCTACAACAAAAATGCTTACTTTTTTAGTGCTCTTTGTTACATTTCTTTTTGGCATACTGTGATACCCTGAGATTGAGGAATTACTGTAATGTGAGGAGAAGAGCAGTTATACTCTGCAGTAAGTGTGTGTGCAGGTTTTGGTTTGTAAGTTTTTCAAACCTGCCGTTAAATTTTTTTTTTTTGGGGGTCCAAAATTGATTCCCATGAGGACCGCAGTAGTCAAATACTGTCACATCAGTATGGAAAATATGAATTTGTAACATCCTGTAGCGACATCTGTGTTAGGCCTGTTTCCTGTGCAGTTTGCTTCCTGTACATTTCTTGAGCATTCTTCTGTTAATAAAACTACTGAATTTTGAAAGGACAAAAAAAAAAAAAAAACTGCCCTCTTGTCTCTCCTGAGAACATTTCTCAACATTATTTCTCTTTCAGTACAATTTTGACCTCATCAGCACTGTTTTCAGAAATATGTAACACACTAAAATTACTTAAAAATTGCAGAGGTTATTTTCTTTTTTCTTGTTTTTGCTATTGACTATAGCACTTTAATTAACTGCTATTTAGTATAGCGGTTAATTAAAGTGCAACACTTTGCTCTTATATGCATATGTAAGAATGACATACTTCTTATTGCTGCAAATAGCATTTCCTCTTTCAGGGGTTAGGTAGAATTTCAGAAGCCTTGCCATCTTACATTTGAAGAAGTCTGTCAATAGTAAATACATTTCATGATATATTAACAACATTTTCAAGTCTTCTGTCCCTAATGTATCCTTCTTCTTGAACATTTGCCTTTTTGTTGAGATTTGGTGTTGAGTTCAGTGCATGGCTTCTCTGGAGGCAGCAGTGTGCAGTGTTGTTGGACTGCATTATATTATTACTGGACACTTCATGAAGTACACGTTGCTTTTGGATCAATCTTTTGATTTTGAAGTGTTGTACATTCAGAGATGTTCTTCTGCATACCTGGGTATAATGAGCAGTTATTTGAGCTACTGTTGCCTTTCTATTAGCTCAAAAAAGTGTGATCGCTGAGCTCTGACATCAGGCGAGGATGTTTTTAGCCACTTTCTGGATATTTTCTCTTTTTGAGACCATTTTTATGTATCTTTCTGTACACATTAAAGACTATAAATAGTGTAATTCAATCAGGAGCGTCCTTAAAAATGCTGAATAAATAAATTATAAAGATAGATAACTTTGTAGGGGTGTAGGGTGGGGTTATGTTAACCATAAATTAAAATTTGTCTTCAACATGGATGAAAATTGATAACAAGTCTCATAACTAGAAAACTATGATTCTTATAACTGTCTTAACGCTGTCTTTATATTTATATTTATGAGGAGTAAAAGCCAAACTCGTGTCTTGTGGAGGAAACCTGTCAGCGAGCAGGTTTAGTTCAGAGTGCGCCACCCCAATAACTGACTCAGACGTTTGCTCTATTTCTGCATCAGAAAACCCACAGTTTCCCTTATTTCACAGTTAACAAACTCAGGTTTGACTTAAACGTGCTTTCTGGAACAACAGGTCTGACTTTTAACGGCTTTGACACAGCACAAATGGCACTCAAACAGCTACACAGTGTGACAGCAAAAGTAGTCTGGACAGTGCATCTGCAAGTAAAACATAATGTTTTTCATCATGTAGCCTTAGCGCCGCATTTAAATATACAAGTTACTTTTACTTTAAATAAATAATATTGTGGTCACCTATTCTGCTCCATTACAACTCCACATATTTATTCTTGCAGTCTATTAGCATGAATCATACTATAACATAATCACTGTTTGTCATATAATGAGCTTTGATGCAGTGTTTAGAGCAAACATTTTCAGCTCCTTTCCCTTTAAGACTACCTGCCATTTACCGTAACCTTTTCTTTTCATCAACAACAGCTTTTAATAGTACGTCAGGACTCTTAGCAACAGAGCTGTGTGCAAGGCACACAGCTCTGTTGCATTCACATCATTATATATGATCAAGACTAGAGAAAAAAATGTGTGAATGTGTGTTTAGAGAAGTGTAAAGCCTGACATTGTGGCTCACAAGGATTGCTTGCACATAAGCTGACCTCATTATTTAATATTGATCATGTCTGATATCTATTTTGAACATTCACCATTGTGAGTCATTCTACATGACCAAAAACAAGGAAAAGCATCACAGGTCTGCTTTTGAGGTTTTATTTCCTTCTTCGGTTTCAAGCTGAATTTAACATTTTAATCTCATCTGTTACAAGCCCACTGAAAGTAGCCAGGGTGTTTATGTAACAATATATAAAGTCACATTTTTACAGATGTGCAGTAAGAGTAAAGACTATGAATACGGATGATTTCAAATGGAGATAAAACTGACTAGAAGAATGAAACCTGAGCAGTCACTCTAATAATGACTTGCACAACATACGTAGCTCTAAAGCAATATATCACAACCCAAATCTATGCATGTAAATGTCTCTTGAAAGGAGACTTATGGCTACCTCCGCCTTTGATGTTGTGATTCAGCGTGTTTGCACTGCAACCAAAGATTCTGCAAAGGCCTGACCTTTTTCTTCAAAATGCCACTATTAAGGAACTACACTCAATCTGCTGTAATTTCTGTCCTTCTTGAACCACGAGGTCAACAGCACCGTCATCCTTACTGTAAAAGATTAAAGCAGAACTTCTGCTGTATGTGTGAGTGGAAATGAAAAAGGGAGAAATAAAAGGGAACCTCACCACAAAAAAGTAGAAGAAGGCGGTCCCTCATCATCATTTCTAAATATATCTTCTTCTTTTTTTTTTACCACCACTGTTTCTTGACATTAGTTTGACAGTTTTTAAAATCTATATCTTTAAAAAGGAACAAACCTATTGTATGTAGAAGGAGAAGCACTTCAAAGGAAGAGGAAGAAGGTGATTAAAAAAGGATTCCATAAGTCTGTTCAAGTGTGACAATAATTAAGAAATGTTACTATGTTGTACTTTGACAGTTGTTGCTATAGTGTAGCTATATAAAGGAATACATTGCAAAGACAGAAATAAACAAACAACAAACTGATGACTTATGTCAAGAAGATTGCAGCAAAATGTGTTCCGTGTTATTAAAAGGCTGCTGTGGTATTTTACTCTATGTTGACATCTAGTGGCTTTATTAGGAAACTGTTGTAAACAGCAGTGCAGGAGCCTATGTGAGGGGTTTTAAATGTAGCAGGTGATGAACGGCTCACTATTTGTCACCTCTCAGGTGAATATGGCTGATTCAACTGAGAGGTGTATTAACAAATCACTTGCGGACTTCTCAAAAACTGATATCTCCTTGTTGATAAGCAAAGCAAGATACAGGAAAAAGACAATGGGCCAAAGAGAAGGACAATGGTGAAATTTAGAAAGGAGGCGCAAAGGAAAGACCAGAAGGAGATGGTGAAGAGGAGATCACAGGCGAGGATGAGGAAGTATTTTAACGCTATGGAGCAGTAAAGTGAGGTGAGGACAAAGTTAGTCACCTCAATTCAAATGACTGGGGTAGTTATAAAGCTTTCAATTTCAAATCTCATTTTGTTTAAGCCTACACAGTTTACACAGGATTGTCGCACTGTATCGGGGTCTATGCTGGACCTGAATATTAAAAAAAACACACAAAGTCCATGTTAAATATCTTAAACCTGAATTATTTCAAATGGGCAGCAGGGGCCAATTTGTGTGGTTGCAAAAAAGAAAAGATGTCCAGTTATTTAGAAGTCTATTTTCAGCAATATTTTTATTTAAATGGAAAAGACATAAGTCCGCAATCCATCTTCTTCTACTTCCACACCTATGACCAATTTAGAACCACCAATTAACCTAAAGCCTTGCATGACCTTAGACTGTAGGAGGAAGGGGAACATGCAGAACATGCAAACGCCACACAGAAAGGCCCCAGGCTGGTTTCAAACCTTGGATTTTTAGCTGGGAGACAACAGTGCTACTGAGAGCAGCACCGTGCTACCCTGTATGTCCTTTTTGTTAAGTACAAAGACACAGTAAAAAACTGTGGATTTATAATATAGAATTTCATTTCCTGCATATTTGCAGTTCTGTATTAAGATGGACTAGTGCACACTGTACAGGTCTGCATGAGCTGGCATATCATATCAAGACATAAGTAGCATGCAAGATCATACTGTGGTTCTAACCCTTTCACGCATAGTGGTCACTGCAGCTGACAGCTATTCAAAGGCTGTTTTTTTTGTAATTGCGTCAGTGTTGATACTTGGACATAAACCACTACATTGGACACTGATGTGTGACTCCATATCTTGCCACCCAGTCAAAACATATGTTGTCCACCTAAGAGGACATGTAAAAAACTCTTTGAAAAGTACGTTTAAAAAAAATGAAGTTCAAAAATGTTGTTTGCATGCCTAAAGATGAATAAAAATACTTAAGAAAAAAAATCCTGATTGAGGTTGTCTTAATGCATGCATGAAAGCGTTAAAAAGACTTTAAGCTTGACTAAGAAATGTATGTTTGATTAAAGTGAAGATCAAAGTTCATGTTCATGCACTATTTGTGCAGGGGGCTATTTTGAGAAATTTGCTTTTAATAGATAAGATCAATACCGCAGACACAGGCTCACGGCTTACGTGTGGTATTGCAGAGACAAAAGCTACTACTCTCTGTCTGTCTGCCCAAAGTTCAGGACTATAGCCACACATTTTGTTTTTTTAATCCACACAGAAACAGAAATGTAAAAAACAAACAAGAAACAACAAAAAAAACCGTAACACATTAACTACATCTTGCCCAAAGGTTTCCTAGCAACCTGGCTGTAATGTCAAGGTGTCACTGCACCCAGCCGTGACAGTAAGTTATGGTTGAGAAAGTCTGGTGTAGAAATAAAACAATTGTCCCCTGCTGTCAAATAGATGAGGAGTAACTCACAGATGAAACCTAAAATAACATCTGACGCTTAGCAGGTGTTAGTTATTTTGCATACAGGGTTCCTCTAAAAATAAGAAGGGGGAAACTCTGTAGCATTTTTCATGACTTTTGAACACGTAGCGCTGCATAGCTGTAACAGTTTTAATGGTTGTTCCTCTTTATTAGTAACGCCAAAAAAGAATTTAATAAATGAAAGAAAAATGAAACTGTCATGTTGCTCTTTCACTGTGTCAGCACTGATAAAGAAAGAAGCAGAGGTACAGAAACAGATGCTGAACTGTAGCATTACCATGAGGGCATCCCCATATCATTCAGGTGTTGTTCTATATACACTAAATGAATCTGCTGGGTTAGGGCTTAACCTCAGGTTTAATTTCCAGTCAGATCTCATAATCTGTATTAAAGACCACTATAGGGGAATATTCATAATCTTTATTATTAGTTTCTTAAGTGTAGGTTCAAACTGTGTTTTGCATAATGATGGTTTACTTTAGTCAAGGTCATGAACACAGTCATGTTACAGTGCAAAAGATTCAATCCCAATTCAAATATAGTTTATCGTTTTAAAATTTATGGCAATCAGTGGACTTTTGGTAGTATAACGTCGTCCTATTTTTTGCCTGACATAGGATTATAGCTGCGCAACAGTCCTGGGTCTTCTTTGACATATTTCTTTCAGAATATGATGCACAACTGCGCAACATGTTTGCAGCTGGTGAAACATCTGGACTGTTAGCAGGCCGGTTTTGCACCCAGAGTCTTTAGTAGTTTAGCATCGTCTTGCTAAAATATGCAAGGCTTTCCCTGAACAACACATTACATACATGGGAGCATTTGTTGCTCTAAAACCTGTGTATAAGTTTCAGCACTGATGGTACCTTTCTAGATGTACAAGCTGCCAATTCCACAGGCACTAATGTACCTCCATCCCATCAGAGATCCAGGCTTTTGAAGTGAGCACTAATAACAAGGTTGAGTGTCCTCTTTAGTATGCAGAAAGTATTATCCATTTTTTCTAAAAAAGAATTCTGAAATAGTTCCTACAGATATATCACATATATATGCATGTATAAAATATTAAGCTGTAATAAAGAAATTCTTGCCCAGATAACAGTAATTATTTGGACATTTTGCTTATTTTGAAATAAAAAATATTACGCCATAAATAAATCGCCATTACAAAGTAAGTTATACAGCTGTATCTCATTTATATTTGGGGAAATGCGTCTTTCTTCTAGCAGGCTAACATATGTTAGCCGCTGGCTTTGCACATTCTGTTTAATCATGTATGTGCTTTAAGTGATTTTGGATTAGGGCTGAGCTTACAGGATTAGAATGTTCCACTAGCTGGATGGACCCTTAAATAGCTCAACCTGAAGCTGTCAGTGCTTCAGAGCTGTAGGAGAATCGCTGTTTGACAGCAAAATATTTCAACGATAGGACCATTTCTGTTCCAGAGGTGCAGGTAGGTGTGTGTAGTATTGTTCAACGGAATTAACAGCAATGTATTTTTAACATTTCAGCATTTCTCTTCATCATTTTTATTCTGTTAAGTATTTATTTTTTTATACCTTTGTGGGCTTTCAACTGCTTATGAAAACAGATGAGATTTCCTGTCAGTGAAAACAATTTCCTGCATGTTTGTATATTGAACCATGAGAAAACAGAGGACTTATTTATTGATTATACCTTAAATTAATACTGTAGTGAAGATGGAAGAAAACATAAAACTGATGTTTTTAAATTATCAATACAAACTGTGTAAAGCTCTTTAGTAAGTCGTTTTCTCCTCCTTTCTGTTACCCCAAAGTTATTATTGTTTTTGATAAATCGTTGCTTTTTCAAAGCTACCCTTTATCAATTTGCCAGCTGTAATCATCTCTATTTTTATACTTTAGAAAGATAATAAAGTGTTTTAGAGCTGTATTTTTTTTTCTAATTGTACTTTTTGTCTTTCTTTAGCAATGGCTGATGTTTTCAGAGGCCTAAACCTCCTTGAAACCCTTAAGGAATCTATTGAGAGCAATAGGTTATCAGATGTTAAGGATGCAGTGGAAGACCTCCTTATCAGCAGGATCAATTTGGGTGTGGTGGGGGACCGTGGGGAAGAAAAGGCCTCCTTCATGAACTCCCTCCGTGGTCTCGGGGCTGACGATGAGGGAGCAGCTCCTTCTCCAGCCTCTGTTGCTCCAGAGGGTGTAGCAGGCTACCCTGACCCCAAACACCCTGACTTTCGCCTGTGGGACCTGCCACCTGTTCCAGACATATCTCCATTTGAACCAGAGGGCTACATGGATAGATACAAGTTCCTCCGCTACAATGCGGTCTTTATGACATCCACACAGACAGTCCAACCCAACAGTGTAGATGTTTTCTTGGAAGCCCTTTCCCTGCAGCGACAAACAGTGTATTTCATTCTCTTAGCTTCAGTTAAAGACTCAGAAAAGATCCTGGAAGAAAAAAAGAAAGCCAGTCTGGAAGTGCTGAAATCAAAGGGTATGGCACAGCCTAAAGTCTACCTGGTCGGACCAGCCGCCCTGGAGAGGTTCGACTTCCCTACTCTGTTAGCAGATATGAGTAATGATCTTCCAGAGATCCGAGCACACGCCCTTGTCTTAGCTCTACCAACACTCACCTCAGCTCTGGTCACTCAAAAAAAGGAAGCATTCAAAGCACTAGTATGGGCAGCTGCCTCACTGTCAGGTGGGCTATCAGCAATTCCTGTTCCCCTTGTTGCATCTATGGTGGACTCAAGTATAGGAGTGCGGATCTTGACCAAAGCACAGTTATCTCTTTGCCTGGATGATGAGTCTGTGGAGCGATTAGCCCGACAGCGAGGCATGGAACCTACAAAACTTAAAGAGTTACGAAACTGTGTGCTGTCAGTGGAGGTTAGCAAGGGTGAAGTGAAAAGGAGGTTGGCGGCAGCAGAGAAGGACTTGGCCACAGTTTCATCGAAGCTGCTGGAGATGGCGATGCCTAGAAATGCCCGTTCGGTCAGCCGCTCCTTTGCTGCTATGCTGAAGGCTTTAAACAGTGCTATTGATGAGATGGCAGCTGATGCTCAAAACATACTAGCGGCTGCTCATGCAAAGGGGAGATGAAGGCAAATTTTTTTTCTTTATGTTATGTTCAAAAGTGTATATTTTTCATTTATAATACAAAAGTACACTGTTAATACTATGTAAGCATAAATTCTACAAATAAACGCCAAGCACTTTAAGATTCTCTGTGCCTGTTATCAATAAATACTCAGAAAACAGAAGCTTTCACTTTTAATAACAATGCTTTAAATAGATGAAGTGGGAGGAACTGACTCTGTACTGTAACAAGCTTGTTGAAAATTTCACCTTCAGATTCTCCTCTAGCTTGACTAGGCATGCAAATATTTTCAAGATTTTAAGTCAACCGTGAAAACTTCCTTATTGCTACTTTAGAAGAGATCATGCATTCTACATACCCTAACTGGATCCTCTAAGGTAAGAAAAAGCTTATATTTGTACTCTTTGGTCTGAAAACCTCTTCCTTGTTCCTTTTAGTGCCTATTTCAAGTTGTCAGTAAGTATGTAATCGCTGTCTGTACAGATTCATCACCACTGCAATGGTTATTGTCTTTTTTTTTTCTTTTTATAGAAAAACTGAAGTTTTGAGTTGAATTATTTCTGATCTGGATTTCCAGTTTTCCCTGGAAACATTACCCTTTCATTGTTCTTTCTTCTTATGTGTGTGTAATGAATTGTTAAATGCATAAGTGACGCAAAAGTACTCTATCAATAAGCCAACAGCACTATAGTGATGATTTAAAAACTATTTTTTCTCCAAAGAACAAAATTAAAATTGCACTGCTGTAGGTGTGTGAAAAAATGACCTAAGTGTAACCATTTAATTAACTATAAGGTTTCAAGAAGCAACAGCTTTCTGAAAGCTGTAGCAAACAGGAACAAGAAAAGATCCTGTAGCTGATTTGCACTGAAAACAAAAAGCTACCTTGTTATAAGTTGTAAAGCTTACATTATGACTCAGTTGCATTACAAATATTCTTTGTTTTTTGTTGCAGAAATCAAGCTTTAGTTCTATGTGATAATGAAAGGTCACAGCTTTGGGTGGTTGATTTTGCTGTTTCTAATACAAAGTAGGTGTTTCATTACTCCATAATAAGTGCATTGTTTCCTTTTAACATCTGCATTAGGGTCACATTTATTAACGAACTTTCTCACTGGTTTTTGTCATCGCTATAGGGTTTTCTTGTGAAACTCATCCTAAAAATCCCTTCAAATTACAAGACTCTAACTTGACAGCTACAGAGGGGTCCTGCATTGAAATCAAATGCCAAGTCTTAAAATCTGTCACTGATGCTCAGGCATCCTGGTTTTGGATGAAGGATGCAGTTTGGATAAATGGGAGTTTTAGTGCCACTACTATTTTCAGTTCTTCTGAGTCAAAACATCCTGTCAATGCACACTTTGCAAAAAGGGTGAAATATGTCGGCTCTTTATCTACAAGTTGGAAAAATGCTCCTTCCCAATGGTGTAGTATATTGATTGACGACCTGAATAAAACTGACACTGGAAACTATTCTTTTAGATATGTAGGAACATCTCAAAATGATATTTGGACTACTCAACCATTTATGAACCTCACAGTCACAGGTAAGCGCAAAGATCAGAGTGCTGAAAGATATACCGTTTTCATATTAGATATTTTAAAGCAATTTGAAAGATACAAAAAACAATGCCTTTTTGTAACTGAAAAAATTGCAACATAGAAATGCGTACATAAAATCTGGTCAGAAAAAAAGTTATTTCACATATTTTATTTCATTAAGATGATAATAATGAACAACATCTTGTATGAGAACTCAATTTTCTGCACCTTATTGGCATTCTCCTTGGAAATATAAGTAAAGCGATCCCTTAGGTGTCATTCGCTTGAACATAGTACAAATAAACAATACAGCCATATGCATACTAGCCATATTTAGCTAACACCCGATATTCTAATCTTCATGAATTTTAACTAAGCTAGTGACATCAATGTATGATCCTTCAAGGAGCAGCCACATATTATTTGTTCCTAAAACAAACATATTTGTAGTGCTTGTATGTTATACTTTTAGATTTTATCACATTCCTGTTGTCTCTACATTTACATTTGCAGAAAATCCATGTCTGCTCACTTTTGAGGAACCAAAAAATGTGACTGAAAATGGCAATGTAACACTTACATGCTCCACATTAAGCTCCTGTACTTCAGGCCTAAAAATTGAAGGTCCTTCGGCATCACTTTCCCAAAGCAAATCAGAGAACCCTAAAAAGACCACACTGAGTTTTAAAGTCACTTGGGAGGATGATGGGCATATGTTTTCATGCCAAACAGAGAACAATACAGATCCATGTTTGATTCGGAGTATCAGCCTCACTGTAGGATGTAAGTTCATAACCGAAAGTTTATTAATGTCATTTCTACTGAAGTGTGGACCTAATTACTACTTTTGTAAAAGATATGAATGATGTTAAAGAGTCTGAGGACTAAGGGAGTAAAATTATTACATTACTTTATTACAAAAATTGGATTATTAAATAATACAAATTTGAACATTTTGTTAGCAGCCATTATTTCTCTTATAAAAAAATGAATCTGTGAAACATCTGTTACTACTGTGTCAGAGTCAGATTAGAAGAAAGTGATAAAAAAAATTAAATTGATTTAAACAGATCTGCCACCAGAAAATGATCTTGTTCTGCTGCAAGGTGAAAAATAGAAAAGTAGTGTGTTTCTGTTTTTTCTAACTCATTTCAGAAAACCTGAATTGGTACAGTGTCACACCTGCGTTGTAATAAATGTGATTAGGTATTTTCACCTTGCTGCATTTGTGAATATATGGATGTATCTGAAATCCAATACTTGTTCTATTCTGTATATTTCATTTGTATAAACAATCAACACACTGTGTACCTGTATACACACTATTTGCTAATCTGTATCGATTTGCCTTTTGAACAGATGCTCCCAAAGACATGTCTACAACTATAAGCTCTAACGTTGTAAAGGAAGGAACGTCTGTCAGTTTCACTTGCTCTGCTAAAGGCCAACCTGAGCCCACTTTTAAATGGACTAAAGATGGTCAAGATCTTGACTCAAATGCCAATTGGATGATCTCATCAATTAATGCATCACAGAGTGGATCATATACCTGTAAAGCTGAAAACAAACATGGGAGTAAAGAATCAGTGGTGACTGTCATGGTTATTTGTGAGTATTGTTTCACATTAATTATGTTAATCTATTCTTACAAATTTTTAGCAAATGTCATCATACCTGAAGGCCTTTTAATGGGTTTGTATCTCAGTGGTTTAAGCTTATGTTGGTGCAGTTTAAGATATTGTTGTTGTATTTGGCATAAGCCTTTATTTTTTATGAGAATCCTGTATTTTATCATTTTTTAGTTCTGATTTATCAGCCCAGTATTTTCAGCGCTGATTATTACAATGAATCAAACTTACCAAATACTGACATCTTCTGTTATAGATGCCCCTGATGTTGACATAGAGATTTCACAGGAGTCCAAAAGAAGTCCAAAAACGATTATACAAGGAGATAAAGTCACTTTTACATGTTCTGTTAAGAGAAGCTACCCAAAACCAGACTCTTTTACTTGGCAGAAAGACAAAACACATATTGATTCAAAACAGATAACTGTTGTTGAAAACATACAGCCAGAAGACAGCGGTAATTACACATGTAGTGCCCAGAACACTGTGGGCTCTGGATCAAAATCTCTTCAACTTACAGTAGAATGTAAGTTTTACACCTCTGTGTTCCATATATCTATGAACATAACAGAGAAGAAAAAAAAAAGATTAGTGCTGATGCTGTATTGACTGTTTCAGTATCAAAAATATTCCGAAAACTATTTATTGTTTTCCAGACAAACCAAGGAAAACCAACATTTCTATCCATCACACAAGTGTGAAAATTAATACAGCCGCCACATTCACTTGTTTAACTGATGCAAATCCAGCCCCTTCAAGATATTCCTGGTTTCATTATAAGCAGACTGACCTCTCCCAGAAGAAGATGCTCATGGTTTTCAAAGAAACTCTTCCCTTAGAAAAAGTAAAAAGAGCAGATGAAGGATGTTATATATGCAACGCGAGCAACAGCATTGACACAGGGGACACTAGTAAGCCCGTGTGCATACAAGTATTGTGTAAGTACTCTGCTGATATATTAAAGTTTCTCTGCGCTTTGTTTTAGAACAGATTCACTTTATCAATCAGTACCATCACAGAGAAAAAAATGCATACATGCTTTTTCAGATCAATGTGATTATTATTGTTGTAGCATAGTGTTAGATGAAGCTGCACTTGCCTAATGATAATTACTTAGTATGTTAACTGTCAAGCAAACTAGTCAGTGTTAACTTAGATATTTTAACCCAAGTAAAAGTTCAAATTTTACTTAAACTGCAACTTTTATACAAAGAAAATAAAAACATACTGCATCATTTAGTGAATGCTGGTTCAGAATAGAGCTGACATTCTGTTGGAGAGATCGTGGCTCAAGAGTTGGGAGTTCACCTTGTAATCAGAAGATTGCGGGTTCGAGCCCCGGCTTGGACAGTCTCGGTCGTTGTGTCCTTGGGCAAGACACTTCACCCATTGCCTACTGGTGGTGGTCAGAGTGCCCGGTGGCGCCAGTGTCCGGCAGCCTCGCCTCTGTCAGTGCGCCCCAGGGTGGCTGTGGCTACAATGTAGCTTGCCATCACCAGTGTGTGAATGGGTGTGTGAACGGGTGGATGACTGGTTGTGTAAAGCACTTTGGGGTCCTTATGGACTAGTAAAGAGCTATTCAAATACAGGATTTACCATTTAAGGACTGATCTTGTAATATCATTCAGCATGTTAAAAATGATGCTCACAGGTGCTTCCTCTCCACAGTTCCTCCCAATAATACCCATCTGTACATGACTGAGTTGGTCACTGAAGGCGAGCCTGTCGAAGTCAACTGCACTGCTGAAAGTTTCCCATTGCCAACTTTCACCCTGGCAAGATATTCTAAATCAAATTCTCAGAGTTTACCTTTAAACAACTCCTCCTACAAATTTAAGGCAACTTCAACAGACGCAGGCTTTTACACCTGCAATGCCTCAAACAGCGAAGGAAACCAGTGGAGCTCAAAAAAGCAACTGGTGGTGAGATGTAAGCAATTGAGTGATGCATGTCTTTGTCATATATATGTTACATCCAACACAATTATATTCTGATAATATTCAATCATCTAATAACTGGACAATAACTTAAACTGAAATGTAATTTTAGTACAATTTCTCAGGCAGTAAAGTTTAGCTGTTCCATACTTTCAAGCTCCTATTTTTTGTTTTTTTTTTTACAAAAGACACATCATCAGCTCAGGAAACAGTGTTCAAGGTTCAAGAAACGTGAGGCATTGTTGTAATATATTAACTACTGTTGTTTTTCTTTATTAGCAGGTTAGATTATTTTACTGCTGAATTTCGGCTATAATAGAATTTGAGTTGTAAATAATTTAAATATTAAGGTTATGCTTTCACAGAAAGACCTTGTGATTAAAAACAAACAAATAAAAATATCATCTCATTTCTTTGTTTATAATTTGCGTTAAATGCAGATAGCCCCAAAGAGGTGAAAATAAAAGCTCATCCTGATCTTATTGTAAAAGAGAATGAGTCATTAACACTGGATTGCAGTGCCAACTCGTACCCATCAGTAAGCTCCTTCACCTGGATGAAGATGATCGATGGGACGACGGAAACCACCATAAGCACTAGGACACAGCTCATTGTGAATTCTACCAGTGTCTCTGACAGCGGGAAGTACCACTGTACGGCCATAAATGAAATTGGAACTGGAAAATCAGAGCAAGTTGAAGTTAAAGTTAAGCGTGAGTACACTTGAATATTTCAGTCATTGTTTCTCACCAACAACAGAGTATTCACACGTCTGATACTTTGCTTTGTAATTATTTACTCTTTTCATCTAAACTTCAAATATGACATGGACTCTAACAAGTGGTTGATTTTACTGGTTTGATTTGAACATCTTTTAGTTTTTCATTCTGGGATAAGTAAAATGCTTTAGAAAGTTCATTCAGGTTGTGCCACATGTGCGCTTTGGACCAGCAGCTAAGGGACATGAGAAAGGAACATTTCTAACTCTAGATGAAGCAGCTTTGAATAGAGCAACTGTACACTATTTAGCTATTCTGTCTGATTTTGAAGTCATTATTTTGCGTTTCCTTTTCTTCTTTATTCCTCTGTTTAGATGGTCCAAAATTCACAAAGATTGAAAAAGTAAAGGAAGAAACGATTAATGATGTGACAACAGTGACCCTGAGGTGCATCAGTCAGTGCTATCCTGAAGTCACACAATATTCATGGTACCAGAGGATAAACAAAAAAGAGAGCAAAAATGTAGCAAACGAGAAGTATATTTCAGTAAGATCAGACCAGCCTGGGGAGTACTACTGCGTCGCAAAAAACGAGATTGGTGAAAGATCATCTGAGCCAATCAAGCTATTTGACGGTGAGTGAATTCCAAAGGCATGGACCCGTATCTCTACTGTGCATTATTTAATAAGCTCAACTTACTCATGTCCAGGTATTTACAAATCAGTGCCTATTATCCATCACCTACTCCTGCATAATGTCTGTGTAATCAAAGTAAACATGTGTCAGGTTACCCTTATTTGAAAAGTACATTTAAACAGAACAAAGAAAAAAAAATTATACACACAATGTGTGTATGCCCTTAAAAGTAACACTGCCCATTGAGCTGTCTTGGTGGAGGTTTGTGCTCTTTGGGTGCATTTTGTTCTTCTGTGCTATCTGTTCGCAAATCTTTCTATACAGGGAGTGCAGAATTATTAGGCAAATGAGTATTTTGTCCACATCATCCTCATGTTGTCTTACTCCAAGCTGTATAGGCTCGAAAGCCTACTACCAATTAAGCATATTAGGTGATGTGCATCTCTGTAATGAGAAGGGGTGTGGTCTAATGACATCAACACCCTATATCAGGTGTGCATAATTATTAGGCAACTTCCTTTCCTTTGGCAAAATGGGTCAAAAGAAGGACTTGACAGGCTCAGAAAAGTCAAAAATAGTGAGATATCTTGCAGAGGGATGCAGCAGTCTTAAAATTGCAAAGCTTCTGAAGCGTGATCATCGAACAATCAAGCGTTTCATTCAAAATAGTCAACAGGGTCGCAAGAAGCGTGTGGTGGAAAACCAAGGCGCAAAATAACTGCCCATGAACTGAGAAAAGTCAAGCGTGCAGCTGCCAAGATGCCACTTGCCACCAGTTTGGCCATATTTCAGAGCTGCAACATCACTGGAGTGCCCAAAAGCACAAGGTGTGCAATACTCAGAGACATGGCCAAGGTAAGAAAGGCTGAAAGCGACCACCACTGAACAAGACACACAAGCTGAAACGTCAAGACTGGGCCAAGAAATATCTCAAGACTGATTTTTCTAAGGTTTTATGGACTGATGAAATGAGAGTGAGTCTTGATGGGCCAGATGGATGGGCCCGTGGCTGGATTGGTAAAGGGCAGCGAGCTCCAGTCCGACTCAGGCGCCAGCAAGGTGGAGGTGGAGTACTGGTTTGGGCTGGTATCATCAAAGATGAGCTTGTGGGGCCTTTTCGGGTTGAGGATGGAGTCAAGCTCAACTCCCAGTCCTACTGCCAGTTTCTGGAAGACACCTTCTTCAAGCAGTGGTACAGGAAGAAGTCTGCATCCTTCAAGAAAAACATGATTTTCATGCAGGACAATGCTCCATCACGCGCGTCCAAGTACTCCACAGCATGGCTGGCAAGAAAGGGTATAAAAGAAGAGAAACTAATGACATGGCCTCCTTGTTCACCTGATCTGAACCCCATTGAGAACCTGTGGTCCATCATCAAATGTGAGATTTACAAGGAGGAAAACAGTACACCTCTCTGAACAGTGTCTGGGAGCTGTGTGGTTGCTGCTGCACGCAATGTTGATGGTGAACAGATCAAAACACTGTCAGAATCCATGGATGGCAGGCTTTTGAGTGTCCTTGCAAAGAAAGGTGGCTATATTGGTCGCTGATTTGTTTTGGTTTTGTTTTTGAATGTCAGAAATGTATATTTATGAATGTGGAGATGTTATATTGGTTTCACTGGTAAAATAAATAATTGAAATGGGTATATATTTGTTTTTGTTAAGTTGCCTACTAATTATGCACAGTAATAGTCACCTGCACACACAGATATCCCCTAAAACAGCTAAAACTAAAACAAACTAAAAACTACTTCCAAAAACATTCAGCTTTGATATTAATGAGTTTTTTGGGTTCACTGAGAACATGGTTGTTGTTCAATAATAAAATTATTCCTCAAAAATACAACTTGCCTAATAATTCTGCACTCCCTATATACTGATGTTCTGTCTCTTCTAACCACAGACACAGTTATGAAGATTGTGGAGGCCTGCTCGCTTTGTCTTATTTTTCTAATTGTATGCATACTCATCTTTTTGTACAGGTAATATACAAAGTAAATAACAAATAGTTTCCATTAGACAAACGTGTTCGGGTGATTGGCCTGTATGACTGCTCTTCTGCTCCTTTGTTTACAGACGCAGAAGGAACAATTTAATTCAACAAAGAACTACAAATGTGTGGTCCTGGAGTAGTTTTCTGGTATTAACTGATATGTTAAATCTTTTGAATTGTTAGTGAAATGAAACAAAAATGATGCATTTCCATCTGTAAACTTAATCAGGGTTCCTGGAATGGAGTCAGCAGGAGCAGCGGGAATCAGAGTGGTTTGGCCGAGCCGTTCAGGAGCAGAGATGACCTCTTGCTAGACCAGTCATGTCAACCAAATGCCCAACGACCCCAGCGTCATCCAGACAGCACGTAAGTCTGCAGCAGCTCGCACTGTCCAGCTCAGAACAAGGGACACATTGTTGGCAGGGGAGCTGGGTGCTGAAGCTCACTCTTTCATCAAAGCACCCATTTAACATCATTCAGTTATGAATGGCACACTGAGAGTCTGCTCAGCTTTTGAATGGTTCTGATTCTGAATGTGCATTTTTTATTTTTAACATCATTATTTTTTTACAGGACTGCATCCAACGTGAACACTGTTTACTCTGCTGTGAATCTGCCCAAAAGCAAACAGGTGATCCAATCATATCAGAGCAAGCTTAACAAAGACAAATCCATTTACAAATGAATAAATAAATGAAACTTTAATAGTGACAATATTAAAGTATAATGAAAGTATACTGAGAATTGGGTATATTTCAAAGATTGCTCATTGCTGTTTTACTGCACAGCCTCATTTCATTAAACAGACTTATAAAACACTGCACAACTGGAAAAATTAAATGTATATATTATATACATTTAAGTTAAACATATATTGTTAACTCTTAAATGTTATTAACTTCTAATTATGCCAGTGAAAAAACAACCTAATGTTTTATAAAAATCATTCAGACAAAATTCTAAAAGTAAAAATATAACTTGAAGCTGAAGCATAAATACTTGAACAAAATGTCTCAGTAACTGGCAAAAGATTGCAAAGAGGCTATTTGATTCTATTTTATTTGATCTTATTTTGTATTCATTTATTTATTTTTGTCTGCACACAGACAATGTAGGAAGGCAATAACCTTTATTAACCACTAAAAACATGTTTCCGTACTTTAGGGGCTCTGTAGAAAATAATAAAAGTCGAGTAGTTTGTAAAGTTTTATCTCCACTAATCCAGCCTTTGTATGCTGTCCCTTACTGTTAATATATATCTGTCAGTATAGTTATTAATTATGCTTCATTGTAAGGCATGAATGAACTGATTCAGTTGTTACTGTACATTCATTAACAAGCTCTCTCTGCATTTGCTCAGGCTGCCTCTGCACAAAACCCAATCAAAGGTGGAAACATGGGAAATGATTCTCTCAACTACGCTTCTGTGTTCTTTGTGAACAGAAAAAAGTGAGAATTCAGTTTTGCATATAAAAGGAGCCTAAATGATATTTTATTACATGACTTCTTTTATGACTATATGTTTTTCCCAGTGATCCAGAAGAGGATGCTGAGTACTCTGTGGTGTCAAAGCCAAAGAAGTCAAAAGTGGTAAGAAACTTCAAAACGCCTTTTTTTCATGTATCTCATTCGGTTTATTACCTTATTTCACTGTATTTGTATTGTATTTGTATATCATATACTCATTGTATATGATATACAAATACAAATAAAAATCATTGTAGCAAGGAAAATTAAGTTAAGGCAAAGTAAAGAATGAAAATGATCTTCAACAAGGGTTATTTTTGTACATCAAATCAAGACACTGTCAGAAATTATGACACCGTTTTGTCACTTTTTGTCATCTAGACAGAACAAGAAGGGCAGGAGGACTATGAGAACATCGGCGAAGAACTTCCACCCAAACCTCCATATACATATAACTTTGACTCAGACACAGATACCAGTGAAGATGAAGTAGAGGTCAACTATGCTCATGTGAACTTTAAACCAAAGTCTGGCCACCAGCGAGCAAAGAAAGACTCCAACAGCAGTGAAGATGAAACTCAGTACTCTCAGGTCAAAATTTGACTAAAAATGCTTTGATCCTATTCAGACATCTCTGCCAGTTTGTGCCATGGATGTTCTGAAATATATTTGCCAGGCTAACTATACTGAACAAGGCTTTCATCACTTGAGTGTTTCTTTTTTCCTTCCTGGGATATAATTTTAGCTTTCCTTTATGTATAGTAATAAGTCCCCACAAGTACACAAACCCATCTTTTTATCACAGATGTAAGACTGTTGGGGAAGTGTATATGGATAAGTTATAAAATGAAATGACTGCTGTTGTAAAATTGTGCTCCCATCCTCCTGCTGAGTTTTTTAATGTATATATCTGTACTTTACTGTATGCATAGTTCAATTTCATAACCTGCTTTGACACAAGCTGTTGTTTGATGGCAAACTTGACTGCAGGGTCAGTTACTTGTGTCTTTTAATCACATAATAATTACGCATTACAAAGTTGTCAATAAAAATAAGTGCCTAACAAGTTTTAGGTTGTACCTGCTTCTTACACACTGAACAAAGGGTTTTTTTCAGAATTACACAAAGGTTAGTCATAAGCATATAGTTAAAGATTCAACCTCAGCATACAGATATGTCTTTTTTCTGTCACGCAATTTTTACTAGTAAGACAGGAGAAGAATTTACAGACGAGGATCAAAACCAGGGCTGGAGGGAATGTCCAAACTCCTGAGCTTCTGCTGTCAATTCCTCTAAAGCTAAGTGACCACTTTTTCATTAACCCTTCCTATAAGTCCCTTAGCATCTTTCTCTTGTCCCAAATGAGCATCTGTAAGTGTTTCTTCTTACTTTGTATCTCCTCCATTGCTTAGTGCTTCTCGGCGGATCTCAGAATACACACCAGTCTTAGAGGCCAGGCCTTTGATCTCACCTTCCCCGAGCTTGCCCTCTGACCTGGCCTGAAGTTTAGCAAAGTCCACATCAGCATAATGGAGAGAGTCTTCCTGGTATTCTGCTGCTTCCTCCTCAAGAACTGCTTTATTGACATAAATCACATCTGCCTTTGAAGAGTTAGTCTACAGAGAAACCACAACAGTGTGTTTCAGTAACACAGAAAAGATGTTTTTTTCTCTTTCAATGATGAGGGTCACTTTAACTGCATTTTTTTAAGAAAATATGTTTTAGCATAATATATTCATTTTTACTATGCAAGAAAATGCTCATTTTATCATTCAAACAAGACACACTCTTAGCTCAGGGAGTCAGAATATGTTTTTGGGATCTAAAGAGCTTGGAAAGAAAGGCATCTGGACTTCTTTAAGTTTCTTGAAGACGTTTCACCTCTCATCCGTGAAGCTTCTTCAGTTCTTTCCAAGCTCTTTAGACTTGGTCTCTAGACTACAATGACCTGGATGAATGAGAACCTTCTCAGACAATATGTCTTGGGTTTTCTTTTGCTATTTGCTAATATTGTTTTGGTGTTTAAATCACACTGACACATTGGCATGTACACAGGAAGAGCTGGAGGCAAGCTCATTCTACCACAAGTGGGTTTTTTTTCCATCTAACCCATATATATGCAGCAACATAAACTCACCTCATTGGTGACTAAACAATCTGAAATATCCACAAGTCCCTTGTCAAGTGAAACGTTGTCCTTCCTTTTCCTGCAACATTGAAGCATGCTTTAGGAAAAATACTTTCTCCTGGAAAATTCCTTCCCACGAGGTTAAAAACTCTAAAAGTCATTATACCCCTTGATGTAGTTTTGATTTTGTCATAAAGTCATGCATTACACGTGTGTGGTTTCAACTTCAAGGTGGACATAGAAACTTTCTTTCAGCAGATAAACTTTCATCAGGAGGCTGTCTTGTTAGTAATGATTTGTGGCAGCTGTGGTTGCTCTATAATTAGCCAGCTTCTAAAAGGAACCTTGAAATCTGTCCGTTATATGCATTTTTGATTATATATGATGATCGTAACCTACTTTGAAAATGTCTGGTACCAGTGTTCTGTGTTCCTCACCTGTAAAGGCATATCAGTAGTGGTATGAAAATCAGCAACATCCCCAGTGCTCCCACTCCAGAGCCAATCAGCAAAGAAAGAGTATGGAGGACTTTAAAAAAAAAACAGTCATATCAATCACTAAAAGATGCAAATGACACAACAGAAAAGCCAAATATAAAGTGAAGCTTACAGATTTCTTTACCTAGCTGAGTTTCACTGGAGGATATATTGAAAGCCATACTATCAGACCCCAGGGAGTTGCTGCTCAGGCAGACCAGAGAGGGCATGTCTTGGCCCAGGTAGTACAGAGTGATGACACTCCTTGCGCTTGTGCTCCCCAGATTTACTTCCCGAATTGGGATATCAGCAGAGTGATTGACAAGCTCGCCAGCCAGCTGCCAAACCAGGGAGGGAAGCGGGTTCCCCTGAGTGTTACAGGTACATCGGATCTGGGACAAAATCTTGACACAGCGGGAAGAAAATAGGATCTCTGGAGCAACTGAGACAAAGAAGGTAATGGGTTAACAGAATAGGCTTATGGGCGTTTTTCTTGGGGAAACATAAAGGCGTCAAAGGAAAGAAAACAAGAAGAATAGTCTTACATGTGACATCAATGCTGACAGGCTCTGAGCATTCAGCTCCATGGATATTCAGAGCTTCACAGTGATATTGATCATCTGAGAGTTTTGTCACATTGAAGGTGAAGTCTTGCTCAAAGCCCACCGCTTCCTTTTTTCTTCCTGCCACCTGGAACCAGGTGAAGTTCACCGCTGCTGGATTGGCGATGCTTGTGCAAGTCAGAGTCACAGAGCTGCCATCCAGCACAGGACCAGAAGGATCAACAGACACTGAAGTGTTTTTAGGAGGATCTGCAAGGAAAATAATGTTCCTTGTTAGTAATGCATCCAAAGACTTTTTTAAAACTTCTGTGGGAATGCATATTCAGCCTTTCAGAAAATATATAAATTAGGATGCTCTGGTGCAAGTTTTAGGACAGAAAGTTATTAATTGATATACATAATACTTTTTTCTTATTCCATTGTTATTCATATTATTCCTTTTTGATAGAATTAAATGTGTTTTGCTTTGGGGCGCTTTTAATCATACTTTTCTGTGCTCTTACAGCTTGATGAGGACACAAATTAAACAAAACAGCTACACATACATTGAGACACTGGCACACATGTGGACACAGTGGAACTCAGTCATGATGGCCTCAGAAGGATTTTGAGGTTGTCACGCAATATGACAATGTGTTACTGTCCATAGCTCAGGCACTAGTGTTGCCCTGTTAACAAATCTTGGCCCCAGATCATGTTGGGTTGAGCACAGCTGGATATACAGTAGAGCCATATTCAGGACGTGAGCACACTGGAGACATACAGTTCTGTTGTTTGTTTTCGGTGTAAATCAATGTCTTTTCTGTGTTAAATTAGCTCACACTGAATGTCCAGCTGAATTGCTGCTGACGTTTCCTCTCCCAGATCATTTTTGGCTGTACAGTGGTAATCGCTGCTGTGGCTGGTGTCGGCACCGTCTATGACCAAGACTGGTCCGAGCTCCTTATCCATCTCATTATCTCTGTACCAGGTGTAGTTGGTCACTGGTGGGTTAGAGTGGCTCTTACAGATCAGAGAAACAGAGTTGCCCTCCAGAACTGGACCAGTGGGATCGATGATTACTGTTGTTTCCCTCGGGGAAACTGGAAAAACAAACGAGCATGGGTTCAGTCTATGCTGTGATCCAACATTTATAATCTGTCTTTATTGTTTCAGTGTCACTTACACTGTACGTCAATCTGAGTGACAGAAGAATTCTGGCTTCCATATCTGTTACTGACGCCACAAAAAAACTGACTGTCAATTTCTGACACTGTGGCTGAAAACCTCTTCTTTGATCCCATCACTGACACCTGATCTCCATTCACTTTGTACCAGGTGTAGCTGTCCACGGCTGGATTTGCATTAGTGTTGCAAGTCATGGTCACTGAGCTGCCTTCTTTTACAGGACCAGAGTAACTGACTGATGTGTTTTTTGGAGGATCTGAAAGATAATTATGAAATTGCAAATACACAATCTATCTGCACAGACGAATCATATATCAGATGATAAAATCATGTTATGGTATGAATGCAAACAACAAAAGAAAAAGTGATAAAAAATACTCACAAAGAACACTTAGCGTCAGAATTTTTTCATACAGAAGGTCACTTTTCCCAGCTTGTCGGTTATAGAGGGCAGTGCACGAAATCTTTTGTTCATTGTGAAGGTAAGAAGCAGTGAAGCTCATCACAGAGGTCGCAGGATTAGCTTCCACTGCCTCCTCTGTGTCACCTAAAGTGGGTGACCATGTCAGAAGTGGAGGAAGAATAGGACAGTGAGAAACAGCGGAGCAGGTCAATGTCACTGCAGTTTCTTCTTCTACCTCCAGGCTTGATGGAGTTATGGTAGGTTTAGGCAGTGAATCTGAAAAGTAGAACAATACAGAAATGACATAAGGAACTAAAATGTAGTAAGGATGTGACTATACGTGTACAATAGCAAGAGGACGGGACAAACTTTGAGTGGTGATGAGGACACTTGAAGGAAAGTTAAACTTCAAATCATTGTCACACTGCAGTCTGAAGTAATAGTTGTCATGGTGGCGTGCTGGCATATTGTTGAAGATGGTGGTGCAGTCTTTGTCATGCAGGATCCCAGTCAGGGTTCCTTGCTGGATATTTAAGCTTCCACTTGCACCGGTGAGGCTGGAATCAAACACCGGAGTTCTACTCCAACCTTTCTTCCAGATAGCTTTACATGAATCATCCAGGAATTCCTCCCATTCTGGGGGCAAGGTGAATCTGCAGCGGATCACCACACAGGATCCACTGAGTCCTTCTACAGTCTGAGACAAGAAGACTGCCCAGTTTTGGCATAAGCTACCTGAGTTGAAGCAGCAGAAATATGACATTAGCTAAGGTAAAGTAAACATTCTAATTACTGCCAGCGTAAAGGTTCTGCATTTGCATCTACATATGAGGAAAGACTGATACGTTCCTGGCAACATCACTGAAATTAAAATAACATACCTTGAAGTAGACTGCATATGAAGAAAACCTTTATAGAAACCATCATATTCGTCTGATGATCCAAGTGAGGTACTGGAAACAGAGCAATTTTATTGCTTGCTATAAATTTTTTTTGTATGGCTAACATTAAACATGAAAATGCAATTTAGTCTTTAGGACAAGCTGAGAGCTTTCATTCTACAAACTGCTGCTGTTATGCTAAAAAATAACTGAAATATTGTTTTAAGCCTACTTCATTGTTTCTTTATTTATTCTTTATTTGCATATGGTAATTTCCCTTTTTTTTTTTTTTTTTTTTTTTTTTTTTTTTTTTTTAAATGGTAACACATAACCTAAAAGGAGAAGGTAAAATAAAAATGCTCTATGATCTTATTCTTTCTCTTTATCCCAAATGGTATTTCATATAATATTCATTAAAGTAACAGTCCTACCTTAAAAGCCAACAGAAGTGTTCAGCATACAGTGTCTTTTCTGGAAAGAAAAAAAAAGTTTTAAAAAAATCATTTGAGGTCACAAATCCTGAGATCATTTTAAAGTATACAATGATAACATGAATATTAATAACGTTAAAATTAAGGCTTTACCAGCATTAAAGCATCAGTGGTAGTAATCCAACAAGTGAGTCATGCCAGACTGGCAGTGTGTCTGGATGTCGCGCTCAGCTCTTGTCAGATGTGCCCAGGGAGTGGCGTACAGCACAAGAGGGTTTTGATACTCTCTCTGTATTTCAGCTGTCTCAACCTAGTGCAGAATTGTGTACCAAAATCAGTATAAATCAAGGTGGAATAAAGAGAAACTCAAAATACACTTTGTTGGGTTCAGCTGCTCATTGCTTAATAACACAGATATCTAATCAGCCAGTCGCACGACAGCAAATAATGCATAATAATTCATTTGATCCCACTGAGAGCTTGGAATGGGGAAAAAAAGGTAAATTATGTAACTTTTAATTTGACATGATTGTGGCTGTGAGATGATCTGATGTTAATAATCTATGGCAAAAAGAATAAAGACAGTTCTAGCACACAAGTTCTTCCTGGTACTAGCAATGCGTACCTAATAAAAGGGCTGGTGAGCATACACAGTGATGTCCTGTGCAGGTAGAAAACTGATTTTCATATGTATACTGTATTGTTCTCTTATAAAAACGATTTATTATCCTACCTGTTACCAGAAGCAGAAGTCATCAGTGGACTCAGTGGTATTTATGGTTCTACTGGGGTTCAAAGGGAAAAATGAAAAGCTTTAAAGACAGCTTCAGAAAAAAAAGAGGGAACTTTATGTGGTTGTGCCGCTGATGTCAAAGGAAATGTCATCATACGTAAAAATGCCAGAGGAGCAGGAAATTGCACAAGGGACTTTGTTAATCAGATAAACTGTATTGCTAACAATAAGGGTTTGTTATGAGTTTGATCACAACTTGGACTTTCGATGGACACGTCAAACTGAAAAGGATGCTCAGCAGGTTAGAATGACTGAGGATGGAGCTGGAAAGGTACAAACAAAGGAAATCGAGTGTTTTGACAAGATTAAAGGATAAATTTAGAAAACGAGAGAGAGGAGGCTGGGTGGAGGATGGTTAGTGAATAAGGATGTGCAGAGGACTACTAGGGAGGAAATGAGGTTATGAAAAGGATGTTCATAACCTCAAATCAGTTATGAAGAGGATGAAGAGTGGAAAGGCAGACAGGCCACATGATACATATGCAGCTGTCTAGGAGAGAAGACATTGGACTTTTTAACCAGACTCTTTAACACAATCTTGGAAAGTGAGAGCATGTCTGAGGAATGGAGACGTACAGAGGTGATACTTTTCAAGAGCAAGGGTGATATACAAAACTGCAGTAACTACAAAATTCAGCAGGAGCAAGAAGTGTGTGGGCAAGGGAGACACGTGGAAAGCTCAACATGTAACGCGCAGAGGTACAACAACACAATTTTTGTTTGTTACATACACAGTACAACATATAGTGAACATGCAGTGAAATGCTTGTGTCCTGAACTACGGACAGGCTGCAGACGTAGCTGCACCACTCATGGCTGGTTTTTAGCATGGGGGGTCTAGCCAGGACCCTTACTGGATACCGAACTTGCGATTCCCACTCCAGAGGTGTGAAGTCTTACTACTACACTAGGTAGTGACGGTGAATGAGTTTTAAGTATCTGGGGTCAACCATCCAAAGTAACTGACAATGCAAAGGAGAGGTGAAGAAGAGAGGTGAAGTAGGTGGAGTTCAGTGTCAGGTAATGAGTCAAAGGGAAGGTTTACAAGTTGATAGCAAGACCTACTGTGTGGTTTGGAGACGGTGACACGGATGAAAAAACAGCAGGCTGAGCTGGAGGTGGCAGAATTGAAAATGCCAAGATTTTCACTGGGAGTGACCAGAATGGATATGACTAAAAACTAGAGTGAAAACTCAGGTTGAGCAGTATAGGGACAAAGGTAGAGATAGCTTAGACATTTCAACCTTACAGAGAAGTGATAGTCAATATCAGACGAAGGATGTTGTTGATGTAGTGAAGGAGGATAATGCAGAGGGTTGGAGTAACAGAGGAGGATGCCATGATCTGCTGTGGCAGCCATTAAAGGGAGCAGCCGAAAGAAGAAGATGGCAAACTGAATGATATCTGTAACTTCCACAATCATTCAGCAGAATTATTTATTATTGCAAATATCTCAAATAAAAATTTACTATGAATAAAAGCAGAGAAAACTTGATTTATTTTATGAATAAACTTTTAATAGTGCATAACGGTGTATGTCTTCATTTACTTGAAAATCAAACCCATAAAAATTTCTGAATAATAAATAATTTTAAAAATGTAATTTACAATGTCTCTTCAATAAAAACAGAAAAAAATTTGGACATTTTAATGGTAACATCTGACAATATAAAGCAATCCAACACAAATTACAGCACAAAACAGTCACAGTGTTTAACCTCAACGTGCCTCTGACAGTCTAATTTAAGTACACTTATTTTTGGACTGTTACAGTGGAATGCATAGTATTGCACAGGAGCTGTTATTAAGTTCACCACCTGTTAGTGTATTATTGCGTAGTGTACATCAGTCTTGTAATGCTGGATTGTGACCAGCAGGGGGAGGTAAAGCTCAACATAACACCTCCCAGTAACAGACACCCATTGTGCACGCTGCTCAGTGAAGCTACTTGTGGTTTGCAGCTGGTGAACCTCTGTCCCCATCAATCACTCTGTCAGTAACAGTTTCCACGACTCTGTTTAACCACATCTGTATCTCATGCACTTCATTCACATATTCATGAGTCCAGGTACCGAATGAGCTCCTGAGGTGGATCTTCAACAAGATCGGCCCTTAGACAGCAGAGAGGGAAACACAACCCCCCCTGCGCTGCCTGCTCAGAAGCAAGGATTTTAACTTCAAAAAGTTAATAACGACTATGCTCGTCTGTTGCTGTGACAATAACATCCATCCAGATCCGCATGGACACTGCACTGGAAGCCACCAGAAAGAACAGACGGTCATATGTCTTCACACAGAACGTCAGACTGGGCCGTGGTGACTGAAAGGAAGGCACAGACAATGATACCATCATCAGCTGATGAAGAAGCAGCTTTTTCAGCTCAGTGGTGATTTTTTTTTGTTTGTTTGTTTGTTTGTTTAAGATATACCAGTCAAAAAATGTGGACACCTTCTCATTTAATGTTTTTACTTTATTTTCGTGACTATTTACATTGTAGATTCTCACTGAAGGCATCAAAATTATGAATGAACACAATTATGTAGTAAGCAAAAAAGTGTTTTATGTTCTATATTCTTTACAATAGCCACTCTTTGCTTCGATTACTGCTTTGCAGACGTTGGGCTTTCTCTCAATGAGCTTCATGAGGTCGTCACCTGAAATGGTTTTCCAAAAGTCTTGAAGGAGTTCCCAGAGATGCCGAGCACTTGTTGGCCCTTTTGCCTTCACTCTGTCCATCTCATCCCAAAGCATCTCGACTGGGTTTAGGTCAGGTGACCTCCATGTTCACGGTCGGAATCATGCATGTAGAGACCATCCGTTCATCTTTTCTGCGTTGAACAAAGACACAGCGGGTGGAACCTAAGATCTCAAATTTGGACTCATCAGACCAAAGCACAGATTTCCACTGGTCTAATCTCCATTCCTTGTGTTTCTTGGTCCAAACAAATCTCTTCTGCTTTTTGCTTAGCAGATATTTGACCATAAAGGCCTGATTCGCGCAGTCTCCTCTGAACACTTGATGTAGAGATGTGTCTGCTACTGGAACTCTGTGTGGCATTTATCTGGGGTCTAATCTGAGGTGCTGTTAACTTGTGTTTTCTGAGGCTGGTGACTTGGGTGAATTTATCCTCAGCAGCACAGGTGACTCGTGGTCTTCCTTTCCTGCGACGGCCCTCATGCGAGCCAGTTTCATCGTAGTGCTTGATGTTTTTTGCGACTGCACTTGGGGACATTCAGTACATTCAGTTTGAGCAGTTTTCCAGACTGAATGGAAACTGGCTTACTTAGCTGATTGGTTCTCGCCATAATAAGATTCTAACAGTTGGCTGTCAGCTGTGTACCAACCTGACTACTGCACAACACAACTAATGGTCTCAACCCCATTAAGAAGGGCAAGAAATTCCACAAATGAACCCCGACAAGGCACACCTGTGAACTGAAAACCATTTCAGGTGATCATGAAGCTCAGTGAGAGAAGGTCAAGGGTTTGCAGCGCTGTCAACAAAGCAAAGAGTGGCTACTATCAAGAATCTAAAATATAAGACACATTTAGAGTTATTTATCATTTTTTTCTTTGCTACATAATTCCATTTATCGTGCTTCATATATTTGGTTCTTCAGTATGTATCTACAATGTAGCAGGTAGTAAAAATTAAGAAAAACCATTAAATGAGAAGGTGTGTCCAAACTTTTCACTGTATATATCCGAGTAGAACCTGCTGCCCAGCAGAACAAAATGTCTGGTAATAAGAGATTAATGTTATAATAATGTTTGTATTTTTTAACCATCTTTCTAATTTCTGTCTTGCAGCATTAATGTTGCCTCTATTTGTTGTGCAGACTGATAATCACCTGTTTCACACAACTATGAAAAGAACAGGATGTTCCGACCACAAACTATTTCCCTGAGGATTTTCTTTTCCTCATTTAGGCCCCTGTAAGAGGGTTGACACTATTACTTTCTTAGAAGACGCCAGTGAGCACCAAATAAAAGTTTTAGTAAGCAGCACTGTTACCAGCAACCTACCTTTGATTTCTAGTCTATTCAAATATGATGGTACATGTATCATGTCATATCATATAAACAAAACTATTTGGAAATTTAAGGTAGCAAAACAAATTCGCATTCAAACACAAATGTATATCTGTGATAGTCATCTTAATTCTGCTTGAGTTGTGTGTTTGTGTTAACTGTACGTTTCAGGAGAAAGAAAATATTTATTGGACTTTCTGTCTGCGCTATTGTAATATATTTAATAATGACTATAAATATTGGTCCTGGAAAACATTCTGTAAAGAGATTCTAGAAATAATTTTTGAAAGAGTTTTGGGGATTTATGACTGGATTACACATCAAGAGATACTTTAGAACCTCTCCAATACGAGTCCAGTGCAGTTTAAGCTACATTTACAAACTGTTATCCTTCTGATCCAAAGTCCGTGCTCAGGAACACATGAAAAACTTCACAGATTTATTTAAAGCCCAGCTGTGTAAAATGTGAGAACTCACAGAGGTGCCTGTTCGTAGATGGTCGTAGTAAACTTCCTCTATTGCTTGGAAATAAATGACTCCCTTTAGCTTCCTTTCATCACAGTCTGCAGCAAAGGGAGAGGCAAGAAAGGAACTTTAGAACATTAATATTGAATATTTAGGTCATGGTTAATAAAAAAAAAAAAAATCCCTTGTTCTTTCTACAAACCACAATAAAAAGTTTTTAAAAAATTATAAATTTTAAAAAATGTTTAGAATAAAACTTTGATGTGATGTAATCTTATAATAAGTCTGACAACCTCCTAGCGTGACAGAGAATGGTTCATTCAAACAAAGAGGCAAACACAGAGCCAGTGAGCACACCCCTCCAACCAGTCTAACCTGTATAGTAGGCTAGTCGTTTGTGGTCCATGTCAAACAGGAACCATCTCTTCTTCCAGGTTTTGACCCTCCCCCCTCGTTTGGTCAGGAAGCCCGCACAGCGTCGTGACGTCAGCCGCAGTTCCGTGCAGCCAGTCACTCCATGACCCAGAGACTCCACATGGGCCCTCAGGTCAAAGTTTGGAGAGAGGAAGAGGGGCAGGCTACGCTGCTGGAAGACAAATGGACTTTAAAGATGCTTGAAAAAAAAAAAAAAAAGTCAATTTACCATGGTAAACTGACCAGTTCCTATTGGTGTTTATAATGGTTACACTTGTTTTGGGTCCCCAAAACCCCAAGAATGAGTAGTTAAAAATGTAAATGTATAGGATGCTGGAAATAGGTTAGTTATAAAATCTGAAAAATGAAACAGAATAACAAGAAAACCGGTGACATAACCGTCAAAGATTGCATTGTCTTTTGGTACAGCCAAAGAAACATTCTGGGAAAAAAATTTGAACTGGTGAAGAAGATTTATCCATTCTTTTCTGCTTCTCCTTATCAGGATCACAGGGGAGCTGGAGCCTATCCCAGCTTTCATATGGCGACAGGCAGGGTATACTTTGACTGATGTACACCGGGCTAACACAGAGGACAGACAACCATTCGCACTCACATTCACACCTATGGGCAATTTAGAATCACCTGTTAACCTACCCCCATTAACTGCATGTCTCTGGACTTTGGGAAGGAGTCAGGGTACCCGGAGAAAACACACGCAAACACAGGGAGAACATGCAAAGTCCACACAGAAAGGCCCCAGCCCGTTGGTGGATTCTAACCTCTTGCTGTGAGGCAACAGTGCTCAAAACTAATCTAACAATCCCGCGTTACAGTTTCCTGGAAACTCATTGTATTGTGGGTAACGTCGGCATCATGTCTTGACAAGAACATCGAGAATCCATGGATTAAAAGGAGTACATATGCATGTCTGTTGCATTAGGTTGGATCATTTTATAAAAACAATAAAATATTTTTTCACTGACTTAAAGTTTGAATTTCATTCATACCTCAGAGGAGGTTGGGGAAGAGATGACCCTTTGTTGCTCTTCAGGTTCTGGCTCTGGTCTTTGTGGGGTCTCTGGTTCTGGTGGTTCTGTTCTGGAAGAGTTAAGCTCTCTTTGTCTTCTCTCCTCCAATAGCAATCGTCGCTGCTCTTCCTGAGTTCACACACACATCAAAACAAATTATTACCCAAACCATTTCCAAGGTAACACAGTAAGACGGAAGCGATACTGGTTTAACCCGCTGGAGGTATGCATCCAAAAGCATAAAGGAAACTGAAATCAGTGTTACACTCTAAATCCTTCCATTCCTTTTTTGAAATTCTCTGAAACTCTTAGTCATATGGCTGCACATTTTTTAGTCTCTCAACTGCCAGTGCTACAAACATGCATTACAAAAGTCCAAACATCTGCTGTCTACTTTCCTGGAGCTGAGTGGGCGTCAGTAATCAGACAGGCGTATCTAATTCAGTGTGTCGCTGATGATTAGAGGTGTCAGCGAGTGTTTCCCACAGCAGGTGACTCACCCGCTCTCTGAGCAGCCTCTCTCTCTCTGCTTTGGCTTCCCTCAGTTTCTTCTCAATCTCAATGAGATCCAAAAGGCATGGACTGTGAGAAAAAAGGAATAATATAATTGAGTGCAAAAGCCTTATACAGTTAGTTTAAATTTTTTTTAAAAATCATTATTCTTTAGAAAATAATCCAATTAGCTGCATTTGTTTAACAAGTTATCGGTAGGTGTCTGTGAAGGTTCTCAGTCATCCAGGTCATCGTAGTCAAAGGAATTTGCAAAGAAAAGCGTCTGGACTTCTTTAAGTTGCTTGAAGACGTTTCACCTCTCATCCGAGAAGCTTCTTCAGTTCTAAGGTCAAATGGCCGAGAGTCCCAGATTTAAACCCAGTGGGAGTATCCCCCCAAAGAGGGACAAAGGACCCCCTGGTGATCCTCTAATCACATCAAGCAACTTAAAGAAGTCCAGACGCTTTTCTTTGCAAAGTTATCGGTAGAATTAAATGGAAATATGAAGCATAATTAATCAGACTTAAGCTTATCATCAGCAAAGATTGAGTTAGTGTTTAACAGGATGTGACAATGCAAAAGGCCAAATCATGACATGTGCTACATCATGAAGTACTCCTGAAGCCCATCATGCAGTATGTCCAATACTATTCAATGAACAGACTTGTAACACCAGTGCAATCATCTCAACAGACACCTAACCTTATCTTATGCTGCTGCGCAAGCCCCATGTTCATTTGCAAATGTTTTATCGTTAACAGACAGCGCTACACCCCGTTTACTCCCAGTAACACAACACAGTACGCCTGCAACTGTTGCTGCTGTTATGTGCAAGTTCACAAAGTCCACACAGACTTGCTGACGTCGTTTGTTAGTAGGCCAAAAACATAAAACAATCTGGTCATTTTGGCCCAATCTGCAATCCATCCTCTGACCATTATTCCAACTGGAAAAATTTATAATGCATTTATAATAAAACTCCTCAACCAATTACTGAATCTAATATGGATAGAAAACAAAACAACAGCCGTGGGAAAATGGTTACTAGCAAAATGTGGTTGCTCCCACTTTGATTTTACACCCAACATGGTTTATATTGTGAGTTCATGCAATTTTGGCCTGATTAAGAGGGTTTCTTGTTGCACTTTGCTGCCACAATGTGTTTGAAAGTATCCTAATTTATCAAAAATGGTTTTATCTGCTATAGTAAAGACATAACAAACAGAAACTGTGGTCATGGAGCAACCTGATGCCAAGTGGTTATAGTGCCTTGTGTGTCTGGAAATATACTCGATGACCACAAACCAGGACCCACTAATTAATAGTGTCAAATTATATATATATATTTTTTTTATATTAAAAATGTGAATTATGGCACAAAAACCTTCACATGCTACATTTCTCCATTCAGTGGGCCCAAATAAAAGCAATTAAAATCCATTCTGGTTGCATGTAAATATAATTACCTAGTACATGAACTTTTAAAAATGCATTAAAGAGCCCAATTTGCTTTTTAAAAAGTGAAGACACTGACCTGGCAGCACGAGAGCTTGTTGTACTATTACATGGAGTTAGGACTCCACCACCATTGCTGGTCCCAGGTCTGTGCCCACTGCCGTGCCCACTGCCGTGCCCATTGCCGTGCCCATTGCCGTGCCCACTGCCGTGCCCACTGCCGTGCCCACTGCCGTGCCCATTGCTCAGTCTATGGGAAAGGACAGGGGATGTGAAAGCCTCTGGGGTCTGGCTGTCAGGATGCATCCTTACCAGCACTGAAAGTGGAAGGAAATAAAAAGAGACATGTGAGAACAACATGCATCAGTCAGCACAAATAGCTTTTTATAAGATTCGGCGTGAGAGAAATCCGTCATGTGGTATCAAAATGTTAACTCACTCATTTTATATTTTACATACAAGAAGAGTCAGTTATGATTTTCAGGAAGAGACTTAGAGGATTAAGAAGAAGAGCAAACTCCTGACAAGATGTGACATGACCCTGAAGATCCGGCTACTATTTAATGACAGATAGATGGGCATGTGAAAAACAGATACTACTGGGGAGATTTTAGGCTTAAGTATATGGGTGATTCTCAGGCTCATCTGGCCCGCACAGGCAAAACCAATGTAATAACGACCTGCCAACTCTACTGACACGCCTTTGATTTGACTAAAAGGGAGGGGACTGAGCAAACAGACCAGACAAAATGAGCACAAGGGTGCAGAGAGAACATGTTTATTGTTATATATCACAAACATCTCAGCCTGAGCAATCAGGAGGACAAAGCAAGATAGAAAAAGTGGACTCACCCTGTGCTGACACCGGCCTGTCGTTCAGTCTGTTATTGCGATGGGAGCTTCGTCTCCTGGGCAGACTGACACCTTCTTTGCTTGGATCCTAAAAAATAAAAAGACAGTGTACTTAAAGTACATTCAAAACACAGACACTGTCATCTCAGATCTTTCTGTTAGCTATCAGCACATGTTTTGGAAATCAGTAATTGAATTAAAGCACAAATGTCAACATCAGACCAAATGATGAGGTTAACTGTTGGAGAAACAAAAAAACACTGGGTTTTTTTTAGTCAAACAAAGTTGACTGTAATGACTGAAAATGATATCTGCAGCCTAATTTAAACTTGTGCTGAAACCTCTGTGACAAGCTGCATACCTGAGGAGGCTTGTGAACCGTCAGAGGAGAAAGTGACATCATGCAGGGAGCTGAGCTGGTGATGTCAGTCCAGTCGGTGAGCGGCGTCTTGTCTTTGCGAACCTGTTTGAAAGCCAGGTTTAAATCCCAAACTTCAGTAAAGCATCTGTGATCAACACTGACTACAGGGCACAAATACTATCTGTTCATTTTCACCAACTGTAACCGTAAAGCAAAACATATAGATTAAAGAAAAAAAAAAAAATCTCTACATACCACGTCTGCCTGAGAATTAAAACTTCCAGGAGGGATTGTAATGAGTTAAAAAATTATCACAGCTCCACTATCTTCCCCTCTAACCCTCCCTCTCCCTGCTTGACTCACAAACACATGAGCAATTCAGTCACTACATGCGGTCCACTGTTTAACCCTTGTCCGTCTCTTTCACTACTCAGCACATGCTGGCAGCAGAAGTGTGGCTGTTAAACATCTGCTGCACATACATGAGTGTTGTTTTCTCAGGGATTTGGTAAATATTCAAATGCTTTCTTGACACAATACGATCCAACTGTTTTCACAAATAAATATACAAATATACAAAGACACAAACAGCACAGAGCACTAAAATTCCCAACACATCTGTGACAAGCAAACCACATCCTGCATGCAGTCATATTAAAGTCATACACACTTGGTCATGTTGTCTGACATTGCCTTCTCCCTCTCTCCTCCTCTGTACTGCCACTCCCTTCTGCCCCCCCTTTTTCAGTCCCCTCTTTTATTTACAACAGCTGATGAACTTCACATTAATCCAGTTTCATGACGGACGCTATTTTAAAGCCCTTCAGCCACGCAAATCAACTCGAGTGCAGTCATTCTACTTACCACTCGCTGCAAGGATGTGAAACTTCTCCCAGCTTGCCTTCTCTCCCTCTCAGACATCCACACATTCACAACTGCAGCACCCTCCCTCACGTTGCTTACTCCTCCCCCTCTACCCCTTTCCCTCCCTCCTTCTTGCTCTCTCCCTTTCTCTCTCCCCTCCCGCTCACTCTCGCTTCCTCCCTCTGTTTGTCTCATTTTCCCTTTTACTCATCCGGATCTCGTCTCCTGCTCTTTTTTTTTTTTTTTTTTTACTGGTGCAATCATAACTCAGATTAAATGCAAGCCACTGACTGTGTGATAAAGCCACAGCATAGTTTAATGAGTCACTGAGTAAATCACACACTCTGGGGCAGAAAGTATTAATAATGAAAACACATAACACACGACGGTGTGGACTATACTCAAAGCTGGATAGATGTTTTATGAATCTGAACTAAAAAGAAAGAAACAGATCATGGACACATGTTAGACTTTCTGAAATCCTTCACTACTCACCACAAGTGATATGGATTCAGTTTAGTTTTGCTAGCAGTGCAACTCTGTTGCTCTTTGTTAAGTTAAGCTCAGATTGAATAAAAACATATTTATGCACTTAAGGAACTCTAACCAGTAATAGAGTTAATTTGTTTCTGGCTTTTAATACCTAACTAAATATAAAGGTTTATGCTACTGCAACAGCAGCATTTATCTGGAGTCAATCTTCTCTCTACATCACAAATAATATTGACTTTCGTGTAACTTTGTTTTTGTCTTTTTCGCCTCATGGTGTTAATGGTTGTTTTCTTTAATCTGCGAAATACTCTACTTCAATCACTAACTAGCCACCAACTTTCTCTGCTGCTTGTTTCTAAGGAGTTAATCCACAGTTTACCTAGGCTTTATTTAGTGCCTGCTGGGGCTTGAAATGGGGCTGATGAGAATAGTGCAAGTGAACCAAAAACTGCCTGAAAAGTGTAGTCTTTGTCTGTGAGCGGTGGAAGCCCAACTGTTAAGATGAATTTGTAGAAACTGTCAGGAGTAGATGTGGGTTTGAATTTCTACCTTTTAACAAGTCTGGGAGGTTTGGCAGTTGGCCCACCATCCATACAAATCTAGTAGACCAGTCGCATGTGAATGCCAATGTGGTAACCTATACAAATGCTATACAAATTCAGGGTAGTAGTGGGACACCTGCTCGGGGGTTACACCTTCCACCTCCTCAAACAGGTTTTAAAGCTATTTTTAGACCTTTTCAGACAGATAATGCGTATTGGCCTTATGTAAACAAGTACGTTATAATGAATAACCTGTTCATTTGCAGCAGTTAAAAGATATTAAAGCAATGAGGGGATCTGTAGGGTCATGTGATAGCTCTCTGCAGGTTTGTCACTATGAACACTATAAACTGAAATCTGCAGACAGATTCAGTGCTGCTTAAAAAAAACATTTAACTCATATCTGAACTCACTTCCTGGTTTACCTCATTTATTATACTTTGTATGACAAACACTCATTATTAGATTTCTTAATCAAGGACACTACACTGCTATAACACTAAAGTACATAATAAACCATGAAGTAAACTGCACAAGGACTGAGTTCAGAAGTCTAAAAATTCAGAATTATTATTGTAAATTTACCCTTTACACTGTTAGGTCCTCTAGGTGCCACTCCTGTCATCTCAGAACAGTAAACTAAGACTACAGTTCTCACAGCCTCACCAGAAGAAAAACAGAAGATCAGAAAACTGTTGCTGGCCTGATGGGTCTCGATTTCTGCTCAGATTGTGGGACGGTGGGATCAAAATTTGGTGTAAATAACATGAAAGCATGGATCCATCATGCATTGTATCAGTGGCTCCGGCTGCTGGTAGTGTAATAGTGTGAAATGTGCTGTAGCTATATGATGATGCCATCTCTATATGGGGTGTTTCAAGCACCTTGTTGAATCTATGCCACTGAGAATTAAAGGCATGATGATGTCAAATGTAAAAAACTCAAATACAGCCACCATCATTAGGAGGAGCTAGCTTCCTGCTGTTTCTTAACCAAATAATCAAATACTGCTTCCAACATATGAAACATCAAGAACAGATAAGACAAAAAAGAAATAAACAGATCGGCAGAACAGAAAAGTAACAGAACTAATAAATCACATCACAATAGAAACTACACCAGTTAAATAAAGACCAAAGGTTAGTAAAACCTACAGTTTGACAAATCCCACATACCATTTGAGTGTGTATGAGCTCCCTCTTCTCTTTCCTCAAGGCATTCATCTCTCTCTCTTTCTCCTTTTCCATGTCCCGCAGCTGTCTCTCTAACCGGTGGACCTGCTCCTGAAAATTCAGACAATCATTCCCATCAGTGCGAGCTGGCATATGGCTTCCGGTCCTCCGAGATAATGTCACGTGCTGTTGCTGATTCATGTAGCTGGCCTGAGTTTACTTAATCTTTTCATTATGCTGTGATGTAATATTGAGTAAATATCCCCCGATGTGACCGTGCATATGTCGCTGTGAATAAATACAGGTCACCAAGCTGAGTCGATCTCTTCAGCCGAGATGCGATGCAAATCAAATGGCCATTTTGCAAGTTAATGAGAGGCACAAGACTGACATAGGAGAGCAGGATTGGAGGAGCAACTCAAATGAATATAGGGCTGATATAAAATCACCACTTTAGGTCAGCAAGTGTGTCACAGTAAAAGAGAGTGAGAGATGTCATGTGCAGTGAGGCCACAGTGCAGCTGAGTCAACTAGCATCCCTCTCACACAATCCCAGCCTTCATCTCCGGGGCTGCGCTCCTCCTCCTACATTCTGAAGCTAATTGAGAAACAACTGAACATTATTTTCATCATCTATGTTTATGGAATTGTAAATGTTGGAGGAAGAACAGCTTTTTGGAACAGCCAGCATGAAAATGTAAGTTGAGACTACCGGTATACAAAAATTATAAGAGGAACTTATCATAATAACATACATTTGAGTTCACAAAAGGCTTTACTGACCCTTCACATGAGGGTTTGACCATTGCTTTTAAGTAACAAAACTATTAAGACTTTAAGTTTGGCACTCCTTTAGCTATCCTAGCATGTGTTAAAGACAAAAGAAGGGGTTTAATACATGTCATGTTTGGTTGGTTCACTTTGAAATATCTCAACAATTACTGACATGCAAACACAAATTTTCCCAAGAGCATTAATCCCTCTTTGGTGATCCTCTGACTTAGATTGTCAGCGATGTTGTTTTTGTGTCATTCTGTGCAATTGGTGCGTTTCTTCCCTTTTATAAAAAAATATTAGACATAATCTGTGAGAGAGTGAGACTATTCAGAGTACAGACTTCTAAATGAGGCATAAGATAGCCTAATCGTCAAGCACGATAACAAGTCAGGATGAGTTTTCAGTCAGTGTCATCATCAGGTTATATTACTAAACACATACTGGCTGCTAAACATCAGCATGAGATCATTACTGGGGTTTGAACATGTGAACAGGTAGCTCAGAATAAGCAGCACCCAACCATGATAGAAAAATGACCTGACAACACAGAAACAAATTGCACTAGGAATGTAAGGTGAAGTCCAGACTGCTGGTTTCCAAAGTTCAGTTACTGAATTAGAAATTAAAATAGTCCATAAATCAGAGTACACACGCCCAACCTGTCAGTTGAACAATTGAATTTAAATACAAGTGGCAACATGTTACAGATCTTTTGAAACTGCTATGGGAATCCTGATCTGCAGAGTTTTGTTGTTTTAATGTTGCTCAAGGGCAGGATAGCTAATCTCTTAAAAAATACCCTCACAGATAAGCATGCTTTCAAGCATTTTTAGTCGACAATATTATCTTTCAGTCACAATTGTGCAACCCTTCTTCTTCCATATCGCCTCATCTTGTTTAATCTTTCCAGACTCTCCTAATCGTCTCTCCACTTTGGCTTTCCATGTGTTTTGCTCTATAAGTTTTCACTCGTGGTGGCCTGATTAAGCTTCTTGCATAGCGCTGTGTGACATAATCAGGGTGACATTTTGAGGTAAAGAGTTCAAGCTTGTGCCAAAAGAAGGAGAGCAAGCCTTAAATCCGAAAAAAGAAGCATGAACTGTAACTGCAAAGAGAGGTTATGTGTACAGCAGAACAAGCCATCTAATGTGGTGATTGATTAATTTCACTTTTTAATGTGCAACAGCCCCGAAATGCTATACGAGTCAGATTTATCACTTTGTTGTTTGATGCCAACAACTCTGTGATTATTGTAGGAGGAGCACAAATTTGTGGTTCTTCCGTTCACTTTCTGGTCGGTCTTCACCTCATTTTAACTCTCAAAAAGAGGAAAACAGATTTCAGCAAAAGCTGGGAGCATGGTGCAACAAATTTTAGAAAAAAAAAAAAAAACAATCTTTATGTGTCTCTAAAAGAAGCATGAAGACTGTCCAGACTGTGATCAAAGAAAAATGTGACCTAATTCTATAGATCTTTTGCAAAACTGTTGTATTGGTTTATATTCAAGTTTTGCTTGTTCCTATCATTTCATCCACTTATTGTATGCACAAGTATGACACCACATGTCTGCACTGAAGTGGAATTTATGTGAGAGTAAACACTGAAACAAAGCACGTGACTCCCTGATAACACTTCAAGGAGCAGCTGTGTAACCGTCTCAAAAACTCTCTCAAAGACGCGCTGTTTACCTGTGCAACGTTGACCAAAAGCTTCTGGCATGAGATTTCCTTTTCAAGTTCTCCTTCACTCTCTCCCTCCTTGGATTTGCTCTCATCCTCTTCAACAATGCCAGTCTCTCGCTCCAGAAAATTAAACTCCCAATCCTCAAAGGCCCGAACTGATGCCTCCATCGCCTCCTTCTCCTGAAATGAAGACAAAAAAATATTGTGTAAATAAATGTGTTTTATGAGGTTACAATCATCTTTGACCTTTTTATTGTGAACTGCTTGCTAAAATGTGTCTTGTTCTGGAGCCTAAGAGAAGGTTTCTGAATGTAACACCCCCAAGAAATTTATGTGGGAACAATCAAAAGTGAATGGATGGAGGGGAGATACAAAACAATGCCTTTAGCACTCTAGTACAGCAATAACTATTGAATAAATTGACTGGTTGATTGATGGAAACATTCCATGGTTCTGTTTTATGCAGTCCAGCCACTGGTTTTTCTACTTATATGCTTAAAACAATAACCCTCCACACACAGGCACACATCCAGATGTTAGCACTGTTAGCACCCTGATTTAATACACCAATCAAGATTATGATAATAATAATAACATAAATAAGAGTGAACTCTTTACTGGATTTTTTTAGTGCAGATATACTGTATGAGTATTGATTTTGATCTTAAAAGGCTGATTCATTCTTTTACAGAGATATTTTTAACTTTGGCAAGCCTCGTTCCATCGTCACTTTACAAGACTAAAGAGGTTAATAGAGAGAAACCAATCGACAATGCTACACTTCCTTTGAGAAGTAGTTTAACACCTTTTATTACACAGCCAGTAATATCAAACTGACAATTGCTGGCACAATGCTGCTACTCATAAAAGCCAAATTAGCTTACTTATAATCTCCAGATTATTTGTATTTCTTTATTATCATTATCTCACGATACTTCTCAAACATCTTGTTGTGACTCTTTAGCGCACAATCAAAAGATTTGAGTACGTACTTATGTGGACAAAAGTTAACTGAACCTAAGAGCTTCATTATTCTCAAGGTTTGGCAACCGGAGGCACGCTTCCAGTACAAGCACAAAATTCAATGCTTCACTGCCTATTGAAACACTCAACAGCCTCATAACTGGAATGCCTGCTCTCTTGCTGCTGTGCAATACGTACTTAAGTCCTGTTTGTGTGCATGCATGCAGCTTTTTGTCTGTGAAGCAACTTGCGAAAAACCTGTTTTCTAGAAGCCCTTTCCAAATAAATCTGACAAGTTACCACAGAAAGGAACCGGCTACCGGACAACACTAAACCTGTCATTAAACAATGCGATTTAAACTAAAAGGTTTCTCATCTCGTTCTGTTACATTCACAGGAAAAACACACATCCTGTGTTTTGTTTAGGTGTGGGTAAACATTAGCACTTCAGGTTGAACAGGTACTGAACAATCACTCACTGTGTATTCAAGACAATATTATGTGCAAGACTCAGCGCTGTCAACGCACCTTGTATCTGACACACTGTGATATATCAAAACAGCACACCAAGCATTAGCTGCAGTTATGTTTTATCTAGATAGCTGCCATCGAGACACAATCATTAGGATGTTTCTGTATCTCTCTCAATTAAAAAAAAAAGGCAGGATTAGATATTTAAAACAGAAAATTGCTCAAGACTCAGATGTGTTTTTGGGTGGTACTGGAAATCTTGAGCATGCAGTTTTTAAAAATGATTTACAACCCACACCCTAAAGTAGGAAACAGACGTTTGATTACCACAACTTCAAGGAATCTTATCTGGCTAAAGCCTGCTGGTCAGTTTTGTGTTTGTGTTTAACATATTTTGAAGAATCATCATTGAAGATGAAACGATAATGATGCTGGCTCTGTTGGTTTTGCAGATGTTTTGATTGAAGAAAAAAGAAAAAGAACACTGTGGATCACCCAAATGAGTAACTGTAACTGTCATCCTCCACCCATGCTGAAAATGTCCTACTCGCCTTCTGCAGCTGCAGCATTAGCTGTTCTCGCTGACTTTCTGGCTGACTAGGGATCAGCTTCTCTTTCTCTTTGCACCTCCTCTTCAGCTCCTCCACCCTGCGTCGCTCCTCTTCCAGACTCTCTCGTTCCTGCATTTACAGACAGTTAGAAAAGAGCAAGGAAAAAACTGAATGCAAAACAAAAACTCTCCCTGAAAAGAAACAAGAGCAACAGGTCTATTAACCTTTGTTTACAATGAGGGCTGGATATATTTATCTTGAAAACATCTCACAGTGTTTGACATCTGACAGTCAATGCATGGGAGCCGACTTATCACTGACATGATCTTGTGTTGACTTTAGTTGCACATTACTGAGCCCACATGCCAGTTTCTTCAGGGGGTGGAAGCCCTACACTAAGAGACTCGAAGTGCAGGTGTGGCATTGGGGGTTAGGGGTTAAAAAAACCCAGAACATCTGTAAATTTTTAAGCAATGAAAAAGAAAAAAAAATACTAAAACTGTATTAGATAATATCACATGTATCTTTTACCTTTTGTCTGTCTGTGTGTTTGTGCTTCTCTCTTTGCTCGGCCTCCTGCTGTAGATCCTTCAGCTTCTGCGTGTGTTTGTGCAGCCGGTCCTTCTCTGTCTGCAGCTCTCCTTGTAGCAAAGCAATCTCCAGCTGCAGCTAAGAGGGTAGAAGACGCGACCGAGGTGAATCATACTGACCTGAACTTATGCAAGTCAGAGTTGTGCATTCCTTTATCGTGACTGTATTGGAGTTTAGAAACGGCGTTGCAATTTCAATGTGCATGCATCAGCAGAAACATCAAAACCACTTTTACAAGTTTCGCAATTGATCTGATAATTCCAAGTCAATTTTCTCAATCAAATGACTGGAACATGTTAACCCTATCAGCTCCTTAGCGACTTCATCTGGCAGTTTTTTGCATGGTAAAATAATGTTTTTGTCCAGATCATGTGACATGCTCACCTCAATGTTTAGCTCTTCCTTCTGCTGGTCGATCTCTGTGATTCGCTGTTGGAGCATGGAGGGTGATGGCAGGACCCTCAGTGAACCCACCTCCAACTTTTTAATGGAGGTCTGACAGAAAGCAGGAAAAAGAATGAGCAGACAGAGTGACCACATGCAAGCTGTTAGGCTGGGAAGGGCTCAGACCAGGAATGATGAATCATTGTTTTAACCAGGATTAAAAGGTCTAACAAACGACTACATCACCACCATAGGCAGCTTCCTCTCCCTCACCTTCTCGCTCTCTGCGCAGCTACTTTCTGTATCGGACTCTGCCCCTGAGGAGGCGGGACTCTGACCTTCAGTCATTCTGGTGATCCACGGAGGCCGCACACCCTGCTGCCACTGACTCCTGGAGTTTTCCATATTGTGTTGGGGCATTTCTATAGTCTGAAACAGAGGAGAGAGTAAATGAGAGCTGGAGAGCGTGGGGTTGGGGGGGGTTTCTGGTTGACTTTAGTGAATATTGTAGTAATCTAATCTGCTGCATGGCTGAAGGCGTGTGAGGGATCAGGTGACAATTTGCTGAGGGGATAGGATGGTTGAATAAAGCAGCATAAGCAGAGAAGTCCCCTCCAGCTTCCAGAAAACAGTCTGTGAAAACACCTTGCTTTGAAGAGTGGAAGTGAAAGAGCGGAGTTAATATCCTCTGTGCGTGGTGGTTTGTGGTTGGGTTTCAGGGTCTCTCTCTTAGCGAAGGACTATCAGTGTGTGTAGACACAAGCGTGATAAACAACAGTATGTTCTGCTGTAGCTTCAATGGCCATCGATTAGAGTCTATGAAAGGAGAAAGATCAGAAAAGGCTTTGAAGTACTGTTATATTGTACTTTATTATCTTCTCTGTCACATTCATGTGGATTTACTGAAGAAAATATTGTTATGTACAGAGCATATAATGTTCTACATCAAAGAGCTTAGGAACATGTCAGCCTAAAGGCCTACAATATCCTAATCTCTTCATTATGTTTTGTGCTTTCACCCTCATCTTTGTGGTTTCCCTCTCTCTCTACATACAAAAAAAAACTAGCAGAAACACCCATGTGTGCAGAGGCCAAAACAAATTTGTGGGAAAATACTTTTGATTGCTATTGTCCAACCTTTTCCCACCATCTCCTCTCGCCCTCTGTGCCCTCTTCCTTTCCCTCCATGCAGACCTTATTAGGTTGCAGGGAATGCACGCTGAGCAAAAGTAGAGATAAATTTAAGCCAAGATATGAGCGAGAGCTTCCAAACGACGACTGGCACACTGACATCCAGAGAGGGGGAAAAAAAAGCACTGGGGAGAGATGAAAAGGCATGGACAGAGAGGTACAGAGAACAGCAAGGGGGTGGCGCATCTCATTTCTAGTGACATAATGGATGGAAAAAAAGCTGATGTGTCCTACATGTGGCTATAGATTACAATAATGTTCATACAACATACGTGTTACTTCTTGACAGTGAAAAAGTGGAATTTGCACCTTTAAAATAAAGACTAGATCACTGTTTGTGACTCATCTACCTTTTTAAGAATGTGGTCTGTGGAGGAAACACAAATAAATGTAAGCGTTATCTTTTGATGGGGTATGTATACAGGGTATTTCCCTAAAATAAACTGAAACTGCACTTTCTGTTTCAGGAGTGATATTTTACCACTTCCGGTACCTAAAGGAGAAATGTGACTGATGACTATTAATGGTCTGTGACGTGTGTAATTTTCCCCATGCAGTCAGAGTTTACAGTATGACACTGATATACAGGCTCCCATGTGACAGAAGCTATTAAAAAGAATAATAATAACATACATTTTACATGAAAACAGAAAAACAAACAAATAAAAACACCAAGAACCAGCAGCACAATGAAAGGAGGTCCAGACAACTAAGCAGAGTAACAAAACTTTGACATAGATTGAAAGTTAATATTTTGTAATATTATCTGTATATGCTTGATTACACAAACATTTCTAATAAATTTATGTAACAATATCGAATCATTAAACTTTTTATTCACTAATGAAGTCATCTATTAAGATAGTGATTCAGCATTTGTCGGGACAGGATAACGGTGTCCTGGTACCCCCAGGACAAGGGTGGGTAAGAGTACTACAAACACCCAAAGGCTGACACTGGTCTGTAATCAAATCAGGCGGAATATGCTGGTGTCAGTGGCTGACATTTAGGTGCTGTGAAGAGCTAAAACAATTTAACATACTCAAGTTATTTTCAAAAATTTCTTACATGGTTCAGTATTAAATAACAGAAATATAATAATAATAACAATAATAATAATAATAATAATAATAATAATAAAAACATATTAGTTTTAGATTTTGGCCAAACTGTTGCTTTAAACATACGTATCAGCCTAGAATACCTACAAGCACCTATCACCATAATGCAGTCTTGCACAACACCTCATGTAAGACCTGATTGATGAAATGTTCATGAATAAAAACATCTGTAAAAAAAACCCTGAACATTAGAGGCACCATAAAAGAAATCAGTATCCTATATTATACTGGACTACATAAATTGTTTGGCCTCTAAATAGGAGTATACTGAAGTTTTTACAGAAAAAATGCAAGCCTTGTAAAGGAGCACTGACACTGAATTTTAAAAAAAGAATTAAGACAGGATGCTTTGTATCACAGTTCAGACAATTACAGTAACACACACACACACACAGAAAGTTAATGTGTAAAAAGTTGGGTCCTCGCTCTCTGACCTTCTGATGCCCAGTGAAAGCTGTTAATTTCAGGGAAAACAGGACAGGGAGAGTGTCACAGTGAGTTACATCATAATCCAAACAAACATTAGTGCAAGTGTTTGACCTCTAACTAAAGTCCAGCTAGATACCCTATCAATGCTACAGCCAAGACATACAGGAGTAAAGTCCAGGACTCCATGTTACCACGGTGGTTTGTATAAATGAAACAATCAAAAAGGCAAAAGAAACACTAATGAAACAAGACAGAGTGAGACAGCAAAAAAAAGGGGAGCAAAGTTCTGCCCGAAAGGCAGATCAAAGAACAAAGCAGAGTTTTGTGCCCAAAATAATTGGACTTGATTACGGGGAGGGGAGCGCCTCTGGAGAATAAGATGGCAGAGAGAGGGAGAACGACCGGAGATGCAGTTCAGGATTAAGTGGGATCGCGTGTGTATGTGTGAGTGTGTATGTGTGAGTGTGTGTGTGTGCGTGTTGTGTAAGGAATCCCCAGAGCAAAAACAAAAACATAAACCTCAGAAGTCAACCTGATCATATAAGGCAAATACGTTAACGTTTATCGGTGCCAATTATCAGTCACAGATCACTTATAACCAAAATCTGATTCACCACAACACAAACAGTGTAAAGGGGTTATGCCTGTTCGACAACATATCAAGCAGACATGAGAAAAATGCTGCTCGTGTCACTTCATCTCACACGGCATGTGTGTTCGCTTCAGAAAAGTTTTATCTTGCTCTTTTACTGTGATGCTTCTCACTTCGTTTGACCCCAGCTAATCCAAACAGAAGTGAGTCAGTATGTGGGTTTGTCTCCAAAAGTTGAATCTGTTCATCTGGACGTAGCGTTTTGTGGGAGAAACGTTTCGTCACTCATCCAAGTGAAATATGTGGGTTTGTGTCCCGATTAATGACTAACCAGCAAATTGGATTTTTTCTGGAACATTTCATTTGCTACCACTGTCTGAATTTGAAGAACTTATAGCAGTTTTGGTAGTGTCTGCGTTTCTGTGTGCTGGAAGCAGCTAACATAGCCTTGAGCTACAAGACTTAAGCAGAGATAAGGAGGTCACGGAAAACTGGTGAGCTCACACCTTTCCAATCCTGCACACCTTCAATCCCAACCAATGTTGACTCATAGCACATTACTTGAAGATATTTATTAGACTTTGCACAGCTCCCTCTGGAGCCAGAAAAGCTTTTATACAACTTGTCCGTGTATGCAGAAGCACTCCCAGAGAGCTGAGACCTTGCTGTGTAACAATCTGTGGAGTTTCTCATTAAGTCTGAAATCCTGAGCCAAGGTGACCTGATGATGCCATAAGTGCTGTTTTAATCAAACTGTAAATGAGTCAACGCTGATATTATATAATGTTAAAATCAACAGCGCTCCCCGTGACATGTAAATTTAAGAATAAAATGTATGCCTCTGACCCACTGGTGCAACAAACAAAGGCTAACCATATCTGAATTCAAATAACCTGTTCCTGAAATGCTGAAACTGGAATATTCTTTGTTTTGCTTATTCTTCAATTCAGCCGAGACTGGAGGCCACCCAGGGTTCTGCCCAAGATTTCTTCCTGTAAAAGGGATCCTCCCAACCCCACCACCAAAATAGGGATTAGCAAGATCCCCCTTGGAAGTTACACGTTCACTACGTATACACACAGTTTACACAAATGTACCACTTCATTAACAGCTCAGATTCCCCACATAAACTGAAACTTTAAGAACTGTAATACCTACAGCTTAATAAAACAGGGAGAGATATGTCTGTCAGTAAGACCCTCTACTATGTGCATGTGTGAGTGCAACATAATGACTGGCTTGTATGTTTCTGTTTCAGCTGTGGATCATATTTAGTAGCACTGCTGGATTTTCTCTCCATAATAATAATGTAAGATCTTTATATGACACATGTAAAGTGCCCTAAGTGAGTATTGTTATGAAGTGGAGCTTTATGGTTAAAACTGAGTGTAACAATTGAAAAGAAACTGAATGACGCTATCCCTCCCTCTCCTCCTTATTGGGGTTCAGGTGTATAAGCAGAGATGCCAAGACCTCCCTCTCTCCAGCCACCTCCTTTAAGTCATTCTAGGGTACACTGAGGCATTTCCAAGCATGCTGCGATACATAATCTCTCCACCATATCTTGTGTCTGTTCCAGGGCCTTCTGCCTGAATCAGACACATGCCCAAAACACCACACATAGGATGTGCCCAGCAGGCGTCCAAGTCAGATGTTTGAATTACCTCAACTAGTTCCTTTTGACATGGAGCAGTAGCAACTTTACCCTTTCCTAATGATCAAGCTCCATCCATTAATTACCATCTTATCATGGGGGAGCAGTTTGCGTACCTGCTTGATCCCAGGAGTTATGTTTTCTGGGGCAGTTTGCCCCCCAGTAAGGCCTAAATTGGTCCTAGGTGTGCCCAGACTAAGAGGCATTCACGAAAAAAAACACAACCTTAGGAAGAAATAGTCAAGGTCAACCGCTAATCGGCCTGCCATAGGGTTATCAGTGCCCCACCCCGGAGCCTCATGGACCTGGTTCAAGGGTGGGGTGCTTGCAGGAGAGTGGTTGTCAGGCCTTAGCCTATGGGGTCTCGCCAGGAACAGCACAAAAGCTGTGCACCCACCACTTGCACGAGGAACACGGAGCATGGAGCTGATAGCAGTTTGATTCCTTGTTGATGGCTCTAAGGAACTGAATACAGTATGCAGTGTGGAGGAAAACCCTTTTGTTTTTTCAGACTTTTGACTCTATACTCCGAGCTGTCTGTGACAGGTTTACAATTCATTCCAATAACACTCCAAAATGACCTTGTCCTCATCCGGACCCCTCATTAGTAAGTGGCTAACGAAAAGTGTGGGGATAACCACAGTGTACACAAAACCATAAAGTCAACACTGACAACAGCAATATTCCACTAGCTGTTCATGACAAAAGAGCTCTGACCATGGCATGCCCTGTGTGGGTGTGAATGCTGATTACAGCCTGTCACTGTGTGTTCAATGCAGGAGAGCTATAGAGAAAACATGTCACATGAGCCGCATGTGAGCTAAAGTGCCCTGTATAGAGCAGGGTAGCTTACAAAGCCAAATTAATCCACACGAGGAAGGCTTAGAGGTGAACTCACTCAGTTCATTCGTAATATTATAACAATGCAGGTCTGAGCAATAAAAGTGCAATCAGTTTCAAACTAATTTTACAGACATAGTTTAAAAAAAAGTGAGAAGCCAGATTCTTTTGAATGGGTAGGAGCTGACCCAGCAGTTAATATTTGCTCAGGCAAACAACATTTGTAGGGAATTTATAGGATTTTATATACTAAACTGGGTATGATCAAAACACCTAGCTATGCAAGTTTTTAGAGCAGAACAAAACAAATATCCCAGTAAAGTAACTAAAAACAGCTCCTCTTTATCGGCAACAGCTTTAAAATTTAAGCTCAAAAACGTCATCAATTCTGTCCATTTAAAGGATCAGTAATTTATGAAATCAGTTTGGCTTTCCAAAATATACATACAACTGCATGGTACTGCCCTGTACATTGGCATGACACAAATCAGAAGTGCATGTTCAATGGCGATGATAAAAGGCTTCTTCAGTTAGTTGCTGTCTCTCATCTATTGAAGGAATAACACCAAAACCAGCCATTAAGCCTTGCAACCTATTAGGACAAGTCAAATATTCTCTTTATTAGTCACAATTACAGATTGTGGCTTCCATCACACAGTCCAAATCACCAGACCTTATAGGGTTCTGCTCAATGGCAGGCCTGACATCATTACATCACTATTTTATTCATAGAAGGTTTCCAGAGAGCAAAAGTAAATTTCCTATTTTATTGTCAAAAATGCAAGCACAGAAGTCCCACTTTTTACCACTTCCTGGCACTGGCCCTGCTACACTCTCTGGCTCGCAGCAAAGGAAAAAAAACAACAACAAAAAAACCACTTAAAGTGATGGTCTCATTTTAGAAGAATGAATTTTGGTTGGAAAATCTTTTGTTTAGTGCTACAGTGCTGAGCCAGAGTGCAATAGGTACTGCTTTATATGTGTGCAATGCACATTTTAAATGTGCTATGCACACTAATTTAGCCTTCATGAAGCAGAGGAAAAAGTATTTCTGGACATTTGGGCCAAAAGCATACTGCAGTTTAACAGAGTGAACCCTGTGGATGACTCTGCAGCAATCTCTGGATCTGCTGCATGTGACTTCTGCTGGCTCAGCACAGAGGACCAGAAAGCTGTCATCGCAATACAAGTTTCTGAGCAGGAAGAGCAGGTGAAAGCAGTCCTGGCTGTCAGCCAGCTGTTAGTGTGGAGCTGTCTGTCCTGCCTGACACCTGGGTGGCAACGAATATAACAAAAGCGGTGATGCAGCTAAAACAACAACAACAACATAGACTTCTGCATCTGAATTATGTATTTCACTTATGAAAAATGGGCTGACTAGAGGAGAAAGAAAACTGGGAAAAGCAACTGTTACTGGAAATTTCACTGCAGAACCACTGTGTTGTTTACACATTCCAGTGGAAAAGTTCCTGACCAGCTAATGTCAGTTTTAGATATTTTTTAGTGATGGGAATGGGAACTTGACAAGTTGAAGATTTTTTTAAATCAGTTTCAGTCGTCATTCATACATTCCAGGTTGTGGGAGGCATCCTAGAGAATGAAATGCAAGGCTCTTCTCCAGAACTTGGCTTCAAGATCAGAAAAAAAACAAAGTAGAACAAACAGATAAGTGGTTTCTGTAGCCAAGTATGGGCACAATTTTAAATGCTTTAATCCAGTGCCAACACCATGACAAAGTATTGTTGTGAGTACTTCAAATACTGTGTTTGAGAGATATAAGATATCTAATATAAGCTCTCTAAAAACATAAAGGAATCTATCTAATATGAGAAATAAACAGACAAGATTATGAACTTAAATTCAGCTATTTTAGGCAACATTGTTTTGTTTTCTGAACTTTTATATGGGTTTTTTTTTTCTGCTTGTAATGAGTCCTAACTGAGCAGAAACATGGTAAATTATTTTAAATCAGGATACTATTCAGGGTTCAACATTATTCTTCTCACTTAAAGATAGTTTCAACAAGTCTAGCTCTATTCACCGAAATGCAACAGTTGAAATCAGCAGAAGGAGAGAGTACATTATAAGAAGTTGAAAAATATATTGATGCATCATCTTCAATGTAGTGCCGTTAGTTGGGCAATCAGTTGGTTCTAAGCTTTGGTAATTTACAATGAGTAAACAAAAGGAAAGTGAAAATCATGTGCCCAAAAGAATGTGGATTTTCCACTCTTCTCAGTTTTTAGAGTGTTTGTAAGGCTAAAACTTTACTGCAGAAACTGATGAAATTATGATTGTCATGTTACCCTTCTTTTAGCCAGACTTTAAAAAGATACCAGATTTTGGATTTTGAAACCCACGTGTCATGATGGCAGGAATCCTCATTTTCAAGATCCCGATTTTGTGATCACTGTCACACAGTGTATTAGAAGACGTTACTAATAACACCCATCGAGCTTTGTCGCTAGTTCACAGCTACACTCGGACTAAAATACTGTATATCACAAACAGAAAGCTCGCTTTCTCTTAGCCACACAGCCATCTAACTGTTGCATTAAGAAGACCCACACATTAGAAAGTCAAAGTATAAAGCAAATGCAGGCATTAAGGTATAATGTGAGAAAATCTCTCAAGGCCCTTGTGATTTATCTGCTACTGTGTTTCAGCTCCTGGCATCAAGGCAAGTTCAACTGTATTCACAGCAGTTCCTTTGGTCTGAGTAAACTTGTGGGAACTGTGATGCAAGAAGGAGTTATCCTTTAATGACTACCCGGGACACTGGGCTCAGACACAGATTTGTCAAATGTGCATTCAGACAAAACATGTGTGATTGAGACAGGGGAGTAAAAGCCAAAGGCAGAAGTCTCCAGACAACAAATCCTCACAATCCCACCTCAGCCCGCTCTCCGACCCAGTGTTTACTTTGAGTGCTGATGGAACGATAAAAGGGGAGGTATCCCCGGGTCGTTGTAAACAAAAGGGGGAAATTGATATAAACTCTGAGAAATTTGTCTCAGAAGATATTGCTGTGGATATTTTTACAGATAAGACATGAGTCAAAGCGTGGGATGAAACATTACGAAACATTATCATTTTATTATCACAGCCCAGGTTTCAAGCAGCAGTACAGTTTTGCTTTGTAAATGCATCCGACACGAGGAAGCTGTATTAATTCCTCTTTGGTTCTGAGTGAGACTATAAACTCTAGAGATGGTTGCTGGTAAGTTGGTAACAGCACAATAATGTCAGGATTCAGGTTTAAACACAGCTTGCTGTTTAAGGCTCTCTGCCAAGAGCAAAAACGGTGTGCTGGAGAGGTCTGCTGACTTGCTGCTAAACAACAAAAGCGATTCAAAAACAAAAATACGGTTCTTACCTGATAACGTGGTCCAACTTCAGCAAGACATGCGGGTCCTCTGACGAGTCATAGCATAGTGACAAAGGACTAAGTCGGAGGGGAAAACACGAGAGTTAAAAAAAAAAACAGCGAAGCGTCACTTCAGTAAACTTTTTTTTTAACGCCGTTTCACTTTCAGGTACTGTCAGCGTTACTTTGACCTCGCCAGCTGCTGCCTGTGTTAAACCGACGGGTCACTTTATCGCATTTTTCTGGTGTTTTATCTTCACCTGGTTTGATTCAGTCCCTTCCCAGCAAAAAGAAAAATAATGACAGATGAGCGCGAGCGGTTTGTCGGCACCAACAGGTGAAAGCACGCGGAGGAGGGCGACGACAGAGAAGGCGGATACCGACTAATTAAAGTGTTACGGCTAGCGGTAGTCACAAACCAGTATCCCTTTTGTCTCGACAGACCTCACACCCGGTTTCTGCGCTGTGGAGACCTCAGGGAGAGTTTCGTTCAAGTCTGGCACAGAAATGGGATTTCTATTCTGGGAACTGACGGGGTTTCTCATTGTGAAGTGATCTGGGCATGCTGCCAGACTCTGCGAAGTAAGAGACTACTTAAATACATTTGATGACATGCTCCTGTGGGAATAATATAATAATATACTGATACAGAAGAGGCTGAAACAACTGCAGAGGGTCCAACTTAGTTCTGAGAAGCATGGCCGGATTGACTTCCAAGGGGGGCCCTGGGTATGAAGTAGCAGTGGACACCAACTGGATTTGTCACAAAATTAATGAAACAACCAGTTTATTCTAATAATGTGTGCTTCTGAACAAAAGTTGTCCAAACTTGCCCCACGTAGTTTCGTTTAACTGAACACAAGTTTAATATCTATTGACTTGTCCAGGTACAGAGAGTGAAGAATTTCCCCTTTTGAAGAGTTGGGGTTTTTTTTACACCCTCTTAATAAAACTATCTGGTTGAGTTTTGTGCAGTTAAAGACCTTGGTACAATCTTGTGATACTTGGTTGGGTTCAGGAAAAAGGTCGTGGTTTGGGTAAAAATGCAATAGTCGCGTTTTTTTCTTTGGAAAGTTTTATTTTCTTGGTTGCCAGGGTGACACTAGCCCACTGCAGCAGACAAGAAATTTCACACTGAAGTGCATTAGTCTCAAAGTTGTGCTTAATGTAATGAAAAATAAAGGTGGCAGTTTATGTGCATGTACACGAATAAACAGATTGCTTTTTCACGATTGTTTTGAGACTTTGATGAACCTGCACACAGACGACAGATGATTCATGGGGTATGATAGCTAATAATTTTGCTTCATTTGATGCATAGTCCCAGCAAATTAATCAAATTATTTCAACCCAAATCATAAGGAGGGGTCTCTGGTCATCTCTACATTTTGGTAGCCTACCCTTGCAGGGTAGGGAAGGAAGGCTTCATTTTGTTGTAATATACCACAAAGACATAAAACCTCCATAAAGTGTCATCAGAAGCGTGTCGACAAACCACAGGGTTCTACATGATCTCGTAAAAGTTATTCTTCTGCTATTTAGATTTTAATAAGCAGAAGTTTATTAAAAAGAAGGACCTTGGGATGCCAATATGTTCTCCAGTAAAACAGATTTGGGGGTGTGTGGAACATAGAAATCATACAACACTAACACATAAACAGTTTAAAACTACATGTTGTTCACACTTTAAATTCCTAAAAAAGTTCCTGAAAATAGTAATACAGATACAAATGATGACGATCAAAACACAAAGGCTCAAAAACTTAACCTTGTGCTACAAAAAATAACCCCTTGACCTAAATCACTGAGCATATGCAATAAACAGTGCTGTAAGAGCACTACATATGTGCTTTCTGGCAGATTTCTACTCATCCTAGTAGAGACTGAAATACCATAAAATATTACATCTCTGACATGTTACTGTGATACAGTATGCTACTTGGTGAGCAGAAACTACTAAAATATCAATGTAAACACTCTAGTTACTTATAGAACATAAAATAGGACACTGAACTCTGGACCTACACACCACTGATTTACTTCAGCATGTTATATGGTGACTTTTCCCAGAGGCAAAATCCACTCCCTTCACTCTGAGGGCTTTATCACCCTGACTGGCCTCTTTACACTTCTTCTTGTGAATGAGCCGATGGTGTAATAGATTCTTTCCAGTGACATGTGGCTGTGTGAGAGAATGGGCAGCAGGTTAATAGTGACACAGTGTAAGTGGATTGAGAGGGAGCGATTAAAAAAAAAAAACCACTGGCTGGCAGATGGGCGACAAAGACTGGGTGAAAGGACAGCTGGCACATTGCGTCCCAGCAGCAAAAGAGCAAAGACAACATTTTACGTGGTAAAGTAACATACCGTCAGCCTGATGGCAACAACAGTCACATACACCTCCTGCTTTGAATAAAGAACAATGCAAGTGTCTGTCAGCGAGTACACGAGGTGAGGCAGAATAATAATAATGCTGTTTGTCTTAAAGGCTGACAGAAAGAGCTGTTAGATGGTGTGTGTGTGTGTGTGCACGTACGCTTGACAGTGTTAACTTGCATGAAATAAAGCAACACCCAGCAAAAGTAAAGTTTTCTCTAATCTACATGTTTTCCTTTAATATCAGGAACATCAATAGGAAGTGCAGATAAAGGGAATTGGATCCAACTCGTCAGATTAGTATAATGTAACAGGACCATATTTGGACTCTTATCATTAGATAGAACTATCTAATATCTTTTTATACGTCTATATGTCTCTGATTTTATTGTATTATTAACTCAAAGTAACAGGGTACTATGGTTCAGCGTTTAATCTGGATTGATCACACAACCTTAAATACCACACATGCTTCGTAATTCTCCTATCATTGCATCTTGTTTAGGTTATCTCTTTGTAAACAGACATCTCTGCACATGCTGCAATACAAATAGTGTTCTATTTGTATTATTGTATTATTAAGAAAAGTTTAAGGGCTATTCATGTGATTAAACTGCACTTCCATAAGGTAGAGGTACTCAAAAATGGTCAGACACACATTTTGAGTATTAGTCCCTATTATGGATTATGCAGATGTAACTAACGTTTCCATAATCTTACTCAAAGCATGTATAATATTGCATACAAGACCACTTGGGACAGATGATAGATGCCAATTGTTCACTTTACCAGGATGGTTGTCCTTCTTTAGCAGGCTATTTGAGAATTAAAATACAGTAGAACACCATTTTCATTCATCTTGAACTCTGTTTTGTTTAATGACGGTCTTTGAGTATGAAGCATTGATATGTTTTTCAGACTACTGCACATTAAAAGTGCCAAACCACTTAGAAATGCCAGACGTATCAACAATAACAATTCATCTTTACAAATAATACAGCTGTTGTGCACTTTCCTCGAGCTTCACACACGTTTTCTGTTAAATAGTTGTAGACAAACAATCATCATCATCGCAGTTGATTTTCAGACTTTCTCAGAGTTTAAAGATTCCATCCATAACTTCAGAAGAAACAATAGAAGATACAAATCACATGGAGAATTCTTTGAAATCCAGGCAACTGGAATGAAAAAAAAAAAAAAGGTGTGGGCACTTGAAAACAAACATTTTGACTCAGGCCCCCAGAGTCTCAGGATCACTCCTCAGATGATCACACAGCTTATTCCCACATGCGCAAGTTTCTGTGACTGAGTCAGAGGGCAGCACGCCCAAACAAACCTGTCATACTGGCTGATGATCTGTTAACTATGAGAACAGCTCGCACAGTCATTGGGAAATCTGGAAGCAGGTCTGATTCCTGGCATAAGCTCACTTTTTTATACCTTACTTAGATAATATTAAACGTTTAAAAATTAAAATTCCTGTTTGACATCTAAGAGATCACAAACAGATGGCAATGACAAGTTGTGCAAGGAAGACTTGCCTTTATTGATTGTGAATGCAAATAGTGTAGTTTTATTTTCCTGCTATGCAAAAAAAGCCATTGCCTGCAGAAGACTGAAAGAGTGTGTGTGCATGTGTGCGTGTCCTTGGCTAGGGGAGACCGGAATCACTGAAAAGGCCATGTGGAAGAACTCATTTGTCCCAGTTAAGCATTCATGAATACTAAACCAAACCTTGAATGGAACATTCCTACCCGAGTTTTCCTGCTCATAAATTTCCCTCCCAATTCACGATAACACATCTGAATGGACTACTTACATAAAAATGTAAACAACTTTACACCATTAACAAAGTATACTATTAGTGTTTTTAAAATGCATTCACAAACAGCTCAAATAAACATAAATATATTTTTTTAAATATAATCTCAGTGGCTTAACTATAAATTATCACAACAGTTCAAAAATTAACTTTTCCATTTACACAGGGAACCACCATAGATCACTTTATGATAAGCAGTTTTGATTAACAAGTAAATATCAATCATTTTGTAGTCGTGCATATGGCTTTATCACAAGCCTTTTTCATGCATTCAAACGTGGTGCAGTCCACAAACCAGATTAGCAGGCACTGAAATATCTGCAAAAGTAGAAGGAAAATATGTTTTTAGTAAATGTGACACAGCTCGTCAAACCATCTTCTTTGGCACATGACTTTGAATTGTGTTTACTAGCAGAGGTGATTGTTGGCTGAAGTGCTGATGCCACTGTCTTTCATACCTATTTTTTTAGGCTTAGGGAGGTTCAGGTTGTTCATGAGCTCCACAAACTCCTCCATGCTCTTAGTCAAGCGTGGGTTAAACTTGCGCTCCTCGCCCACTGTAGAAACCGTCTGACCTGAAACACAAAAACAGATACAGACCAGTGTGACATCTTTAGTCTTTGTGGTTCTTAATTCTGCCAGATGTTAAATCTGATAAATTAAAACATTTACAGAGAAACAATGTGCTTCTGATACACAACACAAGCACTGTAAAAACTTAGAAACAACATGTATACTACATCTGTACCAGTTCCTATGAGTGGGAAACTAATGGCCGATGTGGCAGAGCTTAAAATCTGTGCTGTTTAAAATTATTGACACCAGTGACTCTTAAGATATTATAAACATTTGCGTGTGTGTGTGTGTGTGTGTTTTCAGCCAACCTAAGTAGTCATGTGCTGGGTAGATGAGGCACTCATCAGGCAGGGTGAAGATTTTCTCATGGACTGAATGGTAGAGCTTTTCTGCACAACCTTTAGAAGAACGGTTTTAAATCAGACAATTGCAATGGAAAACATATGAAACACTGCCCCCTTGTGTTCATTTAGAAGAACCACAAGAGAGTGCATGCATACCCTGCTGGAAGTCTGTCCTGCCACAGCCTCTAATGAGGAGAGCGTCACCAGTGAAAGCCATAGTCTGATCCCCAGTTACCAGCGTTATACACCCGTCAGTGTGTCCTGGTGTCTCTTTCACAGTCAGAGACTAAAGAAGAGAAAATGTAAATATCAAATCAAAGCATGTCAAATCAGTTTTATCAAACAACTGTATACAACACCTACAAACACTATTATAAACAAAGAGTGGTTTTCTTCTTACGTGTCGTCCAAAGGGGATATTGTCTCCCTCTGTTAAGTGGATGTCAGCAGTGGCACCACTGAATTTGGAGATGGCACTCTTCAGTCCAGCCACTCTTTGCTTCATCAGGCCAGTGCTTGTTATGTGGTCTGCGTGGCAGTGGGTGTTAACTACCAGAAAAATCACTGCATTTATCACCAATTGAATGATTTAATATTGATTTTTGGTATAAATTATGAAATGTGTATATAGGTGAGACAGTCAATGTCCAGTTTATTAAGTACACTGGTTTCATCGCTCGTTATCGCTAATACCTAAGCAGCCAATCACATGGCAGAAAATTAATGCGTTTATATATGTAGGCATATTCAAGCCAACTTACTGGAATTCAGACTGAGCATCACAGTGGGGACCAAAGGTGATTTAGGTGACTTTGAATGCAATACGGTTGATCGTGCCACATGGGCTTGTCCACTACTCATTACAACCAAGTTATGTGGAAGATGTGGGGGAGATCATGGATGTACAGCTGACAAATCTGCAGCAACTGCGTGATCTTATCATGTAAATACAGATCAAAATCTCTGAGTTATGTTTCCAGCACCTTGTTGAATCCATCCCATTAAGAATTAAGGCAGTTCTGAAAGCTAAAAGGAGTCAGACATAGTACTAGCAATGTGTACCTAATAAACTGTCGAGTCAGCGTATACTTTAAGTTTGGCCTTTTTTAATTATTATTTTTAGACATATCCCTGCAGCCTTGTCTGCTATTGTCTACACTAAACAACGGTCACTGGGCAAGGAACGGACACAGTTATTTCTTGCTCACTGCCACAATACAGATTAATCTAATATTACATTTATGTTGCCCCTAATGTAAATGTATTTACAACGTGGAGAAGATAGGACACAGATTTCATAAAACTGTCATAATTTATCTTTTAACTCTACCCTGGGAAGGTAGATACCTGCCACTGTTAGATTGAGTCCAAGTTCCTTTATGAGCTTCAGGTCCCTGTCAATGGTCTCCAGCACAGGATCAATGATGACAGCCTCCTTGGTGTTCGTGTCTGCAAGCAGGTAGGTGTACGTGCTGCTCTCTGACTCAAACAGCTAAATGAAAAAAAAAAAAAAAAAACAGAAAATTGAAAGAAGCACAGGTGTGAGTCAGCAATAAACAATAACAGGAAAGGCACAGTAAACATCGTGTCCTCACCATACTTAGACAGGGTGTGTCTGAGACACCACAAAACATAGTAAGAGAGAGAACAGATCACGGTATGAACTACAGTCAACAGTCACTTTATTAGGTATATCTTGTTAGTAACACCCCCTTTTTGGCTTAAAAACTGCCTGAATCCTTTCTGGCATAGATTCCACAAGGTTCTAGAGATATATTGCACCATACTGACGTCATATCATCATAAATAACTGTAGATTTGTTGGCTGAACATTTGAAATTCGAATCTCCTATTTCACCACATCCCAAAGGTGCTCTACTGCATTGACATCTGGTGACTATGGAGTTTATCTGAGTACAGTAAGCTGATTTTCATGTTCAAGAAACCAGTTTAAGATGATATGAGCTTAGTGACATGCAGTGTTATCCTGCTGAAGTCAACCATCCAAGAATGAGTATGCTGTCGTCAAAGATGGATGGATAATGATGAACAACATAACTCAGGCAGCTGTGGTGTTTAAGCGATTCTTTTAATCGATGGTTTTGTGGGACAATCCATTTAAATCAGCTGTTTCTGTGACTTTCACATAAGCTTGTCTGCCACCAACAACCATGCCACATTTAAAGACACTTAGATCACCTTTCTGCCCCATTTTAATGCTCGGTTTTAACTTAAGCAGGTCATCTTGACGATCTACATACCTAAATGCACTGAGCTGCTGACATGTGATTAGCCGATTAGATATTTGTGTTTGTTCAACAAGCAGGGCTCCGTAAAGGGGCTGGTGAGTATCTCAGTAATCAATGCAAAATGTTTACTTCTTAAACATTTACCAAGTTACCCATTAGTTCTGCATTTATGACCATCTCAAAAGGAAATTGCAGTTGGCGACAGAATCACTTACTGATATACTTGCTCATTGTGATGTGTCTGGGCATATCACACAACAACTTCAACAATTGTTAAACAAGCAGGAGTTTTCTTTCTTGAAATGCCTTTTTTTAAAGATGGCATGTGATCATTTTATCAGTTGCTGTTTCAAATATTAGAATAAAAAAATGTAGGGTCATATGATGCAGCAATTTTCATCACATGATGCATGCACATGACGTATACTTCATTAAGCATTCCCATGCAAAGCTACTTTCTACATCTATATGTTTTTTAAGACACATACTTTGTGTCTTCAAAGTCCGTTTTGCAGATGTAGGTAGTAGGAATAGTGTAGCTATATGAATCATAAACCTGCTACCTATTTTTGTCACTTACTACAGATTAAGAGCAGTATATAAAGTCATTCAGATATCACACTGCTTCAGAGCAGGACCAGAAACAGTAACATAAAGCAATAGTAAATGTGGTTTTTAAAGGGGTCATTAAGTGATTTAAATATATCATGTATACTTTACACTGTAGCTCCACTACTTTTATTTAAGTAGATCTAACGCTTTTTTTAGCCATTATGGAAAAGAAACTTCTTCAAAACTTTTGGGACTTTTGATCAGCCGTCATTTCCATGTAATACCACTTTTATCAGGATGCAGGACACCACACAAGAGTCTGAAAATCCAAAATTTGTTTGGATAGACAGCTGAGCACAAAAATCCACCTGAACTTTAAAGGAATTAATGCAGAAAGGAACTTCATGGAAAGAAAACAAGATGCTAACGGCTAAAGCTACCGAGCTAACTTCCCACAACCGCTGGTACAAAAAAACTACAAGTACTCTTGCCTCTTTGTTACCACATGGTTGTAAACAAACAGGAGCAAGCCATCAAAATATGCCGACAGACTACCTGTCTGAAGAGGAGCCCTTCCGTCTTTGCCATCCTGGCTCAGTGCGATCAGCTGGTAACCCGTAGCGTCTGAAAAACAGTGCTTCAACCGGGACAGACGCATCTGTTTCGTTTCCTAATTCGAGTCCCCGGCATTTGTCCTGAGTCGTCCCAGGAATGTCAACAAGCCACACCCAACAACAATCGTGGAACACTGACCACACCCACCTACCTACTTACCTACTTCCCTAACATTGGTGGGTTTTGATATGGGCGACATAGGCCATTGCCCAGGGCGGAAGCGTGGTGGTGGCTGCATCATAGCATCGGCAAAAAAGTTGTTCGCACCCACGCTGCCCCGACATTATGTCAGCGCATTTTGGGGATTGCATGGGCACCGATCGGTTTTGCATTGCCCATTTGCGAAGAGTAAGGGCGCCCGCCATTTACGAGGTACGGCTGCTGCCAGCTGCACAGGGAGGAGAGGGGCGGGACGGCGGGGGATTCTCTGGTTGGCTGGAGCGGCACCTAATAACCAGCTCACAAAATAAAACTAAATAGCAACAAACCAACAAACTAGGGCTGTCCGCGTTAACGCCGTCATCACGATTAAACCAATCTACCATCTGGAGCGCAGAATGACTTAAAATCCCTGAAATGTCTCTGTCGACGCATTTCGGGCAGTTTGTCCATTCTGCGCTCCGCTCCAGATGGGTTGATTGCGTTAAAAATGTGTGAATAAGGGTGAAGCCTAAAGAAGCCATATTTAGTAAGAAATCTTTATGATTTTGGAGGTTTTAGTTTGTCAGTAGAACATGACTTGGCTAAAATGATTTTAAAAGTGAAACGTGTAGAGACTGCTTGTAAGTCACTAAGTGTTGGAGAATGAAAGGACAGCCAGAAAACTTAAAATAAATGAAATGTGAAATAATATTAATAATAATAATTAAATGGATTTTATTTAAAAGAATTTAAAACTTTAACAGACCCTGTTTACACAATAGTAGTCATAACAGGAACCAGTAAGGTGGCCACAGAATAGTTCATTAAATCCAGAAAGTCCAAGAGAGGCGTTTTCTTTTAGTATTTTAAAGGTAACACAAAGTGTAGATATGTGTGTCTATCACCAAGTTTGCATGAAAGAGACTCTAAAACATTTGTTGAAGGCTGATTTTAATATGTATGAGATTTTATTTTAAAGGTCTATAAAATGTGGTGCCATTTACACAATAACAGCTTTGTTTTAAAACTCCTTCACACACACCCATAGGATGAGCCATCATGAGCATTAAACTGAGAAAGTGTGGCATCACCACATACCTGTGGGGAACAGTTGCTATGAAAAACAAAATAATAGTAATTAAAAAATAATATTAAAAAAGTTTTTTTCTAAATTACTTAATGATTGAAATCCAACTGAACAACATGAAAAAGTACACCATCTTTCAATTCTAAGCTTTTACATATCACATTATAATTATCTGATCTCTAAGAGTTCATGAAAGTAGATGAAATATAACCTCAGATGATCAACACAACATGACATATCACTCAGTGTCATTATTTATTTAACAGAATCTAAACCAAGTTACAAAGTTTTCATAGTAAGCTGTTATTTCCTGCTATGCAAAAAAGACCTTTCCTGCACAGAAGCTTTCATGAATACTAACCTAACCTTGAGGAGAATGCTCCGATATGAACATTCCTGCTCATAAGTAATTCATAACAAATCATCTGAAAAATTTGCTTAGATTCAACAAACTCTATTAACGTTTTTTCTTACATAGAGATATTTAAAATGTATTGAAATAGCAATTCAAGTATATACCTTATATATATATACCACACAGAATCATTAAAAAGCGCTTTATAGTAAACATTTTGACCAATTTCCCCCAAAATAGAGATGCAAATGTTAATTACTCTACAATTATGTGTTTTCATTATTATCCTCTTGTCGAGCACATTCAGTCCACACTTTTAGTCTTGCAGTCCACAAACCAGATTAGCAGGCACTGCAGTTGCTGCAAAAAAATAAAAAATAAATAAAGTGCTTTTTTCTAGAAAACATAGTTGGTTGCAGAACTGTAAATATGATAGTTTATTTTTTTCTTACCCATTTTTTTGGGATTGGGGAGGTTCAGGTTGTTCATGATATCTGCAAACTCCTCCATGGTCTTTGTTAGGCGTGGATTAAACTTGCGCTCCTCGCCGACTGACGAAGCCATCCGACCTGAAACACAAAACAGATGGAGACCAGTGTTTCAGCCAGATGCTACACCCTGGACATGTTTCCAGCCCATTTCAGAGCTAGAAAAAAATTGAGCTGGGGCACAACAGCTGCCCTGTAAAAACTTAAAAATAGAACATACTATACAGATTGCAGAGCACCTGCACCGATTCCTGTCAGTGACTAATGAATTTAATTTCGCAATTCTATGCTTTTATATATGATGTAATACTTACTACAAAATACACAATAGTACTACATAAACCATTCCCTTAAGTGACTTTTTAACATGTATAAACATTTGGGGGTGTGTTTTCAGCCAACCTAAGTAGTCATGTGCTGGGTAGAGGAGGCACTCATCAGGCAGGGTGAAGATCTTCTCATGGACTGACTTGTAAAGCCTTTTGGCACAACCTTAAGTAAATAAGGCAAAGGTTAGACAACTGCAAAGGAAAACTGATATTGTACTCCCCCCTTTTCCAACAAGAATAAAAATCATAGAAATGCAAAATGAACAAAAACACAAGCATAAAGCAAAAGTATGCGTACCCTGCTGGAAGTCAGTCCTGCCACAGCCTCTAATGAGAAGAGCATCACCAGTGAAAGCCATAGTCTGATCCCCAGTTACCAGGGTTATACACCCATCAGTGTGTCCTGGTGTCTCTCTCACAATCAGGCACTAAAGGAAGGTAAAGAAGTGTCAAGGCATGTTAATTAAATAGGTTTTATCAAGCAAATGCAACAAAAGGTTTTAGGTATTTGCAAAATAACTGTAATAACTTTGTTTGCAATAACACGATATTGCAAACAAATAATGTTTTTCTTCTTACGTGTCTTCCAAAGGGGATCTTGTCTCCTTCTGTTAAGTGGATATCAGCAGATGCACCACTGAGTTTGGAGATGGCACTCTTCAGTCCAGGTACTCTTTTCTTCATTGGTCCTGTGCTTGTTATGTGGTCTGCATGGCAGTGGGTGTTAACTATCAGAAAAATAAAGATAATGTAGGTCAATATAAAGCTGGAGTATAATTGAGCCTTGTGGTACACCCTCCAATCAGTTTAGCGAGTAGGGGGTTGGACACTTTTTTCCTTTTCAGAACACCTTTGATTCCTCGTCACACAGATTCACCGAAGTGTAGAGATTTTGGTCCATGTATGTAGGCATTTCAGCATCACACCGTTACTGCAGATTTGTCAGCTACACATCCATGACGCTAATCTCCCATTTCACCACAGTCTATTGAATTAAGACCGAGTGACTGTGGAGGCCATTTGAGTACAGAAACCAGACTGATAAGATTTCAGCTTTGTGACTTGGCGTATTATGGTGATTGAAGCAGCCAGAAAATAGGTACACTGTGATCACAAAAAGATCGACATCAGTAACTCAGGTAGGCTGTGGGGTATAAACGATGCTTAGTTGGTAGTAACGGGCCGAAAGTGTGTCAAGAAACTATCACTCACACTACTATACCACCATCACCACCAGCCTGAACTTTTAATAATAGGTCGTTTGATTCATGTCGTTTATTTTGAACTAAACATTCAAATGCCACAGCAAGGTTTGTTCCAGTTTTCCATTGTCCAATTTTGGTGCAAATTATAGTCTCGGTTTATGTTCTTAGCTGACAGGACTGGCACATAGTGTGCTCGTCTGCTGCTGAAGCCCATATGCGTCAAGTTCGATATGTTCTACTCTTTTTGCGTAACTTGGTTGAAATGTGGTTGTTTGTTGCCTTCTCATCAGCCCAAAGGAATCACCTTTCCCCTTTTCTGATGCTTGGATTGAACTTCAGGAGGCTATCTTAATGATGTCTACATGCGTAAATGCATTGTTTTTAAATATGTGTATTTCCAATTTGGAAAGATATATGTATTACAATATCATTAGCAGGAGTCCTTTCATACAAATAGCACTACCTACACTTAACAACGTTTTTGGGTCAGAAATAAACAATCATTTCTGAACCAGGTAAAATATTTATGCTGCTCCTAATTTCTATTTACAGGCTGAGAAAGATGGGATTCTGTGTTAATTTATGTAGATACCTGCCACTGTCAGTTTGAGTCCAAGTTCGCTTACGAATTTCAGGTCCCTGTCAATGGTCTCCAGCACAGGATCAATAATGACAGCCTCCTTGGTGTCTGCGTCTGCCAGAAGGTAGGTATATGTGGAGCTCTCTGACTCAAACAGCTAAATGTTGGAGGGGAAGCACAAAGCAGCACTCAGCAATAACTAACAATAAATGGGAGTGGTAGTAAGGGTCACATTATTATCATTTCTCCTCACTTGTGTTTATAGATAACCTGTGCTTTGTGTGTCTACGTTAGACAAAGAGAGAAATTTTCACACGAATCTTGAAATACAGTATTGCACTTTGTACTCCACCACAATCAACAAATAATTTCTATTTTAGATTAAGATTATAAGCAGAGCATCAAGTAATTCAGATTTGTTCTTTCATCAACTTAAAAGTAAGTTAACAATATGATATGCATCTCTGAAGTGGATAATTTGAGCAGGTTTTCTTTCACTTAAGGTACTTTATGGTGATGCTTTTCAGACAAAAACACTTTTTATATTATGTTTTCTGCACTCCTACTTTCACTTTAGTAGAATATATAAACATATAATATATATAATATATAATATATAAACTTCCACCACTATGTAAACTGGTTAATCTAAACTCAACAATTTTGAACAATATTTCTTTTTTCAGGACAGATCGTTTTAAACAGGTGCAAAACATCCAAATATGAGGTGAACTTACCTGTCTGAAGAGGAGTCCCTTTACCATTGCCATCCTTGCACAGTATGAGCAGCTGGTAACCGGCAGCGTTTAAATTGGAACAAAGACACAAACTCTGGGTTGCTGTGTAAAGCATGACTATTTAAAACCCTAACCACACCTACCTGCCTACCTACATACCTGCCTACCTGCCTTGGTAACGCCCCCAAATTAGAATAATTTTTTAGAAGTCATCATGATCAAAAGGAAAAACATCATGTACTGCACACTATCTTTATGATCATCTTCAATAGTATTATTGTTAATAATATTACTGATAATAAGATAAAGAAGAATTTTAAACACTTTTAAGTGTTTTACTTTTATAAAAGTTAGACTTAGAAAAGTATGTTTGGTGTTAGAGCTTTTCCCCATATACATTTTTCAGTCACATTTCTCCTTATATTGGCTCTCTAATTAAACTAATTTTAATGTAAAGTCACTCAAGGTCACAGACCACTGCGGCTCGCCGTTTTATTGGGAACAACCGCAACCATCTATTTAACCTCCTAAGACCCGAACTCTTCCACGGCATGCATTTTTCATTTCTCTTTGATATTTGGGCATATTGGGGCCCAATGAATGTAAAAACAAAGAATTACCTTATTTTTTTTTACTTTATTTTTGTCTTTAAGAAAAATAAGAGCCACATAGGAGAATATTCGTTTAAAATTTTGATAGAACTGTAGCAGTATAATGTCCTCATAAGTGGATATCAGGCCCTTGTAGTGCCAAATTGAGTATTTTGGTCTAAATAACCCAAAATCCCAAGATGTGGACGCCAGGTCCTAGGAGGTTAATAATGCTCGTATCAGTACATCTTTTTTTTTTTTTTTTAGCTATTCACTGACTGTGAACTTGATCATAAATAGCATGCTCTGGGTCAAACAGAGATAATTTGACTTTTATTTCAGATCACACAGACACAATACTGAATCGTAAATTTTACAATATGCTACTCAAAAGCACATGTAATGTTGCATTCAACACACACTGAATGGACAGTAGAGAGAGGCGTTTGCTGAGCAGGCTGTTTGAGGATTGAAATACAGCTCTACACCATGTTCATTCAACTTGGAATTTATTTAATGACAGTATTTGGTGAATATGAGACATCCATATTCACTCATGTTTCAGGCTCTATTACAGTTGCTTTAAAAAATGTTACATATATTAAATGTAACTATGATATTCCATAAATGACTGGTAAATCTGCACTTTCTGCAAATAATCCATACAAGATTTTTATTCAGTACTTGCAGACTTCAAACCATCATCACCACAGGCATTCATCCATAGCAGCAAAAGACATAAAAAGTCTGAGTTAACCTGGCAGGTAGTGTTCCCCCATGAAGAGAAGACCAGAACTGATACATACAACTGATGTGGTGCTCTTTTAATCACAGGCAATAGTAAAATTTATATTCACATGAAATCACTTGTTTATGAACATTTTGATTCTGGCCCCCAAAAACCTCAGGCTCAAACTGTCACACAGCTGCAAGTCTGTGTGGCTGAGTCAAAGGGAAGCACTCTAAAACAAACCCGTCTTACTGGTTGAGGATCTGTTAAATACAAGAACAGCATGCCTGGGTCATTGCAGTCTGATTCCTTCTTTTAGAGCTAGAGTAAGTAATAATCATCATTTTCAACATATAAAAGGAACTTGTGAGTTCATAATGCTATGACATGTTGTGCAGTAACATCGTAGCTGTTATTGATTTTGAATGCAAACAGCATAAGTTTTATTTTCCTGCTATTAAAAGAGGCCACTGCTTGTGGCACTGTGAGTGTGTGAGGCCTGACTACACGACACAATTGTACCTTTTAAGCATTCAAAAATACTAAACTGAACCTTGAGTGTAACAATCCTATCCGAGCTTTCCTCTTCCTCCCCAAATTTACATATAATAACAAATCTGAATAAAGTCAACTTACTTTTAAATTTACACAGTCAACAAAAGAAACCATTACTGTTTTTTCATCAAATACAGATATTAATTATTTTGAATATCCAAAATAGAAGCAGATTTATTTCAAGTACAATCGATCAGTAGCTGCACTATAACAGCAATTAAAATATACCGTTTAGATTCAGACACAGAACCACAATAAAGCACTTTATGGCAAGCAGTTTGAATAATTCTGCTAAAAAGACACAGAATGTCTATCACTGTGCAATGATGTCATTATTATCGTCTTTCGTGCAGCACATTCAGACATGGTGCAGTCCACAAACCAGATTAGCAGGCACTGAAATATCTGCAACAGAACAAGGAAAACAATGTTTATGGTAAATGTGACGCCCAGCACGTAAAACCTGTGGTGACGTCTCATAGGCACGAGAACTAGAAATGTGTAGATGAGATGGTTAGTGAAAGGCTGTAGATACTATTTTTAAATACCTATTTTATCCGGCTTAGGGAGGTTCAGGTTGTTCATGATCTCCACAAACTCCTCCATGCTCTTAGTCAAGCGTGGGTTAAACTTGCGCTCCTCGCCCACTGTAGAAACTGTCTGACCTGAAACACAAAAACAGATGTGGACCAGTGTGACATCTTTAGTCTTCGTGGTCCTGATTTTTGTCACATGTTAAATCTAGTCAATGAAAACATTTATAGAGAAACAACGTGCTTCTGACACACAAAAGAAGCACTACAAAAACAACATGGATACAACATCTGTTCCAGCTCCTTTTAGTGGGAAATTAATAGCTTTAAGTTTTCAATGCTTTTAAGCACAAGCTTAAAATCTGTATTACATAAAAACACTCACACTAATGACTCTATAAAATACATAAATGTGTGTCTGCATGTGTTTCAGCCAACCTAAGTAGTCATGTGCTGGGTAGACGAGGCAGTGGTCAGGCAGGGTGTAGATTTTCTCCTGGATTGACTCGTAGAGCCTTTTGGCACAACCTTAAGAAATGTGAGAAAACTTAGAAAACTGCTCAAGACAATGGCTGTAATACTGCCCCCTTGTGTTCATACAGAAACACTACAAATGAAAATGAACAAAAACACAAGCATAAAGCAAAAAGAGTATGCGTACCCTGCTGGAAGTCAGTCCTGCCACAGCCTCTAATGAGAAGAGCATCACCAGTAAAAGCCATAGTCTGATCCCCAGTTACCAGCGTTATACACCCATCAGTGTGTCCTGGTGTCTCTCTCACAGTCAGAGACTGAAGAAGAGAAAAGACAAGTGTCATGTTAAATCAGTTTTATCAAGTAAGCAAAACCAAACAGGTATGCAACACCTACAAACACTCCATCATAAACAAAGAACTTTTTTTTGCCTTACATGTCTTCCAAAGGGGATCTTGTCTCCCTCTTTTAGGTGGATATCAGCAGATGCACCACTGAATTTGGAGATGGCACTCTTCAGTCCAGCAAGTCTTTTCTTCATTAGGCCAGTACTTGTTATGTGGTCTGCATGGCAGTGGGTGTTAACTTAAAAAACATAAAAAGAAAGTTGGAATACGAGTCAAGATTACTGTATATTTTAATTTGCATATAAGAAGAGTCAGTGGAACACAGATCACTGCAAAATTATTTCATAATATTTACTCTTAGGTATTATTATAATATAATATATACATATACATGCATACGTGTATGTATATATGTATGTATATATATACACATTAACGTATATTGGCTCAGGGACAGAGACTCAATTTCAATTTCCCCCAGAAAACAGACGTTTAAAAAGGGAAATACAAACAAACAAGTCCACTACTATATTTATTTTGGCCTCAAGGGTAATAATGAAGTATGTTTTCATAAAGTTCATTCAAGCTTTAAGTAGGGCTGATCTGAAAATGCATCTTAGTATCAGGGTTAGGAAGATGGGGCACATTTCCTTAAGTTGTTATGTTTTAACTAAACTTTGGGAAGGTGGATACCTGCCACTTTTAGACTGAGTCCAAGTTCCTTTATGAGTTCAAGATCCCTGTCAATGGTCTCCAGCACAGGATCGATGATGACAGCCTCCTTGGTGTCTGTGTCTGCCAGCAGGTAGGTGTACGTGCAGCTCTCTACTTCAAACAACTAAAGGAAGGGAGGAGGAAAAAAAGGTGAGTACACAGGTGTGACTCAGTAATAAATAAAAACAATAGCGCAAGGGTAACAAGGGTTACATACTCATTCATAGATAATGTTTGTAAGCGACCAAAAAACTGAAAGAAAGAACAGATTATAATATAGAGGTACTTGTTATCGTATAAAAACATCCGTATCAACTGTGTCAGGAAGCAAGAAAACATTAAGGGGTCATAAAAATGCCCCTAAAAGATTAGCTGTCAAGTTTTAGTATCCCCCATCCATCTAAATTTAAGACGAAACAAAACTGCGCACAGTTCAAAGGGTTGTTTGACTCGAAAATGAACCACATAATTCACCCAATAACCTAACTTGGTTGCGCATTAAAAGAACTAAAATTAAATGCTCCTTAACAGAAATATAACAATGAGCTAAATGCTACCTCACTTCCTACTTAACGCTGTAAAGACGGTTGCTAAAAATCCTAAAGAAAATGTCGTTTTCTTCCTGAAGACAGGAGGATCCAAACAGGCGCAAAATGACAAGGTATAATCATCTATAACCTACCCTACCTGTCTGAAGAAGAGTCCATCCGTCGTTGCTATCCTGGCGCAGTAGGATCTGCTGGTAACCCATAGCGGCTGAGCTCCAGTGCTCAAGCCGGGGCAGAAGCGCCTGCTCTGGGCTGCCGCGTAATTCAAGCCGTCAGCGTTTGTCCTGAGCCGTAGCGTCGAAGCCAGGGCCCGCTGAACGGGCTTCACTCTGCTTATTACCGAACACATAGTCGCCGATTTGTCCTGATTTGAACCTCTTGATAACGGGCAACACTACCGCACGTACGCGTAGGGTACCGCAGAGAGAGGCCGTGGGTAGTAGCACTATGAACTCTGTTACCTGCCGCTTATCACACTGTCTGTCAATCAGTCCTTGGAAAAACAACAAAGGGACTTCAGTGTCGTTTCGGAGCTCCACTGTCACCAGCTGCTTTTACGGGCTGGAGCCATGCCAACTTGTTTTGTTATTAAGCGGCAAATATGGGTAAGTGAAGCTGCCGGCTAACTTCCTGCACAGCTGAGTACCGTCTTCGCCTTCCTCGGTGAGACGCATGCGTCCTGGAATGAGGGACTGGCAATGTACACACCAACGTAGCAGCGGCCTACGTGACTATTGACATTTACGCTATCAGGCAAGTACACATCGTCCAAACACAACCTTGTATAAAACGCTCAGTCATCCGCTTTAGTGGAGTCATACACATGGAAAACAAACAACCAAAAAAAAAAGCTTTGTGATGAGCTACATGAAAACAGTATTTGCTCCCTTTGTCGATTTTTTTTTAGTCAAACTTGCATGTTTCATATGTAAATACAAAATCCATGTTTAACTGATGATTTCATTGGCAGAAAGAAATGCAATCAAGTGTTTATGATATCTGGCAATTAATCTTTTATATCACCATAGAAGAGTTTTGGCCCTCTCTTCTTTAAAGAATTGCTGTAGAAAGTGCTTAAGCATGAAGGGCTGGTTTAAAGTCATATCAAAGCACCAAAGTCCAGACAGTGACTAGGGCACTCAGGCTTGCTGGTGAGTTTCCGATTATTGCCCGATCATAACTCAAATGCCTTTGATCTTCAGGGCACGAAATGATTCCTTTAGGATCTTTTGGGAGAGAGCAGAATTCATTGTTCATGAATACTGGAAGTTCTCCAGGTGCTAAAGTAGTAAAACAGTCCCATAGCATCAAGCTACCACCACCATGTATGACTGTTGCTATGATGTTCTTTTTATGAAATGTTGTGTGAGTTTTGTGTCAGATGTAATGGGATTTGAACCTTCCAAAAATGTGTCTCAACAGTCGACAGAACATTTTCACAAAAGTCTTGGAGATATTCAAGATGTTTTTTGGGAGGGTTTTTGGTCAGCTGTGGTTTTTGCGTTGGAACTCTTTTTCCCACTCTCTTTTGTATTGTTGAACGATCAATCACTGACAATAACTGAGGCAAGCTCCTGACCTCATGAACAAGCTGCTGATGTACCTTTGGATTAATTTTGGCAAGTAGTTGGCTACATATGGCCCATAGACTCTAATGAGTTTGCAACTCCTGTTATAAGGCCACTGAACACACTTAAAGAGTATGAGAAACCCATTGAAAACATAATATAAGTTTTCAAAATGTAATTATTATTCATTTGTTTTGAAATAATGAATAATTGGTTTTATTTATAATATCTGGTTCATCTAGTCTTACTTGTCATACTAGTCTTTAGTACTAATAATTATATAACACAATCGAAGGAAAAATATCAGAAACTGTTTGGTTCTACAGTTTATCAGTACTTCAAATTTAGCTAACATAGGTTATCAGGTTATTTTCATCTAGTGTACCTTGAACCTGAAAAGTCGCACTAATCTATACACCAGCAATTAAATTTGGTGCACTTAGACACTAAAGAGGCGCCATGCACTGTGATAACTGTTAAAATTTGTGGTCAGCAGCCGCGATCAGACAGGTTATACAATCCCATTTTCACTTTGATTTATTTGTTGTTCTGTCAGCTACACTTTCATGCCAGTCCTGATAAATTTTTACAAATGTATCATTACTGGCAGTAAATTTCTACCACAGATAATAGTGACATTGTACACCAGTAAATTTCTACAACTGTCAATAGTGACAGTGCACGCTATTGTAGAATGAACAACACTGATAGGCAGATAGATACAAGTCGATCTTTATTGTCAGTTATCTCAGTGTCAGATTTTGAGGTGTTGAGGAAACAGCTGTGGTGGTCTCGGCCGAATCCTCTGCTTTATCCTACAACAAAAAATATTAAAACAACAAGGACAATTTGAAAAACTTTATTGTATATTTCGCAAATGACATTAATTTGTTATAATGCATTTTGGCTATGAAAAGTCCTGCAGGGTATAAAAAGTAATCATATTTCCTGCATTTTACTGATGTATTCTTTTACTAATGCATCTAGTTTGCCTCCATCCTTTAAAGAACTAATATGTATTGAAATGTTGGTTCTACAGTATAACCTTCAACAGGATTTAACATTTAACCTTTAAGTTTTTTTTTTCTTTTTTACTGCTGAAGTTTTATTATCTGCTATATAGCCAAACTGCTTATCTGTTAAGGGTCGTAGTTCAAAACGAAAATAGAAAAGCATTTTTAGATAGACCGTGACACAGATGCAGTAAATAAACTATCAGAACTTTGACTCTGAAACAGAGCGACAGATAAAGATAGCTTTTACATTTACAAGCGGTAAGGAAAAGTGCTTCCCATACCTATGTATCTATGTATCTTTCAATCCATTGAAGCAGTTCAGTTACTCTGCTGTAGACGCCTGGTTTATTAGGCCGTGCACATCCCTCTCCCCAACTCACCACGCCTGCCAGCTTCCAATCCCCTTTAGATGTCTTACACACAAGTGGTCCACCACTGTCCCCCTTAAGAGAAAATCATTTCACAAACAAAATTTGTGAACATCAAATGGGAGAAACCCAACTCTTGACAGATTGTAAAGTATATTTTAAAAGTATATAGCTTGTAAAATATATTTTATATTGTTCATGAACCTGTGCTAGGTTTGTGGAGAGGAGATTTCATCTCTGTGGGTGTGTACCTGGCAAGAGTCCACCCCTCCGTCCATGCTCCCAGCGCAAATCATTCGAGGAGTTATCAAGAGACCATAGACACTCAAGTCGGAGCAGATGGATTGAGCTATTACCTTAACATGAGCCTGCCTTAACTCTTCCGACACATAGCCTGACGAAAAATGAAATGAAAAAATCAGCAGCAAAAAGTGAATGAAAATAAGTTTGAAAGTTTCAGTTTCAAAAAATAATGAATGACGGGAAAAAGAAAAAAGACTTTCTTTTCATTCTTAACCTCCTAGGACCTGGTGTCCACATATGTGGACATCACATTTTGGGTTATTTAGACCAAAATACTCAATTTGGCACTACAAGGGCCTGATATCCACTCCATAATACTGCCACTGGTCTATCGAAATTTTAAACAAATATCCTCATTTGTGGCTCTCAATTTTCTTAGAAACAAAAATAAAGTAAAAAAAAAAAATCAGGTAATTCTTTGTTTTTACATTCATCGGGTCCCAATATGCCCAAATATCAAAGAGAAATCAAAAATGCATGTCGTGGAAGAGTTCGGGTCTTAGGAGTTTTTTATTTCGGATTTTTTTAATCTAGTAATTAAGTCTAACATCTTAGCTTCAATGAGGATACTGTACTGACAAATATGGCTCTTTAAAAAGTTTTTGCACTTCTGTTTCCAACTCTGAAACTATGATTTTGAGTTTTTGGAGGGTAAACATATAACAATAACTAGAAAACTATTTGAAGCTTAAATTATACTTGTGTTATCAAATCACTTTCTTTTAGAGACCAAAAGACCATAGCTCAGTTGTTAAGATCACAAACTGTAGCAAAAGTATCTGTCTTTCAGTGCAGTGCACCTTTGTTTTCATTTACGTATCCCCAGCCTGTGATCCAGCAGTCTGATCCACCAAGAAAGGACTCGGTTGGACTGGGTAAACAGACCGGTCGGACCCCACCTACAAAGAGCAGCAGTAAAGTGACAAAAGTTAGCTCTCTCTCATAGTTATGAAACCACATATTTCCTTTTTTTCCCCACCAACGTTTATGATTGTAATACATGTTTTTCTCTTGACTTAAAAGTAAGTTTCACTTCTTCTGTAGATTTGTTTTTTGTTAGGTGTTTAGTTCGTTCTTTCTTTTTTGTTTTAAGTTTTGGTAAAAATTAAATATTTGTTTTGGCAATATGACAGCGATTTCAATGATTAGTGCAGTAATGTAAGTGCCCCTAATCTCCCCTTCAAGCCCAAAAGGGAATACGCTTCTTGAAATATTTAATCTGTCCTGACGTTAATCATAATAAAAGTTTAAACAAGTGTCAGGTCACATTAAGTTCTTTTTACGAGTCAAATGTAAGTAAATACAGTTATAAAAGGAGTCGGTGAAACCATTGAGTAGATTGTGTGACATAAATCTGGCTAGTTTACATACATTTAACAAGTTACTAGACTCTAGCCTTCATTCAGTGTAAAGAAAAATAAATGATGTGGTTTTCTTTGCACTGATGAATGATAGCGTAATCTGTCTCTTACTTACTCGTCATGTCCATGTCAATTATGGTGCGCAACAGTCCCACGTCATAGTCATTGTCCTTAAAGTCAGGGTGGTAGAGGATCTGCAGTGCCCTGTAGTGTTGCCCCAGAGAGCTGTGTCCAATGCTTACAGTGCCTGCCACCACTGTCCAGTCAGCTACTTGAAGCATGTTATTTCTGCAGAAGAGTGACAGAAAAGTTTGTAGATAGAGTTCGGTTTAAGAAGCAATGTATGTGCCCGGTAATTTTCACAGATTTTTTTTTTCCATTTTTTTTTTCATAATACCACTACAACCTCCAGCATTATTACATTCACAGTTTAGGCCTCAGCCACAGCCAAATTACATGTATTTCTATTTTCACTTTAGCTTTGCAAACATTAGGAGCTGCTTTTGGTTTGTAGTTGTGCTCAGAAAATCTGCACCCATTGCTCATAATCCAAATTGAACACTCACGGAGAACAGAGAGCCCCTTTTACAAAGCTCCATCTGTGATGTGACCAATAAGCTCTTCTGCAAAAGGTGCAAAAAGGTGTTACTTCACCTTTTACCTGCCTTTGACTTGAACATAACAGGAACACAATGTTACCTTGGACTGAACAGGTGGTCGTGACTACAGCCTTTGCTAAGTGACTGTACCAGTAACTGAACTCGTAAACACTTTTTTTTCTTGTCATTTCTCATGTGTCTCTTACTCAACAAAGCAGTGTGCTGCAGTGATCACCCAACGAGGTGAGATGATGGCACCACCACAGACGTGTTTCCCCTTCCATTGCATGCTGACTTGCCAGCCCCACTCGTTCTTTGTAGCTAAGGTTCCTCCAACAATACGCTGATCTTTGCTGACCAGAACTGAGCAGTCTGGATATGAAGAACACAAAATCAAGCAAACAGACAATGAGAGCAAAGAAAATAAACTGCAAAAGCTCTTTAAAAAAAAAAAAAAAAAAAGATGATCATAAAGGTGGTTTAATTAATTTTAAGAATATTAGGTGTTTAATGTTAGAAATTATTATGGTAATATTCTAGTAAAACCTTTTCCATGAAAAGACTTAGAAAAGCACAGACATAACTGCCAGATTCTTGATGGATATGTAAGTAACATCTTTTGTTTGAGAGAGATAAGCAGTAAATTGGAGTGGCAGTGAAGATTGCCATCCTTGGAGCTTTGGAGACAAAAATGCATTAGTTACTATGAAATTTGCATTCTTTACCTGCAGTCATATTTCCTGTCTGGTTCACTGGATTCTTGGACAGAATGGGCCTCTGGGTTGGGACAGTGCAGCTCCCTTTCCCACCACAGAGAGGAGGTGATTCGCCCACCTCAGAGGGAAACAGCAAGAACTTAACTAATTTGAAGATAGAAAAAAAACCATTCAGATGACACAGTACAATGTCTCAAGTGGATAATGAAACACTAACATTAAAATCTCCTCATACTGAGATCAGTCTTAATAGCTGCTGGATTCAAATTTGGAACCTCAGCAAACCATTTTACTCTCTTTGCGTTTTTGTTTCACTTTTTCCAACAATGTAATTTATTTCCCAGAAGGAGGCTTCATAGAGGATTTAATAACTGGCGTACTGAATGTTCAGAACTAATTAACTTAGTTTTTTTTCCCTCATTTCATTTCCATTTAATCGTAATCAGAGAAACCTATTATGTATGCTCACCGATGTGTTACAGAAAGCAGTAAGGCTGAATGATATAATTGGGTTTTTATTACAATTATTTTACTAAAGTGGCATATTATGATGTAGGACATTCTAAGTTTTTGACTCTTTTTGCATCTGGCAAAAAGTCTGCAGACTTAAAACTAGATTTTCTTTTTGCAATAGGAGTGGTAACTGCATGATGAGATGAAATGAGGTTTGTTTTTTAAACACTAGAATTCAATGTGCTATTGATGTACTGGAGGTACCTTGCTTTTCAGAGTGGGTTACCTAAAAGAGCAGAAGCGATAATCACTTTTATGGTGACAAAGATTCCCACAAACATTAACAGGTCACGAGATGTACAGGCATGGGATCTTGCATCTGCAAACAAACAATAAATAACAAGAAATATTAAAACTTTGCAAGGAGCTCTAAGACATCCTGTCTTCATCAGCTTTCTTTATTGACTTGGCCAGTTGTAGTAAACCAAACTAACTGTGAGTATCAGTTTGGTTGTCATATCATCATACTTCAACAAATATGTGCATTTTGGAGATCTCTTTTAGATTTAATGATAACCATGCACATTTTCTTAACAACTGAGACTCCAAATGAGACTTGTAGGGGGCTGGAGTCTACAGGGTGGGCCATTTATATGGATACACCGTAATAAATGGGAATGGTTGGTGATATTAAAGTCCTGTTTGTGGCACATTAGTATATGTGAGGGGGCAAACTCCTCAAAATGGGTGGTGACCATGGTGGCCATTTAGAAGTCGGCCATCTTGGATACAACTTTTGTTTTTTCAATAGGAAGAGGGCCATGTGACACATCAAACTTATTGGTAATGTCACAAGAAAAACAATGGTGCGCTTGGTTTCAACGTAACTTTATTCTTTCATGAGTTATTTACAAGTTTCTGACCACTTATAAAATGTGTTCAATTTGCTACCCATTGTGTTGGATTGTCAATGCAACCCTCTTCTCCCACTCTTCACACACTGATAGCAACACCGCAGGAGAAATGCCAGCACAGGCATCCAGTATCCGTAGTTTCAGGTGCTGCACATCTCGTATCTTCACACCATAGACAATTGCCTTCAGATGACCCCGAAGATAAAAGTCTAAGGGGGTCAGATCGGGAGACCTTGGGGGCCATTCAACTGGCCCATGACGACCAATCCACTTTCCAGGAAACTGTTCATCTAGGAACGCTCGGACCTGGCGCCCATAATGTGGTGGTGCACCATCTTGCTGGAAAAACTCAGGGAACGTGCCAGCTTCAGTGCATAAAGAGGGAAACACATCATCATGTAGCAATTTCAAATATCCAGTGGCCTTGAGGTTTCCATTGATGAAGAATGGACCCACTATCGTTGTACCCCATATACCACACCAAACCATCACTTTTGTTGTTCCAACAATCTTGAGGAATCCATCCAATGTGGGTTAGTGTCAGACCAATAGCGGTGGTTTTGTTTGTTAACTTCACCATTCACATAAAAGTTTGCCTCATCACTGAACAAAATCTTCTGCGTGAACTGAGGGTCCTGTTCCAATTTTTGTTTTGCCCATTCTGCAAATTCTGTGCGCCAATCTGGGTCATCCTCGTTGAGATGCTGCAGTAGCTGGAGTTTGTAAGGGTGCCATTTGTGAGTAGCTAATATCCGCCGAAGGGATGTTCAACTAATGCCACTCTCCAGTGACATGCGGCGAGTGCTACACTGTGGGCTCTTGCTACGCTGTGGGCTCTTGCTGAATGAAGCTAGGACAGCCACTGATGTTTCTGCATTAGTGACAGTTTTCTTGCGTCCACATTTTGGCAAATCCAACACTGAACCAGTTTCACGAAACTTAGCAAGCAGTTTGCTAACTGTAGCATGGGAGATGGGTGGTCTCGTAGGGTGTCTTGCATTGAAATCTGCTGCAATGACCCGGTTACTGCGTTCACCAGATATCAACACAATTCCGATCCGCTCCTCACGTGTTAACCTCTTCGACATGTCAATGGCTGTGAACAAAGAGAACCTTGTAAATAACTCATGAAAGAATAAAGTTACGTTGAAACCAAGCACACCATTGTTTTTCTTGTGACATTACCAATAAGTTTGATGTATCACATGGCCCTCTTCCTATTGAAAAAACAAAAGTTGTATCCAAGATGGCCGACTTCTAAATGGCCACCATGGTCACCACCCATCTTGAGGAGTTTGCCCCCTCACATATACTAATGTGCCACAAACAGGACTTTAATATCACCAACCATTCCCATTTTATTATGGTGTATCCATATAAATGGCCCACCCTGTATATTAGCTATCACAGGGTGAAAGGCAGGCCACCAATCTGTCACAGGGTTAACTCAGAAAGACAATTTTAGAAACATCAGTTAGCTTTGGATGTCTTTGGACTGTAGAGGAAGCTGGAGGAAACCCATGCAGCCACAGGGAGAACGCACAAACTCCACCCAGAACCTGCCAGAGTATTCAAATCCAGGATCTTTTTGCTGTGAGGCAACAGTGCCACCCTATGATAATAACATATCTGGCATCATTTGACTATTATGTAAAACTGCTCTCTGTAATTTGAGTTGTATTGTTATTGTGAATATACAACCATCATTATTAAACATTTATTGAAATGTTGGTTCAGCCAGTCGAATCTGTTTTACTTGTCTTAAATGTTTTTGGCTGTGTAAATTCTTCTGTGTGTAACTTAATGTAGTGATGCATAAAGGTCGAGGATAGAAAACACTTGTGCTCAAAGCTGTGATTATAGGTTTGAACATACGGCAAACAGGTGGTGTACCCATATGTTTAGGCTACATTTACAGCTAAAGTACGAAGCAGTTAAACTATTTATAGTTTATTATTTAAGTGTGATATAAAACTTAAACCAGATGACGAGGGTGATCAGTGTGAAGGTGAATATGCATCTTTGGGACAAAAGTTCTGCTCAGACAACCTTAAAATCCTGAGGACAGAACACATCCATAATATGTGAAGCGTGAGTTGCATGAAATATAAGTAAGACAAAAAACAACAATGTTGAAATCAATTTTGTGCTTCACTGATACAGTCAAGATGGATTACTAGTGAAATGTGAAAACTCTCCCTGGTTTTTGATAAAAGCCTCCAAGCTGCGTTCGCATTGAACAAATGGTAACGTTTTGGCAACTAAATCATCAACTCCAGTAGATAATTTATGCTTTTTCTCCAAAGAAACCATTTTCTTGTTTAACATATATAACACTGTGATGCTGCCTACTGTAGTGTATTTGTAATACTATGATGACAGCACAGTATAAAAAATACAGACTGAAAAAGTCTGGCACAAGTTTTTTTTTTAAATTAAAATGGAAGAGAATGGAGAAGCTGATAAGCTGAGCTTATCTTCAACTATACATGCCTGAAGGGGAGACAAATGAGAGACTGAAACCCAAGCGATGAATTCTTTATAATTCTTTGCGAATCATGATCAGATAAAAAGATCAGATGATGGAGTAGGAAAAAAAAGGCAAAGAGCTGTTTAACATGCTGCATGGTACTCTGATTTACTAAAATATGTCATTTTTATTTTTAAAGTTTAATTGCAAGAAATTGCTGCATTATATATTCACAGCCTTGCCAAAAGCTAATGCCAGATAGCATAGATGCATAAATAATTAGTTATCAATACAACTGACAGCAGATTTAAAATTAGAAATGAGTTTTCATTTATTTTTATTTTTATTCTTATTTTTTATTTTCTTCTTTACTTTTTTCTTTTCTTTTCTTTTCTTTTCTTTTCTTTTCTTTTCTTTTCTTTTCTTTTCCTGCTTTCTATTTGCCAAAGGCAGTCCGAGAGAAAAAAAATCCAGTCACCACAGTAAGAGACCTTTAAACTATTTCATGCACAACGGCACCAAGGCCACTTTGAGGTCAAAAAGTGATAAAGAAAAAAGATTGCACAGGAGCAATAGCTCACATGTTATTACTGAGAATCTAAACAGCTGCCTCAGCAGTCTCTGTGTTAGAAAATCTATGTATCTCATCAAAGTTATAGTAAATTGCCAAATGACTGTGGATAGAAGCGGGAGCTGGAGTGAGAAACATATGTGCTATTTTTCAAAATCACATTAAGGCTGCTTCGTCAGGAGGGGTTCAGAGTATGCAAGAAGAAATTGCAGATACTTTGAGAAGTGAGAGAACAGTGTGCAATGGAAACACTGCTTTAAGGAGCACCACAGTTATTTGTTCTTAAGAAGAAAAATCTGGCAAGACAAGACAAAATAAAAGCTTGAATGGAACAGTGTATAACACCTTTGAAGAACCGGTGAGGCACATAATCACTGTATCATAGTGTGTGTGCAACTTTAGGTTCTAGTTAATGAATTTTGAACACATATATTATCCTCTAAATCAGCGAAATAGTCTCCTCACACACTTTATGATTTATAATAATTTTCACTTTTAACCTTTAGGATGTAAGATACATTCATGATTTATTCAACCGGTGTTTAACAGTCAATATGTGCAGTGCAGTGTTAATGTGTAGCTCATCGATGTGTTTGTCTTCAATCAATCTTCAAATGCAAAAAGATTTAACTATTTACTACAGAAATATAAGTGATGATTGATTAAATATTAGTTAATTACCAGTGCACTGGTAATTAAAAATGTCAATTATAATGACTAAGTCATCTTTTGGAATTCATACACTTTGCTAATAATATTGATTTAAATCAATTTCCTCCCATAAGTTACACCTCACGTGTAAATGGCATCTGACGCAAGTACTGTTCCTTGCGTCAATGTAAAGCTGCATCATTCAGTTTCATTTTGAACATATCTACTTATCTAACTTTTAGGTTTAAAGCAAATGGGTACAGTATATCTTCTAAAATGTCAAACTTTTCCGTATCTGACATGGTGGTATTTTTGTAAAATCTTTGTGTAAATTTGTCTAAAATGCTTTCAGGATTTAAGGAACAGTTTGTCTCCACTTTACAGCCTCCTGTGAACAAAATAAACTCTATGAAGTAATTTTCTTCAAGCTTGTGGAAGGAATAAATTGGCCTGCACAGAACCCTGATCCCAAAGAACCACTGAAACGTGACCAATCTTCTCTTGTAAGCAAAATGTATTTCTTCAGCTATTTTTGTGAAATTTATTTGAATTTGAGCACAAATGTGAAGACAATATAATAAAATAAAATACAACCACATACATTTCACTATCAGTGAACTTCTGATCCTGTGTCAGTTGGGCTCAACAATCTTATGAAATGCTTTCTCAGAAAAGGAGAGGCTGTTACACCAACAGATAAAGCCTGCTGCACCGCAAGTTTATAGATTGCATGTAACTGCAACGCTTAGCACTTATAGAAATGTTAGTTATGAGCAAAGCATGTTGGCCCCGTGTTTCAATGTGTGATTTTTCCTGGCACATAATCAAAACTGTACATTGAAGTAACGCCTTTAATTATTACCATACCTGGCACTCCACCATGTAGCTCTTTTGGAAACATGATACCTATTGATGTGTCCTGCAGCGGACCTCCATCTGTTTGAATCCTCTGCTGAACTTCTTGAGGATTATCACTACAAGGAGCTGCTGATGTCACATTTTTTTGATCTTGGGCTTCTGAGGACACTGAATGAGGAGGTGATGCTTCAAGAGGTTCTGGGGTTTCATCAGAAAAGGGCAGATCTTCTGGATGTGGGTTTCCATTAGTTGTGGGTTTAAACTGGGGCATGAGTGTGAGGACTGTAGAAGGGACCAAAGATGATATACTCAGTACTTCATGACTGATTGGACTTTGAAAAGATGTTGATGCCCAGTGCTGAGGTGATGAAAAGTTTGGTGTGTCCGCTTGATGACAAGAGCTGTTGCTGTCTTTCTGAGCCTGAAAATCCATACTTTTTAAGTCTTTTTGCAGACAAACACAGAAACCTTGGCTAAAGCCTGGAAAATGAACAAAGTTATGACAAAATGTGACCTTTGAATAATGCATCTTTAAGAAATACTCTGACATTCTGACCAATTTTGACTGCTAAAATTGACACATATTATAATGTATATTAGGTTTACAATGGGCAGTTAGACTGCAATATATACTGAAACTATTAATTATTGATCTAAAAACCACCGAAACGCAGGCATGGTGCGAGAAAAATACTAATTAATCCACAGAAAAGTTATTCAAAGTTATTCAAAATGCAAAGTAAGATCATAGCACTCTTAAAAATTAGTTATATTAAAAATATGAGTGGATGCAACTTTTCTGTGATAAATGTGTGCAAGAAAAGACACCTGTTACCCACATTGTTCATAACACAACAACTTCTGTGACTTTCTTGTGCGTCAGTCTCATTAACATATATTTTCAAGAGCGCTCACCTGAGTGTCACCCATGCAGATTTGCATGTATTGGCTTCATTTGTATGCATGGGATTATTTATCCACGCGCCTCCTCCACTTATTAAACCGGCTTGTACCACAGCCAGGAAAAGAAATGCATCACTGGGACACCGTCAGTGACAAGACTCCAAAGGTGCCTGCTGGCTCCTGTGCATCTTTAATCCAAAGATATCTGCTCTCCTACTGTGAATCCATCCTCTTCAGCTCACGCAGGTTACAGTTTGTCACTCCCGCTCTTGTGATTCTGCAGCTCACCTCGTCCTCCCACTTAATCCTTTCATTGTGTCACACCCTTCAGCACCTTTCTCTTTCTTCTTCCTCTCCTCTCTACTCTTCCACCTTCTCTAACTCAGGTTTTTCCTCTGGACAGAGCAGGTGAGGCTGCAGCAGTCAGGCCAGTAACAGATATGTTGTTGCTGGCAGTCTATGAAATATGCATGGGGATAATTGTGCGCTTAGGTCAGAGTTTAACAACAGAAGGTAATCTACATCATACCAATGAGCCTCTTTCACTCACAAGTAGGCCACTGTGTGAGTACAGACACAAAAACATAGTTCAGTTTCATGCAGATGAAGTAGATATGTATCTAAGAATAAAGGTCCCATGAATCTGAAGAGGCAGGATTGTTTCTGTGTGTCTTTTTGTGGTCACTCTTTTCAGTGGTATTTTGTTCATCCTATCAAATTACGGCGTGAGAGGGCGCAGAGTGGTGGCAGCGACAACTGACCCGTCGTAGTGTTACCTCACCTGTTCTAGGTTACACTGACTTTACTTCTGGGAGCAAACATGGAACATCGGCATTGGACACGTAGACACATAACGCCTCAGCCAATCATCAGGCTTGAATGTTTCACTAAAGAGAGGTAACAACTGAACAGTCATGCCATACAAAGTAATCATTTAGGTTAAAAAAAAACACAAATTCAAAATTCAATTAATAACTGTGCCGCTGTGGTTTTAATTGTATGAGTCTCAAAGATTTCAATTTGTGCATGTAAATGGAGAATCTCCCTCACATACAAAAGTTAGTGATCTATAAGGATCATGAATATTTCCGTCGGGACTGACATGTTTGACATATTTTGTAGCTATGTGGCTACCTTAGAAAAAACGGAAAAAAAGTAACAAAAGGAAGCAAACAATTTGTAAATTCAAAATATAGACCCTACAAAATACGATCCTCTTGAGATATCTTGTTTCTGTGTTATTTAGCTGAGCATACTGTCACTGCTTTCTCTACTGTTGGAGCAACTATTGTGAGTTTATTTTTTCATCAACTGTTTGTTTTATGTAATGTTTCATGGTTTGGTACTGCTTAGAAGCGCTTGCTTGTTGTAAATAGTTGGAGTAGTTTTATTGTAGTTTTTTGAGGAGCTTTAGTATCTCTGCCTGCTCATGAGACTGACAGGATGCATAAATAAATAAAGCATGCACACTTTGTTTGTTTCTGCATTCCCGTATCGCCTTATTTACTCCATACAACTCGCACCAATCTCAGCTTGTCAAACAGACATAGCTCTGCCAGCTTCACCTCCCAGGGGTATCAGTCAGAGGAGGAGTGAAGGAACTCGTGTTTGCCATCTTAGCAGTGGCCCTCGAGGTACAGCAGCATTTTCGACTTAATAGTATCATTTTTTTTATCCAGTGAAGAAAGACACATCAGCTATTTAAATGACAGAATGGCAGAGTTACTGTCAGGAAGCTGCAAGTCAAACACACAGTGTGTTAAACTTGGGTTTGTTTTTCTATGACTGCCAAACTCTGACAATTGGGATCTTGAAGCATTTCTTTTATTAACTACACGTAATTGCAGAGATACATGTATTTGTCATTTGTTTTCTAAATTTCTTACATTGAACACCGAAAATATTCACACAATGGATTTCCCTTCTTGGTATTATTGATTTAAAGGAACAGGATTGACTCTTGACTGGTCTTGACTTGAGGTGAAGGCCTATTTTGGAATGACGGTCAGCGAACAGGGGTCGTGGACTGTGACACCAACTATCAGTCGCCTACAATGCACCCTTAAGATCTGGTCCCAGGTTAATCTAAATGAGAAGTCCTGTTGCCTTCAACGAAACCAGTCATGAAAATGAGTCATTACAACTATCAGGCTATCAGAAGAATTCACAATATCCCATTTCAGGCCAGCTAACCTGCAGAGATTTCAGAAAGTTATAACCCAAGAAATACTTCATGCATGAACCTCCCTGAAAAAACTTTGTGGGGTTCAGAAGTTCTGGAAAGCAAACTGCTTTCTTCTTTTTCACCTCCTTTAACCCTTAGCACAAAGGACAACATGCATATTTCTTAAAATATCAAATGATCCATTCATTTTCTTGATCATTTGTCCAATTTGGGGTTTCACAGCATGGCACACCTTAGACAGATCACAAGTTTATCACAGGGCCAACACAGAGAGACGGACAACTATTCATGTTGACATTTACTCTTCCCAATTTAGAATCACCAATAAATCTAACATGCATGTGTTTGGACTGTAGTAGGAAGCTGGAGTACCTGGAGAGAGTCCACCCAGGCACAGTGAAAACAGGCAAATTGCACACCAAATGGCCCCAGCTGGCTGATGGATTTGAATCCAGAACCTGCCTGTTGAAAGTGATTAAACCAAGTGTTTCAGGGCAGAATGTGGGTGTGTTTGAGTTCAATCAATACTATAAAAGATATATTCTATGGATGGAAGTGCCAGGGAATCTTTTAAATAATACACAACTCTCCTAAATCTTTTGAGAAGAGGCAGTGCACACATATATGCAGGAAAATGTCCGTGCTGCTAGAAAACGGCTCATTCAAAATTCTCAGTGTGCCCTCACAGTCCTGTCTCACTACACAAGACTTTACACAGTCACCATCCCTGTGCCACTGACACAGGATGTAAGTTGTACTTTACAATCAAGTAGGGAAAGCACTTGCCTATACTGTGGAAGTGATTGTATTTTTTTCCACTGTAATTGGAAAAAAAAGAGTAGATTTTTCCATTGCATAAGATGGTAGTGATTTTAAAACAACACAAGTAATGAATGAAAATGATTTTTATTTGATTATTTGTACATCCCACAAAACTTTAAAGCGACTATTTACAACACTCACCTTTACATTTATAAGCTACTTATTTAGAGCAAGAACTGTACATATTAAAATGCATGAAAGCTGTCTTGACTGTTACTGCTCAATCGCCAAATCAATCATTGTTACACAATGCAACTTAATCGGGATTTTTTAAAAGAGGTATGAAATATTACTGATCGTTGGATGTCTGAGTTTTAAGCTGTTTTCCCCCCTTTCCCCTGACTTATTCCAGTCCTCTGGGAAAGACAAGCACATGTAAACTGATAAGGTGCTTTGTGTCAGTGATACAAGAGAATACAAGTACAAGTTAAGTCTTCCAGTAAATTGGAAAAACAGTCAAGTTTCTTTGAGTCCAACTTACGTTACGTTTTTGAGTCAAGCCGGTGCTCTGAGATTCCGCGTCCTCAGTAATTCTCTTGACAAGCGTATTATCTGTACAACACAGCACACGTCTTCTTTTCTTTGAATATCTCCCGCCTGTTTGTGTTTCGTGCACCTGTCTTCTACTTGTCACACGCTTTTTTGTGATTGCCTCCAAAGTTTCTTTCTTCAGTCTTGTGTAAGCTGTTGGTTGCATTTCTCTCGTCATTCACTTTCTGAAAAGTTTGTCCCACTTCAACTTATCAGCTGTCCGCTCTTTTGTCTCACTTCCCGTCTCTGCACATCAAACCTGCCACACTCTTCTTTATCTTTGCTTTTTACTCAGCTCTTTCTCACCTCAGACCTCAAATCGATGTCGGCCTTTTATTTATTTATTTTTTTTGGACAACTGACACTTCTCATCTCTTTGGCCTAGCAGTGCAGGATCTTGATGAAGGCTTTGCGAAATTCAATGTTGAAAGTGGTGTATATGACAGGGTTGACGGCACTATTGAGGTATCCCAGCCAGGTAACGGCGCTGTACAGAGAAGGTGAGATGCAGCAGCTTCTGCAGTGGGCCTTTAGTACATGGGTCAGAAAGAAAGGCAGCCAGCAGATAATGAACACACCTTTGAAAGAAAGACAAGATGGGGATTACGTCTTTGTGTGTGACAGAAATCATGCAAGGATGTAATTTATTAAATATCTTGTCTAATTGTACATTTGTAGTTTGCACACCCTCATAAAACCACCGAGTCAGTAAATACACAGACAGAAGATATCATCTATCCCAGTTTCAGAGTCAGAACCGCCAAGTCTTATAAATCACACAACAAATGAGCTTGGCGAGAAAAAATACAATCAAGTCAGAAGTCATAAATAATGAAGGCCGTAAAAACTGCTGCTGTGACTGTTAACATTTATCACTGTTTCTCCAACTGAAATAAGGAAAACTTGCTCCAAATTTACATTTAAAATCTTTCATCTGGAAAAAGCTAATTATTTTCAGCTATTCAGAATAGAGCCCTCAGGACACATTTCATCTAGATTTTTCTTCATTCTGCCAAAGGTGATTGCATTTCTTTTTACAATACAGAACTGGCTCAGGGGATTTACTGTACAGTAAACATCTACAGTCACCTTTTATATATTAAAAACATGTCATGATCGCTGGTTTTAACCTATATTTTTGGTTTAATTTTGAATGAGTCTTTTATTGTTCTCTGTATGCAATCTCACCAAACTGTTTTATACATTTTTGACTATGCTATTGTAAAAATACCAAAACAAGATGAAGGCATCTGGCAAATTTGATGATACATGGGACAAGCTACAATTTGACTAGCCTACAGCTAAGAGGCCACTCTCTTGTGGAGCCATCTCAGAAGACAGACACGTTGTCTGCTTTTAAAGATTAAGAAACTTTCCTTTTTCATAAAGTTTATAGTTAAAGCTCGATTAGATGTCCATGAATCTTCCTTTAGTTATGCTGCCATAGATTCAGACTGCTGCGGGACTTAATGTGATGCACTGAGCACTTCTTCTACTATCACCTCTTTTCACTCCCCACAAGTTTATATAGAAGCACACACATACATAGACCAAAAAAGACAACAAACAAACAAACAAACAAACAGGACAAAGCATGGAGACAAAGAACAAAGAAATATCATTAATCAATGTCATCATATTTTTGTCTAATCTCTCTCATAGTGAGTTTTGTCCTGTTTCTCTGTGTTTTACTTTTTCTCTTCTCATTAATCTCACTTGCTTGATTGTTGCGGTTTTCTACAGTACTAAATACCTTATAGTATGCATCGGCACTATATATATAAACCTTAATTAAATTAAATTAAATTAACTTTGTTCTGTGAGCTTAGATGTGTTCTGTGCCTTCACTAGATACAGAAGGATATCTTGAAAAACAATGTCATAGAGACTTAGGAGGTGTCTGGAGGTGGATTTCAGGTAGAAACACTTTGTGAATGCACCAGTGCACAGTGTGACAAACTACAAGTGAAGATTGAGCATGCACACATGGTGCAAAGAACACCTCATCAATAAGTCTGCGTTTCCCACTGCTTACCGAGCACAATAGCAAGCATCTGAGTCGCCTTCCTCTCCTTCTGCTGTGACAGCCTCCCTCTCACCCTTTCCTTGGTGATGCCCCATTTCTCTTTGCCTGCGCTGCGCTCCCTCCATCCCTCACGTCCCCTCATGCCATCCTCAAGGGTGGGAGGACGAGGTGTCAGAGCCGATCGTGTCACGGTTGAGGGGAGAACAGGAGCAGGTCCAACTGAGATGGACAGGGAGATCCGGGGTCGTCCAGATTTCGAAGAGGCCTGAGGAGGAGGGGGAGGAGCCAGACTCTGCTCATTCTGTGGCAGGAAATGACCTGGCTCCACTTCAAGAGGGTGAACCACCGCCTCTTTAACCAGGCTCTGTGTGAGAATTACATAAAAAATAACAATAAAAAGAGAATCTGTTTGGACTGAGTTCTCGCTTAGGTTATGACCCTCACCACTTTCTTGCGCTGTGGGGTTGCAGAGGCAGGTCTCAGGATCAGGGTGCACAGCTTCACATCTTCTGGTTGTGTGCACTTATTCTGAAATGGAAGAAAGCCATGTACATTGAAAAGAAAAGATAATGCAAAAAAGAACTGGAAACTGATAACTCAAAGTAAACTATATTTGCTGGTAGGACAAGAATCTAGTGTCATCTTATAGAAATTACACTGTGCATGAGATGAAGTGTGTATATCTGAAGTTACAAAAGTGGTTTTTGAAAAATCATGAAGATTGTTGTTGACTTCATCTAAACTTTCTATCTCGTTAAAATTGCAAAATGGCTAGAAGACAACTCAAACTTGACTCAAGCTTGATAAACATTAGTTTGGTATGAAATCTACCTTCCTGTGTCGGTGACCTTCTCCTGCTTCAGCCGCACCTTGCGCAAGCAAACCGTGTCTGCGTGGCGGTGCGGTGCGTCTGCCACGTTTGCGCAACACCAGGCAGATCTGCGCATACACCAGCAATGTTACAATGAAGGGAACGTAGAAGGAGGCCACAGATGAGTACACCACAAATGCCGGGTCTGCAAAGCTGCACGTGGTGCCTTCACGATTAGCTAATGGACAGCAGAAAAAAAGAAAAAGGGCAAAGAACGGATATAGTACAAAACCTTTAGGGATAATTGTAAGATTTATCTGTCTATGTGTAAAGTACAAAGTCAAAAGGCAAGAACCTAGAACCTAGGACTTAAACTGGTACAGCATTTAACTATTATCAGAGCAATTATAAAGATAAGTGAGATGGTATTCAAGTAATCCTAAATAGGAATCTATGGCTCTGCTACCCAAAAACTGATGAACAGTCCAACTCAGAAACATGAATCAGTTCTGTTGCACTGATGCACAGTTGAGGTTGGCGGTGGGCAAATCTACTCTATGATAATCATAGTAAAGATGTATGGAAGAGTACAACATATTCAATTATTCTGTAATAGATAGGTGCGAGTTCTCAGAAAGGGCTCACTGAAAGCAGCAGCATGCAGCAGCATGGTTAAGAGCTTGGAGGCGCTTACGACTGCAGTGAATGCTCAAACTAACACCTCTGAGCGTATGTTGGATTACATCAGGAACGAATCCACCCGAAACAACAACTCAGGGAGGAAGCTGGACTACATCTCGGATCAGTTGGCTGCGGTCGTGAGGTCTCAGGATCTGCTCTGTGAGCAACAGAGTGACAAGATCTCGGGATCGATGGCTAATAACATCTTGGAGAAACTCGAAGCTATAAAAAAGGAGATTGAGAGACCAGTGTCGGACTGCTAAAAAACAGCCTGAAATTCTTATGAGTTGTTTGCAAAAGAAAAATCACCATCATTATACGGCTACCCCTTCGGCGCCAGCTGCGGGCTCAAGGCTGGAGCCGATCAAAAACAATCCCTGATAACGACTATGTTGTGACTGTTCCTTCCCATCCCATGCAAGGCCACCTGAGTTGGCTGGAAGACTGTTTACTTAGCCTGGCAGGGCGAAGGACACTGTCTCAGCTTGACTCTGGACATACACACACAAATACACATACACTGATATGCACTCACTGATCCCCTTCCCCTCCCAACGTCTTCGAAGCTTACCTCCCCCATCAGGTGGACATCGGGTCAGCTGGAGGCGCAATTCTGCAGCGGTCCCAGATCAGATGTGCACATTGTGTTGATTGTGTCATATCCCCTACCCAACCCTGTGGCTTGTCATGTCTTTCATAATGTTGTGCTGTGGTGGTTCATGTGCTTTTTTTGTGCAGAGGAGTTTTTTTGTTTCCTGCTCCCGTGCTGTCCTACCATGGAGGCACAGCATGAGAGGAGGTCTCTTTTTTTCCTCTTGTACTCTCCCGCTGTTGTGTACATTTCGGTGTTCTTTCTGTAACGCTACCGATCTCCGACTTGTAACCCCAAGTGATGTCTGTAATGTATGTAAGGTCGGGGGGGGTCCCCATCTCACTGCAGGGCAACCTGCTAGCGACAAATAAAGCTGATTCTGATTCTGATTCTGATTAAAGGTGCTGTTAACTTTGGTCATCTGTTTCCACTCCTTGTCAGCTATAATAAACATCTGTTGAATTTACCATTAAACTCATTCATTTCTTCTTGATCTTCAAACCTTTTGGAGCGCTTTAAGAACACCATGTTAAAAATGTTAACTCATGAAGTGAAACGCTGTTTTCATTGGAGTTTCATCAAACCCACATTTGCAAGCCACCAATGATGCAACGTGATCCTTTACACACAAACGCTGGCGCTGGAACCGAATGAAAAGCAATGCACAGAGCACCTTTCAAATGCCGTGCTGTAATCTACGAGCAACACATTTCTGTGGAGAGAGAATATTTTTCACAGTTTGACTTACATCATTTGGTGTCTTGCTGCATTTGGACCCACAACTGAGGCTGCCGGATGGCTCTTGCTCACCCTCGCATTACTTTATGTTTTCCCACTTATTCTCAAGTGGCCGCCTTTGAGTTCAGTGCGAGTGCTTTGAAAGCTGAAGTCCCTCATCACCAACTCGTGCTCACTGCTTAGTGAGATGGACTAGACAGCACCAATTCCCAGTGTTTATAGATAAGGAGGTTGGGGTGTGCCTGTACCTAGAGGTGGAGCTGGACTATGCTTCTCTACCTCATAGCTGTCTCCAATAAGTTTAGCTGCTGGGCACCTTCCTTCTGCTACTACTGTGAGACAATTTTAGCCACTGATGATTCCAACATATGGAAATGTCACTGAATGCACAGCATATTATTTTTGTTTTTGAAAGATGAATAATCAAATTTAAGACAGTTTGGATAGACTGTGTTTGTATAAAAGAAGAAACAGTTCACTGAAAAAGTCAAAAAGTATCAGATGGCACTGTTACCAGTGTTGTTCAGCCCAAACAGTAAAGGGCAGGAGATGGCAAAAGAAAGGAACCACACAACCGAAATCATCACCGCCACCCTCCTCCTGGAGCTGTATCTGGTGTTGTAGAGCAACGGCATTGCCACCGCTGTATATCTGCAACAATACATACACACAGACACATTAGCACGCCTCCTACATGTTCACTTATGGTTCTTGTGTCTTGACATGCACGTCAATGCAGAGGAAACAATAGGTGCATTTCTGCACCTAATTAAACCATCCTGCATATTTCATAGTAAATGTGGAGCCCAGACAAACAAATTCACTTTTCTCATTAAAAACAAAAAACTAAAGCTATGAAAGCTTGTTTCACAGTCTAAAGGACACAAAATATAAAACTGCAAGCACATCAAAAACTATTTTGAATTGTTTCTTGTGAATGCAGCTCTTTAGTGTCTGAGCTACCTTAATCCCAAATGTGAGTACGGGGTCAAGTATAAAAACAGAGAGCCATCAAAGGATTTCTTTGTTGTTCAGATGTTATAATATAATACAGTATTCCAATGTCCCCAAAGAGGCACCGACAACATGAAGACAAGTCAAGGACAAAGAAGTGTCTTGCAGAGCTTGACATGGCTCTCCAACATTTGGCAACAACAAGATTTAAGATATAACAATATCACAAGTACTGTAATTTAGTGTGTTTGCATGCTAACAATTTCTACTTAGCACTACTGTGCTTTAAGGGTTTTAATGTATCATGACAATTGTAGTAAAACAAAGACTCTAGTGTAAAACTATAAGTGTAAAAAAACAGTTAAAAACCCCATTTTAGTTTACTGAAATTAAAAAAAGCAAAAATTATATGGGATACCTAAAATATGAAATAGTCTCTTGAGTTTTAGATTCCCAGTTTAGTCATTTATTTTGTCTGGCATGAGGAGCCATTAATAGTATTATATAGACTGGGGCGTCAACATGACTGTGGGTAAAGTATGTTACACAAAGCATTTTGTTTGGATGGTAATACCTAATCTTGCTCCTGATAAATACCCCCTGGATTATAATAAAAAACTGAACTGAGATTTAAATTAAAAGTTGTTCTTTAATATTATCCTTAAGTTCAATTTCAGAACATGAAGCCTGAAGTAAAATACTAAATAATGACTCCACACTAGCTGCACAAACATTATTTAGATTTGTCCTATTTCTTATTTTGCAAAATACACTGGATGAAGTTGCATAAAAAGTGCTAGAGTTCATTAAATCAAAGCACTTAACCTCAGCTCTGTGTCCTTGTAATGGGTCACTTTGGGGGCTTTAAGCCCTGACAGCTTTGCTACTGCATTATATATAAATTACTCTCTGTGGATTCAACAAAAACAATTTAGAGACTATCCTTAGATGCAATGACAAATTACACAAAACCAAAGTGGTGCAGTCTAAATGTGTTACTTTGTCGGAGGAATTAGGACCCAATTGCAGACTGTCTGCCCGCTGGGTGTCTGGCCACCTCTCGCCGGACCATTAAGAGGGCATCAGGTGGAACACTTAATCAGGTTTTTTTTATATGTTTAGAGATGACTGGAGCAGAAACAAGTTTTTATTTGGCTACTCAGTGACAGCTGGATGATGGCAATGCCTTTAGTTAAGTTTTTAGTGGGGTTTGTATAGGTAATGTATGTAAACGCATGCTCTTTGGTTAGCTTTTTTTGTGTAGCCCAGCCAAGACAAATAAAGGCCAAGATTAGGTGGAAGAAATACCATACTGATTTACTGTCATGTTAGTTGGTTAAAAATGTAATTTTAAGTAGTTTATAAAAGAATAACTTGTTCTCCTGCTGAAGGGGAATTCTCAAGAGGAAGATAAATTGTTAGAATGGAAGTGAGATGAGCTCAACAAATAAGAGGAGACACAAAGAGAAAAGAGAACAAACAACCAGTAAAGGTGATAATGTGAGAGTAATTTTTAGGCAAGCGTCCACCTGTCGATGCTGATGGCGCAGAGGTTGAGGATACTAGCTGTGCACATCATGACGTCCAGGGTGAGCAGGATGTCACAGTGGATGAGGCTGAATCGCCACTCTCCCACCACCTTCAACAAAGCAAATAAGTTTTACTCACTCATAACTCACTTTATTTTATTAACCTGGTGTCATGTTTTGTACATTTTTACTCATGTGCGGCAAATCAATATTAACCAGGCTGGTTCAAACTTTTGCTTCAAATATTTAATTTGTTTTTTAATAGTTTATTAAAGATCATTACTTCCTTTTGAAATTTAACTAAAAAGACTGTCAAAACGAAAAAGACAAAGGATTTGCCTTTACCCTAATAAATAATGCAGAAATAAGTATTTTGCACTATAACAGTGATTGCTGTGCACCAAGGGATTTTTAAAAAAAATCAAGTTAGTCCCTTGGATCTAAAAAACCAATCATGATTCTTGACTAAAACAGAGTAAAACAGTATTTATAATTACTAAATAATTAATCAGTAATATAATCAATAGCCAATCTGATATGTGACAAAAGTATGTGTTATTTAATAGCCAAAAATGCCGAAACACTCATTGATCCGATCTTTCTTTGAATAGTTTATAATAAAATAAAGATAAGTAACCGTGTAACATCACGCTGACTGGTCTGGTAAATGTGAGTGGGTATTTTTTTGTTGTTTGAAGTTCAAAAAGAGGACCCAACTACAGAACACAGAGGCAGCACCTACACAAACAAAAAGGATAACTTTAATTAAACTCAGGACAAACAAAGGGAGATGGTAGGACAGAAAGTGCCTGGAGAACTGATGACAACTAAGACAAATTTCAGAAGTCAAAAAGAAAAAAAAAGAATAATCAAGCAGAATAACTAACAGAAAGAAAGGAAAAAGAGAATAAAACAAAGGAAGCATAATAAGCAAAGACACACAAGGGAAGCTTTTTTTTTGTTTTGTTAATAAAACACGAAGGGCAAATCAAAACGCGAGAAGACCTGACAGGTTATTCCTAAACAATATTCACATTATTAATAAGTCATATTATTTTCTTGATTTCTATACAAAATTTATCCATGGTGTCATTCTGTTAACTTCATACTAATGAAGATGTATTTGTATTATTCATTTTCAACCAGCAGTCCACAAACCAAAGCTACGGAAATTACTATAAGATGCCAGACAAAATAGCATATGGGAAATTCTGGAAGGCTGGTTATCAGTCGGCTTATATTCTTCAGAAAAAACTAACTTTTCTGCTGATTATCTAATATATTATTGGTGTCATTTGTTTTGTGTTTGTTCAAAAAAGGCTGAAAACTACCAAACAGTCTTGATTTCCATTGCATCTAATGATTTGATTCTCTCTTTTTTTGTCTTTCTTCAGAACCACAAAACATAAAGCAGGAAAAGAAGGGAAAACAAACAGAAGTGCACACACACCTCCAGGTATACGCCCCAAGGCATGACCAGTGTGGCCAGCAGCAGGTCAGAAACAGCCAGTGAGACGATGAGGTAGTTGGTGGTGGTCTGCAGGGCACGTTCTCGCGACACCGCCACGCACACCAGCACATTACCAAACACCACGCAGAAGATCAGGAGGACTAACAGCACCGCATAGAAGTTGTATGGCGGAGACGAGGGTGATGCAGAGCTGGTGCAGTTGGAGGAAGTCAGCAAAGAGGAAGAGGATGTAGGGAAGGATAAAGGGGAGTACGAGGGGTCATTGGTGACATAGACAGAGAAATTATGTTCAAGGGAGGAGAGAGGGAAGGAGGGAGAGGAGGTGTCGTCTGACTTGTTGAGTAAAGTCATCTTGCTCCAGTGAACATGGTCAGGCTGAAAATTAATGACACAAAAAAGCAGGAGAAAAATAATTACTGTGGGGCCCTTCATGGCCCACTGTGCATTTGATTCAGTCTTTTAAAATAGATCCAAAGACGAGTGGCTACTTTTTCTGACAGGAAAGGAGAATGAGGGAAAGCTTATTATTGGAACTTTGTCTTTGGTCTCACCTCAGACAGACAGTTTTGTAACCACACAAAGGGCACAGAGTAGAGGAAAAGCATTGGAGGTAACAATACTACTCAGGTACACAGCAAAAGTCACCTGAGTTTATCTAAAACTCTCATGCTCTTAAACAACAGCAAGTCTGCAGCTGCCAGAGCAAAAACTAAAACTGTCGAGAGCAGATTATGGTCCGTGTTTTGGGTTATAAATCAGATGGAAGCCCCACGTTTTCACTAATTCTTTTATTTACAGCATGTTTTAAGTGTGATATAGATTCTCTGCTGGGGGTATATTTTTTATATGTGTAGCTTACTAAAACCACATGAAGCACAAACTGTGCATTGCATTGTCAGAGGAATGTGTTTAAATTAGTTTGATGCTGCAGAAACTGTATAAAATGTTAATGTACTTCATTCTAATCTGCTGCTTGAACTCTTTTACGCCACTGAAACTGCAACTATTGGAACACAGGATAATGTCTCTGTCAAATGATCCATGAATTCAGCTTTTAGATTGGTGCGTTGCTGCCAAAATGACACCTTTCATGTAAACGCATAGGGGAAATTAGACACGCACAAGTTAAAGCAGGTCATCTACTAATCGGGAGATCGATCGTTCAGTTCCTGCCTGCTCCAGTCTGCATGCAGTATGCTTGTGCAAGATACTGAACCACACGTTGCTCTCCAAACCATCCATCAGAGTATTTGCTAGAAAGCACTTTAGTGTAGAAAAAAAAGTGCTTGTGTGAATGAGGTATTTTGTTTAAAGCCTTTTTAGTAGAGGAGAGTGCTATATAAGAACCAGTCCACTTACCACTTACATGTGTAATGTAATACTGACTGGACATCCTGATACTCACTGACCAGCATGCTTCTGAATTAATGGCAAGACAAACACACTTCATATATAAACTATAATTGCACTGTGACAGCTTATAGCATTTATAAGCTGTATGGATGCTCATCACTGACTATCAGTATTCTGTTTGTTCTGACATGCCTTCCACCCATTAAAGATTTAACAAAGTCAGTCATATTTGATCAATTATGTATGTATTATCAGTGTTCAATACACAAAGGTTTTACCTACATAACCTGTCCATAGCATAAAAAGAATTACTGATGATAGGTCAGTGAGAGAAACACTAATCCACATGTGCAATGCATGCATTAGTGTGTTGGGTGAGCTGTGTGAAAACATTAGTTTATTAATTGCCTCGTTTTTGTTTGTATTTTTAGGATGCATTATTCACTGACTGCTCTCTATAAGCCATGCTCTCCCTTGGCGATATTGATGCACAGTGGTACTGTAATCCACAGCTAGTTGATGTAATTCAATTTGAAGGGTGAACTAAGGACGGTGCAATTCTTTTGACCAAAGGGCCATCAGGAGTAGGGTGTTTGTTCAAGCTGTCGCTCAAACCCAGTTTGTGGGCTGTACAGAATAATTCATGAGAAGTTGCCCAGAAATAAAGTAATGCTCCATATTTTTGGGGGGAAGAAATGTGGATTGTTGTCAGCATACAGATGAAGTGCTGAGAAATTGATTTTTGCTGCACAAGTTTTGCATCATAATGTTGCAATCTTTCTGTTATGAGAAAAAAAAAAAACCCTATCAATTAGGTTTCATGTGAAGACTTTATTCTAATGTAACACTGAAGCTGATGGCAGGCTATGTTCTGTAAAAAGATGCAAATGACAAGCATGTTCTTTAGGAATCTTTGTTTTTAGGGGAATCATTAGACTCAGCACCCCAGTATCCTGAAATGGCATGTAACACTCATTTGTGTGTCATTGAAAGAATTTATTGTTTGTCGCATGTGGTTTCCAACCCAGTAGTGTCGACTGATAACGATCTTAATCATGAGCCGCACCCTAATCCTTACCATAAAATGACATCTGAGATCTCAAAACATAGCCACGACTCATGAAACAGCAGGCTATTAGACACAGCAAATGAGCTTAAATGAATTTTAAACCCATTTGAAACAGAAAGAGAACTTTTTCTGTTGTTTTTGTTGCAGTTTGTTGCAGAAAAAAAATCTTAAAACCAATTCCAGAGGGTGAGAGAACAACCTTAGCTTTGTCATTTACTAAAACAGACAAATATTTAGCTTTAGACAAAAAAAGGAAAGCAATACGCTTAATCAATGAAAACATTAGTAACGACACATCTCATCTAAACCAGCCTTTTCTTTGAAACCTGCGATTAGTAACCTGGTACTGATGTCTTTTTGCAGAGAGGAGACATGATATAGATATATGAGAACTTCTCTTCCCCGCGCTTATAAGTCTTTGGCTCTCTTCTGTTACACTCAAACACAGAGGCTGTACGACAGCATGCAAAAAGCTGCATGAAATATTTATCGGCAACAGGAAGTTGAAACGGACTACTGAGTGGCAGCATCACAGTTTGAATTTTCCTGTTAGTCCAGAGGTCATGAATGAATTCAGTGAGACTTTTACCACCTTACCACCACCCGCTCCAGCATGTGCATTACATTACAATAACTGACTGAATCTGACCTCTACTCTGCATTGTTAATCAACCCATATCCTAGACAAGTTCAACTGAAATAATCAATAGACAAACTACTGGCAACAGCATCTAAAAACATTCTCATGTGTATTGATTTCACAAGATACAATCAGAGATCTATATAGCAAATTTCCAACCGCCTTGACAATATGGAACTACAGGGAGTGCAGAATTATTAGGCAAATGAGTATTTTGTCCACATCATCCTCTTCATGCATGTTGTCTTACTCCAAGCTGTATAGGCTCGAAAGCCTACTACCAATTAAGCATATTAGGTGATGTGCATCTCTGTAATGAGAAGGGGTGTGGTCTAATGACATCAACACCCTATATCAGGTGTGCATAATTATTAGGCAACTTCCTTTCCTTTGGCAAAATGGGTCAAAAGAAGGACTTGACAGGCTCAGAAAAGTCAAAAATAGTGAGATATCTTGCAGAGGGATGCAGCAGTCTTAAAATTGCAAAGCTTCTGAAGCGTGATCATCGAACAATCAAGCGTTTCATTCAAAATAGTCAACAGGGTCGCAAGAAGCGTGTGGAAAAACCAAGGCGCAAAATAACTGCCCATGAACTGAGAAAAGTCAAGCGTGCAGCTGCCAAGATGCCACTTGCCACCAGTTTGGCCATATTTCAGAGCTGCAACATCACTGGAGTGCCCAAAAGCACAAGGTGTGCAATACTCAGAGACATGGCCAAGGTAAGAAAGGCTGAAAGAGACCACCACTGAACAAGACACACAAGCTGAAACGTCAAGACTGAGCCAAGAAATATCTCAAGACTGATTTTTCTATGGTTTTATGGACTGATGAAATGAGAGTGAGTCTTGATGGGCCAGATGGATGGGCCCGTGGCTGGATTGGTAAAGGGCAGAGAGCTCCAGTCCGACTCAGACGCCAGCAAGGTGGAGGTAGAGTACTGGTTTGGGCTGGTATCATCAAAGATGAGCTTGTGGGGCCTTTTCGGGTTGAGGATGGAGTCAAGCTCAACTCCCAGTCCTACTGCCAGTTTCTGGAAGACACCTTCTTCAAGCAGTGGTACAGGAAGAAGTCTGCATCCTTCAAGAAAAACATGATTTTCATGCAGGACAATGCTCCATCACACGCGTCCAAGTACTCCACAGCGTGGCTGGCAAGAAAGGGCATAAAAGAAGAAAAACTAATGACATGGCCTCCTTGTTCACCTGATCTGAACCCCATTGAGAACCTGTGGTCCATCATCAAATGTGAGATTTACAAGGAGGGAAAACAGTACACCTCTCTGAACAGTGTCTGGGAGGCTGTGGTTGCTGCTGCACGCAATGTTGATGGTGAACAGATCAAAACACTGACAGAATCCATGGATGGCAGGCTTTTGAGTGTCTTTGCAAAGAAAGGTGGCTATATTGGTCGCTGATTTGTTTTTGTTTTGTTTTGAATGTCAGAAATGTATATTTGTGAATGTGGAGATGTTATATTGGTTTCACTGGTAAAAATAAATCATTGAAATGGGTATATATTTGTTTTTGTTAAGTTGCCTAATAATTATGCACAGTAATAGTCACCTGCACACACAGATATCCCCTAAAATAGCTCAAACTAAAACAAACTAAAAACTACTTCCAAAAACATTCAGCTTTGATATTAATGAGTTTTTTGGGTTCATTGAGAACATGGTTGTTGTTCAATAATAAAATTATTCCTCAAAAATACAACTTGCCTAATAATTCTGCACTCCCTGTAGTATAAAAGGTGGGTTTGGTGAGTAAATCTGATCAACGTTATCACCTTGAATTTAAATTTATGTCTTTTAGCCTTGATGTAGCCTAACTGGTGCAAGGGAGCCAGCCCAGGACAAGTCCAACATAGTATGTCACTGTAAAATGCATATTACAAACTAACCTTTTTAACCTGCACTAAACTGCTTAACACATATTTTATGCAAGCACAAAATTACGATATTATGATTCAGTTAGTTTTAAAACATTCAAGAAAACTTGATTCAGCAACACATAATGCATAGATCCAATATCTGATTTAAAAACTCCAAAATGAATAAGCACATGACATAGATTTAAAATTCCAGTTTATAAAATTGCAGTCCTTTCCTTTGAAAATAGTTTCATTTTCCTCCCCTGTCCTCTCTTACAATTTTCTGTATCACTCAGGGTTTCACAATAACATGTTTTTCCCACTCTGATTTCGCCTGCCACTTTAAAAAGATTATTCCATTCATGCTTCCACCTCTTCTGCCTATATACTGAAGTACCACAACCACAGGTTTATATCTGCATGATGTGTTCAAGGTGTAAGCAGGCCATGGGATGTCATTATTTTCTTATTACAGAGAAACTATCTCCATGCAGTCACTGGAAGCACATGAAAAATTCATTCATTCGACAGTATGTATTAGCCTGCCTATCAGATTTTATTGCTCATTAACTTAAATTGTCAGATTGATGTTCTGGATTGATCTGACCCATTGTAACCTCTGTATTTGTATATATAGTAAATACTGTAAAAAATGCAGAAAATCAAAATGTTATTTTTATTCAAGACAATTTGTAGACACAGCTGCAACATAAATTGTAATAAGATGATTGACAGATCATGTAAAAACTCTTTAGTTGCAATCTCACTTGCACACTAGAGAATCACTTGTTTCCAGTATAGATTCTTAGCCATTTTCCTTGACATCTTTACTTGTTTTTGAGCTCACTCTCTCAACACCAAACACTTAAAGCAAGAATATTTAATTAAAACATTTGTTTTTCAAAACTAAACAACTTTCCTGCAGTCATATTTGAGCAACTGTAATAAACCCAGCTCATCTCACCTCAGTCTCTTTCACAAATTAGTTTAAAAACATCAAAGAGCAAGATGCCCCAAGACAGAGTGCAAAACTAGGAAAAAGCTATTTGCCAGTGACGGCTGCAGTGCTTCAGTAAAGCTGCTGACGCACTGCAGTAATAAGAATGAGAAGATGAAGTCTTCAGACAGTGCTGTGGCATATTTTGCCCCAAGCAACTGATTGTTTATTTTATTTTATTTTTTCTTGAACTGAATTACAAAAGTTACATTCAACGTCGAATACTTTTAACACAAATTATCAAGAAAAAGATTTAACTTGCGAGGAATATTTCATGACTAACAATCACAACATAAACACTTCCCAGAAGCTTTATTCACAGAATTATCTCCTGTTTTTAAGCAAAGTAATTCTTGTTTTGCAATCCAAACACAAAGTGAGACCTTGGGCTAAAGATGCAGAAGAGTGTAAAGAATCAGCTATGTCGTTTTAAGAGAGGGAGTACATCACATTGATAGCTGGGAAAAATAATACCAAAGTTTAAAATGTTGCACCTACTGCAACAGGGTGGTGAAAAAAACAAGCCTCAAGGCCTAAAATCATAAGTAATGTGTGGTTGATGAAAACAGTGTTGCAAACATGAAAACTCCATGTGACCATGACAGACTCTTCTATAAACCCAGATAATGGCCTTTCATTAACTCTAACATGCCTATTCACTCAAAAATGTGTCTGGGCAAGACACACATATGTATTCATTCCGGGTTTTTCAATTAATGATGATAAGAAGATGTAATTATAAGAAATGTTTATTTTTAATTAATATCTTTGTGGAACAATCCCTATAAAGAACATTTAAGTCCAAAAACATGCCTATCTAAGAAAAACAACATAAAATTCAATAAAAGATTTATTTGCACAATTTAATGTTTTTATACACTTCTGAAAAGATTATTTTTATTCATTTTGTTATATTATTTATTTCAGTGTTTGTGAATACCACTGATTTCTCAACCACTTTCTCATAAAACAGTCAACTTCTGCAATGTGAACCTTAACAAGATATTAATTAATATGTTTACACAACACTGAAAAAAATACAAGCAGAATACAAAAGGAGAGCCTTAGTGGGTTAAAGTTATGAATAAGTAAGCCTATTTGGCTCTGTCTAGTACATGTTGTTTGACCTACTGCCAAACTAAAGTGATGCCTTGGGCAGATTTCAGTGATTGGAATTAAAAGGCCGCCATTAATCAGTGCATTAGTTTTACTTCACATTAAGGTGCAATCATCTCTGCTACCATAAACTCATTTTCACAAACAAAAGCAAACCATGCATACATAAGTACAGCAGCCTGGTTCCCTGAGATTCCCACTTAGTACAAGCTAAACAACTTCTGTGAATGGATGTTTGTATAACTTGCATATTTATCATCTTAAATTGAAATGATAAAGTAACTTCCCAGCTCATCACTTTGTCCCAGTGGTGTATATTTTCTCTGATTAATTTTATTTACACTCACTAGCCACTTTATTAGTGCAGCAATTCAAGTCCTCGTCCACACAGCTATGTAATCAGCCAATCACATGGCAGCAACTCGATGCATTTAGATATAGAAACTATGTCAATACACCCTGCTGAAGTTCAAACTGAGCATCTGAATGAGGAAGAAAGAGGGCTTTGAATGTGGAATGGGTTTTGGTCCCATATGGCCAAATAAATCAAGGGTTTCAGAAACTGCTGATCTACGGATATTTTCCTACACAACCATCTTTATACTTTCTAGAGAACAATCTGAAAAGAGAAAATATCCAATAAGGACAGTTCTCTGGGCAAAAACTCCTTGTTGATAACAGAGGTGAGATGAGAATAGATTGCTTTGAGCTGCGAAGAAGGCAACAGTAACCAATAACCAGTTGTTACAACCAAGGCACACAGAAGAGCAACAAATCTTGAAGCCCCAGCATACTAAGTATTGTTGTTGGCCAGGTCCATCTTCTGCTTCAAATAGGATAACATGCCATGTCACAAAGCTCAAATCCTCTCAAACTGGTTTCTTGAACATTACAATGGGTCCACTCAGATGGAAGATTCACATTATGGATCTGAAGCTGACAAATCTGCAACAACTGGGTAATGCCATCATCTCAATATGGACCAAAATCTCTGAGGAATGTTTTAAACACCTTGTTGAATCCTTACCACAAAAGATTAAGGTCATTACTAGTTATGTGTGCCTCAGAAAGTGTCCTGTGAGTGCATTTACTCACTATAAATGACAATTACAGCCAGAAAAGCCTCCATCCTCTTCTGCTAATCCAGTTCAGGGTCACAACTGAGCTAGAGCATATCCCAGGGTGAGAGGTGCCATACACTGTACAGATTACCAGTCTAACACAGAGAGACATTCACACCTACGGCCACTTTAGAATCAACAGTTAACCTTATGTGCACATCTTCGGACTGCTGGAGAAAACCGGAGTACCCGAAGAAACTCACACAGACACAGGGAGATGATCCAAACTCAACACAGCGAGGAATCCTGGAATCAAACCCAGGTTCATCTTGCTGTGAGGCAACGGTGCTAACCAGTGCGCCACCATGGCACCCTATTTTTTGACAAACATAGATGAGCAATGCCACAAAGCATTGAAAATGGAAATATTTTTAAAAAAGTGAAAAAGTGTAGAAAAAGTGGAAGGTGGTTTGCAATCCTTTGCAGTTAATATTTTTGTAGTAAAAGACGTCTTACTTGACTAACCTTAATACAATTAGGAGTATCACAACAAAAATTAAAGTTGTTTACAGATAAAAAGCTAAAAATGGGGTGGTTTTCAGATTTGTACCACAGAAGTATCTAATCCTGATTTTAGAATATGAGCGCATTTGTCAAAATGTAATGAGACGGTTATTTTCATGCAAGAAGCAACAAAGTGAGACACCCCAGATGTTTCTCGCTAAAAACACACGGCTGTGATTAAAGCAGCTGTTATGATGCAACACCTTTGACAGTGTTGCTCATTAAAACCTTGATTTGTGCAGATTCACATCCATGATGGGAACGAAAAGTCGAATCTGAGTCTGAGCAACATGAGAGCCATAACCCTCGCTCTCTCACATTCATAGAAAATTTTGTGAAAAAAAAAAATGGTTGCACTAAAAAGTCGGGTCATACATTTCAAATTCAGAAAGAAGCATCAAACAGGCACAATGTGCTTGGAGATAAAAACGTGTGAGGCCACTACATGTAAAATAAAACAAGAGCCAATTTAATAAGGGAAATGAATTCAAAATGTGATTAATCTCATTTATTAGTGAACTTAATTTAGTATTACTGTGGTGGTTTTTCAGCTGTTTTATTATGAACTATGACAAAGTAACCAGCTTCATCTCATCTGCCCCCAACCCAGCCTCGGGCTCTACATTTGGGCCATCATTTGCTTCAATGGACCACATGTTTAAACATTCATGAGTTAAAATGCATAATTAAACATGGATGGAAACCTGTTTTCCCATATGGTGCGATATAGGATGTAATGAGACTGATGTGAAAAGACATGAGTAAATTGATCCTGCAGTTTACATTTAGTTTAGTTTGACTCTAATTAACAGCGATAAATAAGCACTGGTAACAGATGTTATTTTTTTTTAATATTATGAACTAATGATACCCAATTGTTGCTGCAACAGTCAAGTTTGTAACTTCTAGTTGGACTATGTAATCAGATTGCAAGTAGCAGTTTTACTACATTTTCTAATCAGCTCACTCTTTCAAAACTGTGCTGGCGGATGCCCTTGTTGTCCCAACTCAGTAGCATTCACAAGCCTTTTTCTCTCTTATCTCCCTCTCCTCCTGCCCAATCTCCTGTTTCTCTTCCTCTGCTGGTTGCTCCTCTCTGGAGACACTTGACAGGTCTATTACATTCTTGGCCTTGTCTGCCCCCAATTCAACTGCAAAAAAAGGCGCATAGAAGAGAAAGAAAAAAAAATATGCGTTCAAATTTTCTCTCAGCTTTGCTAAGGCTGTGAGTTGGCCTGCTATAAATCTTTCATTTCTTTCACTGAGAGGGAGGAACGAGTCCCAGCCACTGGGAATGGTACGGATGTTCAGCTGCAGTATAATCAGCTCTCTGCTGAGATGAGGCCAGTAAATATTCAGCGTCTTAACCCTACTTCAGCTCCCAATTACTCCCTGAACTCCCTCGGCTCCTTTTTTCATATGTTTTTAACGAGCAGCTATTGACTTTTGGAAATAAATAAAAACAGAGCATGGTCCATTTGTGTATTTTGTTACACAGTGGAGAAAAAATAATCATTTTTAGTACTTAATTAAGCCACAGAAGACATATATATATATATATGGTGGGGGTTTTTTTTCAATTTGTTTGCTTGTTTAAGAACAAAACTCTAACTCTACTTAGAGAAGTCATTAGTATATTAGTGGTGCAATAGGGATTCACAGCCCCCTTATGGTAATATATGATCAGTCAGTAAGTACTCAATAAGTAATAAGAATCTTGTGTGTGGTTAGAAATACCAATAAATTGATTAACAAGTGGGAGAAGGAATCATTTGCACCAATGTGGCACATGAGAAGATGTGATCCCCAGGGTGACGCTCCACACCAAAAACAAACATCTTTTATTCAAGAAGCAATTCGACATCTTCTCCATCTTTTATTTAAAATGAGAAACTGCAGCGTTTGGAAGCCACTTCTAAGCGACTGCTGAGGATAAACAGTTTCAGTGTGAACATACTGATAACAGCATCCTCTCCATTTCGTTAAGAGTCAAAGTGAGCAATGATTTGTCACAGTGCCCATATGGCACAAACATTTAAAGTGTTAACAGAACCAGGGTTAGCTCCTGTTTACAGACTTAACCACATGTCCCCTGCCAAATCTACAAATTTTCACCATTCTAAAATGCACATTTGAGGGAATACAGCATTACTGAAACACATCCTTCAGCTGTTGAGAGAACTCCAAACAAATATAATGCCACTTTCCAACCACTAGAGGGTATCCCAAATGAGAACTTCACATATACAGTAAGATCTGTTTCTGCAATTCATGTGGAGACAAGTTGATTTTATTTCTGCAACACGCAAAGACTGACGTAAAAAAACTATAATAAATGAAAATATGGTAAAGTTGACAATCATGCTCAGGCTCTCCAATAACATAATCAAACTAAGGTGAGTAAATAGATTCATAATTTCAAGCAACCTATGGAAGAATAGTAACATAATAGGCTAAAATAAAATTACAAACATCTTACATATCTGAAAATACATCCACAGAAAAAAAGAACGTAAGCTATATAAAATGTACATACTGTTAATCATACAACTACTGGAATCTTTTTATAAGATTTTCTTTGACAGGATTATTATGGAACAGAGTGAATGAATATGTAGTTTTTGCCATCAGCATTATTATTTTTTTTAATAACAGAAACACGAAAACGTCAGTATATTTATGAAAAAAATAAAGCATTAAATGAGCAATAATACGAGACATACTATTTGAGGCATGCCTTCATTTTATTTTGAATTCCGGGTAATAAGCACTTATACACTCATATGACTCCAAACATGTATTAACCCCAAATCCAAGCAGTGATCACCCTGTCCCTACTGGCGTTCATCCGCACAACGAACTTGTCAATCTTGTATATTGGCACCAAGAAGAAAAAGCAAGAAAAATCACAGAAACGCGTTGAAGGCATGGCAACAAGTTCCCCTTAAGATGCTGCCAGTCCTATCTGAACTGACAGAGGTTTCTATATTTAAAAAAATAAATAAAACAAAAAAGAATAAATCTGCTTTTCAATTTGCTTTAAAGCGGTTACTTACCCTATGGTGCTTCAGATGCTCACATTTAGCTTCGCTCCCCTCTCAGGAACAGCACCGGCGAGAAATTGGCTGTCCGTCCGCGGCATCCAATCAACAATTTACGGCAGACCTCCCCCCAGATTGACCTCAGTCGGTGGGCGTAAACACCATCAGGGGTAAAGTCCCCCTCCTCTGTCGGGTCAGTGCTGCGGGGGTCTGACAGGAGATGGAGGAGGATGGAAACAGTTTGAGGAGAGAAGAGGAAGACGAAGAGGAGAGGAGGGGGTCGTGTAGGTTTTCACAGTTTCAGTTAAGAAATAAATCACAGAACCAACTTGCGCTCACAGCAGACAGACTGTAATTCCATTGGTTCAGGTTGATATTAGTGGGCGGAGCAAAACCCAAATCGCACCTCGTATTTATATTTCTGTTCTATGATTTTAACTGTGTGGTTTGTGCAATGTTGTTTTCTGCAACTGCATATTTTAGTTTACAGCATAGGGTAATTTTATTAATAATGAGTTACAGTATTTTAATATCATTCCTTCTAATATTTAGGTTCATCATTATAGGTACTTGGAGAAGATTACTTTGGTTTCTACTATCCCGACGATGAGACTGAATGTAGGTCAGGATGCAGAGTAGGTTAAGTGCATAGTTTATTTTTTTTAAATTTATTATTATGTTTCCATTAATTTATATTCACCACCCAGCCCTAAGAAAGAAAATGGTGAACACTACTGAACTAGAAATCAGGGTTATAATAGTACTATCCAGTGTTGGGTGGCATTACTCTTAGTTTGTTGTTATATTCTAAGCTCCTATTAAAAAGTACTTTATTCTATTCCAATTTTATTTTATTTATAACGGGTCAATTCACAATATTTGCCGCATGGTGTGTAATATAGATTATAGATTAAAGACCCTAAGCTATTAGAAAGAGAAGAAAAACTCAACAACCAAATGCCACCTCCCACGAGGAAGCATTTGGCAGCCGTGGTGAAGATAAAACTCCCTTTTAACAAGAAGAAACCTTCGGCAGAACCAGGCTCAGCGAGGGGCAGCCATCCACCATGACTGTTTGGAGGTGAGGGGAAAGAGAAGGAGAGCAGCAAGAGACATGACAAAAAGCACTCTATGGGAGAGAGAGTTCAATAATTACTAAAGATTAAATGCAAAATTGGTGAAGAAACACAAAGAGAGTGAAAAGAAATGCTTAGTCATGGGAAGTAAGCAGCAGTGGGATTCTTTACTGGTAAGAATAAGATCGTTCATTTACCTCATGAGAAACAGCTTCAGCCAAACAAAAAGCTCCTCCTCAGCAGGCCTTGCAACCAGTGTAATGGGAATACTTGCAGGTACTTCTTCATAACGTAAAGCTCTTTAACAGCCGAGAGACATTTTTTATAACCCCAGCACAGAATGATGTGAATACATCTGTCCTCTCTGCCTTCACATTAGTTGACCTGACTGACACAACCATACCTTCCAGTAGTACTAAAGTCTATCTTTTTATATTGTATTTATTATTTATGTGTACCAAGGACAAGAGACAGAAATACTGCATTTTTTTCTTTTGTCACAAGAAAAGAAATGTGGAAACATATTTAACAGAACTCATCTGAAAATGTAACTAAAACACGGATAACAGAATATTACCTGTTATAACAAAAAAATAATCTGAGTATTCAAATGCATTACTTTGGAACAGTGTTGAGTGTGGAACATTATACCAACTCTATTATATTTAGATGGAGAATTAGATAAGATCAACAAGAGCATCATATACTGGATGTCTTTTAAATATAAACTAATAACATCCTAAGCCAACAAAAACAGATAGGAACAGTAACTTCCTCGAGGTTGAGCAATCTCAAGTTCCTGGAACTGTTCCAAAAGAACAGAGTTCCTGGGCCAATTCCCTAAAAAAGAAAAAATGCCAGTAGAATCCCATAAAAAAGTGCCCAGTTTTAGAGCAGGACTAATTATGTTTGTTTTGTTTTAGCCTAATTCTTACAGCTAATGTCTGCTTTTATTACAAGTCCCCAAAAGCTGATTCTGCTCGTCTGGAAGTAGCCTTTTCAGTGGGAAAACGCTACGTCCAGAATCAACTTTTTGGGATTTCCTTACCTGGATCATTGTGCATCAAGACATTTTATTGAAGTGGGATTTTTCTTTTGTTTTTCTTTTTTATTATTATTATTTACTCTTTAACTCTTAAGGCTTAAACTTATGCTTTATCGCTGGATACTCTGAGTGAGAAGCAGTTTCCCATATAGGCCGATAGAACTAACTGGAGTCAACTAAACTGGGTCTCTCTTTTCTGTGTTTGTGTTTTTATGAAGTTATCTGACAAATAGCAAAGCATGCTTTGTTTTTAGTCGCAGAACAGCCTATCCAAGAAATCACTGCTTAAGTTTTGGTAAGTAAGGTATTGGAAAATATAAAATAAAAAATACTGGCCAATCTCCTTCCAGGAGGAAGAACTGAACCTCAGCAGCCTTCTTGAAATGCTATCTGCCAGTTATTGACATTTTTAAAAAATTAATTTACATTCAAAAATAAATAAATAACATTAATGATAACAAATGCACAAATACTGCATGCATAAAATAACCCATTACCTCTGATCTAATTTTCTTTCTTCAGGATCCTTTGAGTGTCGTGTCTCTTTCTTATAACATTTCTAATATGGTCACTTCTTGGTTTCATAAAATCAAAATGGTGACTGATGAAACGCGCTCAGCAAACCAATAAGTGACATCTGAATAACAAACTGTGGGACAGACTGGAGGAAATTACTAACTTGTGCAGAAGAACTCAATACTTTATTCAGTCAGCTGCTTTTCATAAATATGCATAATGCTATTTATAGGATCAAGTAAAAAGGTTTGATTCACTTTTTTGACATGTAAATGTTAATATGAAGCAATGAGTTGCCTTATATGAATGCTGATGAAATTCTGCTTTTCATTTATTGTGATGGATCACTTTTAATGATAGGTTTAAAAAAATGCTCCAGAGATTTGGAGTCGAACAGAAATAATAGAGTCCATATGGCAAATCTGATTTAAAAGTGCCATGCAGGAGAAACTGCCACAGCTGTCATGATAAAAAGAAATCACAGTGGAACCGTCCTTCAGGCTGGTGAGTCTTACTATCGCTGTGAGCTGGGAGGAAAGGGGAAAACCTGAGTGGAAAAAAATCTGATCTATGATCAAAATATAAATGACAAGTCAATAAGTTTTAACAAGAATGCGGAGCGGTTACCTAAAAGGATAAGTATATGGATCTATGAAGCAACACATCAATGAATCAATCATAAATACAATATCAAATATGCATATGGCTTTGACTGAAGTGACGCTCAGATCATGAATCAGCTGTCACCACCAGTGCAAAAAAGAAAGTAGTAGTACACTTCTTCAGGTACTGTCAGGTGCAGTTTTGAGATACTTGCACTTACATGAGTAACTTCATTTTATGCTTAGCCTCTTTAAGGATTAAAATAAACACAGAAGCACCAGGAGCAACATTAAAGTGACAGATGAATGAATGCATCACCAATTATAATAAACGAATATACACTCACCAGCCACTTTGTTAGGTACATCTTTCTGCTACTGGACTGGTGGACTCCCATTTGCCTTCAGGGCTGCCTTAACTCTTTGTGACAAAGACTCAATAAGGTGCTTGAAACATTTGTCACAGACTTAGACCCATATTGACATGATAGCATCACACAGCTGCTGCTAATTTGTTGGTGGCACATGCCAAAGGTGATCTACTGGATGGAAATCAGGTGACTGTGGAGGCCAGTTCAGTACAGTTAACTTGTCGTCATGTTCAACAAACCAGTGTGAGATGATCGGGGCATGGGGCATGCTGGAAGCAGCCATTAGAAGATAGGTACGCTGTAGTTATAAAGCACTGGACATCGTCAGCGGCAATACTGCAATACTCCGCCCATTCTCTTTAAACCCTGTAACACCTAGAAATGGTCATGTGGTCATCTCTGAAATACTCAGATCAGCCCATTTGACACCAAAAACCACGCCACATGCAAACTGACCTAAATGACTTTTATTCTCTATTCAGATTGAACTCTAATCAGGTCAGGATGACCTGTCAAATGTTTGTATTAACGAGAAGTTGAAATAGCCGGTAACAGTATGTTTGGACTTTGTACTCTAGCTTCCTCCAAATTAACAATCCACCCCAAAATTCTGACTAAAACAACTGGAATTAATATTTTATGAAAGTTTAACATTTTTAACGACCCATCAGTTCAAAACCTCAGCTAACTCATCGATAAGCAAACTTCCTGGAAGAGCTTTTCAACATCTTTTCTTTTTTTTCCCTTCTATTGAGTGAAATCTAATATATGAGAAATGCATTTTCTGTCGCTATTGTTGATAATCTGTCGATCACTCGGGAATTTGTTTCGTGTGTATGTGAATTAATCTTATTGGTTTAAGAATGATTTTGCCATAGTAAGATTGTTAAACAGTTATCTAAGAAAATTAATTAAAACAAATAGATTTTCAGGGCTCTAAAGAGAATGAAACAGCAGAAAGAGAAAGGTGAGAGAGAAAAGCAGGATATTTAGAGAAAAAACATCCATCCCCTTAAGCCAGTACTGCATGGCACAGATAAAGAGGACTAGGTCTATATAGTTAAACAATATTTGGCAGCCAGAGAAAAAAGTTTTTGTCAGGAAAAGTCATTGCCAAGATTCACAAGAGATATAAAAATGCTCATGGGAACGAATGGATTTGCCAGGAAGAAATCAAGGTGACAAGAGTAAGGTGGAAACCGCTATTTAACAAAGTCCACCTGTCAAATTTGACAGTTTAAAAGCAGCCAATCCTTCCCGCTGTCTCACAGACAGCTTTCCAGTGAAATATGACAAGTATTCAGTTGACGCCACTTGCTACCATAAATTTCACCACTTGGAGACCTAAATGCTTTTGACCTTGCAACTTTCTTTCTTTCCCGAGAAACAAATAAGTTCCTGCAACAAAGTTGTTGCAAGCGTCCCTGCTATGCTTCACACTTGGTGGTATGTGTGTGAATCCACCTTAGACAAGAAGTGTACGAGAAGACAATCCAATAGTTGGCCACTTTAAAAAAAAACAAAAAAACGCATCCTTGCTGAGAATCCAAACCTTTTCATCTTTCCTGCAGTGTCTCTCCCCTATAACCACCACTCCTTCCCCCGTCTCTCATGCACATAACATCTTTCTAATCCCCTTGACTGAGAGAGCACAAGACCCAGTGGCTCCAGGGCACAAAACAGGAGGAGAAGTAAATTAGAGAGGAGAGAGGACTAGAGATCAGAGAAGGAATGAAAAGGAAGAGTGCCTCTCGAGCTGCAAACACAAGCGAAGGCAGAGAAAGAAATGAGAGCAGCTCAGTGCAGAGACAGTTTGATTAATAAAAAGAAAAGAGAGCAAAGTTTTTAATTAAAAATCTTTTTTTTTTTTTATTTAGACAAAATACTTAGGTATTACAAGGAAAAAAAGTTTGAGACAGAGAACTGAACAAGCCACTTTGGACAAGCAGCAAAGGAGATGTTAAGCTGGACACTTGCACGTGAATTAATGAGAATCTTAAAAGGGACGCCAACACTGATGTCTGTTTTATGTCCTCAGCCAATGCTTCTTCTACAAACATGAATAAAACCAAATCCAAAACTCATTTATCAAACTTTAGCAAGACAAAGAAATTAATAATTTTATCACTTTTTTTTTTTTTAAATAAATCAAATAAAACGAAGAACAAAAATGTTCAGTTTCTTCTTTTTTGCCATGGCTGTAACCTTCCATAACTGACATCTTTCACCTGACTTTGGGTCGTTTTCATAATAGTCTTCACACTTACACAAATGGTGTATTATCAGTGCTGCTGGCTGTCAGGACAGGGTGATAACTCATTTCCAGACAGTGCCTGAGGTAGCCGAAGCGAGCAGCAACAAACTGCAGCACAGGAAGTGAGAAATTCAAACAAGTCCCGAGCCAGAGTGTGTGCTTCATTCACAAAGCCCAAGAGACTCAGCAGCACATGGATGATGATGATGATGGTGGAGATGATGAAATTGGTTCCTGGCCAAGCTGGGGCTAACGACCCTCGAGAGCAAAATCTAAAAATAAACCTATACTTAATCCTAACAATAACCTCAAGAAATAAACACTATGTAGTGGACAGTCTGCAGAGCATGGCTGAAAGTTGAAAACGTTTGCAGAGAAACCTGCTTGAGGTGGAGAAATTATATGAATATCAAATATGAAGTCCAATATAAAGGCATCAATAATAACAAACAGTTGACTTATTGCTCTTTCAAGGTGTAGCTATTTATCTGAAAAGGAAAATGTGTTTATGGCTTTCCCTGCTGCTCCTTCATCAGGATGAGGGGTGTGAGTGCGGCTGCACGCTGCATCCAGTGTATAGTTCAGGGGACGACGGTGTAGGGCTGATAGGGCAGCATCTTTTGTCGTGCACTGATTGCATAAATCCAATCCGGTTTGACAAAGTTCAGATTGGTGTTTTCCATCAGCGCCTGTGAGGAAGTCAGAGCAAAAGCAAGAAGCACAGTCATGTCACGTCATGTCCTGCTTGCATTACAAATGGTCAGACAGGCTGAGGTGTAAAGCCTTTAAAACCCTTCAAACTGTACCTAAGCTGCGAATTCAAAAGGCACGCAAATGGCTGGAAACCATAGTGACCTACACTTGAAAGGTACTCGTCCCCACTGCTGCTCAATTTTTCCTGGGAATGCTAAAGTGCTTCCCAGTTTGCTTCAGTGCTTTTATTTGATTACACCTTGCAAAATAGTAGGTGCATACTGTGTAAATGAAAAGGCCTCAGAACTCTGGGGCTGATAACGCTTGGAGTGGAAAATTCAAAGGGTATTTCCTCTCCCTTTCTTTTTTAGTTTTAGCTGTGCGCACTGTATAATAAAGCAACACTTGACACAAAGTTAAGTGAAGCAATTTCCTTTACAAAATTGTCTTGACTGTGGTAGTGAAAGATAAAAAGCTTACACACACAAGTACACCAAATATTAAATCTTTTTAAGCCCCTGTTAGACATGTTTATTTGGTTGTGGCTGCCAAAAACAACTTATTTTCAAAGAAAAGAGGGTTCGACTCACGTCTTCAAAGGAGTCGTGCCACCCTTCACTGGTCACCACGAACTGCACCTTCTCTGTCATGTAGTCCTCGATCACTCTGAAGCAAAGATAGGGACATAAATTACAGTTATAACTGCACTGATTATGTCTTTTTTGGTCCATTGGGAATAACCACTAAAAGTCTTTCTTACCCATTAAAGGCAACAATGTATCGTAACAGCAGTCGTCTGTCATTGTTGGGGAATTTACCATAGAGGAAAAAGTGCTTTCCGCTTAAGAAATCTAGAAGAGAAGACAAAGTGGGAAGCTAAAGATCAAGAAGAGTGGAACACAGTGTGTAGGATAATTGTGAGAAAAGAGGAGAAAACAATAAAGAAAGCAAAACACAAGCTGCCAGCAGCTGGATGGGAACTAATTGATGCATACCTGGGAGCTCGGGGATGGGATGATCCTCTTCAGCTTCAGCGTCTGTGTTTTCATCCGTCGACCCCCCGTACGGATCCTCGTCCTTCACCACCGTTCCTTCTGTTGCTGCTTTCTTCTGTTTTCTCTCCTCTTCCACCCTTTTACAAGGACAAACCTTTTTATCCTACATGTTAACAAGCCTGCTCTCAAAACATGTTTTTTTTCTTGGTATTGTGTGGCCACATTCTAGCAGGGGCCACAGATCTGCTGTCATTTTAGCAGTATCTCTTTTAAAGGCTAATGTGCCCAAAAGCAGTTTATTAAAGAGGCGTTCTGGTCAAGAATTTTATGTCTTCTCCCATAAACATCTTGAGGGAGCAGATAGACTTCCATTTTATTCAATAGTGTCTGTGTAGAAAGCTGGGAGCTGAATGGTGCTGGAAAAGTAGCATAAAGTGGGTTTTTACATTACATCACATGTTTTTACCGCAATGTCTGCAAAAACAATGCTGATTAGGTCAGTAACGCTGGAGGAAAATAGTAAAACTGCAGCTCATCATGACCTAAAAGACAATGAAATGCTCTGGAAATAGTAGGAGTCACTGGGAAAAACTGGCTCAGTGCGAAAGAAAACACGTTATTGTAAAATTATTAATCAAAATAAGACTCAAGCACCCTAACAATCAAATAAGAATTAGTTATCGAAGAATGAGTATTACAAACAGCATAATCAAAATGATTTGTCCTGTTTACCTCTGCAGCTCATCCTCTGTGTCCACTGCAGATTCATCATCATCGCCTCCTGGGAGAATGAGACATTATTTTTTTTTTAAGTGTGATTAAACTCACCAGGTTTGCCTGAAAATGTTGGTAACGAGTTTTATATTTAACTCAATTTTCCCTTCACTGGGTTCACCGACAACACAAAATACTGTGACCGCTCTATGACCCTAATCTTAAACTAATGAAATAATTAATCACACATCTGCTGCTTTAAATTCTGGTCACCTGGAGATGGAGATTTTTATGCTGCCATTATGTTTTCTACAATTCTCATCGAGCACAGATGGGAGCGAAAAAACACCAGGCGAATCTGCTTTTTAATGAGTACCCGAGTACCAAATTAAAGGTGAAACCAGCCAAGCCATTTCTGCCAAAAACACCTTCACAGCATCAATTTTTCAGTTCTCTTGCACCCCGCTGGAACGAAGTGCCATTCTTCCAAAAGATATTTTCTCATTTGGTGCTTTGGTGACGACTGGGTGGAAAGCTGTCTTACACTTGCAAAAGCCACAGCATGTGATTTTCATCATTTTTAGCCATTCGTCGACTCTCTGTATCACCGCAGAATAAAGGTCATCTGAGAACAAATCTGTGAGGTTAAGTGGACCAAGTAACGACCCCCTGACAGCACAAGCCATCAGATCCCATCAGATCCCTGTAGGATTCAGGTTTTTCCTTTAATTTGCACATCTGCCACCACCGTAAAATCCTGTGTTGTTGACGGGGAAAAGAGGTGGTGGTCTAATTAAAATGCCATCTGTCACCATGTATGCGTTTGGTGGGTCAGCCCTTGCTGTCTGTCCTCTCTGATGCACCTCAGCACTTTACTTCTGGCCCTCGTATTAACATAGAAATGAGAATCATGCTCAAGTCCCTTTATGGTGATTACATCTTGCCCCTGTTCTTTTTTTTCCCCCCACCTCAAAATGGATCTACAGTAAGTATGTTGTTCCTGTTCTTTTTATTTATTTATTTTTTTTAAAATGGCAGTGCTGCCATCTCATCCATTTCCAAGTGCTTTATAAAGGTTGTCCCTTTTGTCTAATCCCTGGGCTCTCAAATTGTCCCCTGGCCTCCTCTCTATCCATTCTGTCCTCTTCAGCTCACGTGCGACCCTCTTCTCCATCTCTAGTTATTTGAGCTAACAGAATGAATCATTTTCCATGAGTCTCAGCCACTTACGCTCAGCTCCCGGATCTTTTCAGTGCAGATATACAAATGAAGGTTTACTTGTTTATTCATTAAAATGAATTTAATTAACAAGTATGCTTTAAATTTAGGGTTCCAGACCTTTAGGTTTGTAGTTTCCTTCACTGTGATTGATTCTCACAGAGCAGTTTCCTGGCACAAATAAGTTTATGTAGATTCAAAAGGTCATGCAGCAAATAAAATTATTTTGGGGGATCCTGACATTATATATTCAAACTCTTTAAATTTTTAAAGAAAAAAGTGTTATTTTGTTTTTATTTAAATCTTATACAGCGTATGAACAGATGAGGAAACAAGGCTGTAAATAACCTAAAGCTTATATTGCTCGATAAGCAGACTCAAAGATACACTGACACAGGTCTGTGCATCACAGTCTAATGTTGGAAGAGAATACTTTCTTTTTCCTTTTTGCTTGTTTTTGGTTTTTGTTCCTATTACTGGCACTTGATTCAAACTGTAATTGCCTGTTTAACTCGGCTGTCATTTTTCAACTTCCTCCATTTCACCTGATCATTGAACCGACTGTCAACTTCCCATCCCCTGCCATTTCCTTCAGTCTATTTGTCTTGGGCAAACCTTGGCTCTAAGTCAGCTGAATAACATTAAAAAAAGGTTTTGCATTTCATTTTGTAGATGTTTCTGCAATAATGTGCTTTACTCTTGTCCCTATGACAGCCTTAAGAATAAAAGTTAAGCCGAAATACTGATGCTGGTAGAAATGTCAGGTAAAGTTCAGTCACATTTTCTTCTGAATTTTAATTCCCCTAAAAAGCGTTTGATGCCAACCTGGTTCATCCACATCAGTGGAGCCAGCATACTCATCATCTTCCTCCTCCTTCTGTGGCGTCTTTTTGGCCGTGACTTGTTTCTCTTTCTTCTGCGGTGTCTGCAAAACAGCAGAGAGCTTTAAACCTGACATTCGATTATATTTATAGGCTCACTTAAAAAAACAAAAACAAATTTACCTTTGTGTTCATTTCCTCTTCGCTTTCGTCGTCCACTTCCATTTCACTCTCTGAGCTCGATTCGGGTCCATCCATCAGATACCTGGAGGAAAAAAAAAACAAAACAGTGTCAGGATGATTAAAGACCAAAGAGTAAAATACCTTTGCTCAACATATCTTGTTCCCAATCAGCTCTACTTGTGCAATGACTCAAACTGCAACAATCCCTTGTCAGGTGAGAGTGGGGGGGAAAAAAAAAACAAAGTTCAACAAGATGGCGATATTTTTTAGCTGACAGATCAATGATCTAATGTTTAAAACATTACCACAGTCGGTGTATTATATACTTTGAAGTTTGCATAGTGGGAGAAATCTAGTTTTCTGCAGGAGGGACAGAAATACAAAAACTTCTGTCAACTCCCCAAAAAAACAAACAATAAATTTTCTGGGGGTGGAGTTTGGCCTTTTTTTTGTTTTTACCAATTACTCTCAGTCACAAGTGGTTCATCTGAAGCACTCAGTGAAAACAACTTCAGTTTTCAGTTTGAATTAAGGCAACCTATCTCACAAAGATAAGAGCTGGCAAAGTCAGAAATCACAGAAACTACTCATTTGTTCTTTAAAATCCATTCCTGCTTTATTTGTTTTTCTTTTAGTAAAACAATACAATAGTATAGTTTTTAACAATTACTACAGTGGCTGTTACATTTCTAAACTCTTTTAATCAGTATTAAAAAGGTTTAGTGTACTAGGATGTAATTATGGGACATAAGAGTTGAAACTGGTAAGAAAAGCTCTTTTAGTTTTGTTCTGACCTGCTATATTACTGTACAATATGGACTGTGGAGAAATGTACTATCAAAAAATCCACTTATCCGTGTGGAGCAATGAGGGAAAAAAGTTTAAATTAAATAGGGATCAATGGAGCCCTATTCCCAGTGGTCTGACAACTCCAGATTTGTCCTTTTTCAGAGTGATGGGGGGCATCAGGGTGAGGAGAGAGGTGGATGAAGTGCTGCACCCATCATATCTGATGCCTGCTGCACATGCCTGCAGGAGAAGTGTTATGATCTTTGGATGGTCAGGATAGGTTCAGCAAGATGTGCTAAAAAAATGAGTAGCTGACTAACTGACTATACTGAATGATCAGGTTTTTCCATCAATTGATTTTTTTTCTCCCCTTGAGGCATGGGTATATTCTAAGATAACAATGCCGGGATTCAATGGGCTTAGACTGTGAAAGAGCGCTTCAGGACCCATGAGACGTAATTTTCATGCACTGATTGACCACCACTGCATCTAGAGCTCAACCCCACTGAGACTGTTTGGGATGTGCTAGAAAGAATTTAAGCAGCGGTCCAACTCAGCATCAATACAAGATCTTTTATGAAAAATTAATGCAAGTTTGGATAAAAATAAATACTGAGAGTTGATCAAAGTGATGGCACAACATGTGTGCAATTATTTTGACCTTTTTTTTGGCTGGGCAGTGTAGGATGATTAGTCTAGATCAGTGTTTCCCAACCTTTGGGAACAAGCCATGTATTTCACATTAGAAAAATCACATGGCACACCACCAAACAAAAATGTCACAAAAAGCATATTGATCACTTTCCCCACACGCCAGGTATCGCGGAATTGACTTGGTTTGTCCCCAGTATACCTTTTTTGCCCTTTTCTGACCACTACTCATGCTAGGGCCTTCATCTGGGTCGCAATTTTCTCCACTTTTTCTTTCAAATATTTATCGAGTACTCTTACGCGCTAACTTGCAGCTTGTAATTTCTTCTTCATCTTCTTCTGTTGTACTGGTGGTTGAGAACCCACTTAATTGGAGCAAGAAGTTGCACTGCCCTCTAGTGGAAGAGAATGTAACTGCTCTGCCCATTACTCACACTGGTCGCTTACAGTACTAATCAGGTGGAACCAGATAATCTTTCACGGCACACCAACAGTGGTTGGGACACACTGGTCTAGATGTAAGCATATGTTGTTGTAGCGCAATAAAAATAAATCTACATAGCAATAGTTCGCTGTAAAAATTAAAGAACCACAGGAATGGATCAGTGATTAAGTCCACTTTTTTTAAACTTACATGTAATTAAAAATGTGATTTTAACACGTCAAAGCAAAATATATATCTCAACTCATGTCTCTACTTTTCATACCTACACAGAGCAAATTGATTCAGTGAGAAAACAAAGGAAATTACAAAGGATTACAGGCGAGTAAGAGTCGCACCAATCTCTGCTCTTCCATCTGTGCCACATCTACTGTAACACCAGGCAGACGACACTACAAACTACAAGGTTAATAAGTTTTCTCACTGAAACTCCAACCTTTCAACTCCGTTGTCATCATGAAAGGGACCAAACACACAGATGCAATCATGATTTTCTCCATCTTGTTATTGTGATGCTAAATGTCACTTCGATTGGCAGGGCAAAAGCTACCAAGAAAAATCCCCTCTTGGGCAAATATCAAGTACTGCCATAGCTATAATACTGCTAAAATTACTCCCAGTCAGACTCCTAAGAACAGTTGGATTAGTCTAAATTCCAATTTCTGTTTAACAGACTGGTAAAACGACCCTCTAGGGACATTTCTAAAAATTACTTCATTGTTAAAATGTTTTCTGAAAACTTTAAGAGATTGTACAGAGAATAAATAAGCTAAATGGTCCAATAAACTCCACCGAGAACACCTCACTGTGTGTAGTGATAATGACACTGAATGTGACATGTAGAAAAACAAGCAAGTAATGAGTAGAAAATCAGTCTTGCAGCTCTTGCACACACACGCACACACACACACACACACACGCACGCACGCACGCACACACACACACACACACACACACACACACACACACACACACACACACACACACACACACACACACACACACACACACACACACACACACACACAAGCAGAGGTATAAATAGGAAGCGTCCAGTGATAACGTTTTATTTCTCCCCACCTTTTCTACATTTTTCCTCAAGCCTTATAAATTCAGCTGGACTTTATTAACTTGGAAATGTGAAGTGCAGAGAGTTGAAATGCCACAGTTACTGTGTAATCGTTTCCACACATACCACAGGGAGATATTTTACTGACCTATGCTTACTTGTGTTATAAAACTCAGTGTCCAGAAAATTGGATAAAGAAAAAGAACAACGTGGGCAAAAGAAACAACTGAAAAACGGCTTCTTAAGATAGTGAGAGTTGTTGAGCAGCTCGATCTGCTCAGTAATGAACAGGTGATACATAACTTTACGTAACACAAAAAAGACACTTTTTAAAAAAAAAAAAATGCAGAAATAAATGTAAAAGAATAAACATTTATATTACTGACATAAATGAAATGACTTTTATGGAAGACTTATTTTTAAAAGAAAGAATATGTAGCTCAAGGTTTTTTTTTAATGAATTTATTTTTTTAACCGTCCAACAAAGTAGGTAAAATTCCCTCGACTATGAAAGCAATGCATAGCAAAAATATCAACTTCAATAGTTGCAGTCGGGGTTTCGAAAAGCGGCGTCAAAGGATTTATCATTCATCGCTCAAAGTTTTAAAAATAACAGACATATTTATTGGCCTCTACTTTTAGCCCAAGATTACACTCTGTCAATGTCAGCGTCTTTCAATGATGTCGTGTTAACAAAAACCGTTAAAGTCACAAAGAATGTTACAGAAATGCTGTTGATTTTTTTTCACCTTAAAGCTTCTCATCTGTGAGTCCTTAAATTTCTACAAATATTTTCTTTTAAATTCTGTAAATATTTTATTTTTGTTTGTTGATGGAAAAAAAGGTTTTCTGAAACGAAGAATATTTTTGTTAAACTAATTTTTAATAAATAAGTGACCTCACTTGATGTACTTTTACGCTTTTTGCAAAACGCCACGATGCAGTGAAGTGTTTGAAAGAGCATTGTGTTTTAACTTAATTAAAATGCATTCGTGTTGCTGTGCTGGCAGCAATATAGCAGCATTCTCCATGTCCTCCTTCAGATGTTGCTAAAAAGCACTGATTAATTGAGAAATATATTTACTCACTGGGTTCTTTTTTTTTATTGGATGCTATGGATCTAAATGTGCACCCTCTCCCCTCCTCCTCTGCCTGGATTCTCACTGATTGGGTAATGAATGTGCAGAAAGCATTTCTTGGGTGCTTAGCTGATGTCACAGTCTCATTAACATATACACGACATGGTCCGCATGCATGTCAGGAAACAACGAAGGTGAGCATTCGCCTTCAGACACTCGGTGTTTGCGTGCACGTTGGGAGCAACAGTTTGAGTGCGAGTGTGCGTATTTGTTTGGGTACTTGTCATCATCAAAGTAAGTGGTCCTTTTAATTACCCATAGCAGATGCAGCTTTTAAATAAAAGATACATCATCAAAGCCGCACACTCCACAGGCTGCACAATAGCGGAGCTGGGCAGGGGAATGGATTATTCTGACAACGGGAGAGGGGGAAGCAGACTGGGGGCGAGAGATCTTCCCTACTATCACAAATTGATATAGAAAGGGGAGCGTTAGGGCGAATGACGACACAGGCTGCAGTCAACTTTTCATTTGAATTTACTTTTGGAGAATCGTAAAATAAAGATCAGATTTTTCCACGTTGTGCCCTTCAGCAATATTTTATTTTAAAAAGCTTTCCTCAATCTCTCATTCTTCGCGTGCCTCATATGCAGACTGTAGCTGTCTAGAGAAATCTCATCACACTGCAACTCTGGCCACTTTCATTTACAGCTTTGAAGTTCGACATGAAAACTATCAGATTTCAGCGCACCTGTTTTATCTACGAGGTATGCCCTGCCGCATCACGGCGATGATCTCTGCGAACTGACAGTGACACCTACCCGATAGTCACACCTAATTATAAGCAAAGGAGGGCTCATTAATTACATCTGAGACATTCCCGAGTGCATTCCTGGGACGCAGACAGCGCTGAAATCTGACGCTTCTTTTCCATTATGGAGTCATTTCATTACTTCGTTACTTATATATTGTTATAACATATATGTAATTATAAAAACTCTCATGTCGTTGCAAACAAGGTTTGAGGCAAACATAAAGGTAATTAATGAGCTGACATTTTCAGTTTTAATGATGAAAGTGTTAAACTAAACTCACTGTGTAAATGTGCACTGGCACTCGTGCACAGTGTAAAAACAGGCAATGAATGTGAATCTTTGATTTAGAGTATCTGCAGGGTTTGAATGATTAGAAGGAGGGCATGTCTTTCTTCAGTGCTGATGACTATCATCAATCACCATGCAGATCCACAATTATTCAAGTACAAGATACGTTTTTAAATCATTCATTGATGCTGCCTGTGACAGAACCCTGAACACCCTTCCCTTGATGTCATTACTTTCCAAAGTAATGACATCTAGGGAAGGGTGAGGCAACTTAAAATTCTCTCTTCTGCAGCTCCAGTTCTGGATGTTGCAGCAGCAGTCAACTAGTCCTGATTTTGTGGAACAAAGCATCAGCCAAAGAAAAAGGACTATCAAATGATCACTTTTCTAAAAATACTGCTGCCAACTAAATATAAAATTTTATTTTATTTAAATTTATCTTCAGCCCTGCAATCCTTCTTCTTTGTGATGTTATTTTCTGAAAAGTCTGGACAGCTCAGAAAAAATATTTTGAATTCTTCACAATTATTGGATGTTCTTAGTTTTTATTATCATATAAGCAGTATAGCTAAAACAGTGGGTAACCAAGCAGGCTGCTTAAAGCACACTGGTGAATGCTAACGTAGCAGGCAGTGTTTGGGGAAACCCTCGTAAAGCAGATAGATGTGACGGCTGATGCAGAATCAGACACCAGATGAGGAAATAATCTGAGAAGTCTTCAACAGTTTGTTTCGTACCCACCGCTTGTTGTTTGGTGGTGAGTCTCATATTGTGTACGAAGAGTTAGACACAGATAAACGTAGGTCATTAAGAGTAGTCGTCCTTCTTTGTCAACCATAAAGTGTGTAGATAAACTCAGGCTGCAGTAAAGCGGCTGCAGAAAGGGAAGGGGGTCGGAAGTGTCTCTCTAACTATAACTGTACTGCCACTGGGTTGTTTAGGATATTATCACATGCCTGATATTGATGTGATATCAGGCACTGTGCACCCTAGACAGGTCCCAAGTCTGTTGCAGAGCCAACACAGAGAAAACTTTCCTCTTACATTCACACTGGCCAGTTTGGAACTGCTATTAAAGCTAACATGCACGTCTTTGGACTGAGGAAGGAAACCAGAGCACCCGAACATAACATGCAAACACTACACACCGAACCCCAAATGCTAATCCTCAGCCAGCCGGTGGATTTGAACCCAGGACCTTCTTTTTAGAATATCAGTTCTGCATTAAATATCGTGCTTATCATCAGTACTGCTATATTGCAACATACCTCTATTAGATATATACTATAGGGCAGCGGTCCCCAACCTTTTTTGCACCACGGGCCGGTTTATGTCCGACAATATTTTCACGGACCGGCCTTTAAGGTGTCACGGATAAATACAACAAAATAAAACCAGTACCAGTACCAAAAAAAGGAGATTTATTCATAACACACAGGAAAAGACCCAGGGAAACCGAGTTAATGACAAAACAATAAAAAAATAACGCTAAAAACCGATAAAAACACTGAAAACCATAAATTTCACCCGAGCCTCAACTCTCGTGGCCCGGTACCAAACGACCAACTTCTTGACTACATTTAAGATAAGACCCTTTAAAAAGGCAGAGCGGTTCAGTAAATTCACACAAAAAAAGCAGAAATGGAGTACACTATTCAGTGTTAGGGTCTCAGAAACCACCTTCCCATTGTTTTTAGCATAGTAACATTATTACTATACAACACAGGGATGAAGCTGATTCATTAGGAAGATGTACACAAAACTAGTTACAAATAACAGTAATTAAAATTAGTACAGCTTATAGAATACCAGGCTTCATATACTCTCATATGCCTGAGCTTAATGAGGTCAGTGACCCTGGATAACCGTGATTGCTTGTCTTCAAACCAGAGGCAATCACTGACAACGAAACAAGTATGAAAGAACTCCTTAAATTATAAGGCCCAGCTACATAAAGTAAAATGCAGTCCTATCCCAATTAATTTGGGCCATCCACTGCCTGAGATGAGCATTCAGCTCTATGTTACTCAGCACACACAGATTTGTGTGGAGCGATGACAGAAGGACCTTGATGCTGCTAAAGTTCCCCCTATAATGAGCCCTATAATTAGATAGCTGCTGGGGTTGGGTGGGTTGAATTTGTGATCACAGTAGGGATCATCTGCTCAAGGTTATAATGTTCTCTGCAGCAAGTGGGCAACACTGCTGTGAGGGGTGTATTTTGGGATGATTCAATCAATGAGTGTTTTGCATAGACTGTGTGGTGGAGAGATGCAGACGTGGCCTTAATCAGATGCGGATTCAGATGTTGGACACATGTTCCATGTTAGAACCCGGCTGTCACTGAGTGGAAGTGCCCTTTTAATCCAACTGGTTCCTGCAGTCAAGCTTGAGCATGTGTCTGTTATTAAAGTAAAATAATTTCTTTATATAATCCTTTGCATTTCACACTCACCTTTTGTAGGAGATTTTCTGCTTCCTCTTGTGGCAATCCAGCACCCAATCCTTGCGTACGATGATTCCACCCGCTGATTTCACCTGGCTGTACTTGGGGGTGTTAGCGAAGGCACAGCTGCAGATTAATGGGCCGAAAGAGATGCACGGACACACAGAGACACGTATGGTTACATCAGTAAAGAGACGCTAACAAGGGCAGGCTGTTCTGACAGCAGAGATCAAGATGCAATCAAACTGAATTACTGCGAGTGCTGACAGGACTTTTACACAAAACTCTGCTGTTTTTCAAAGATGATAATCGACATCACACACACACAGAAAACCATCTGAAACAATTACAACACAGATCTCTTGCAAGGCACGTTTGATATTTTGCTTAAAGATAACGTGATCTCTCTATTTACCGTGATTATTTTCAGAGATCATTATGATATTTCAGCTTGAACGTCTCAGTCAATATTCAATTTTAAAGCTATTTATGAAAAGCATAGCTTGAAAAAGTCTTCCTTCTGCTTATCTCCCTTCAATTTTATCATGTGCCAACTCTCTGCAGTTTCACCACATATTGATCTTTTGCCTTATCTGCAGCTCTTTTGCATTTGCTCATTTATCTCCACGCATTCTCTCGGTGAATGTTATATTTGTGAGCTGTCCTTGACACCAAAGGACGGCAGTAAACAATGTCCTTAACAGCATGAGCTGGTGTGGTAAAATAAAAGCCATATTTTATTAAAGCTGATGTTGTGTTGATGGTGACAACTAAACCCAACAACGCTGTAAATGAAGCGACATTAAATTTTGCACGGGGTTAGGAAAAAACACCCCAAATGCCCTTCGGAACAGTAGGTACTATAAATTTTTACTGTTCTAAAATCATAAAAAAAATAGCTGAGAAAATTGATATAACTTTAATGTCTGTCCATAAAGCATAAGACTAGAGGATAGAGCCTGCAGCTGTTAGCCCACCACAAAGACAGAAATGCCAATAAGTAATTCAGAAGTTTGGATAAGCAGGTTTTGTTAACCTTGAACAGTACCAGACTCCCCGTTTCCCACTTTCTGCTAATACACTCTAACCACCCGCAGGCTTTAGCTCCCCGTTCACTGAGCAGACACGGACAATGGAATAAATCTTTTCATCTAAAGTCTGTAGTATTAAATTCAAGTATTAAATTCAGGGGTGAATTAAACTTATGAATGCTAGATTATGCCAATCCCTTCCTTTCAGCAACTTACATAAGATGTGTGGCGTCAGGCGTCCAATCGGGTCGATACTTGGCTCCCATTTCCAGCGCTTTTTCCCTCAGCTCCCCTCTGAAGGGGTTCTGAAATCCACTGAGGACAAACACCACCCCCTCCATGAGCCGGGTGAATGGGACCTGCTGCTCTTCCTGGGATTTTGCCTTCTGTTTAGTTTTAGGCTCACTCTCCCTCTTCCTGTCAGCGGCTTTCTGAACTGGTGATGCTGTAGAGATTATTAGAAAACTCAAGGAAAGTTCTCCAAATGAATAAATAACTTGTTGCAAAGATTCGGAGACTGTGTTACCTTTGGCCGTGCTTGGGCTGGGTGTGCTGACTGGACTCGGCTTGTGTTTGGGGGTTGCAGCTTTACCCTCGGGTGAACCAGATGGACTTTTTTTCTTCGAGGGAGGAGGGCCGGGGGCAGACTGTCGCTCTTTGCTGAATTCAAATTTTCTTTTTGCTGGTGGCTAGAGGCGAAAATTCAGAGTTGAAATTACTATTTCATGCCTGACGTCCACTTACACCTTGTACCAGTCTGTATTATTACTATAGTCTATAGATAAAATCAATCACGTCATTGGGAAAGCAAAAGAATTATCATAGGATCTGTGGGAGAAGATAGTGGAACTTTATATAAAAGGGAATAGAGAATACCAATCAGCACTGTTCAAATTCTATTTAAGAAGTGGAAAATGAGGGATTGTGTTGAAACCAAACCATGTTTAGGAAGACCATCAAAAACATTCAGCCACAACTGCCAGGAAAATTGTTTGGGATACAAAGAAAAAACACAAATAACTTTAGCTGAGTGGTGTGGCTGCAAAATAAGGAGGCATTCGAAGAAAAATAGGCAGCATGGTCAAGACATTACTGTAGCAATGTCACAAAGCAGATGCTTACATTGTGCCTAACAGTAAAGAGAGAAACTTTGGATTGATGAGACCAGAACTGAAGCTTTTGGTCACAACCATAAACGCTACATTTGTAGAAGAGTCAACAAGCCTGTAATATAAAGTACCCCATTCCCGTGAAACACACAAGTGGATTGCTGGGGAAACTTTAAGCTACACAGGCGAAGGGAACATATTCAAAATTGATGGGAACATGAATGCAACATGTTACTGAGAAAAAAGTTGCAGTTATCAACCCAGAAGCTGCGCATAGGAAGTACATGGACATTCCAGCTTGACAAAGACATCAAAACATAACA